>NC_060145.1:478400376-479600376 GCF_021461385.2 Schistocerca piceifrons | reverse complement strand
AAAGAAGGGCAGCTCGTTTTGTATTATCGCGAATTAGGGGAGATAGTGTCACAGACACGATATGTGAATTGGAGTCGCAATCATTAAAACAACAAGCGTTTTTCGTTGCGACGGGATCTTCTCATGAAATTTAAATCACCATTTTTCTCCTCCGATTTAGAAAACATTCTGTTGGTACCCACCTAAATAGGGAGAAATGATCATCACGATAAAATAGGAGAAATCACGGCTCGGAAGGAAAAATTTAAGTGCTCGTTTTTCCCGCGTGCCATTCGAGAGTGGAACGGTAGAGAGACAGCATGAAGGTGGTTCATTGAACCCTCTGCCAGGCACTTTATTGTGAATAGCAGAGTAATCATGTAGATATAGATGTAGATCCACGGTGGAAACTCAGTGATGATGTGCCCACTGCAATCATAATTGACCATGTCGTTGAGTCAACGCAGGAATACCTAGTCGTGTGATTGGAGCTCAATGTTCAACAATTTCTTTATGCCGGAGCGGGATATTTAATAATACCACACTCGACCCCCAGCCCACACCATAATTGGGTGGCAGGGGCAACTTCGAAATCTTCAATTTGAACCTTAGTTTTTATTGTACATTACTATTCTAAGGCAACATCTAAATACGTTTCGTCTGAAGTATTCTCTTCGTTTCACCGCAGATGGGGCTGTAATCGTAGGCATAGAAGTGGCTACGCAATCGTAATTCACGACATACTACTTAATGGTCCTTGAATATCCAACGTCACGTGGGACCCCACCTCCATGCTACTAGTGTTTCATGGGTCAGTATTTCATAACTTCTAATTGGAAACCCCTTGCGCAATGTTGTACTGCTTTTTGGGCCTTTCTCTATAATATTCTGTCCGACCCTCGTGGTCTCGCGGTAGCGTTCTCGCTTCCCGAGCACGGGGTCCCGGGTTCGATTCCGGGCGGGGTCAGGGACTTTTCCTGCCTCGAGATGACTGGGTGTTGTTGTGTTGTTTTCATTATCATCATTCATCCCCATTACGGTCGGAGGAAGGCAACGGCAAACCACCTCCATTAGGACCTTGCCTAGTTAGGCGGTGCGGGTCTCCCGCATCGTTCCCCTACGCTCTGTAAAGAAGCATGGGACTTCATTTCCATTTCTATTCCTATAATATTCTAAGCACCACGGAACTGTATGATTATAGTCACAAGGTAGTGTATTGGTTAGCGCACCTACCTCCTGAGGCACAGATCTGGGTTCAAATGCCACTCTTGGTAAAATTTTTCATTATTCGTTACTCTATTTTGCATCACAGTGAGCACCTGCTTAATAACGTGTTAGTCCATCTTTGGAACGCAGTAGAATGGCGACTCTGCATCGCAGTGTCTCGACAAGGCCACAGTAGGTTTTTGCATAATTACACGACATTTCACACATCAGAGATTGGTAAAAAAGACATTTCCTGTATTTTCTAGCTTCTATCTCATTTTGTTATAGGGATAAATGAGAGAACATCTTGTGCCCTCTGTACTGTTTCATCAGGTGTAGTCTACAGCCATGCGAGGTGATGTGTAAGATTACTGTTGCCATGTACGCCCTAGCCATTTTCAGCCCTAAGGACAGACAAAATATTTATTTTTACGCTACTCTGTTATGAATAAATTTTCCGTTTCAGTCCCTCTCCGTTGCACGACTGTATAATTACATAGAAAGTTGTACTTTGTCAACAAAACGTAAAATTGTTTTATGATACTAAGCTTACAATCGTTCTTCTTAGAACGTACAGTCCCTGACAAGAGGAAAGCAATATGACTTGTGTATGTATGTTAACGCCAGATTCCTCATTTCACCTCTTCAGTGTGTAAGAACATCGGCTTATTGCGATTTGTGTTACGGGTGTTAACACTGGCAATAGTTCATGTAATTTATATCATCTGCCTATGTACGGAACGTAGCTCTCCTGCAATGCTGCTGTATTATTACAGTGGAAAGAGGCAGTTCCGGCGAAGATATGTATACACGTCCGAGGTTTTAAAAGTTTGACATTTATTGAAGCAAAATGTGGTACTGTGTACATGGTATGTGCGTGCAGTTCTATTTGCACACTCTGTGCTCCATTTTTTAAATTATTAGGTATTGCAGTACCACTTGATAATGACCTTAAAGCCGAGATTATAATTGTGAAATAAATAATGTTTACACTCAGAGGCGAATGTGATCTCCTTTAAAATGTTCTACACGACTGTTAAACACAACAATGAGAAGTTCGTCAGTTATATCGACTCGGTTTTACTAGTAAGAAATTACGTTCTTTAATGATCAGAGAGGAAATTGTTGATTGCCTTGAAGCTTTATATCCCCTCAACGAATAAGCACAAACGAGGTGGTCGGTAGGGAGTTGCAAGCTAAGGTTTGTACAGGTGGACTCCACAGGATGACAGGCAGCACCAGCAAGCAGGCGCAGACTGCAGCTCACAGCGAACGCTTAGGGAGCCCAGCCTGCGCTCAGCTCTTGGGCAACATCGTTATCTCGCTCGCGATGCTCCCGGAATTCTCCGTTCTCGTATTGTGTTGGAGAATTTACGATTATTAAGGAAGCTAAGGCGCTTCAGATTAATTGCAATCCAGCATCAAAAAACCACGACGTGTCACGGTTTATGCGCTTTTAATCGCCTCTGTAATAAAGTTATGTACTCAGCAGCACTCAAAAAGGTTTCTTGTGACTACTGCCTGCAATTACCACATCCGGGACACTCTCAATTAGTATAGCGGCGGTAACGACTTCCGCGTGAAATCCGAGTTTCCAGGAGGGTTTCAAGGTTCTGATGTCAATGACACAGCATCCAAAAAGAGCAGAAAAACCAGTGGCCTTGACTCTTGTTGGAGAGAGAAAAAAATTCAGAGCAGGCTACGCGGAAACGTATGTGTAGTCACCATCAAAAGTAATTCTTTCACAGGTAGCTGGAACTGCAACTGTGGACAGCTTTCGTTTGTCAGTACACTCGAGTTTCTCTCAAACATCAACAGCTCTAAAAAGACTAGGAATAAAAACCGAGAAGGAGCCCCCTTGGTAACTACCGTCCCGCACGGTCGCTGAGTGTGGATGTGGTCGCCTGTCCGCTGCCATTGCAGAAGCAATAGTCGTCTCAGAGGAAACACTGAACATGCACTGATGGGACAAAACATAATGATCACTCAAATGAAAATGTATGATTCGAAGGACTTTTTCAAGTCTCAAACATGTAAATTTGCAGACAGAAGCGACGAATAAAAATTTGGACCAAGGCGGGGAATCGAACCCAGGTGCTAACCACTACGCCATCCTGACGCTGTGGATTTTCCCACCTTCACGGAAGAATCTAGCACTCCTCCGTCCTCAGTCCAAATTCCCATTCACGTCTCAGTCCATTCCGTATTCCTCCAAAACTCGAACAAGATTACAGAGATTATCTAATTGTATTGGAATAGCATCGAACGAAGATGAGAGATCCTTCCTGAAACCCATGCATAGGTGCCTTTAATCATACACTATAGGTCATTAAAATTGCTACACCACGAAGATGACGTGCTACAGACGCGAAATTTAACCGACAGGAAGAAGATGCTGTGATATGCAAATGATAAGCTTTTCAGAGCATTCACACAAGGGTGGCGCCGGTGGCGACACCTACAATAAGCTGACATGAAGAAAGTTTCCAACCGATTTCTCATACACAAACAGCAGTTGACCGGCGTAGCCTGGTGAAACGTTGTTGTCATGCCACGTGTAAGGAGGAGAAATGAGTACCATCACGTTTCCGAATTTGATAAAGGTCGGATTGCAGCCTATCGCGATTGCAGTTTATCGTATCGCGTCATTGCTGCTCGCGTTGGTCGAGATCCAATGACTGTTAGCAGAATATGGAATCGGTGGGTTCAGGAGGGTAATACGGAACACCGTGCTGGATCCCAATGGCCTCGTGTCACTAGCAGTCGAGATGACAAGCATCTTATCCGCATGGCTATAACGGTTCGTCCAGCCACGTCTCGATCCCTGAGTCAAGAGATGGGGACGTTTGCAAGACAAGAACCATATGCACGAACAGTTCGACGACGTTTGCAGCAGCATGGACTATCAGCTCGGAGACCATGGCTGCGGTTACCCTTGACGCTGCATCACAGACAGGAGCGCCTGCGATGGTGTACTCAACGACGAAGCTGGGTGCACGAATGGCAAAATGTCATTTTTTCGGATGAATCCAGATTCTGTTTACAGCATCATGATGGTCGCATCCGTGTTTGGCGACATCGCGGTGGAAGCGTGTATTCTTCATCGCCATACTGGCGTATCACCTGGCGTGATGGTATGGGGTGCTATTGGTTACACGTCTCGGTCACCTCTTGTTGGCATTGACGGCACTTTGAATAGTGGACGTTACATTTCAGATGTGTTACGACCCGTGGCTCTACCCTTAATTCGATCCCTGCGAAACCCTACATTTCAGAAGGATAATGCTGCATGGGCAGTTGTACCTGTAAACTGTTGACTCAATGCCCAGGCGTATCAAGGCCGTTATTACGGCCAAAGGTGGATGTTCTAGGTACTGATTTCTCACGATCTATGAACCCAAATTGCGTGAAAATGTAATCACATGTCAGTTAAAGTATAATATATTTGTCCAATGAATACCCGTTTATCATCTGCATTTCTTCTTGGTGTAGCAATTTTAATGACCAGTAGTGTATGTAATTATATGGTTCCAGAGTCTTTTTCAAGTCTCAAACAAGACTGATATGCAGTCTGAAGTGATGAATGAAAATTCATACCGAGGTCAGGATGCAGCTGGAGAGCTTCAACAATCCTACTCGAGTAGGGCGAATAGAAGTGGTCTGAGGCGTGAGTAGCTGTTTTAATTGGGGAGGACGCGTTGCTAGGGTAGTCCATGCAGGTATGAAAAGCCACTTCACCAAGGTGGTGTATTGGTTAGCGGATCTGCCTCTTGAGGCGCAGATCTGGGTTCTAATGCCCATCTGCATCCCAATGTCTCGACAAGGCCTCAGTAGGTTTCCGAAGGTATGTGGCACCAGTTATCTACGGACACAACAAGCAAGTTTGGTAAATAACGGACAGGTGGAACGTGGGTGCGGAGATGAAGTCTTCCAGATGGGGTCCATCGGGTTTGTACCAGGCGTTATTTCGTGGTCTAGACATCGACGGGACTTTACCATGCAACTACTGTAGCACGATTCTGACCTCGAGACACTGACAGCCTGCTGGAAGAGGCTACCGCTGTGAGACGCATCAATCACGAGGAGATGCAGGTGGTCCACAGTGGTGTGTACGTAGCTCGCAGCTGCGAGAATTTCAAAGGGAGCCTAGATGAATGTCCCCCCTAACCCCTCCGCAGCATAATACTGCCAAAACCGACCTGCGTCTGTAGAGTGGTCCACGTTTTGACGTGAACCAGCCCAACAGGCGACGCGTTTCCATTGATCCACGGCCCAATTTAGATGATCCTCTGCCCAATGCAGTCGTAAATGATGGTGTTGTTGGGTCAACAGCGAACAGACAGGGGTCCTGTGCTGCGGAGACACTTCTTCCAAAAAGTTGCTTTTATCGGCGTGTCCAGAAACACTTGCTCCTGCGGCAGGATCGTGCTCTGCCACCTTTCGCCGACTAGCCTACTTCACAGAGCGGGTGAGCCTCCGAGGTTCTGTGATGAGGTGCAGATGTCGAATACCGCGTCGCCTACAGGTGGATTCACACTCTTTGAACAACTTTGCACAGATGCTCACGACAGCAATATGTAAACACCTGGCCAACAAAGTTTGTGCTTTTTGTATCTTTTAAATATCTAAACTACCAGTCAAAAGTTTTCGACCACTCGTGGTAAAAAGTATATGCTTTATTTCAGTTCACATACGCATCGCTCGAACTAAATAGACAAACGAAGTGTATTTTCTCTCTCTATCATTAAGTATAACACAGTATGATTTATATATTAGCTTCTTCGAAGTACGCATCCTTTGCCCTCAGAGTAGCTGCACAAACTCTTGGCATTCTGGAGATAAGATTTTGTAGTCTTTTTGCACATGCTGCGGTCCAAGAGTTTAGTGGGATTTAAGTCACGTGACTGACTTGGACAAATAATATTCAACAGTTTCGACATTTCTCTTTGCTATTCACGTACACTTTGTGCAGTTTAGAAGCGTTTTTGGGATCACTGCTCTGCAGCAGAATGAACGACCAGGTGCAACTGCGTTGTTGACCTGCATCCTCTGATATTCTTACTTCTTATATATTCCATAAATCATTGAATTTATTACCGGTAAAACATCCCCAAACCATGACCGACTCTCGCATTGCTTCACATTTCGCGACACACCCTGACTACTCATATCTTCTCCACAAAGTCGGCGAACAAACATTCGATGATGGCTTGCAGATACTTCAGACTTAGATTCGTCCGTGAACGACACCTTGGACTATTGCTGCACTCTCCAGTTTTTATGTTGCTCTGCCCATTACGATTGTGTTAGCGTATTAAAGTTCAACCAGGTTCAGGTAGAGGCCCTCGTCACAAGCCATTATTATAATTAGGTAGACGGCATTGCAGTGTTGATTGGAACTGCTCACATACTCGTATTTCGTCGCGAATTTTAGGTGCAGTACGAGTCCTCTCACGTTTACTCTATACTCCCATGAACTGACCTTTCCTGTGTGATGTTATTCGTGGTGTTCCAGATGGTGAAACGTTTATGTTGGCACCAGTTTGCGTGAAGTGCTGGAATGTGTACACCACTGTAGATTGTGCTGTTGTCCTACTAGAAAAGCCTTTCTGATGCAGAGCTACAATTACAGGACGTTTTTCAATTCCAATGTCCCACTTCCGGCCCAGTAGTAGGTATGAACCTGATCAGCTATACAGACTCAATGCTAGATGGACACTATGTACTGTAAACGAATGTGAACTGGCTGCTAGGCAGACAGCTGAAGGAATGAGGCCTGTCCAAAAGGAACTGTGTTATGTAAAGGGGATTCATTGCTGTTGTGGACAATTATCAGCGCCGCTCCATGTTAACAATCAGTCAAATACACAAAAGAGGTGCTTGGTCTTTACACGTTATAATCAGAACGACAATACGATGTAATATTCAAATCCCTAACCCTGTTGTATCCACAAATTCTTACTTGTTATAAGTCACCAAAAATATTTTGAATTGTAGTGCTCTTTTCATATACCACATTTGTTGTTGTTGTGGCCTTCAGAGACTGGTTTGATGGAGCTCTCCATGCTACTCTATCCTGTGCAAGCTCCTTCATCTCCCAGTACCTACTGCAACCTAAATCCTTCTGAATCTGCACTCTCCCTCTACGATTTTTACCCTCCACGCTGCCCTCCAATACTAAATTGGTGATCCCTTGATGCCTCAGAACATGTCCTACCAACCGATCCCTTCTTCCAGTCAAGTTGTGCCACAAATGTCTCTTCTACCCAATTCTATTCAGTACCTACGCGTTAGTTATGTGGTCTACCCATCTAATCTTCAGCAATCTTCAGCATTATTCGGTACCACCACATTTCGAAAGCTTCTATTCTCTTTTTGTCCACACTATTTATCGTCCATGTTCCACTTCAATACATGGCTACACTCCATACAAATACTTTCAGAAACGATTTCCTGACACTTAAATCTATACTCGATGTTAACAAATTTCTCTTCTTCAGAAACGCTTTCCTTGCCATTGCCAGTCTACATTTTATATCCTCTCTACTTCGACAATCATCAGTTATTTTGCTCCCCAAATAACAAAAGTCCTTTACTACTTTAAGTGTCTTATTTCGTAATCTAATTCCCTCAGCATCGCCCAACTTAATTCGACTACAATCCATTATCCTCGTGTTGCTTTTGTTGATGTCAAGACACTGTCCATTCCGTTCAACTGCTCTTCCAAGTCCTTTTGCTGTCTCTGACATAATTACATTGTCATATTTATATAATCTTATTTTTTAGATTATACTACATAAAAATCAAACTATGTACGTGGGACGTAATAAGTGGGTCGTAGCGTTAGGTCTAGATGGGTATGATGCTTTCCTTCAAAATGGACTGCATATTTTATAACATTAAAACCTTCCCTTAAAAAAAACAATACCCATGGAGTCCCATAGTGTCACAATTTAGGAAACAACTTTAAGCAGTTAAATGGATATACCTCCCCAACTTTCTGTGCAAATACAAATTTCAGAAAATGCTCCATAATAAAACAATATACCTAAAACTCATATTCTACAAATCCTTGATTTTCCACACACAGAAAATACTTCCACGAAATGGAATGCGCTAAACCTCTATAAAACTAATTTTTACATAGACAAACAACCACCCACATTTCTCGACATAGTTAATGAATGTTATACGATATTGATCATGACTTATCCCACAACCACAGCAAACCAGAAAGACGATATGGATCTGCACTCACAAACTCATAAATGAATGAATTTGCCTTAGGCTGGTGACACCAACGTTTCCTGAATCATGATCAAAATCTTCCTGGATGATAATCGAGGCCGCCCAACACTTCTTCCACATGCAGCGAGGTAGATCAAGGTCCAGAACCACAACATGTTGTCAGTTCGAATATAATAGATGTTATTGAATCCGAGAATCTTATGTCCACGAATCAGCATGGTTTTAGAAAGCATCCGCTATGCAATACTCAGTCTTTACTCACATGATATACTGCGAACTGTGGATGAGGGGCAACAGACAGATGTGTTTGACATAGTACGTCACTGCAGGCTGTTAACGAAGATACGAGCATATGAAAAAAGTTGACAGATATATGAGTAGTTCAAACATTTCTTAAACAATAGAGCCCAGTATGTTGTCCCCGACGGCTAGTGTTCATCAGCGACAAAGGTATCGTCAGGAGTGTCCTAGGGAAGTGTGATAGCACCGCTGCTGTTCCCTCTATACATAAAGGATTTGGCGGGCAGAGTGGGCAGCAATCTGAGGTTGTTTGCTGATGATGCTGTGGTGCGCGGTAAGGTGTCCCACCGTGTAGGACGAACAGAGTATGCCACCACATGTTCTGATTGACTGACGCATCATCACGTTATAGGCTGCAACTAGCTTTTTTTCATCATCTAGCAGACTTTTACACTATTTGATGTCATGGCATACTCCAGATCTACTTATAACCAAAGAATCAACTTGATATGTATCATATTTTTAAAAATTATGCATTTGATATATGTCACTATAAAGTCGAAAGTCTATCGGATAATGATGTGAATTTAATTAAAGTAGTTGCGGAATAATAGATATTCCAACAGGTTTGTGGTCGTGTTCATGAAAATGTCTATTAATATATTCTGGAATAGATTATTATGTATGTACCATTTTGAACGTTTACAATCATAATTACGGATTTATTTATTTACTCGTCTAGTTCCGTAGGACCAAATACAGGAGCAAATCTCCAAAATCATGGAACGTGTCACAACATGAAATTACATCCTAAAAGTAATAACGGATAAAAATAAATGTTTATGAACCCGAAAAAAGTGAGTCCATAAGATTAAGTAAATGCAATCAAGAATACAATAAGAACCGGCTTGATTTTTCAAGGAACCCCTCGACAGAATAAAAGGAATGACCCATGAGGAAACTCTTCAGTTTCGATTTGAAAGCGCTTGGATTCCTCCTAAAATTTTTGAATTAGGCCAATGTCAAAATGCCCAGACTCGTAAACGGGGGTCGACAAGAGGTTCGTGAACTTGCACCACTTATTGCCCGAACCGTCCGTTTCTGAGGCAAAAATATCATTTTAGAGTGGGAAGATTACCCCAAAATATAATACCATACGACATAAGCGAATGAAAATAAGTAGACTAATTTTCGTGTCGAACGATCACTCACCTCAGATATCATTCGAACAGTAAAAACCCCGAACGTGGGCTTTCCACGAAAGCTTACTATCTATCTGAACACCTAGATATTTGAACTGTTCAGGTTCACTAATCATATGCTCGTTCTGTGAAATTAAATCGTCAGGTTTTGCCGAATTGTTTGTTAGAAACTGTAAAAACTGAGTCTTACTGTGATTTAGCGTTACTTTATTTTCTACGGGCCATGAACTTAGGTCGTGTACTCCACTATTTGAAGCCGAGCCAATGTTGCACACAACTCCTTTGCTACCAAGATGGTGTCGTCAACAAACAGAAACATTTTAGAGTTACCTTTAATACTAGAGGGCAAATCATTTATATTAAGCTGATTCTTATTGTATTGTTGACTGCATCTTATTGACTGACTTTTTTCGGGTTCATAAACATTTATTATTATCTGTTATTACTTTTATGTTGTAATTTCATGTACTGACACGTTCCATGACCTTGGAGATTTGCTCCTTAATTTGGTCCTACGGAACTTGACGTATAAATAACTATAAATCGTAGTCCATACTATACCAAAACCACTTGAGTCCTCCAACATGTATGAGCTTCCACGCCAGTGGTGAGTTGAGGTGTGTTCCAGCAGCTTCAGACTGAGTCCGTTTTTCCCACTTTCCGACAGAGACGCTCAGGAAGTATCCTCCACTGCCTTTCCTGAACCGCGACTGCGTGGAGCCCTACAAGATCCCGGACAGCGACGTCGTCGTGGACAAAGGAACGGCAGTCGTCGTCAGCCTGTTCGGCCTTCACTACGACCCGGACCATTTCCCTGATCCAGAGCGCTACGACCCCGAGAGGTTCTCCGAGGAGCAGAAGGCCGAGAGGCACCCCTACGTGTGCCTGCCGTTCGGCGACGGGCCTCACATCTGCATAGGTTTGTATTGGCTACTGCTGTTCGTGATACACATTAATATAGGTATACAACTATAGTCAGAAGCCGGAGTAGAGTAGGCAACGAAATGTGGACGAAAAAGTCTACTCTACAATTAAGTTTAGTTTGTTAGGTTGTAAGGTGTCAGGCAATTCCAACACCTTCCATGAAAACCCTGAAATGATAGCAAATCCGGCAGTATGTGACATAGCTCCGAATAAATCCTGACATTAAATTAACCAAAGTAATACGATCAACAAGTGAGCAAATGGAATACCACAGACTAACACAAGAACTCCTAAATCCATGTCATACCTTCCCACCGTGAAACAGATGCAGTTCCGAGGGGAGAAACGAGAACAGAAGCTGAGAGCAGAGTCGTGTAAGCTAGAAGGCCTTACGATAAGGGACACCCACATCGCACGCCGACCGCCAAGACCACCACCCAGCCCATGTTAAAAGATAGAGCCCTCCAGAAGAACAGCATAGAT
The DNA here is from genome assembly GCF_021461385.2 of Schistocerca piceifrons. Lineage (NCBI taxonomy): Eukaryota > Metazoa > Arthropoda > Insecta > Orthoptera > Acrididae > Schistocerca > Schistocerca piceifrons. The sequence goes on along the minus strand of NC_060145.1, from coordinate 479,589,094 downwards.
CTTACGATAACACTAAAAGGGCCAAACCAGCTGCAAGTTTTAGCGTGAGAATATACGCGTCTCTGTTACGTAGCAAACTGTTGTGTACGTAGTTCCGTGTAGTCAGCGTGTACACAGCTTTCCCACTAGAGCGCGGCCCGCTAAGCACAACAGCGCAGGCACAGCGCTCGTCCGTGTCCGCACTACGAGATGGCGCTGCCTTAGAGACGGACCAAATTCTGCTTCCGCCGATCCGCGTATTAATATGTAATGCAGCCAATGAGATTGCTGCTAACATAGACCTTTTCTCCTCGCAGATCACACTCGCGCAGTGATAACCGAACGCGCGAGGTATCATAACGAGTGTACAGACCTCAGATTAGCCACTCTGAATTAGTCTGTACCAGTCTATAGTCAAGTTTCAGTCTGCGCCCAATAAGATTATCATATTCCTGTACATAGCCATGAGGATAAATGAATAGACACTTTATCAAGTATCAGAGATATATGAGAATAAGATTAACATACCAAGACCAAAGGAACTTCCGATTGTCAATTGAAAATAGCATCCAGAACCAAGTTAAGTAGTTTTTAGGCTTGTTATAATTTTAATAAATGTGTGTGAAAATTAATCAAGTTCTGTTTAAAGTTGGTCACCGTCAATCTGCTACTCTAAGCGTGCAAGTGGCATTTCTATCGTCTGACCTAACGGCGGAAGATAAACACGCCACGATAAGACCATGAGACATATTGCTGACACTCGCATAGAGCGACAAGTCAAATAATCTGATGGTGTGTGTACCGAAGGTCTTACAGTACGCACACCACACAAACATTAAAAACATTGCCCCACCATTTAAAGTATAACGTTTCTCATTGGATAGACAGAATTTTTGTTGGCGGAGCTTAAGGTTAACACTGAGACCCTGATTGGTCAGATGAAAACACAGCCAGATAGCTTTTCTTAAACCAACTTCGGTAAACTATAGTAAAGAGAAGTTAGAAAGAGTTGCTTCCGAGACGGCGAGGTGTGTGGAGCTGCGTCGCCCGCCGCCCCCTGACACTGACTAACCACCGACAAGATATTGAACGCACGCGATGCCGCATAAGAGTCATAAGGCTTCACTCAGAACTGCAGAAGTCTCATCTGTTACATCCCATTTTTGCGTAATACTAGTGTCGATCGTCAATTAAAGAAATGGTATTCACATTTGCTACTAGAAGATAAAATCTGGAACGCGATGATTTTTCTGTTATATAATTATTGAGAAGCCACATCAGCCACTGTAATTTACAAGTTAAAAAAGTAATTGAAGATAATTGAGGGTCACTGTAGACCATGTTGATAGTTTTCTCTTTTATGAAACTTAAACCTAGATTATAGATGTGATATGCCATAGGTCATCCTTCGATCCATTATAGAACTTGGTAACCCATTCAGGGAATATTCGTTCACGTTTTTGTTGAACGCAGTTGGTTTTTATCATCCTGTATTAGAATATTTCATTTTATCAATAGTGCAATTTATAAACAATGTTTTGTGAGTAGAATATAAATTCCAATGGTAAACTTAACTACTTTCTCGACGTTGTTTTACCAGCTAACTAAAAATAGGAAAGCCTTGAACCCCTTCCACTAAATTTAGTTCGTATTGAGATTCTTTTACAGGGAGTGCAGTGGAGCTGATGCTGAACTCATTAAGTATTTGATTATATCATCGCTAGTCGCACTGAACTCTTCTGAACTCTATATGTCATGTGTGGTCTGTCGTCTCCTTACCAGCAACAGGTCCCAGGTTCAAACTAGTCAAATTCCCCAAAAAACATGCTCAGAGCGTCGTTGCGCGAAAGTGGTAGGGAGACACGATTTAGAGCAAACAGACACCACGCAGAATGTTAGAAGGTGTTTCCCTGGATAAAATACACTTTACAATGCGTTCCTTTCATTAGCCTACTTGACTGTTACTGACACAGCTGTATTCAGGCCCACTTATCACTGTTTGTGATGAGAAGTTAACCACTTCCAACGTTACGACAGAGGATATAATATAGTAATTTTTAAAAGAGATCATACAGGATGGCGCACGAAATGTGTTACCATTTTGTTTCTGAATATAAACTCTATTGTCAATACAATCTGAAAGGAACATATACTACAATGAAGAGCCGTCCATGGAGATTTGTTCTAACTCAGCACATGCTCAATATGTCCACCATTTCGTTTCCTAACTTCCTTCAAACGAACACTGAAGTTAGTGATTACCCTACGGCACATGTCTTCCGTAATTTCACTGCAATTGAAGAATAAGTCTTATGAGCTCCATTAAATCACGTAGAAGTTTCGGGAAGATTTTTCCTTTAGGTACCCCCAAAGAAAAAAGTCACACGGATTGAGGTCTGGACTATTGGGGGGCCAATTTTGTCCGTCATTGAAGCGATCTGGAGACCTGAGTGAAATGATCCGCATCTCGAAATGCTCGTGTAAAAACTCCAACACAGTGTTTGCAGTATGTGGCCCTGCTCCATCTTGCATGAAGCACTGCGTGCTGAAGGACAAGGCAGTAGCAAGAAGCTGTGGAATGAAGCTATTGCGAAGCGTGCTCAAATAACACTCGCTGTTCACAGTTTCTTCAAAGAAAAAGGGTCCAATAAGTCCGTGACTGGAAATTGCTGCCCATGCTGTAATCCACGGAGGATAATGTTGTCGTTCATGAAGCACTTGTGGGTTTTCGGAGGCCCAAAAGCGTACATTTTGTTTGTTTACCACACCGTCTAAATGAAAATGCGCCTCGTCTGAAAACCAAACGTTGAGAGTTTCGTCCCTATACTCCGCCCACTGAGCAAACAGTAGTCTCTGCTGCTTGTGTTCTTCAGTGAGCTTCTGTGCACAGGTCAATTTGTATGGGTACACATGGAGGTCAAATTCAAGAATGCGTTGAACGGAGCGTCTGGATATTCCCAGTTGCACTGCTGCCTTTCTACACGATTTCCCGGGACTTCTCTGTACAGCAACTCGTACCGCTTCAATATTCTTCGGCGGCGAACAAACGGTCTTAGGCCGAGGTCGCTTCGCTTCCAATACTGTTCCTTCCTGTACAAATTTATCGCACAATCTGTGGATGGTCTTCTTGCAAGTGACCCATCGTGTTGTCGAAAACAGTCACAACAAGGCTTTTCGTTTCATGAAAAAGTAACACAATTACCGATCGTTGCCGTGTCGTCAGGCTTCCATTGTCAGCCATTGTTGCTTACTAGTCTCCTAGCGGCAGTGTCGTGAATTTCGTTTCGTAACTCATTTGTTTTACTAAGCTCTACTGGTACTGCTGTAGAGCTCCAAGAGGGAAAGAAACAATTGGTAACACATTTCGTGCGCCGCTCTGCGAATTTACGTGAGTGTGAATTCCAACGGTGAGAACTGGCACAGTAATAATATCATTTGTTAGAAATATTTTATGCAACAAGGACGCTGGGCAAAAGATCAGTCACCCCCTCTGAGACGTCGCGCTGTAATACCGTGTAACACCGGACTACGCCTGATGATGACGTGTTGTCCGTTCGTAAGCTGTTTGAGATGGAAACGTTACAGTTCTGCGACCGATTGTCATTGACAAGGCGTGACATTCAGCTCCTGTCTCTATCTGTTAGGATGTTCTCACGACCACTATTCTGACGCCGTCTGCATATTCTGTGTCTGGTACATCATTGATTGTAGACAGGTTCCACCGTCCGCGCTGAGCTACCAACAAATCGGGCAACCGTATACACGGTGTGGTCGCGATCACGTCAAAGCACGGTAGCTCTTCTCTGTCACTGTGTGTCTCTCTGTGTCGATTTACAAGGAACTTCTTGGCTGTGAGGTCGTAAAAGGCCAACAATATTTACGGCATGCGACGCCCCAAATATTGTCTACTACGCGATCACAATATTGACAGCTAATGGCAAAAGGGGCGGTACTGAAGGAATTCAATAGTGAGCGCAGCATGAGGCGAGTACCTCACAGTGCTAGTGCTGTTCGTACAAAGCAGAGCAATGGAAACGATAAACAAAGCAAACATTGCATTTTATCTGTAATAACAGTAGCCGAAATTGACATTTCGTCACAAAGGAACCTGAGGAAACGCAGAGTGAGAAAGAAGTAGCAGATGAAAGATTAGCGTATATGAAAAACGAATCAGTGAAATGTGTGGTATCGTATATAATCGACTGTGGGGACAATGTACATGAGGAGTACAATGATGACGGTACGTGCTTAAGTGAGAGTGGTGTTGAAACAGGTAGTTCATCAAATGGTTCAAATGGCTCTGAGCACTATGGGACTTAACTTCTGAGGTCACCAATCCCCTAGAACTTAGAACGACTTAAACCTAACTAACCTAAGGACATCACACACATCCATGCCTGAGGCAGGATTCGAACCTGCGAGCGTAGCGATCGCGCGGTTCAAGACTGTAGCGCCTAGAACCGCTCGGCCACTCCGACCGGCATCAGTGTCCAAGCAGCGAGTACTAAATGTAATCACGTACATGGAAGATCATCCGCTGCATAGAAAAAAAAAGGAATAGTTTTCGAGTAAGTCAGCAGCACTATCGTCGTGTAGTATGAAAGAAAAACTACCGATATTCAAGCGAGGACAAGACGCACGTCTTACGAAACCCAGTGTTTCCGCGTTTCAGGGGTGCTCGATACAGCTTACAGGATGTGTGTGTTAGTAACCTACAACCTTATGCACATCAGACTGCGCGCGGCACTGAGTGTAATGATTTCAAAGGAAGCAGTGAATGGTTGCATAACTTCAAACAGAGCTACAGAATGGAAAGACGTAACATCAAGAAATTTCTAAAAAAGGGTCAGTTTGACGATGCACAACAAACTGCGGAATCATCCCAAAAATTTGTTGAAGAGATAAGCAAATTTATCCCATTGATCATAAGGAACTAGTTTCAACTCTGACGAATTGGGATTTGAAGAGGAAATGCATATGAAAGGGACCCTGGAAATTAGAGGTACAAGAGTGTTGTATGAAGATCGACTAACATCAATCCCTCAAAGCAGTCACATACAATTATGCCGACTGTTAATCTGGATGGTAAATTGACTGCAAAGTTATTTATTGTGTTGAGAGAGGTTGGTGGTGCTCTGCCCCTACGATTAATTCACGTGTACGTGGGCTTGAAAGGGCAGTAGGGAATATTTACGTCACAGCAAGCAAGAGTGGGAAAATGGGCGTAAGAGAACTACAACTATGGTATGACCACTGTCTCTGACCAGTAATTGGTCAAAATAACTTTCTTCTGCTTGAATCCTGGTCTGCATATAAAAATCATACTCCTTAAGAGCAAACTATCCTTCCTGAAAAGTGTGTCACATTGCAATTCATACACCTGGCACCACTTGGCAAATTCAGCCTCTGGATGTCTGTTTTTTTCCGCACTTATAAAACACATTATCGCACTATCTGCAGCTGCGCCTTAAAAGATAGCCAGTTTCATGATACACTACAGGCCGTTTCGTATTCCGTTGCATGTGATCACATTCCATCAGTTCTCGTCACCGTGCTACACCAGTATGATTCTATATGCATTCTTTAAGAGTGGACACCAAGCTGAAAATCCTACCCTGTTTGTAACTTCCAAGGAGTTCGCCTTCGAATCTGATGGGGCGAACCTTTGTGATCACTGTAGCATTCCGTGTTCATGGTGCAAGCTAATGATTTGTTTCGAAGATTTCGTAAGTGTCAACTATGTCCATCTAGTGAAGTGTGGTACATATATCCCGTAGAAGGTTGATCTCTGCACTTGCTAGACACTCATTTTCTGTCGCCCTCACGATGCACACGGTGAGTCATTGTCAGCTAATATTTCTCCTGTCATAACTGTCAACACAACACTTTCAAATGACACTTACCGAAGATTGAGCTTGCTACTTCGCACTCAAGAGGTTCCTTGTTTGTACTCTAATCCAGAAAAGCGGCTCTAACGTAGACATCATACCACTACCATTACTTATGTCGTGGGTCGAGGGTCACATGACTGCCAGGTATCCGGCCTACAGCACTCCAAAACAGGCAGTGCGCTGTTTTGCGTGGGCGCCAAACATCTAGTCTGGTGGGATTACATTGTAAAACAGTAACGACCCTTAACACTCGCTAGATGTACTCCCAAATTTACAGTCACATTTGAACATTTTGTTCCGTTAAGAACGACATGTAGTGTTCTCTTTGCAACGAATCTCCGAATCTAGCCACTAATATGGTCTGAGTGATGATAGGCTCGTGTTATGATCGCTAAACGACAGTGCAGAACTGTGACGAATGCCTCTTGGAAGGCAAGGAAAAGGAGATGGTGTAACAAGTGGTCTAACTATATTTCACAAGAAGCATTGGACCAAAGATATTTGGGGAGACCTTGGAAGACATAAATCTGGATGTGCACATCTGTATTTGAACTACCGTCCTCCCATACGTGAGTACAGTGTCTTACCGCTATGCCACTTCGTACAGTGGCAGGGTAGGAGGACGCCGAAACCCCATGCCACTTGCCCTCGGGGCGCTGCCCAGCAGATTGTGGAGACAATCTGTTGTGGGAAACGACAGGTGTTGTCAGTGGGATCATGACGATCCTACCCTTGCTTCTCACCGGCGAATGATCATCTCACTATAAAATTTTGTCGACTACTCAATTTCTGAAGATTAAATTTAGTATTTTAACCTTCTCTCCGTCGTCCTTCATTTTAGTGTATCTTCACTGAGCTACTGTATTCCCTCAAACGTTTTCTCCTCCAGTAACAGCGCTAGAACGTTCCTGAACTTGCACACAAACCAGACGGCGAAAAAAATCACCGGGAATGTCATCAGAACCGCTTGACGTGCACTGTGGTTAAGAAGTACAGCACAGCGAGAGTTCTTCGTACGGTAATGAATTCCCAAAATCACGGATCATGAACAGTTGTGTAACTCTAATAACTAGTTTCTCCCTGTACCTACTTCCTGATGTCAAGTGTACTTCACTCACATTTAGTCTTCTTAGTTCTGGAATTTTCAGAAACATTAATGTGCTTAAATATTTTACACTTTTCAGAATGTTAAACAAAGGTGAAATATGCATTGTGAAGTGCTTCACTGTGAAACTCCATGGAATCTTGATCTGCTGTAATAAAGTTTTTGATAATCAGGGTGACACCCTCTTTTCGATTTGCAGGTATGAGACTCGGTTTACTGCAGACCAAAGTGGGTCTTGCGAACATCCTGTCCAAGTGTTGCGTGCGACCTACGAAGAACACAACCAGGCATGTCACCTACAACACCAGAAATGTACTGCTGCTGCCCACAAAGGAAATCGAGCTGCAATTTGTGGAACGATACTAGGAGATTCACTAGCGCGCTAACATGACATAAAGAGGAACTTTAAAGACTGTACATGGCTTAATCGCCTGCCTATTGTGCAGTAGTAGCATATGATTGTTTCATTTTGTAATAATAAAATTATAATACTTAGGAATCTATTTTTCACACATTTACTTCCTTCCTCGCACTATGGACAGAGTATTGCCAAAATTCACAGTGATAACTACACAGCTCTCATCACAGGAAAGCCCCTCGTTTTGTGATCACTGAAATTTCCGGCTGCTTCCATCATGTCACTCTGGAAACAAAAACCCTGCCGCTTTTACAATTTGCATACCATGTTTTCAACTCATTTATTCGTCTACTGGCAGTTATTTATGGTATGTTATCTATTGGTGTAATTATCTACATAACATTACACTTTGTGGCCATTATTCAATTTAGCATCTGATTTTTATAAATACCTGCTATTCAGTAAAATATGTGTAACATTTACAATAATATTGGTTATAATTAAAGTAATAACCATAAAAGGCATAGTAATAATATTAATAATAATAATAAACCCCGTGGAGGCCCGGGAAAAGAATAGGCCTCCGGTATGTTCTGCCAGTCGTAAAAGGCGACGAAAAGAACAAACCACTAATAGGGCTAACCCCCCTTTTAATGTGATTAATCGGTTCAGGACAGAACTAATGAAGCCTCGGACAAGCACTGTCATGGTCGGGGACAACACTTGAACCCTATGCGCATCCACAATGGTAACAACATGGAAAATGATTTAAATCCAAACAGAGATGTTTTGTAGGATATGCTTCCTGCAACCACTCTAGAAGGAAAACAAAGACAGAGGATGAGATGGTCAGATGAAGTTAACCGACACATCATGTTCTGTTATTACCAAGCAACAAACTTAGGAACCAACACAACTATATACAGATCACAAGTATACACAACATTTATTACCAGATACCCAGAATTAACATTTTTAACAGAACAATGACTAGTTGATCAGACCCATGTAATAATAAAAATTAACAGGATACCCCAGTCAGAATTAGAAAACATCAGACAACAAGTACAACAAATACTGGAACAAAATAATGTGCAATCAGAAGAAGAAGAAAACACAGTAATGGACTCAAACATCCCAGAACAAACAGACAAAGAACAACACACATCAATTAAACAATTAGAGGAAAACGAAATCTTAAGACAGCCACCAGAACAAGCACAAATAGAACACAAAGAGACACGCATGTTAGATATAGAAGAAAAATTATAGCTGACATATATAAAATACAAAGACACAAATACAGACATTAGATCATTCTTGCATAGACCACCAAATAACCCACAAGTCTAAACAACAATAACAACTATCAACACAATCATACACAACAAAATAATTGAAAATACAACTATGGAAGAGTTGCAACTAGTGGTTTATATAGGAGCACTCACTACACTAAATATACACAATAGGCAGAGATCAGAACCAACCAACACACAGAAGAAACCCACAAAACTAGCATGGTAACACAGACTACAGATCAGAATAGAAAAACTGAGAAAAGACATTGGACAGCTAACACAATTTATAAGAAATGAAATATCAGACAAAAAACGAAAAAGGCTAGGTAAAATTTCACAACAAGAAGCAATAGAGTTATTAGATGAAAAGAAGCAGAAATTACAAGCATTGGCCAAACGACTTAGAAGATACAAAACAAGTGAAAATAGAAGGAAACAAAACCAAACATTCAACACAAACCAAAAGATGTTTTACCAGAGAATAGATAACAAACACATTAAAATAGACAATCCACCAAACATTACACACATAGAAAACTTCTGGAGCAACATATGGTCAAACCCAGTGCAACATAACACACATGCACGGTAGATACAAGCAGAAACAGACACATACAAGATGATACCACAAATGCCTGAAGTGATAATTTTGCAACATGAAGTCACCCGACCAATTGATTCTACACACAATTGGAAAGCCTCTAGAAAAGATAAAATAGCAAATTTCTGGCTAAAGAAGTTCACCTCAACACATTCACATCTAACTAAATTGTTTAACAGTTACATTACAGACCCATACACATTCTCTGATACACTTACACAAGGAATAACTTATCTGAAACCTAAAGATCAAGCAGACACAGCAAACCCAGCAAAATATCTCCCCATAAAATGACTTCCAACAATATACAAAATATTAACTGCAGTCATTACACAGAAATTAATGACACATACAATACAGAACAAAATTATAAATGAAGAACAAAAAGGCTGCTGCAAAGGAGCACGAGGATGTAAAGGGCAATTGATTATAGATGCAGAGGTCACATATCAATCTAAAACTAAAGAAAGGTCGCTACACTACGCATACATTGAATACCAAAACGCTTTTGATAGTGTACCCCACTCATGGTTACTACAAATATTGGAAATATACAAAGTAGATCCTAAATTGATACAGTTCCTAAAAATAGTAATGAAAAATTGGAAAACCACACTTAATAGCCCAACAAATTCAAATATCATCACATCACAGCCAATACAGATTAAGCGTGGAATATATCAAGGAGACTCATTAAATCCATTCTGGTTCTGCCTTGCCCTGAACCCACTATCCAACATGCTAAATAATACAAATAATGGATATAATATTACTGGAATATACCAACACAAAATCACATATTTTCTATACATGGATGATCTAAAACTACTGGCAGCAACAAATAAACAACTCAACCAATTACTAAAGATAACAGAAGGATTCAGCAATGATATAAATATGGCTTTTGGAACAGACAAATGTAAGAAAAATAGCATAGTCAAGGGAAAACACACTAAACAAGAAGGTTACAAATTGGATAACCACAGCGACTGCATAGAAGCGATGGAAAAACAGATGCCTATAAATATCTAGGATACAAACAAAAATATTAATAGATAATACAAATATTAAAGAAGAACTAAAAGAAAAATATAGGCAAAGACTAACAAAAAAATTGAAAACAGAATTGACAGCAAGAAACAAGACAAAAGCTATAAATACTTATGCTATACCAATATTGTCCTACTCATTTGGAGTAGTGAAATGGAGTAACACAGACCTAGAAGCACTCAATACACTTAGACGATCACAATGCCACAAATATAGAATACATCACATACATTCAGCAACAGAAAGAGTCACATTAAGCAGAAAGGAAGGAGGAAGGGGATTTATAGACATAAAAACCCTACATTATGGACAGGTAGACAATTTAAGAAAATTCTTTATAGAACGAGCAGAAACTAGCAAAATACACAAAGCAATCACTTATATAAATTCATCGGCTACACCACTGCAATTTCATAACCACTTCTACAACCCTTTGGATCATATAACATCAACAGATACGAAGAAAGTAAATTGGAAAAAGAAAACACTACATGGCAAGCGCCCGTATGATCTAACACAGCCAGTGAGACGGAAGGATTCATGATTGCAATACATGATGAAACAATAACACCAGATATTACAGCAAGCATATTATTGAAGATCTCAATACCACTACAGATAAATGCAGACTTTACAAACAACAAATAGAAACAGTAGATTTCATCACAAGCGGATGTACAATACTGGCAAAGACAGAATACTCCAGAAGGCATGACAATGGAGCAAAAATAATACATCAACAACTTGCCATACAACACGTTCCCACATACAAGTATGCACCACAAAATGTACTGGAGAATGATGAATACAAATTATTTGCCATACCAGTGCAAGACAGTGTGTAAGTATACATAACAATTGTAAACATATTATTCAAGTGTATCTGTTATAAGATAAAACAACACCACATAACAAACCTGACATCATACTCACCAATAAAAAGAAGAAATTAACACAACTAATCGAAATATCCATACCCAATAGAACAAATATACAGAAGAAAATGGGAGAAAAAATTGAAAAATACATCCAACTGGCTGAGGAAGTCAAGGACATGTGGCATCAGGATAAAGTTGACATTATACCAATTATACTATCAACTACAGGAGTCATACCACACAATATCCACCAGTACATCAACGCAATACAGCTACATCCAAACGTATATATACAACTACAGATGTCTGTAATTATTGATACATGTTCAGTTACCCGAAAGTTCTTAAATGCAATGTAACATATACCATACAGTTAAGAGGAAGTCACGCTTGATCAAGGTCTGCATCACTTTCCATTTTTAACCAGACATAACGTCTGAGAAAGGAAAGATAATGATAATAATAATAATAATAATAATAATAATAATATTGAGGGTTTTGCCATGCCAGTGCAAGACAGTGTGGTAAGTATACATAACAATTGTAAACATATTATTCAAGTGTAAATGGACGAAATATGTAGTAAAAATGAGTAATCGGGCTCATAGAAGTATATTCAGTGGCAGGCTGACCTGCTTAACAACTTACCACGTTTGGATGATAAACTGCCGGCCACTGAAACTGTAAAGTTAGTTTTGACGGGAAATACCTAAATTTTTATTTTATGCATGTACACCTTAGTAGGAACAGTATATGATTATATTTGTAGGTGATTAAGGGTATATACAGTGCAAAACGTGGGACAGACGTTACGTAGCGGTTTATCACCAAACTATCTACAACAAACTGTATAACGTAACACGCGCACGCCAATAGTCAGTGTAGTCAGTCCTTTAACACTGCACCATAACTGTAGCCCTTATTCAATATGGCCAGTGATTGCACATCTGATTACTTTTATCTTCCCTCACATTTTATTACAGTGAGAGGAACCTGTTATTTTCTGCAGCCTTAGACCTCTTTCTAGCAGGCCCATGCAACACGATATGTTACTTAAAAGGACTAGGAGATGTCATAAACGTGCTCATGGGTGAAAGCTGTCTTCCTGAGCAGGAGAAGATGCAGAATTCACTATGTCCCATCTCAGCACTGCAGGAAATGTAGGGCAGCCTGTCTGTAACAAAACTCTATTGTGTGAGACACTACGAATCCTTTTGGAAAGGACAACATATGAATCTACCTGTAGGCACCAGAGCGGGGGAAACGTAAGACTGGCCATTGACCAGTGATCATGCCATGAAAGAATGTTCGCTTAAAATGCTAGTAAAGGGCACTCTGTTTGGCTCACAATAGTTATTTCTGTAGAAGGCACGCTTTCCCGCACGTGTCTACATATAAGTTCCTCAAATGGCCATGGTTCGAAAGCTATCGTGGAGTGGTAGAGATTTTATGGCTTCCTACTCACGTCAGACCACTACTGGTTAACCATGAGAAAGGGTCCGTGAGAGTAGGAGTTCAGCTTATTTAGATAATTATTATTGCTCTGAATTCGCAAGATCTATTCCAATTGGCCAGTGAGATTCCTACGCTGGCAGAAGCAGCGCAGTTTCTGAGAGCTGCCAGAAGCTGCTCGCTGGCAGGCAATTGATGGGTAAATCCTTGCTACCAGATGGTCGAAGAGAGTGCACTATTGCTGCTTAGGGATCTCGCAGATGGATGTCTCCATATTAGAACTGAGCACATAAGTCGACCAGGACTCATAATTTCCAGCCAATACCGCCTCCGTCTTTCACATTAATACCGTATAGGAGTGGTAAGAGAAGGTAATGAGACCACAGAATCGAGGGGCAACCAAGACTTGCCAACTGAGGTTTTTTGGCACAATTTTGCCATGAACAGCCAACTAGTTACTTCCATTACGCTTCTTTGTAATTCTTCTGGCGTCTGTACTTAATTTTTTGGGTTCTTTCTTTAACGTCCAATCATTCCCTCAGTCATTGGCCGTATCCGCAATAGAGTTTCTTGCTATATTTTCACATGTCCATCCACCTGTGTCAAGGCTATACTCCATAATTACAATCCTTTGTCCACCTATTAAATGGTTACGTTCTTTTAAAATGGCTCTGAGCACTATGGGACTTAACTTCTATGGTCATCAGTCCCCTAGAACTTAGAACTACTCAAACGTAACTAACCTGAGGACATCACACAACACCCAGTGTTACGTTCTTACCTCAGTGGCTGATTCATTTGTTCGTTGCTTTATGGTAATAGTTTCTTTCGTAGTTTATATGAACCTGTAGTATATTTATCCATGTGTGATGCAGTACCCATATTTTCGTCCGTACTGGTCCACCCTGAACAGTCTTTCTGCAATACGATGTTTCTGCTACGTGATACAGTTTTTCTTAAATTTTCATAATCTTATGGGGAACTCCCCTTCCCTGTAAGTCATCAGGAATCAGATTTAGGGGAGAATCGTGCAGTATCAGCCGGCTTAAATTTTTTGACTTTACTGTGCTACTGTGGTAGTTAATCGAAATACTGAAGACACGTTCTATGAATTAAACAATGTATTTATTTTTATTTTTTATTTATATCACTTAACTAAACTGAAAGTAAAAGAGCTAAATTACTAGGCTGGTAGAAAGGTTGTTGCAGTGTCAATATCGGTTGTTAATGATTGATTGCACTGATAATTTTTGAATAATAGTAGAACCCGTAAGCATGGGAACTTATTGTTACTATTTCAACTCAATTCACCAATGTTTAGCTCTCTTGCGCCCTGCTGAAACCTACAGCTCTTTGGAAGCTTGTAGATTCTGGCTTCCCGGGAGAGAGACTGGATGTGTCGAAATGAGATGATACTGGTTTATAGCAACCTTGTTCTGTCTGCTATCTTCTAAGATAACTCATAGGGTCAGTATTGCATCGCGTGTTCCAACATTTCTATGGAATCTAAACCGATCTTCCCCGAGGTCGGCTTCTACCGGTTTTTCCATTCGTTTGTAAGGAATTCGTGTCAGTATTTTGCAACCAGACTTGTTAAACTGATAGTTCGGTAATTTTCACACCCGTCAACACCTGCTTTCTTTGGGATTGGAATTATTATATCTAACCATACAGTAGAGCTGCATGCCCTCGGGAAAAATTACGGCTGTAGTTTCCCCTTGCTTTAATCCGTTCGCAGTACCACAAAAGCAAGGTCGTTTTGGTTAGTGTTACAAGGCCAGATCAGTCAATCATCCAGACTGTTGCCCCTGCAACTACTGAAAAGGCTGCTGCCCCTCTTCAGGAACCACACGTTTGTCTGGCCTCTCAACAGATACCCCTCCGTTGTGGTTTCACCTACGGTACGGCTACCTGTATCGCTGAGGCACGAAAGCCGCCCCACCAACGGCAATGTAAATGGTTCAGAGGGTGGTATCAAGTAGATAAGATTTCAGTTTTGCCGCACCTCCACTTTTTTCACAAGACCTCTGCCCAAAAACTGCAAGACAAGCAGAAAATAGACACATGTCTGTGGATACAGTTTCCATCCAAGTTTTTAACTAAATTTACAGGCGTTCAATAAGGACATCTTTTGTGACAATACAGATGTCAATGTGATAGTCAAAGTTTTGACACGGTCGACATTAGAGACTGCTCCATTATCCTTCCTTGCGACTCTTTCTTATTAAGTTGCAGTGGAGGCAGAAATGCACTATCTCTGACATAAGCTCATGTGCACATACGTCAGGTGACGGTGGGGGCAACCTAGGAAGAGGAAAGTCACAATAGGAAGTTCGTCCAAACCAACAGTGAGGCAGTTCAGCAATAAGATAATCACTAGCGTCTGTGAGAAACTATGGTGGAGACCCTCTTGCTGCGAAACGAAGTATCCACTACCTTGCTGTATTTCTCGCACTATCCATTGCTGCAGCATGTTCATGTGCACGAAACAGCCAGAAGTATCTCCGCAAAGAAAAAATGGTCCGTAAATGTTTGAAGAGGACAGAGAACGGAAGATGTGAACTTTAGATAAATCACGAATGTGTTATGTGTCTGAAACAAAGCTCGTCAACGTGATTCACTCTTCCGGACGGATGAAACTTGGCGACGATACCGGAAACCCATTTCTGTGGAAAACCGTCTTCTTCTATTAGCCTATGCAGGCCACACGCAGCACCTTCTCAGTTTGCGATCTGATTTCTTCGCACCACATAAGCGGCCGGTCTCTACCAACCATAGATTGTTTCGTCTGTTGTACCTTTTACGTGAAATTGTTTTATGTGATACTTCGTTCGCAATAGTCTCTGAACAGTCACAACTGACTAACATTTAGCGAATTTAAGGACACAAAAGAGACGCATCGCTACATTATACGGAATATGACTGGATTGAGGGTTTTTTGATACAGAGGACCAAGCATATTGTTTCGGGTGGAGCATTGCCAGCAGATGTAGAAATAACTTCAGGTGTGCCCCGAGGAAGTGTTTGGGGGCACTGCTGTTCATGTTGTAAATTAATGAACTTGTAGACAATATTGATAATAACCTCTGACTTTTCGCAGATGATGCAGTTATCTACAATGAAGTATTATGTGAAAGAAGCTGCATAAATGTTGAATCTTATCTTGAGTGCAAAGATTGGCAACTTGTTTCAAATGTCCAGAAATATAAAACTGTGTACTTCGTACAACGAAAAAAAAAACAAAACAAAAACATAGCATCCTATGAGTGTAATATCAATGAGTCACTGTTGAAATTGGGCAACTCATACAAATACCTGAGTGTAACACATTGCAGGTATATGAAATGAAATGGCAACATGGGCTTAGGTGTGGGTAAAGAGGAAGGTAGACATCGGTTTATTGGTAGAATACTGGGGAAGTGTAATCTGTCTACAGAGGATATTCGAAATTCCATACAAATCACTAGTGCGACCGCTTCTAGAATATTGCTCAGGCGTGTGGATCTCTTACCAATAGAACAAAAAGGTTATATTGAACGTATACGGAGAAGGGTAGCACGAATGGTCACAGGTTTATTTGATCCGTGGAAGAGTGTCACAGAGAAACTGAAGGAACTGAACTGGAAGACTCTTCAAAGTAGACGTAAACTGTCCCGAGAACTCCTGTTAACAAAGTTTCAAGAACCGGCTTAAATGACGATTCTAGGAATATTCTACAAGGCTTTTAACAAAGCTTTAAGAACCGGCTTTAAATGATGACTCTAGGAATATACTACATTCTCCTAAGAATCGCTCATTTAGGGATCGTGAGAAGAAGATTACAATAATTAGTGCTCGCACAGAGGAATTCAGACCGTCATTCTTCCCACGCTCCGTACGTGAATGGAACGGGACGAAACCCTAATAAGTGGTAAAGTGGGACGTACCCTCTGACACGTACCTACGGCTGTTTAAAAAAAAAAAGCCCGCCACAGCTTAGAAGTTCGTGTGCATCAGATCATGTTCACTGCGTTTGACGCCACATGGTGTCTTTAGAGAAGCGATGAATCGTGTGGGGGGGGGGGGAGGGGGGGTTATTTATTTACTATTTATTTAGTTACTTCTCAAGTAAAGACATGCTGCCTGTTTTATATAGCAGTTCGTACATCGTGTGATTTTACATGTTATCTCATACAAATTCAGCTTCATTACTAGTACATTTTTTGATGAAAATTTTACAAAAGGACACATTTAAAAAAAACAGAAAAAATATTTATGTATAATAAGTACAAATGCATATACACAATTCTGTTTAAACTTGTGCTAACATAGATTATGATAATAAATAAGATACATAATAGGTTGTGGATGTATTTTAAATTTATTAAACGTGTATTTAATGGAAGGAACAGGAGATAGCAGTTTGACTTGGATATGATCCAACTGTTTTTCCCTTTATACCTTCTGCGTGTATGGTTACATCTGTTACACACGTTGTCTTAGTAGTGGTAAAGCTCAGTTCACTATATTGATTAGTTAGGTCATAATTTATTCCCGAGCTTGCGGTAACAGTGGGGATTTGGAGTAGATTTAAAACGTCATAGTCAGCTACATCAGGTGCGAGGGGTCGGCAAAACTTCGAGCCAGTCACACTTGATGCAGAGAAAGAAGAAGAAATGTCAAATTTTCAGAGAGTATTACATACTATGAAATGGTACAACAAACAGTTACATAGGGAGTTACATTTTCAGATTGATTCGGTTTAGTGTTGTAGAACCTTCGATTACTTTTGCTATGTTTGTATGCTTATCTTGTCTTCAATTCCTGTGTGTGATACAGCATCCCATCCCGTGTCTGTGCTTGTGTCTGTTGAGCTTACCGCGTACTGTTGATCTGTCCGATGCGAAACCTGCCTTACTCTAGCGTATGGTCTCTGCTGTTTGTATGACTCATACAGTGCTCGCGATACTTCGTCTGCGATGTTGTTTCTAGAGTTCCAGTCACCTTGTCTGCGTATTAACAGTCGTATGTCCTGGTTTCCGAAACACGGTGTTACGTGCACTAGGGCATCACAGATGAGCACTACGTGTCCAGATGTCCTATTCCCACCACAGGCACAAGTGTGAGTCTGTTTTATTTCAAACCTGTGGACATGCACAGAATACGGGATATGGCCCGTGAGAAAGTGCACCATTCCCCTGTTGGATTCATCCGCTCTCTTATAGTGGGGAAGAAAGAGTAGACTCACCCTCCCTTATCAGTTGTGTCCCATTCTATCTGCCATGTATCAATTCTCCAGTTGTTTAATTTTCGCTTGTCGGTTATGTCTTGCCCAGTTATTTCTCTTATTTTGTTGCGTCTTCCCCTCTTCAACCAGTATACAGCTGCTCCGTGGCGAATTGTAATGTCTATAGGGAAAACTCCCAGTACCAAGCACAGTGCCTCAATCGAGGTAGTGCCGAAAAATCCCGAGATTCTGAAGTAGAACACTCCTCTGGCTGCGCCTCACAGTGGTTTTATGCGTACCTAAGCACAATCGATGTGCCCAAGCACTAGCCGGAAAACAAGTTGCTGTCTCAAAGAGTGCTGTGTAATATGTCATTGTCTGAAGGGGTAGTCTGCATCTTACAGTGTTCAGTCTTGCAATTTTATGCATGAGTTTCGTCTCTCTGTTAATTGTCAGTCTGGCATGTTCGTTAAAGTGCAAATGTTCGCCAAGGTATCTTGTCACAGCTTTTCTTTTTATAGATATGTTCTTTAAATTCATAACTGCATTTCCTTTCAGCATACCTCTTAGAAGTAGGTAAAGAGTTTCGTTTGTTGCTATTGTGAGTTTGTGGTTCATGTACCATTCACCGATGCAAGCGAGGAGCTGCGTGGCTTTACATTCTAGTTGGGACCTGGAGCTTGCCGATACTACGACCGTAGGGTTATCAGCGTACGCGGTCAGCCCGCTAGACATGTCGTTGTCTTCCAGTGCATTCAGTAGTGGTTGTGTGGCTATGTCCCAGGAAATCGGTCCGAATGTTGATCCTTGCGGAAAACCTTTTGTTACCTTCTTTATAACCTTTTGACAACCAGTCTTCCAATTCACTATTATGTTTTTAAAATAATCTGTGGTGCTATTGTACAGAGTCAGTGGAACACTCATCTCTCTAAGTCTTCCAAAGAGCGCCGTCCACCAAAGGTTGTCGAAAGCACCACCTACACTGTGTGATCAAAGCATCCGGACACCTGGTTGAAAAGACTTACAAGTTTGTGCCGCCCTCCATCGGTAATATGGGAATTCAATATGGTGCAGGCCCACCCTTAGCCTTGATGGCGGCTTTCACTCTCGCAGGCATACGTTCAATCTGGAGCTGGAGGGTTTCTTGGGGAATGGCAGCCAATTCTTCGCGGAGTGCTCCACAGAACTCAGTGCAGGTCAGTGCATTAAAGGGATTTTATTGTTGTGTAACCACTCCACCACAGGCCGTGCATTATGAACAGGTGCTCGATAGCGTTGAAAGATGCAGTCGCCATCCCCGAATTGCTCTACAAAATTGGGAAGGTGTTTAAAAAATCAATATAGGCCTTGCTGTGATAGTGCCACGCAAAACAACAAGAGGAGCAAGCCCCTTCCATGAAGAACACGACAAAATTATAACAACACCGGCTCCAAATTTTACACGCTGGCAGATGACGATCACCGGGCATTCGCCGCCGGCCCCGGTGGCCGAGTGGTTCTAGGCGCTTCAGTCGGGAACCGCGCGACTGCTATGGTCGCAGGTTCGAATCCTGACTGGGGCATGGATGTGTGTTATCTCCTTAGGTTAGTTAGGTTTAAGTAGTTCTAAGTTCTAGGGGACTGATGACCTCCGAAGTTAAGTCCAATAGTGCTCAGAGCCATTTGAACCATTTTTGGGTGAATGCCATACACACACCCTGCCTTCGGATCGCCACGTTGTGTACCGTGATTCGTCACTCCACAATGTTCAATCGTCCAATGTTTACGCTCCTTACACAAAGCGAGGCGTCGTTTGGCATTTGCCGGCGTGATATGTGGCGTATGAGCAGCCGCTCGACCATGAAATCCAAGTTTTCTCACCTCCCGCCTACCTGTCATAGTACTTGCAGTGGATCCTGATGCAGTTTGGAATTCTGTATGACGGTCTGGATAGATGTCTGCCTATTACACATTACGACCCTTTCAACTGTCGGCGGTCTCTGTCAGTCAACAGACGAGGTCGGCCTGTACGCTTTTGTGCTCTGTGTGTTCCTTCACGCTTCCACTTCACCATCACACCGGAAGCAGAGGACCTAGGGATGTTTAGGGCTGTAGAAATCTCGCGTACAGACGTATGGCACAAGTGACACCCAATGACCTGACCACAGTCGAAGTCCGTGAGTTCCGCGGAGCGCCCCATTCTGCTCTCTCACGATGTCTACTGAGGTCGCTGATATTTAGTACCTAGCAGTAGGTGGCAGCATTATGCACCTAATATGAAAAACGTATGTTTTTGGGGTGTCCGGATACTTTTGATCTCATAGTATGAGTCAATTAGGATTACTACTATGTATTTGTCTTGTACAGCCTGTGTCATTTCTATGACCCTATTTACTGCCTCGTCGATGGATTTATCTGCTCGAAAACCAAACTGATGTGGCCTATTGGTCTGTATGTCTTAGAGTCAGTCGGGTCTTTGTCCTCCGTTTTCTTTATTATAACTGCATTTGCCATCTTCCGTATGTTCGGTATTCGTCCTTCTAGAAGAGCATCATTCAGTAAGTCTGTCAGGTATGGTACGATAAGTGGAGCAGCTTGTTTGACGGTTACGGGGTGGATGCCATCAGGGCGAGGAGGCATTTTGTTTTTTTATTTTGTGTGTTGTCAGTGGAACTTCTTTGGGAGCAAAGGGGATGGTGATACCTTCGATTTCATATTGTTGAGACAGTAGTCTGCACCCGTCTTTGATTCTTATTGAAAAAACGACTTTCGGTCAGGGTTCGAATCCCGCCACTGCTTAAATTTTGATTAATAATCAGCATTGGCGGCCGAAGACTGCCGACATAAGAAGTCACCCTCATTCTGCCAACGGCCTTGTCAAAGAGGGCGGAGGAGCGGACAGAGGTTCAGGGCACTCTCTTGTCGTAGGCGTGGGAAATTGCCCCTAAAGGCGGAAGAATCAGCAATGATCAACGACATGAGGATGCAGACGGCAATGGAAATCACGGCATTAAAGACGTGTAACGTGTATCCACAGGACATGTGGCCTGTAACTGAAGAAGTGTCATGACGAGGCCGGCCGCGGTGGTCTAGCGGTTCTAGGCGCTCAGCCCGGAACCGCGCGACTGCTACGGTCGCAGGTTCGAATCCTGCCTCGGGCATGGATGTGTGTGATGTCCTTGGGTTAGTTAGGTTTAATTAGTTCTAAGTTCTAGGCGACTGATGACCTCAGAAGTTAAGTCGCATAGTGCTCAGAGCCATTTGAACCATTTTTGGACCGTCGGTGCGCTCGGCACGTCATTTGAACAGGGGGAAAATAGCGACGCATCGGACCGAGGTAGACGCCTGTATTCAGCTCCATCCAATTTAAAATTGAAACAATTACAACCCTCGCTCCCGAAAATGAAATGTTTTTGACCTAGTTCTCTGCCACTTCTAAGAAACCTAGATCAAAAAGACTTCATTTTCACGACCGAGGGCTGTAATTGTTTCAATTTTACCTTTTAATGGTCGCTGACAATGCAGCCATGTTTAAAGTTTCATCCAATTTGTTGTTTCTGCTCTCACGAAGACGTTCAGTTTGAAGTGCCGCTGTGAATAATGGCCTTTTGCGCGGTACCGTTCTGCAAATGTCCACAGCGGGCAGTTTCCTTCACATTGTTCCCTCTTAAATTGGGAGGTAGACCTGCATTCACTGATAGCGGCAATTCGTGTACGGTCTGAAACCGATTACCGATGACAGGGCGAGAGCGCCGCTGCCCGCCTCCTTCGGTGACTGTTTATTTTTTTAAATTTTTTTCTTTTTTACCGCTGTTCTTACGCCGCGTTACGCGGCTGTGATTGGTACAACGGGTACAACGTTGCTTGTAGACACGTTGGACAACCAGCGACAATACATCGACAAATCAGGCTTCTTCTTTCACGGCATGTTCCTGGACACGTCCTAATACCATGTCTCTTTTCTTTCATGCCGTCAAGTCTCCACACTGACCCACCTTTACTGAACTGATTGCACTCAACCGACTGGCAGACACTCAGCACTACACTGTCGTGACCTAGGACTACTTTGGAGAAACACGTTACCATATAACAACCTGTGACTACAACAAATTGACTTTGTATGCTGAATCTCATGATCGAGAGCGTCAAAAGTTACGTAAAATTATTTAATAGGTTTGTTTATAAATAAATAAATCTTCTGCTGCCGGTCACGATTTTTCTTTATTTTACTATTCGCACGACGCGTTTCAATGAATAATTCCCAATTTCAAGTGCGTTTTTTTGGTGTGTATTAAGCCATTTCTTTTGATGTTGTCAGTGTGTGTGAGTCTGCTTCATTTTGTTGACTTTTACTGTAATACATAAGAAACGCGATTTTTAGTTGGGTATCAATTCTTTTTGTGAGGTTAGTGGCTAAAATTTAGAACAATTTGTACTTACAGTTTTCTAATGGTCCATTTGTGTAGAGTCTCACACACACTTAACATCACACACAACTTGTTGTACACTTTACGCATCGAAAATATCTTATTTAAACAAAACAGTTACAAAGATCTTCTTACAGGTAGCTCACAGAGATAACATTACAGACTCAAAAACCATTTATAATGGATCAAATAAAATTATTTACTCGAATTCTGTTCTTACCCTGTAACGCTATGAGAAAATTGGGACCAAATTATATCTTTGGTTTAGTCTCACTTACTTTCGTAAAAGTCAAGGATGATAATAATGCTATTAACTTTCATTTACTTTAAAACTGCAAAATATGTATGGTCACAGTTATCTGAAACAATTCGTTTGCTAATTTACTGGCCGTCAAATTAAGTGAAGTTTCCTTTCGGAATATCGCACTCAGAAAAGTTATCGGACTTGGAGAAAAATAAGTGATTGCAACTTCTAATGAATGTGATGTGCAAAAAGTAACCACGCAGAAACTGGCTTTTGCCATAATCGTGAACCAAACGAAAAATTTAATTATTTAATTATCTCACTTGAATCGAATAAAATTTATCTTTTCTTTTATCTAAAATGAAAGAGGCTCTTCAGTTTCAGCATTTTGTTGATAGGGAACTAGCAACTTTATTAAATTCTTAAAGCATTTACTAACGATTCTGTCAATTGCAGCAGGTATGTTACGTGACTAGTTTCGAACCTTACAGGTTCATTTTCAATCTAGCCTACTGACAGTGCCTAGTGACAGTGCCTTATGTTAATAATAAACGTCAAAGTGGCAAGTCATGCATTATAAATGTTTACAGAATGAGTACTACAAACCACACATGCCTCTTAACACCTCAAAATCAAGCTGATTGACTTCATTGTTTTCGACTTGGTGAGAGGCACTTGTGGATTTTGGCGTTCATTCTGCACATATTTATGAGTAATGTGTTGCCACTTTGATGTTTATTATTAGGATCAGGCACTGTCTGGACGGCCTTAGTAGGCCAGGCTTGAAAATGAACGAAACTATTCGCCTAATGTAAATACTGCAACTCTTGATAGAATCGGTAATAAACGCTTTAAGGAAACAGGTCCTTCATAAGACGTGATCTTAACACAACAAAATACCTTCAATGCTTTTAACGACGTTCAGTGTACACACACATATCAGATTCGCATTTAATAATTCAGCTTAGCTACATCGATCAAGAAACACCTTATTCCAAACAAGATCTAATCGCCTACGGGACTTAGTAGCAAGACAGCTTTTTTTACACCGGTCCATTACATTTCATAGCCATTAACATCTTTGTTCTTACAACAGATAATAATAACAAGTTTCACATATCGCTGTCTTTCACAGATGACAGATTTTCAGAAAGTTAAATATCATTTTTACTACGGATACTTGACGCCGTTACTCATTTGGAGAAAAGGGAGGAACCTTTGATTACGGGAGTGACGCCCAGTGGTAGTTCTACGCCGTCTCTCTCTTTTTTTTTTTTTGGTCATCAGTCTACTGACTGGTTTGATGCAGCCTGCCACGAATTCCTTTCCTGTGCTAACCTCTTCATCTCAGAGTAGCACTTGCAACCTACGTCCTCGATTATTTGCTTGACGTATTCCAATCTCTGTCTTCCTCTACAGTTTTTGCCCTCTAGTACCATGGAAGTCACTCCCTCATGTCTTAGCAGATGTCCTATCATCCTGTCCCTTCTCCTTATCAGTGTTTTCCACATATTCCTTTCCTTTCCGATTCTGCGTAGAACCTCCACATTCCTTACCTTATCAGCCGACCTAATTTTCAACATTCGTCTATAGCACCACATCTCATATGCTTCGATTCTCTTCTGTTCCGGTTTTCCCACAGTCCGTGTTTCACTACCATACAATGCTGTACTCCAGACGTACATCCTCAGAAATTTCTTCCTCAAATTAAGGCCGGTATTTGATATTAGTAGACTTCTCTTGGCCAGAAATGAATTTTTTGCCATAGCGAGTCTGCTTTTGATGTCCCCCTTGCTGCGTCCGTCATTGGTTATTTTACTGCCTAGGTAGCAGAATTCCTTAACTTCATTGACTTCGTGACCATCAATCCTGATGTTAAGTTTCTCGCTGTTCTCATTTCTACTACTTATCATTACCTTCGTCTTTCTCCGATTTACTCTCAAACCATACTGTGTACTCATTAGACTGTTCATTCCGTTCAGCAGATCATTTAATTCTTCTTCACTTTCACTCAGGATAGCAATGTCATCAGCTAATCGTATCATTGATATCCTTTCACCTTGTATTTTAATTCCACTCCTGAACCTTTCTTTTATTTCCATCATTGCTTCCTCGATGCACAGATTGAAGAGTAGGGGCGAAAGGCTACAGCCTTGCCTTACACCCTTCTTAATACGAGCACTTCCTTCTTGATCGTCCACTCTTATTATTCCCTCTTGGTTGTTGTACATATTGTATATGAGCCGTCTCTCCGTATAGCTTACCCCTATTTTTTCAGAATCTCGAACAGCTTGCACCATTTTATATTGTCGAACGCTTTTTCCAGGTCGACAAATCCTATGAAAGTGTCTTGATTTTTCTTTAGCATTGCTTCCATTATTAGCCGTAACGTCAGAATTGTCTCTCTCGTCCCTTTACTTTTCCTAAAACTGATCGTCACCTAGTGCATTCTCAATTTTCTTTTCCATTCTTCTGTATATTATTCTTGTAAGCAGCTTCGATGCAGGAGCTGTTAAGCTGATTGTGCTATAATTCTCGCACTTGTCAGCTCTTGCCGTCTTCGGAATTGTGTGGATGATGCTTTTCCGAAAGTCAGATGGTATATCGCCAGACTCATATATTCTACACACCAACGTGAATAGTCGTTTTGTTGCCACTTTCCCCAATGATTTTAGAAATTCTGATGGAATGTTATCTATCCCTTCTGCCTTATTTGACCGTATGTCCTCCAAAGCTCTTTTAAATTCTGATTCTAATACTGGATCCCCTATCTCTTCTAAATCGACTCCTGTTTCTTCTTCTATCACATCAGACAAATCTTCACCCTCATAGAGGCTTTCAATGTATTCTTTCCACCTATGTGCTCTCTCCTCTGCATTTAACAGTGGAATTCCCGTTGCACTGTTAATGTTACCACCGTTGCTTTTAGTGTCACCAAAGGTTGTTTTGACTTTCCTGTATGCTGAGTCTGTCCTTCCGACAATCATATCTTTTTCGATGTCTTTACATTTTTCCTGCAGCCATTTCGTCTTAGCTTCCCTGCACTTCCTATTTATTTCATTCCTCAGCGACTCGTATTTCTGTATTCCTGATTTTCCCGGAACATATTTGTACTTCCTCCTTTCATCAATCAACTGAAGTATTTCTTCTGTTACCCATGGTTTCTTCGCAGCTACCTTCTTTGTACCTATGTTTTCCTTCCCAACTTCCGTGATGGCCATTTTTAGAGATGTCCATTCCTCTTCAACTGTACTGCCTACTGCGCTATTCCTTATTGCTGTATCCATAGCGTTAGAGAACTTCAAACGTATCTCGTCATTCCTTAGTACTTCCGTATCCCACTTCTTTGCGTATTGATTCTTCCTGACTAATGTCTTGAACTTCAACCTACTCTTCATCACTACTATATTGTGATCTGAGTCTATATCTGCTCCTGGGTACGCCTTAGAATCCAGTATCTGATTTCGGAATCTCTGTCTGACCATGATGTAATCTCCCGGCCTTTTCCAAGTATACCTCCACTTCTTGTGATTCTTGAACAGGGTATTCCCTATTACTAGCTGATACTTGTTACAGAACTCAATTAGTCTTTCTCCTCTTTAATTCCTTGTCCCAAGCCCATATTCTCCTGTAACCTTTTCTTCTACTCCTTCCCCTACAACTGCATTCCAGTCGCCCGTGACTATTAGATTTTCGTCCCCCTTTACATACTGCATTACCCTTTCAATATCCTCATACACTTTCTCTATCTGTTCATCTTCAGCTTGCGACGTCGGCATGTATATCTGAACTATCGTTGTCGGTGTTGGTGTGCTGTCGATTCTGATTAGAACAACCCGGTCACTGAACTATTCACAGTAACACACCCTCTGCCCTACCTTCCTATTCATAACGAATGTTACACCTGTTATACCATTTTCTGCTGCTGTTGATATTACCCGATTCTCATGTGACCAGAAATCCTTGTGTTCCTTCCACTTCACTTCACTGACCCCCACTATATCTAGATTGAGCCTTTGCATATCCCTTTTCAGATTTTCTAGTTTCCCTACCACGTTCAAGCTTCTGATATTCCACGCCCCGACTCGTAGAACGTTATCCTTTCGTTGGTTATTAAATCTTTTTCTCATGGTAACCTCCCCCTTGGCAGTCCCCTCACGGAGATCCGAATGGTGGACTACTCCGGAATATTTTGCCAATGGAGAGATCATCATGACACTTCTTCAATTACAGTCCACATGTCCTGTGGATACACGTTACGTGTCTTTAATGCAGTGGTTTCCATTGCCTTCTGCATCCTCATGTCGTTGATCATTGCTGATTCTTCCGCCTTTAGGGGCAATTTCCCACCCCTAGGACAAGAGAGTGCCCTGAACCTCTATCCGCTCCTCCGCCCTCTTTGACAAGGCCGTTGGCAGAATGAGGCTGACTTCTTATGCCGGAAGTCTTTGGCCGCCAATGCTGATTATTTATCAAAATTCAGGCAGTTGCGGGGATCGAACCCTGGACCGAAGACGTTTTTGATTATGAATCAAAGACGCTATCTCTAGACCACGGGCTAGGTTGCACCTACGGTGCGGTTATCTGTATCGCTGAGGTACGCAAGCCTCCCCACCAACGGCAAGGTCCATGGTTCATGGGGAGGTCATGAACTTTATGTATTATGATCTTATATCAGTAGTCAATTTCCATCACCTTCTTTTGAGAGAGTTCAGCACAGACCTGAGTGCCAAAGTAACCACTACTACTCGATTCGTTTCCTGTTTTCCCACTCGGAGAGACAGCGACGGAAGAACGGCTGTCTGTATCGTCCATGTGAGTGCTAATTTCTGGTATGTCATCTTCGTGTTCCCTACGCGAAATGTATGGTAACACCAGTAGGATCGCAGCGCAGTCAGCACCAAAAGCCGGTTCCCTAAATTTCTCGATAGTGTTCCTCGGAAAGGACGTCGTCTTTCCTCCAGTGATTCCCATTTGAGTTCCCGAAACATCTTCATAACACCTGAGTGTTGTTCGATCCTACAGGTAACAAATCTGGTAGTCCGTCTCTGAATTGCTTCGACGTCTGCTTCTAATCCGACCTGGTGCTTGTCCCAAACACTGGAGCAGTGCCCAAGAATAGGTCACACTAGCGTCTTGTATGCGGTCTCCTTTAAAGCTGAACCACTCCTGCCTAAAATTATCCCAATAAATCGAGTTGGACCATTCGCCTTCTGCAGTGCAATCCTCACATGCGTGTTCCATTTGAAATCGCTTTCCAATTTTATGCCCAGATATTTAAACGACGTGGCTGTGTCAAACGGAACACTACTAATGCTTTATCCGGTCATTGCCCGTTTGTTTTTTCCTGCTCATCCGCATCATCTTACAGATTTCTACATTTAGAGCTTCCTGCCATTCATTGCACCAACTATATATTCTGTGTAAGTCGTCTCGTATCCTCCTCCAGTCACCGTACACCACAGCATCATCAGAAAACAACCGCAGATCGCTGCCCACTCTCTCCGCCATCCTTTGGACACCCCTGACGACACCCTTGCCTCTGTAAGCACTGGCCACCGATGACAGCATACTGCGTTCTATTGCTTAAGAAGTCTTCCAGACACTCACATGTCTGGGAACCTATTCTGTATCCTCGTATCTATGTTAACAGCCTGTAGTGGAGTACCGTACCAAATGCTTTTCGGAAATCTAGAAATGTGGAATCTGCTTATTTCCCTTCATCCATAGTCGGCAGCATATCATGTGAGAAAAGGACAAGTGGATGTTCACGCAAGCGATGCTTTTTAAAACCTTGGTGATTCGTGAACATGAGTTTTTCCGTCTCTAGGAAATTTATTATATTTTAAATCAGAATATTTTTCCTGGTCTGTTCTTTTACGCTTCGTATACACAACGGAGTCACCTGCTTTTTTTTCATTCGCTTGGGACATCGCGCTGGGCGAGAGATTTGCAATAAGTGCAAGCTAAGTAAGCGGCCAGGGCAGCAGAGTTCTCTTCGTAAAACTGAACTGGGATTCCGTCCTGACATGGCGACTCATTTGATTTCATCTCTTTCAGTTATCAGTTGTTTCTCTGCGCCAGGGATGCTTACTACTATGTCGTCCAGACGGGAGTCTTTGCGATGGTCAAACGATGATATTTACGTTTGTACGATTCTCCTGCGCGTACGATCTCTTAAACGCGGTACGTTAAACTTCGGCTTTCGTTTTGCTGTCTTCAAGTGCCACTCCAGGCTGGCCAACGAATGACTGTAAGCACAATAGCTACTTGGTGAGAAAATAATGCAGTGCGTCTAGACCCGCCAGGCGTAAAACGCTAGTAAGTGACCTTGACGTGGCTTCTTTTGTGTGGAAAGAAGTCAGTTTTACTTCTATGTGCACGTGCCTCGGTTACCGGCTAAACACATCGGACTTTTACTGAAGAGGCAATACTGCGGCCTCATAGAAAGCTATAAAACCGTCCTGCGGAAGCGGTTGGAGTGATAAACTACGGCCCCTCCTCCGCTTGTCCAGAGGTGGGTGGAGGAGGGCACTCACGACCCGGCCAGCGCTACACGGGACCCCTCTCTGCTGACACAGCAGCTCGGCGTCTGGCAACAGGCAGGGACGGGAAGAGGTCGGCCTGCAGCGTGGAACCCATCAGCCAGATGGACCGCGCACGCCGCGGACGTTTACTTTGCCTTAATAGCGCCAGCCGCTCGCGGGAGGGTATATAGGCCGCTGTGTGCGCCAGATGCCGCGTAGTCTGCCCGCAGCCATGGCACCCTCGACTGCAGCCCTGGCCGTGGTCGCGCTTCTAGCTCTCTCCGTCTCTGCGAGCGACACTCACTCGTCCGACAGGTATACTCTTTCTCGATCCTGATTACAGCGCAAGGCTTGAAACTGTAAGTCCAGCTTAGCGAAAGGCAGTGGACATCTAAACTTCTACTAAACTCCTCCCGGATGGGCCATGAAGGCCGAAAGGCACCGACCGACCACCGTGTCATCCTCAGCCCACATATGATGCGGATATGGAGGGGCATGTGGTGAGCGCACCGCTCTCCCGGAGCCGCCACTTCTCGATCAAGTAGCTCCTCAGTTTGCCTCACAAGGGCTAAGTGCACCCGACTTGCCAACAGCGCTCGGCAGACCGGTGTTAACAACTGCGGCAAGGTCGTTGACATCTAAACTTCTACTTATTTTTAATAAGTCAATTACAAGACCTGTTCCCTTTGTATGTGTGCCTCATCCTCTTAACACCTGCTTATTTCTTTATTTTTGTCTACCGGGTGAGCAAAAAGTCAGTATAAATTTGAAAAATTAATAAACCACGGAATAATGTAGATATAGAGGTAAAAATTGACACACATGCTTGGAACGACATGGGGTTTTATTAGAACCAAAAGAAAAGACAAAGTTCACAAGATGTCCAACAGATCGCGCTTGGCTGCAAAACTGCTACCGTCATGGTTGAGAGGTACGCCGATATGTTACAGAATCGCATCATCCCTAGCCTGGCTGATAAACACCTGCTGGAACGTACGATGTTAATGCAGGATGGCGCCCCACCCCATATTGCTAGACGCCTGAAAGATCTCTTTCGCGAGTCATTTGGTAATGATCGTGTGCTCAGCCACCACTTTCGTCATGCTTGGCCTCTCAGGTCCCCAGACGTCAGTCCATGCGATTATTGGCTTTGGGGTTACCTGAAGTCGCAAGTGTACCGTGATCGACCGACATCTCTAGGGATGCTGAAAGACAACATCCGACGCCAATGCCTCACCATAACTCCGTACATGCTTTACAGTGCTGTTCACAACATTATTCCTCCACTACAGCTATTGTTGAGGAATGATGGTGGACATATTGAGCATTTCCTGTAAAGAACATCATCTTTGCTTTGTCGTACTTTGTTATAATTATTGCTATTTTGGTCAGATGAAGCGCCACCTGTCAGACATTTTTTGAACTGTTGTATTTTTTTGTTCTAATAAAACCCCATGTCATTCCAAGCATGTGAGTCAATTTGTACCTCTCTATCTACATTATTCCGTGATTTATTCAGTTTTCAAATTTATACTTACTTTTTGATCTTCCTGTATTTTTGAGTCAGAAAATGACTAGCTGAAGTCGACGAAATATGATTTTTACTGAATAAATACACTGAGATGACAAAACCCATTAGATACCTCCTAATACGATGTCGGAGCTCCTCTTGCACGACGTAGTGCAGCAACTCAGCGTGACAGGGACTCAATAAATCGTTGGAAGTCCCCTGCAGAGGTATTGAACCATGTTTCCACTACAGGCGTCCATCATTACGAAAGTGTAGCTGGTGCAGGACTTTGTGCACAAACTGACCACTCGATTATGTCTCATAAATGTTTCATGGGATTCATGTCGGACGATCAGGAGGGCCAAATCTCTTGTTCGAATTTTCCAGAATGTTCTTCAAACCAATCGGAACCAATTGTTGCCTGGTGACATGACGCATTGCCAGCCATAAAAAAGCCATCGCTATTTAGAAACATGAAGTCCATGAAAGGCTGCAAGGGGCCTCCAATTAGCCGAACATAACCATTTCCAGTCAGTAATCGGTTCACGCCACATCACACCCTTCTCCAGCCATAAACAGCTTGCACAGTGCCTTGTTGACAACTTGTGTGTATGGCTTCGTGGGATCTGCGCTACACTCGAACTCTACCATCAGCTCTTGCCAACTGAAATCGGCA
The DNA here is from genome assembly GCF_021461385.2 of Schistocerca piceifrons. Classification (NCBI taxonomy): domain Eukaryota; kingdom Metazoa; phylum Arthropoda; class Insecta; order Orthoptera; family Acrididae; genus Schistocerca; species Schistocerca piceifrons. The sequence goes on along the minus strand of NC_060145.1, from coordinate 479,557,910 downwards.
CACATCTGACCAAGTCTCGATGTTCCGGTAGTCTACGGTCCAACCGATGTGGTCACGGGCCCAAGAAAGGGGCTGCAGGCGATGTTAGCAAAGGAATTCGCGCCATAAGCCAATAATACCAAATTTCACCATACCTTTCATATTGATTTGTGCGGTTATTTCACGCAGTGTTGCTTGTCTGTTAGCACTGACAAGTGTACGCAAACGCATCTTCTCTCGGTCGTTTAGTGGAGGCCAACGGCCCCTGAGTCGTGAGACTTAATGCCTGAAATTTGTGTTTTTCGGCACACTATTCGATACTGTGCATTTCGGAATATTGACTTCCCTAACGATATCTGAAATGGAATGTCCCATGCATCTAGCTCCAACTACCATTTAGCGCACAAAGTCTGTTCATACCTGTCATGCGGGCACGACCACATGAGTACAAATGGCAGGTCTGCCAATAGACAGCCGTTTTAACCTTGTGTGTGCGATACTATTACCTTCTTTTTTGTGACGGCTCCCTAACCCAAGGTCCACGGCGCTACTTTTGGGGCAGCCACCACAAATTGTATAAAGCGTGGGTAGTGACCAGGATGTAGCTATGTCTGTTGGCCGAAAAATAATTAACGAGAAGAATTGCGCCAGCTAGAATGAAGAGATAACTTATCTTTATTTCTGACGATACGTGCACCAGCAATACAAGTCCAAGTAATATCCAGGAGTAATCCGCGTACTGAGCCTAGTCGAATACAATAGCAAATATCACACTGCAACGGCTCCGCTATAAACTCCACGAAAGGCTAGCGATAGATAATCGACAGTAGACTGTTCGTCTCGGCCGGCCGGAGTGGCCGAGAGGTTAAAGGCGCTACAGTCTGGAACCACACGACCGCTACGGTCGCAGGTTCGAATCCTGCCTCAGGCATGGATGTGTGTGATGCCTTTAGGTTAGTTAGGTTTAAGTAGTTCTAAGTTCTAGACGACTTATGACCACAGCAGGTGAGTCCCATAGTGCTCAGAGCCATTTGAACCATTTTTTTTTTGTTCGTCTCGGGGCCAGCGCTCCTCCTTATATGCAAAAGGCGGAGGGCGCTGCGGACCCGAGCTCAGCCATGGCGCGACCTCTTCCGTCGGCGGTAACGCTCTGAGACGCCGACGGCCGCGACAGGAACTGTGGCCAGCGATGTCACGGTCTGGGCGCGCGTGCGCGAGTTGGTTGGTTGTTCGGGTCCGTGGATACAGGTCCTTTGTATGTACATATCGCTATTTCATGACTTTTGTCATCTCAGTGAAGAATGCAACAAGCATTATGAAACAAAACTCAAATTTCTTCCAAATAGGCCTTGACGACCCAACGCTATTGACCGATCGCCGGTTTAGCCACTGGATGCGCATATGGAGGGGCATGTGGGCAGTGCCTCTCTCTCCCGGAGCCGTTGTCAGCTTCTGTGACCAGTCGCTATTTCTCAATCAAGCAGCTACTCAACTGACCTCACAAGGACTGAGTACACCCTACTTGCGAACAGCAGTCGGCAGACCCAGCCAGGTGCTAGCCAAGCCCGACAGCGCTTAACCATGATGGGAATCATTGTGACCACTGCGGCAAGGCCGTGGTCCACTTTGCACTGTCATATGTATAAAAATACATCCAGACTATTGCAGCGAGCTGCTACTACGAAATTATCACAGCAGAGAGAAGCTACATTTATCTCCTGACAGGGGTGTCGCTCGCCAAGAAGTAACGTGTTTTTCCTCTATCTGCTGTGCTTCCTGACAGGCATTGTTGGCGTCAGGGATAAACTTTGTATTGTAGGGTATAATGCATACAGTCAGAGACAGCAAAGGACCTGGAAGAGCAGCTGAACGGAATGGACAGTGTCTTTAAAGGGGGATACACGATAGACACCAACAAAAGCAAAACAAGGATAATGGAACGTAGTCGAATTAAAAGGGGTGATGCTGCGGGAATTAGATTAGGAAATGAGACGCTTAAAGTAGTAAATGAGTTTTGCTATTTGGGGAGCAAAATAACTGATGATGGTCGAGGTAGAGAGGATATAAAATGTAGATTGGCAATGGCAAGGAAAACGTTTCTAAAGAGGAGAAAATGGTTAACATCGAGTATAAGAGTCAGGAAATCGTTTCTGAAGGTATTTGTATGGAGTGTAGCCATGTATGGAAGTGAAACGTGGACGATAAATAGTTTGGACAAGAAGAGAATAGAAGCTTTCGAGATGTGGTGTTACAGAAGAATGCTGAAGATTAGATGAGTAGATCACATAACTAATGAGGAGGTATTGAATAGAATTGGAGAGAAGAGAAATTTGTGGCACAACTTGGCTAGAAGAAGGGAACGGCTGATAGGGCATATTCTGAGGCAACAAGGGATCACTAATTTAGTATTTGAGAGCAGTGTGGAGGGTAAAAATCGTGGAGGGAGACCAAGAGATGAATACACTAAGCATATTCAGAAGGATGTAGGTTGCAGTAAGTACTGGGAGATGAAGCAGCTTGCACAGGATAGAGTAGGATGGAGAGCTGCATCAAACCAGTCTCTGGACTGCGCAACTACTATGCACTCGCATCCTGTACAATCATAATGTGTAAGGGTACTGTACCCTTACGCCTAGCTGCCAACAGGTCATACCTCATCACTTTTTAAAGATTCCTACCTGGAGTAATAAAAAATAGAGAAAAGTTAAAATGGTGTCTTTTGAGTACAGTTCAAGGAACGTTCGTTTATACATATGAACAGTCCAGTTGTAGATGTTGTTCAACTTACGCATGTAAATCAACCTTGGTTCGGTCCTGACGGACCACCAGAGATGTCTTCTACAGTTTCTCGTTTCGTGGTAGATTCGTAGTTATACCACCAAATCCTGCCATCGGCGATGATATTTTCCGGGAAAGATTTTCCGCATCTTTCATTTCAGGCGTCCACGTCTCGTCGTTTCTGTTGAGGAATCACCGTGTGCGGGACGCACTTGGCGCAAACACAAACTTTTCTCTTCTTGAAAATGTTCTTAGCAATATCTTCAACGGACAATTTATAAACGTTCAGATCGTTGCTCCACTGCGATTTGTGACACAACAACGTCAACTGACTTCCGCCGCCCGTTCACTACTGAACGCTGCCTGATAATATAATGGGTATCCGTTGTTTACTGTTGTTAGTTCAAGCTGCCATCGTTGTTACTGCGCTGGCTGCACTTATGTCTCTGCACAGCGCGATCCTCGCGTGTTTCGCTTTACGGGTCGCGTGAGGTTGGGAGGACGTTCAAATCTAGCCTGCTCGTGTTCCGTGGACCCGCAGTAGTAGGTTGGAGATAGTAGTGTTACGCGGTCACTGCTGCTGTTAGTCGTGTTATCGTCTAGTTCTTGTAAGACCTGAGTCTAGTGCGAATGCTTTCTGTTGCAGAGAGAGCAGTTTTAATGGAAGAGGTTTTCCGTACAGGAGGTAACATTACGGTGCATGTGAGGCGGCAATTTAGATTGCGTTTTCCTGCTTCGAGACATACACATCGTGACACTATATGTGATTTAATTTGCAAATTCCAGACAAAAGGTTCAGTTCATGATGCACCACGAACTGGTAGGGTCACAAGTTCAACAGAACGGAAGTTTCACGATATTTCGAACGTAACGTTGCAGAGTCCATCATAATTAGTGAGAAGATTATCGCAAAAGCCTAAAGGCTGCCGTACCCCAGCACAGAATGCCGTAACCAAAGACCTAGGGCTGTGTCCGTATAAAATTACTGCTGTGCAAAAGTCACGCTGTATGGACCATGCGAAGGGAATTGGGTGTCGTTCATGGTTTCAGGGATTTATAAACCGACATGGTGTTTTAGAACGAACCTTTTTGACTTATGAGGCTTGGTTTCACCTATCTGGCTACATTAATTCCCAAAATCCACAAATATTGTCATCAGGAAATCCACATGCCTTAAGATAAACGCCATTGCACGGGATGTCGCAGAGAAATGTAGCCGCGTCGGTATGGCGGCAACCTGCCGGGCAGTGCTGCGTGGCGTGTTGCTGGGTCATCAGGCGCTCACCATACACTGTGTACGCAGGGCGGTCGGGAACTATCTAAAAAGCTCAGTGCTGACAGGTCAACATCCCCATCGTACCCCCCTCAGATTTAGTTATAAGTTGGCACAGTGGATAGGCCTTGAAAAACTGAACACAGATCAATCGAGAAAACAGGAAGAAGTTGTGTGGAACTATGAAAAAATAAGCAAAAATATACAAACTGGGTCGTCCATGTGTAAGATAGGCAACATTAAGGAGGATGTCAGGATATGAGTGCCATGGTCCCGTGGTTAGCGTGAGCAGCTGCGGAACGAGAGGTCCTTGGTTCAAATCTGCCCTCGACTGAAAATTTTGCATTCTTTAGTTATGATCTGTCCGTTCGTTCATTGACGTCTCTGTTCACTGTAATAAGTTTAGTGTCTGTGATTTGCGACCGCACCGCAAAACCGTGTGATTAGTTGACGAAAGGACGTGCCTCTCCAATGGGAACCGAAAACATTTGATCGCAAGGTCATAAGTCAACCGATTCCTCCACAGGAAAACACGTCTGATATTTTGTATACGACACTGGTGACAGCATGTGCGTCACATGACAGGAATATGTTCTCGATCCACCTAACTTGTACACTAGGCGAATGGGTGAAAAGATTCTTCTACCTTGCCCGATTTAGGTTTTCTTGTGGATGTAATAATCACTCCAAAAAAAGTGATGAAAACATAAGAGTTTTTCACATAAACCGAAAATAAAAAGATAAAATTTTCAGTCGAGGGCAGATTTGAACCAAGGACCTCTCGTTCCGCAGCTGTTCACGCTAACCACGGGACCACGGCGCTCCTCTCTTACATTACCCTTAATGTTGTCTATCTTACGCATGGACGACCCAGTTTGTATATTTTGCTTATTTTTTCATAGTTCCACACAACTTCTTCCTGTTTTCTCGATTGATCTGTGTTCAGTTTTTCAAGGCCTATCCACTGTGCCAACTTATAACTAAATCTGAGGGGAGTGCGATGGGGATGTTACCTTGTGAGTAATAATAAGAAAAAATTCGATAAATTACGCCGTTACCGAGTTATTTAGCATCGAAGTCAGCGAATCAGGTCGCCTTACGTGCAAGTTGCTGCAGCCTGCCGGAAACAGTGTCGTCAGACATGTTCTTCGTTCGCTTTCCTCAAATCGAACAAACGTATCTTTCGCTCAACTAGCTTAAATTTATCATTTTCAAAAAAAGGCATATTTTAGCTGGTAATGTGCATTGTGGTAACTCACAGACCATTAGATGTGTTACGCGCACGTGTGAGTGTATGAATTTGTGCACGCAACGACCTTATTGCCTAATTCCAATGCTAAATAAGTCGGAAACGGCGCATAAAAGAAACCTGTTTGCACGATATCACAGGTCTGGCAGCGCCTTCAGTTTTGCATTTACTGCAGGTAGGGAATCAGTCTGCGACGTGTTAGACCAGAGTCTTCTAGAACGGAGACCAGAGCTTTCAATGTGAATAACTACACACAGCATAATAGCAGACGCAGAAACATATCTAGCAAAGCGTATCTGAAAAAGTACGGGTACACTTCGAAGCGGACGGTTACACATCGAAGTGGTGTAATAGCCTTTCACGCCTTTTACAACTCAATAAAACACTGAAAGACAAGAGATGAAAGTAAAAACATCTGGCAATGCCATACGTGGATTCCTCTTAACTTACTTGAGAGTGCACAGCCAACGAAAAGTGATCACGAGATCGGCACAGAAAACAAGTATCTACATCTACATCTACATTTATACTCCGCAAGCCACCCATCGGTCTGTGGCGGAGGGCACTTTACGTGCCACTGTCATTACCTCCCGTTTCTGTTCCAGTCGCGTATGGTTCGCGGGAAGAACGACTGTCTGAAAGCCTCCGTGCGCGCTCGAATCTCTCTAATTTTACATTCGTGATCTCCTCGGGAGGTATAAGTAGGGGGAAGCAATATATTCCATACCTCATCCAGAAACGCATCCTGTCGAAACCTGGCGAGCAAGCTACACCGCGATGCAGAGCGCCTCTGTTGCAGAGTCTGCCACTTGAGTTTGCTAATCATCTCCGTAACGATATCACGGTTACCAAATAACCCTGTGACGAAACGCGCCGCTCTTCTTTGGACCTTCTCTATCACCTCCGTCAACCCGATCTGGTACGGATCCCACACTGACGAGCAATACTCAAGTATAGGTCGAACGAGTGTTTTGTAAGCCACCTCCTTTGTTGATGGACTACATTTTCTAAGGACTCTCCCAATGAACCTCAATCTGGTACCCGCCTTTTCAACAATTAATTTTATATGATCATTCCACTTCAAATCGTTCCGCACGCATACTCCCAGATATTTTACAGAAGTAACTGCTACCAGTGTTTGTTCCTCTATTATATAATCATACAATAAAGGATCCTTCTTTCTATGTATTCGCAATGCATTACATTTGCAGCTAACTTTAAAAGATGAACACAGGGTGTTCACTTTAATTGAAGACACAGAAATATCTCAAAAGCCACGCAGCAGATGAAAAGAAGTTATAATTCCAATATGTTTAAAGTCGGAGGTGGACAGCCAATGATACCATTCTCGACCCCCGCCGACTTCATCCCATCCCGTGTATCCGAGGCTCGGGGAAACTTTGAAATATACAATGGGACCCTCGTTTTTTATTGCAGATTACGATTCTACTGCAGAATCTACATACGTTTTGTCTCAAGCATTTTCTTCGTTTCGTCACGGATGGCACTGTAATCGGAGGAACAGAAATGGGCACTCAATCGTAATTTACAACATGCTACTCAATGACCCTCGAATATCCAATGGGACGTGAGGCTTTATCTCCACCCTACGTAGGTAGAACAGGCCATTATTTCTTAACCGGAAATCCCATTCGCAACGCTGTATTCCTCAGACATATCGAAAAGGGGACTACTCGACGTAGCACTGTGGTCGTGGCTCGAGGCGGAAGCTACTCTGCTTTTCCAACTACAGTAATTGTTCAAAAATAGCACCGCCAACTTCAGTATACTTAGTGATCCGCTTTTCAAATGACCATCGCAGGAGAGAAGCATATCTACGGAAATGTCAGCACACGCGTTTCTGATGTCCTGCAGTGGTACCGGTGGTTCCTGTTCCAAAAACAATCGATATCTGCGTCTATTCAACCTGCCGTCTATAAAAGACGGTCCATTGAGTTTGTTCCGCATGATGACACACCATACATTAACCCACCAAAGACATAGATGGTCAACTTGCCGTAAGCAGTGGGGATTGTCTACACTTCAGTAATGCATCTTACGCTGGTTAACACTACCATGGTTTGTGAATGTAGACTCATTGGAAAATAGTACCTCAGCAAAGAAAGTGGGGCTCTTTTGCACTTGTAGACGTGCTCATTCACAAAACACTACCCAGTTATGGAAATCGGCGTCATGTATTTCTTTATGCAGTAACACGTGGGTTGGATGATACTTATGACGATGCAATAGTGTGACAACACTATCTACGAACATACCGGAATCACGGTGTAGTTGCCGGGCGTTTATCCGTGTGTTCTGCTACACTGCCGCTAGTACAGCTATTTCATTAGCTTCTCCTGTAGACCGTTTGCTTCGTTTCCTTTTGCAGGTGTGTACGCTGCCATCAGTCATAAAGGCGTTCACTTAAAAAAACCAACGAGAGAGAGCTTTCTCTGGAAAGCACTCGGCATACAAGGCAACAAAAGTCTCAACATTTCTCCTACATCCTCCATAAATCAGCATTATTTCAATTTTTTCTTCTGTGATTGTAACATTTATCATCCACTTGCACGTCTGTCTCAAAATGATAAGTAGGTGTGGAGGCAGTAAAAACTGGGCAAGTACTGTAATGTTTAGGGTCGCTACGTCTGCACGATACGTGAGCTCCGGTCGCAGTGTACTGCCTGTTATGATAGTCGTAGTTGTCTACACGGCCACCGTGGCGTGACGAGTGGTCCCCTGTTCGATATATTGGAGTAATACAGAATTGCGAATGGGGTTTGCAGTTAGAAGATATGAAAAACTGGTCTGTCCTACCGTCGCAGCATAGAGGTGGTGTCCCACGTGCCACTGGATATTCAGTGGTCATTGAGTAGCAGGTCGGAAAGTATGATTGAGTGCCCATTTCTACTCCTCCGATTACAGCGCCAAATGCGGCGAAACGAAGGAAATGCTTCAGACAAGACGGGTGCAGATTTTCATGTAGAATCGTAATAATAAACGGGGTTTTCCAGTGAAGATTTCAAAGTTGGGCCCCATCACCCACGCACAGGTCGAGTGTGGTATCGTTGCATATCGCATCCGAGACAAACAAATTGGAATTATAACTTTTTTAATCCGATGTGTAGTTTTCGATATATTTCAAAGTATTCAGTTTGTTTGGTATGTTTGCCACTGTAAGCATCTTTGCACACCCGAATACATGAGTGATGCGTATTCTTTGGCTGTCATAGTTGTTTATCAGTATCTACTACTTGGTATCCAGGGTGAATTATCAGTCATGTGTTCAGCATCCAAATTACCTTTCTACTTCCACTGTTAGTCAAAAATATTTCCATTAGGAAAGCATAGAGTAAATCTTGCGTTATTTAATATCGTGCTTAAAAATAATTTTTGTGGCGTATAGCAGTGTTGAGAAAAGATTATAGGACATGTTTGTACAAGTTACTCGTGCAGCATTAAAAGGATTACGCACTTAATACTTTTGCAATACGCAGATAGAGTAGAGTCCAACTATCCGTTGCGAGGTAGGAAACAACTGTAGGGTCTAAACGAATATCTGAGAGAAAATTAGAAACAGTTTCCATCTACAAAAGTTTCATATAAATTCAGTAGAGCCGTTTTCTAACGTCGTTTAGTTTTCGATATGCAACAGTTAGCCATTGTGTGATTGTGACAAAGCCAGTCTGAGTATTATTGATAAGTATTCTCTACATTTAATTTCATTTGCAGATAGCCAGATTAACTTTAGATTACGTTGAGAAGCGTGATAGCTAAGACTATTCTAGATAAAAATACGTTGATCAGCCAGAACATTATGGCCTCCGACGTACTATTGACGTAAAACCGTCCAGACAATAGCAGCGTCACCTGTCGAGCAATGACTGCTAGTCAGACACACCTACGATGTATGCAGTGTCAGTGGGTGTGCTGTCCGTGTGTACAGGGTGAAAAGTATTTAAACCGATAAACTCTGGGACATTGTAGGGGACATCAAAACAAATATTTTTCCCTAATGTCATTTTTTCCTATGAGGATTACTTAAACCGGTGGAGGCCGTATTACGCTCTTCAGTTGTTAGAGGGCGTATTACACTCTTCAGTTGTAGGCAACTGCTGTCCACCAATGTAGTAGTGCATTCTCTCTGTTTACTAATGGAGCGATACACCTGGTTCGTGCGTACTAAGTAGCGCACCACAACGGACGAGCTGCACAGCGGGTTTGTCAACAATAATATCCTAATCGCCGTATCCCGCATCATACGAAATTTGCTGCTGTGTACCACCGTCTGAGTGAGACCGGGTCATTTAGCAGATTACCTGGACAGGGACGCCGTCGCTTGGTAAGAACGCTGCTTGCAGCATGTGCTTGCAGCATGTGGAGCGGGATCCTTCAATCAGCACTCGTGCAATTGCACGTAACATGGGGACGAATCAGACGAATGTAAGAACAGTCCTTCGAGAGCAATTGTTACGTCCATTTCACTTACAGTGTGTCCACAACCTGAAACAAGTTGATTATCCACCCAGAGCACAGTTTTCGGAGTGGTACCTGGAACAGTGTGAAATGCATCCTACATTTCCATCCTCTGTGTTGTTTGCCGATGAAGCAACGTTCGTGCGTGATGGAGACTTCAACATGCACAAGTCGCATGTTTGGAGTGAGGATAACCCACATGCCACAATTACTAGCGCTCAAGTGCGGTTCTTCGTTAATGTGTGGATCGGTGTTGTTGGGGACTGTTTAATTGGGCCGTATCTGCTACCTAGACCATTAAATGGCAGACACTATTACAATTTATTCGACAGAGCATTGCCAGAGTTGCTGGAAGACGTCCCGCTCTCTACAAGACAACGCATGTGGTTCCAACATGACGGGGCGCCGCCACATTTCAGTCGTCGTGTGCGTCGATTCCTGGACCGGCGGTTGCCAGAAACGTGGATTGGCAGAGGTGGTCCTGTACCATGGACAGCTCGATCCCCAGATATGTCCCATCTAGCCTTTTTTTGTGTGGGGAGAGATGCGCAACCTTGTTTACGCAACTCCTGTTGCACCAGAAGATGATCTTGTAGCAGCAGCAGAAACAATTCAGGATACTCCTGGGGTTTTTGCCCGTGTCAGACAGAACATGATCCGACGGTGTAACCTTTGTTTACGTGTCAATGGAGACATTTTTGAAAATCTACTGTAACTGAAATTGGGTTGTGTTAATGTGTTGTCTCTTGGTGATAAAAAAATGGAAAAGTGTTTGTTGGTTTAATTAATTTGCCGCCAGAGAAATCTTCCTCTACCGGTTTAAATACACCTCATAGGAAAATGTGACATTAGGGAAAAATATTTGTTTTGATGTCTCCTACAACCTCCCAGAGTTTGTCGGTTTAAATACTTTTCACCCTGTAGAATGTGGAAGGCTCCTTGATACCTGTACTACAGGACGGAGACAAGCTGGCGGCGAATCCATTACGATCTGAGAAAAATTCACGTGGGCATCCATGGCTGCAGTGGAGCTCGTGCAAGACACCATGACGGCCAAGGAGTATCGTACACTGGTTGAAGAGTGTGATGGTGTGGTTCGAGAAACACAGTGGCGAGTTGTTCCAGTTGATTTGGTGCCTCCCCCCCCCCCCCCCCCCCCCGAGTCGTTGCTCGCCGCTCCCCTCCCAGAAATTTACGAGAATTAGAAGACTTGTGTGTGTGTAGATGGGGTCCCAACTCCCTCCAGAGACCTACCAACGCCTCTTTCCTTCCAAGCCATAGCGTGTGCGTTCGCACAAGAAGGTCAATGGCCGGGAAGCCATATTTTAACTTTATATGACGGCAGTATCTGTTCCCGAAAGAACAGTTACCGTGGATGACCATGCAGCTTTGCTGGAAATAAATGATAATTAAATGAACACCCTAGCTGCAAACAGGCGTTGATGTACTGCCATGTAAGCAGGAGATCCCGGGTTCGAGTCCCGGTCGGGGTACACATTTTCAACATGTCCCGAATGAAGTACATCGACGCCTGCTCGCAGCTAGGGTGTTCATTTAATTATCATTTATTTCTAGCAAAGCTGCATGGTCATCCACGGTAACTGTTCTTTCGGGAACAGATACTGCCGTCATATATAGTTAAAATGTTGGAAGTCTAAAACTTTTTGGCGCTGCGCTTATGCACTAGAAGTTTGGCGACGATCACTCTTTTCACATTCTCATCCGGAAAGAGAATTCCACTTTTTTAAATTGATGCCATGGTCAACATCTCTTTACCTCACATTCCTGTTGAAGACATCTACTATTTCAGATAATTTACGTGGAAGTTTCTGCTGTGCTTAACCACACATCAGGGGATAACGGAATGACGGGATGACGGGATGAAGGTAAGAGAGGAAAGAGTTCAAATAATGTGTGTGCGATGTTGCACTGGTGCATCCAAAATTTGATACGCAAGAATGTAAAAATGTTATACAGAACAAAAATAATACTCTGGTTAGGATGATGACGGCACTGTGTGAGATCGTATGATTCAATGAAATTAAATTTTTTTCTAATTAGAGGTTACTCGTTGATGCCGAATGATAGGGATCTCGGGATTGTTAGCAGGAAGTTAAAGAAGGAGCAAAGATAGTATACAGTGGATGACGTAGCTGAACTGGTGAAGCATTCCTCAGAAAATGATAGCTTTTCTTCAAATGAAAGTGGATTAATTTATCGACTACAGTTCCCGATGGCCCACATTCTATAAAATAGTCTGCTTGAGCGTGCGTTGATTTGTACGGTAAAGTCGTTCGTAGACACCTGAATAGGGTTCTCATAATACGATGAGCTGTACAAACTTTGGAACCCTCTTCAGAGAAAGTCACCTTATCTTTACTGCCTGCATATAACAACAAAAGGGATGACATTGAGAAATCTTTAGACTGTATCCCTCAACACAAGGTATAGTTTTAGAATTCAGTCGCATCATGGCGAACCACAACGGCATCTCGTGTTGTAGATGAAGATGACTGAGTAATGCAACCTTGCAAAATGTCTAGTATTATTCAGAGAAAAAACTAAACTCGGAACAGGCCTTGGAAGGCTCAACCGTACCGACCGGCCGCCGTTTCTTCCGCAGCCCACAGGCGTCACTAGATGCGGATATGGAGAAGCATGTGGTCAGCACATCGCTCTCCCGGCCGTTTGTCAGTTTACGAGACCGGAGCCGCTACTTCACAGTCTAGTATAAGGCTGACTCTGGCTGTTGAGACACTAGTCCCACTGTTATTTATTTAGTTCTCGTTCGATCTGCCAGATACATTTTACAAAGAACAGATAAGATTAATATAAATCACAATAAACGTTTGGAACTTACGATGTGGAAACAAATTATATGAGTTATTACATTACAATTATGTGAGGGAAAATACATTATTACATTAAATGGGACAAAAATCACATAAATTGAAGACAATTAATTACACAGTAACATTAAGATTATGGAGCCATTTTCTGGCATTGTCCGTTAACGTTTGGAGCGACATCAGAGAGCCGTATCTGAAACCATGAATGTTACAAACCAGAAGATGGTCCATTGTTTGTACCTCGCCACAGTCACAACACGAATCGTCTGTATAGCCCCATTTGGTTGTTTGCTGTCTGCATCGTCCAACTCCAGTGCGAAACCTGTTTAGAGCCGACCAGTGTTTCCTGTTGAGATTGAAGCCTCCAACCCTTTTGGTTGGGTCGTGGATTAGGTGATGGTTTGCCACGACGCCTCTTCTCAGACCCTGCCATGCATTCTTCCATTCAGCATCGAGACCCTCTATGCCCAATGTTCTGCTCCAGACGATAGGTTTCCTGGACTTAAGTCTCGTGGGTCCTCCCATGTCGGCATGTATGGGTAGGCTTGGGTTTGCTTCAATTTTTTCTACTGTGCCCTGGGTTGCTTTCTCTCTACGTATAGAAGCAGGAGCGATGTTTGCCAGCACCGGAAGCCACTCAACGGGGGTTGGCCTGCGAGTGCCGGTGACGGTTCTCAGAGTGGCATGTAGTTGTACATCCACTTTTTTGGCGTGCGGGATTCTGCTCCAGACTGGGGCACAGTATTCTGCAGCGCTGTACACCAGTGACAGTGCAGCAGTTCGCAGAGTGGCAGCATCACAACGCCAAGTGGTGCCTGCCAGTCTGTGGCGCAAGTTATTTCTTGTCTTTAGCTTTTGGGCAGTATCAGTTAGGTGTTGGCTGAAAGTCATGCTGCGATCTAGCTTAATACCGATATATTTTGGGAAATCCTCGTGGCTGACAGCTTTACCATTTATAACTAGGCGCAGTTCCCTTCTCGCTTCCTTGTTGTTTAGATGCATGACTGTATGGCACTTGCTGGTTTCACCATATAATTTGACCCTGAACTTCTTTTCGCTCAGCATGTTGTTCATGAGCTTCAACGTTGTTTTGAATTTGACTATCTTTGAAAGTTTTAACATGAGACCATATAGCCATACAGTGTCGTACGCTGATGTCAGGTCAATGAGGACTATCCCTGTTTCCTCTTTTTCCTGAAAGCCTCGTTCATTGTGTGTGGTAAGTGCCAGCACCTAGTCGCAGCAGCTTCTTCCTTGTCTAAATCCTGCTTGCTCCACTGATAGTTATTCCTCCAGTACTGGTTTAAGTCTTTCCCACAGTATCCTTTCAAACAGTTTGTAGGTTATACACAGTAATGAGATCGGCCTGAAGTACCTTGCGTCAGTTCCATTCTTCCCTGGTTTAAGTATGGCAATGATTTTGGCTGTTTTCCATTCTCTGGGGATTTCGCAGGTTTCCATTATTCTCGTGAATAGTTTGCATAGCCATTTCAGCGCTTTTGGTCCAAGATTTTTCAAAAATTCAGGGAGGATGTTGTCTGGTCCAGTGCCTTCCCTGCCCATGTGTGTTGGAGTGCCATCTTCACCGCTTCTTCTTGGACTGCTGCCGTGAACATGGCGGCTTTTTCTTCACATTCCTGTAGTGCCACAACCATCTGGGATTTCTTTTTTCTTTTTTTTTTTTTTTTTTGCTCAGGAGTCACTGTTATCTTGGCGTTATCCCTGAGTTTCTTGCTGATTTTGTTTGGGTGGATACTGGCTTCCTGTGGTTGGCTCCTCCCAGCTTTTTCATGAGACTCCAGCTTTTACGGCTTGAATGTGTGAAGTCCTGAAGTCCACTGTGACACAAGGAGGTAAATGGCTGTCTCATAAAATTTCCGGGGCTGTGATGTTAACCAGCTCCGCATGCGCAGCATACCGACAATCCTTCTTTCCACGAACGAGACTGGAATAGAAGGGAGAACCGATAGAGGTACTCACGGTACCCTCCGCCACACACCGTCAGGTGGCTTGCGGAGTACGGATGTAGATGTAGATGTAGATGTAGAGGGTAATACGGAACGCCGTGCTGGATCCCAACGGCCTCGTATCACTAGCAGTCGAGAAGACAGGCATCTTATCCGCATGGCTGTAACGGATCGTGCAGCCACTTCTCGATCCATGAGTCAGCAGATAGGGACGTTTGCAAGACAACAACCATCTGCACGAACAGTTCGACGACGTTTGCAGCAGCATGGACTATCAGCTCGGAGACCGTGGCTGCGGTTACCCTTGACGCTGCATCACAAACAGGAGAACCTGCGATGGTGTACTTAACGACGAACCTGGGTGCACGAATGGCAAAACGTCATGTTTTAGGATGAATCCAGCTTCTGTTTACAGCATCATGATGGTCGCATCCGTGTTTGGCGACACTGCGGTGAACGCACATTGGAAGCGTGTATTCGTCATCGCCATACTGGCGTATCACACAGCTGATAGTATGGGGTGCCATTAGTTACACGTATCGGTCACCTCTTGTTCGCATTGACGGCGCTTTGGACAGTGGATGCTACATTTCAGATGTGTTACGACCCGTGACCCTACCCTTCATTCGATCCTTGACAAACCCTACATTTCAGCAGGGTAATGCACGACCGCATGTTGCAGGTCCTGTACCGGTCTTTCTTGATAAAATATTCGACTGCTGCCCTGGCGAGCACATTCTCCAGATCTCTCACCAACTGAAAACGTCTGGTCAATGGTGGCCGAGCAACTGGCTCGTCACAATACGCCAGTTACTACTCTTGATGAACTGTGGTATGGTGTTGAAGGTGCATGGGCAGCTGTACCTGTACACGCCATGCAAGCTCTGTTTGATTCAATGCCCAGGCCGTTATTACGGCCAGAGGTGGTTGTTCTGGGTACTGATTTCTCAGGATCTATGCACCCAAATTGCGTGAAAACGTAATCACATGTCAGTTCTAGTATAATATATTTGTCCAATGAATACTTGTTTATCATCTACATTTCTTCTTGGTGTAGCAATTTTAATGGCCAGTAGTGTATATATTAAGGAAAATTATCTACATAAAGAAACCAGAAATGCATGTCAGGATATAAATTGCATTAAATCGGTTTTATTTGTTTTTTGTCTCTAATTGCTGGTAGGATATGTGGACACGTTGCTCTTGTGCAGTACGCGGTCGCCACAGACGGGCAGCAAGCTATGTAGCGCTGGCGTCTGTTTGTGTGCTCAGGTGGAAGCGGCTGTCGGACCAGCGGCTGGCGGAGCTGCAGACTCTGGTGGCGCTGGAGGCGATGGGCCACACCGTGCCCGTGGGCGCCGGCGTCGTGGACCCCAGGGCAGTGTGAGTGCCGCGCCGATACTGTCAACGTTTCACGAGGAATAGTAAGCATCTTAGGAGGTTGTAGCGCAGACTAATAAACGAAAACGTTCCATATAACATGTGTTCCACTGTTACTGGTTACAGAGGTACAGCCGTCAGAATATAACCCAAAGGAATACTCACAGTCCAGAATTAGATTTTCACTCTGCAGCGGAGTCTGCGCTGATATGAAACTTCCTGGCAGATTAAAACTGTGGGCCCGGCCGAGACTCGAACTCGGGACATTTGCCTTTCGCGGGCAAGTGTTCTACCAACCGAGCTACCCGAGCACGACTCACGCCCCGTCCTCACAGCTTTACTTCCGCCAGTACCTCGTCTCCTACTTAACTTCACAGAAGCTCTCCTGTGAACCTTGCAGAACTAGCACTCCTGTGAAGTTTGGAGGACGGGGCGTGAGTCGTGCTTGGGTAGCTCAGATGGTAGAGCACTTGCCCGCGAAAGGCAAAGGTCCCGAGTTCGAGTCTCGGTCCGGCCCACAGTTTTGATCTGCCAGGAACTTTCGAATACTCATAGTGTCGTAGAGTTGTGTACGACTTCCTACACAACGGTAAGCATTGGTGGGCTACAAAGTTATGTGGCAACCGTCGTAGTACAAAAGCTAGACAGGAGCAGAATAATTGTAACACCCCACCCGTTGCTTGTCCCACTTTTGCATGTGTTCGCCCCTGACAAATAACTTACAGAGAAATTGGGAGTGGAACTATACGCAAAAATGGATAACGCTAGATTTAAATGTGGCCCTGTCACCCCTAATTAATCTGCGGTGCTAGTTTTGACGATAAATCACACCTATTTTTACTTCCGAACATAAACGATTACGAACACTTAGGGTGTTCAATGACATCAAACACATACACAAAATAAAATAAAGCAAAATGGTGAATTCAGGATCAACTACTGAAAGAAAAGGCTCTACTGAATCACAATAATTTTATTATAACCTTCAGATAAATGCGGAATAAAACATAATGAACAATTTACATGTTATCCTCCTAACCTGCATTTGCAGTAACTGTGTTAAAATCGGTCCAAAACTCTTATACCACTCCAAAGTACTGTGAAACCTCTGTGGAAACAGCAATTGCAATTGAGCCCACTATTTAACGTTACTCCTAACACAGGCTGAAGCGGGAACGATCTGACCGTAACATTCCTGTTGTAGCGCCGGTCTCCGACGGCGCCGGTGAAGTCGCGCGATCTGCGTGTGGCGTCTCGGAAATTACAATCCTACCCTATTCGAACACCAGACTGCTGTCCGTAAACTTCCCTAATTGCGACAATGTTTACGCCAGCAATGAGTTGGCGCGGCTAACGTCCACTCAGAACGAAAGACCAAGAGGGGAGACGACTTGGCTAACGTCCTCTCAGCACGAGAGCCCAGAACGGAAGGCCTCTACCGAGAGTCCAGTAAGATCGCTCTTCACCCATATTTTCTCACCAATGTACAGCCTGAGAATAGAACTCTTTTCCACAGTTCTTTTATTTCTACAAAATTTCACGAGTAAACTCCGCCCTCGCCCTCTGGGTAGGGCCACAGGTGTGGGCAATAACACGTTTACTGGAAATTTTCTCCCAAGAGACCACTAGAGATTTTCCCGGCAAGATTTCCCGTCGTAGCGACCACAGATTCTTGCATTGAATGTTTGTTATTTGCAATTCCTGGCCTGCCCCACTTGAGCTACTCGAAGGTGTACAATTAGTGGGACATAGGCGAGAGCACGCTCAGGAAAGTCCGTCCAGCTATCCACTGCTCTGTTTTGGTAAACACTTGAACACCTGCCGCCGCACGTCCCTCAGAGGGCGACCGCTGTGGCCTCTCTAACCGGATTACAGAATTCCCTAGTTCACCAATCATACCGTAAGGCTGTGGCCTTCGGCGGCTAGGTGAGGACGTTGCCGAGCTCCGTCCCGCGTACTGCCTTTCCACAAAATCTTATAATTACCAAATCGCGGAATTCTCGCGTGCCGATGCCTTTCCACATAGATTTCCTACACCGTAATTTAAAGTATTACTCCAACAAAACCTATAGTGTCAGGTTAAATGGACTCATGTAAGGTGCAAGGCCGTTGCCACCTTACACAATCATTAAACGAGTTAACACAGTAAATATGAGATTTACTTAACTTGTCTATCTCCAAGTGTGCAAAGACTCATTACAAATAATGCAGCACAAAATAGAGTCTAGCTTTCAATGTCAACAAGTAAGAGGTACTACGAACCAAAGCATAAAAGGTGGGGCCGGCCGGGTGGCTGAGCGCTTCTAGGCGCTACAGTCTGGAACCGTGCGACCGCTACAGTCGCAGGTTCGAATCCTGACTCGGGCATGGATGTGTATGATGTCCTTAAGTTAGTTAGGTTTAAGTGGTTCTAAGTTCTAGGGGACTGATGACCTCAGCAGTTAAGTCCCAAAGTGCTCAGAGACATTTTTGAACAAAAGGTGGTGTCGGAGTCGCGACTAGGCCGCGTCTGTCTAGCGTCAAGTAGCAAAGTCGCTCCGAGTGTGAGTGGGCTGCGTGGCTGCTGCTGGCCATTGTATATTGGGGGGCGCTTATCGTACGGAGCCATTGGAGGAGTGGTTCAGTGTGCGTGCACCATTGGGTCCACCAGTTACTGCATGATCCCTAGCGGCATCTGACGTAAACTTGCGTTGCACTTGCCAACTTTGAGACTCCAGTAGGGTGGTATCAACATGTGATATCGCACACGGAAGGTGTTATGCAAATGATTAAGCTGCAAGTTGACTTTTGTAAATTCACTCTTCCAACTTCAATGAATTACTGCACTCTCTTGTCAATGTGTAGCTCTTCTGGCGTCGCCTGACGTCTTTTATCAAGGAGCAGTATTCATAATCCGAATCATAAGTTCGTTTGTCGCCTTTAAATTTTCTTCGCAAACTTCGCCTTTCAATCATCCTAACAGACACTGATATGAAAGGGTAAGGTCCGAGGACCTTGGCAGTCAAGAAACGTTACCATTTTTTCAAATACATCTTATGAGGAATGTTGGATTTATTCATTAGCTGACAACGAAAACGTGTAGAGGCCTGTTAGGCTGCAAGAACATGCCGATTCTTGTAGCCAGAAACGCCTTCCCCGATAAACATGAGAACTCGTTTTTGAGGACTTCCGGATTACGGCGCCCTGTAAGACGACACGGTAACACAGCAGGCCGAATTAACCGATTGCCTGTCATATCACACAACAAACTTAAAGCAAAGTGCTCTCTATAGTACACTGGTGTCCAAAATTAAAGTAACAAATCGAAATTTAGCTAGGTTGCCACAAACAGTAAATCAGGTGAAATTAAAGCAGGAAGAATATAAAAAATGCATAACGGTGGACAAAAATGTTCTTCGTTTTAATCCAACCCAGCGGATTTACACACACATTCCGACAACTGGTTAATGCGCTCAGTATGGTGTGGGACCGCTTCTGGCAGCAGTGCAGACAGGGCATTCTGTGACTGATGTGATGTCTCTTGTTGAGACAATAATTCAGCTTCTTTTTGTGTAGCTGCTCGCAAGTCTTTGAGAGTGGTTGGTAGATGCTGACGTGATGCAACCCGTGCTCTATGGGATTCAAATCAGGGAAGCGTGCAGGCTAAGTCCCGCGTGCAATATATTCCGTTTTCAAAAAAACATCGTCCACCCGTGCTCTATGAGGTTCAACATATCCTTCATCAATACGAAGTCTGGGTCTGCAGCACTGCACAACGACAGTACATGAAGTCCTAAATCTCGTCACGATATCTGACAGCTGTTAAACCTTGTCGATTTAAACATAGAGCTTCATGAAGAGGAGGTTAAGTGGTCAACATAATCACCGCCCACACAATTAAGGATCATCCCCGATATCGGTCTCTTTCTATAATGATTGGTTCCAGAAATCGTGCTCCACGTTCCCTCCATCGTTGAGAGTCACTGTCCAGACCAATCGGGATTCATTTGTGAGAAGAACGTTGGCCCCTGTCCGACAGTCCATGTGGCGTAGTGACGGCTCCACTCTAGACGTTCCCTTCTGTGAAGACGAGTCAGAGGTACACATACAGCAGGTCTCTGAGAATAAAGGCCACTGCCGAAGCCTTCTGTACACCGCCTGCTTCGCTTCAACACGTCCAGTGGATGCTGTGAGCTCAAATGCCTGTTGCCGTACAGTACTAAGGCAGTAGCGACGCTTTTTACAACCACATAACGGTTCTTTCTCTCTGATGTTACTCGTGGTCGGCCCCGCTCGGTCTTGGGGATACAGTTTCGATCTCTAAAAACTGTCGCCACATCAGAAAAACAACAGAACAATTAACATTAAGCCATCGGAGTACATCATTTTGCTACTGTCCTGCTTCCATTCTTCCCATGGCCCTCCGCCGTAGGGAACCTCGTAAGCGTCTTCTTTGTGCCGTACAGCACTGTCTGTGACTGTGTGCACAGTGGTTGTGGATGTGGGCGTACAGGGCAAACATAGATGCCCTCACATCATTGTTGGCGTAGTTGTCCATTGACCAGAATCCCATCATCCGTGCAGGACACGATCGTACGGACTCCTGTTGGCAGTTTGTATGATTATATCGTGAGCTAGACACCACACTGGGAAATAGCGGTTTGTTGTTTTAATTTTGGAACCCAATGAATATGTCGAAAAAGCCTCGTGGGTTACGTCAGACAATAGATGTGCGTTACGAATGCGTTACGTGCGTTACGAGTGCGTTACGAGTCATGGCATACCGCCAGATATCGGTCGGATGTCCTTTTCCTCGCGTAGTGCAGTAACTCGACGTCGGATGGATCAACAGTTGTTGGAAGTACCCTGCAGAAATACTCAGCCGTGCTGCCTATATAGTCGTCCATAACTACCCAAGTGTGCACGAACTGACATCTCGATTGTGCCCCATAATTGGGACATGTCCGACGATCTGGGTGGCCAAATCATTCGCTCGAGATGGCCAGAACGTTCTTCAAACAAATCGGGAACAATTTTTACCTGGTGAAATGGCACGTAGTTATCCACGAAAATTCCAGCCTTGTATGGGAAACTGGAAGCCTATGAATGACTGCAAATGGTGTACAAGTAGCCAAACATAACCATTTCCAGTCAGTTATCTGTTCAGCAGGTCCAGAGCACCCAGTCAATTCCATGTAAACACAGCCCACTATTATGGATCTATCACCAGCTCGCACAGTGTCTTGATGACAACTTGGGTCCATGGCTTCGCGGGGTCTTCTTCACACTTGAACCCAGCCGTCATCTCTCACCAGCTGAGATCGGGAGTCAATAGACCAGGTCACGATTTTCCAGTCGTCTCGGGTCCAACTGTGTAGTCACCAGCCCAGGAGAGGCGCTGCAGGCGATGTCGTTCTGTTAGCATAGGCACTCCTAACGCACACGTACGTCGTACGTCGCACACTGACTTCTGCGGTTACCTCAGGCCACGTTGCTCGTCTCTTAGCACTGTCAACTCTATGCAAACGCCGCCGCTCAGGATCGTTAAGTGAAGGCCGTCGGCCATTGTGCTGGGAGTGGTGTGGGACAATCCTTGAAATTTGGTATTCTCGGTATACACTTGACGCTGTGGATCTCGGAGTATTGAATTCCTAACGATTTCCGAAATGCAATGTCCCATGCGTCTAGCTCCAACTGCCACTCCAGGTTCAAAGTCCGTCACTTGCCGTCGTGCTGCCATAATCGCCCCGGAAACCTTTCCACATGAATCACCTGAGTACAAAAAACAGCTCCGCCAATGCACTGCACTTTCGTACCTTGTGTATGCGATACTACCAACTTCTATAAATGAGTATATCACTATCCCATGGCTTTTGCCATCTCGGTGTACATCAATCTATCTAAGTGAGTTATGGGTGTTATTGATAGCGTCAGGAGTGAAACTAGCTGTTGTGTACATAGTTCCGCGTAGTCAGCGCTTACACAACTTTCCCACTAGAGCGCGCCCCGCTAAGCACAACAGCGCAGGCGCAGCGCTCGTCCGTTAATGAACTACGAGATGGCGCTGCCTTAGAGACGGACCAAATTCTGCTTCCGGTGATCTGTGTATTAATATGTAACGCAGCCAATGAGATTGCTGGTAACGTAGAATGTTTTCTCCTCGCGGATCACACTCGCACAGTGATACGTGAACGCACAAGGTATTATAACGAGTGTACAGACCTCTGATTGGTCAGTCTGCATTTGTCTGCACCAATCTGTACCAGTCTGCATTAGTCTGTACCAGTCTATAGTCAAGTTTCGGTCTGCGCCTAATAAGATTATCATATTCCTGTACATTGCCATGAAGATAAATGTATAGACACTTTGTCAAGTTCAAAAAATGGTTCAAATGGCTCTGAGCACTATGGGACTTAACACCTATGGTCATCAGTCTCCTAGAACTTAGAACTACTTAATCCTAACTAACCTAAGGACATCACACAACACCTAGTCATCATGAGGCAGACATTTTGTCAAGTATCAGAGATATGTGAGAATATGATTAACGTACCAAGACCAAAGGAACTTCAGATTGTCAATTGTAAACAGCATCCAGAAACAAGTTACGTAACATCTACGTTTTTCTAAGCGTGCAAGTGGCATTTCTATCGTCTGACCTAACGGCAGAAGATAAACACGCCATGATAAGACCACGAGACATGTTGCTGACACTCGCATACTTCGTTAGAGCGACAAGTCATATAATCTGATGGTGTGTGTACCGAAGGTCTTACAGTATGCACACCACACTAGCCTCATTAGTTAGCAGTATTCATGAGACTCCTCAATGATTTACAACTAGGCACTGACAGAATCCTAATCGTCCTTTAAGTTCCTCTCTAAGGTTGTATGTGGAACACTGGTATCTCTAGCAGTTCTGTGTGTGGTTGTTGAAGGACTACAAGTACGTTCACCCAATTGAACAACTTCGTCTGCTTCACACACACCACGTTCAGGTGAGGTATGACTGTAGGGCAGTGCACCAACCTCACTCTAATTATCAAACTACGAGAAATCTGGTAGTTTGCCATAAGGAAATCATGTTTTGTATTATCTAAAAGCAGTGTTTCCACTGGAAAACTCGCACACATGTGACATATCTTGTGTTACATCAGCCAACACATAATTCTAAAGACACATGATATGCTTAAATGATACAGCAGAAGTGGCCAACAGGTCACAGTCACAGATGAAAAATCCTCTACTTAGAACTTAAAAACAAAACTGCCATTCCATAAATAAACCTATAACAAGAAACTTTCCTGTGTAACCAGCTGTATCTCTGTAACCAATAAAAATAGCACCACATGTTACATGTAATCTTTCGTTTGAATTAGTCTATAGTACAATTTCCTAAAATATTTACTCGTCCTCGTGAAACGCTCTGTATAGGCATCATTGTTCTAAGAACTAAGGGATATTAAAAGAAATCATTCTTGCACCTTGTTTGATACTGTCCTGAATCTTTTCTTCATCTTCTGCTAAGCTTTTAGTCCGTATTTAACTACACTCTCAATATCTTCTAACAGTAATATGTTTTGAACATTTTACTCTCTACTCTACTTTTCTTATCTTGTGCTAAGCTTTCCTCTCTACTTTTCTACTACACGTCCCTGAAGCAGGGACTCATGAAACCATTACCCAAGAAGAAATCTGCCAAACAACTTCCCGACTCCAGACCCATTTACATTCTACCTGCATTATCCAAAGTTTTAGAATATACAGTGTACCAACAGGTTTAACATCAAATAACCTTGTAAACGTATACCAGTCGAGTTTCCAGAAAAATCGCAACATTACGATCACTCCTATAATAGTGACTGACGAACTGAAACAATCTATGAACGAACAACAGCTACAATTATGCACTTTTTTGGATTTCAGCGATGCTTTCACCACTGTCGATTTTGATGCTGTAATTGCTAAACTCACAAGTCAATATTTTTTTCTAGTGCTGTACAACGGTTTCACTCACACCTTACATATATACATATATACAGAATTAAAAGGTCGCAATATGGGGATGTCATATCAGAGTTTCCACAAGGATCAGTATTGGGACCATAAGTTTTCTCATTATACATTAATGATGTGTTAACCATTCTCTCCTATTGCAGAATCACCTACACACTCACGACCTCCAGTTATATCTGAGTCCAACAAGTTCAATACAGCCATCCATCATGTGAATGCTGATTTACTTGCCTTATCTATGTGAGTGCGGAGAAAGCAAACTTAGTCGCTCACAAAAGACTTATTACCAGTTCAGAGAATGTTCTCCACCCTCACTTCTGAACGGTTCAGGAATAACCTTTTGCTCTTCTGCAAAGAACTTTGGGCTAATCCTGGACAATCACTTAGACTGCATTGATAATAAAACTTTAATTTGTATGAAGACTCATTATCACTTCGTTCACTACAGAAATATAAAAAAAGTATTTTCTTTAGAACTTAAAAAGGAGATGGGTGAGTCGGTAATACCACTCGGACTTGACTATGATGATGCTACTATCCAGGGAGTTCCGTACGAAAGCTGATGGAGGCTAGAATGGCGATGAATGCTTGTGTGCAATATAGTTGTGATGCACGCTATTTCGACCTTATCACCTCTGCCTATGAACCGTTACCAAGGCTGCGTGCCGATAAGCGTAGAGATTATCATACGCTACGTTTGCTCTATCGTCTTCTCAACCATTACCCTCGCTCTTATTTAGCTTCAGCCCTTACACTACAATCTGAACAATGTAAAATCCTCTCTGTACCATCACATAACACTGCCATGTTCTCTAAATCATTTTCTGTGTCAGGAACCCGACTTTGGAACAATATTCCTCAAAAAATAGGAGAAATTAAGTTCCTTCAAAACTTCCAATCGCAGTTAATGACCACCTTCTGCCACAACAGCCATCTCTCCAATATACTGGTCTGCTGCTTAGACTTGTCATACTACTACTACTATTATTATTATTATTTATGTGAATGTTTGTGCAATATCTTTTGTGTTGTTCCTTGCCAGATGTAATGTAGCTGGGCCAAATAAGCCATAAATAAATCACTAAATAATACTTTGATACTCACAAACAAACCCAACAATAGCCGTAGGTCAGGGCGGCCAAGATTTCAACTCGCAGCCAGTGCCTTGTCATTTATGCCTGCTGCATATTTCCACCACTATCATGCCACGTTCCCTGAGCGATTGGAGAGCGGTGAAGGGAAAACTGCGAACGTGACGAATGTAAATGGCAGCGCAGTCTCACTACGTAAGACTTGGTTATACAGTCCACATTTCGGAACGACAAAGATGACAATGAAAGAAATTTTCAATGTTATTGAATTATTTTTGGCGTGTAGAAGACAAACCGACGGCATAGGACAGATGTAGACAATGCCGCAGACTATGGCACTTGAGTTGCCACGTAGTCATCACTTATTTAATTTCATAATCTAGAAAAGATCTTTCTCATAAATATGTCGATCGAAATAGTGCAACACGTTTGGAGCCTCGTTATTGAGACGTGAAAACTCTGAAACGAATGCAGAAGTTCTGGCAATTTTTAATGTAAAGGAGTTTGACATTAAAACCATCAGTTCCATCTGCACATGTGTGGCACGCTTTCACCTGAAACGGCGAGCGGTTTCGAAAACAGACTGAAAACAGATGTAAGACTGATAGTGTCCTCGTAACGTTTAGGGAACCACCGTTGTAATTAGGACAGGGTCACAATGAATTCTTTAAACGTAGTGCTTTGTTTTAACTGCAGTGAGATTAGGGAACTGGATTTGTTTGTCAGAATGCGTCGCTTCTATAATGCGATTTCTCAAGATCGAAGAAGACATCTACAAGCTGCTGTATGTGTAGATTGTTGGATCTCCTTGTCTAGTAGGATGTTGTTTTCAAAGGTTGAACGATACCTCCGAAATCCACACTGGAAGCGACTAAGTAGGTCCAGCCATTCTAGGACCCAAATCAGTTGACCATGTGTTCTCGTGTCTTTCCTATACATCTAGTGAGGGCCATTCTGCGATAACTATTGGCCAACATGTGGCCTTTCGCTAGTTTTGGAAGGGACACTAACCTCCACGAGTCAGGAAAGTCCCCGGTCAACCGAGTCGCATTAAAAAGGGACAAGAGTATTCCCTATGAGTCCTGGTGCTGTAACATGCTGTATGGGATTCGATCCTTACCTGGGGCAGTATCCTTGACCCGAGACAGGGTACACTAAATCTCTCACATGGAGAAAGGGCGATTGTAATCCTCGGTGTCGGTAGAATTAAAATTTCAACCAGCTCCCTCCACCAATGCTCGATGGCGGCGGAAAGCTGGATGTCGATTTCCATTGGCAGTGATCGAACCACAGTAATCCGCTTTGGCATTCGCTATCGTTCTTCTTGTAGATACCCCTGCCGAAATACGGCAGTTACAGGTCGTCTGGAACATTTGCCATATATCCTTACTATGGCTTCCCATACCTTTGAAGAGTTAGCGGAACGATTGATCGAGCCCAGAAACACTTGACTTGTTCTCACTGATTTTCTATCGTGCCTTTTCGCTCACGATTCAGAAAGCTGAGAGGTTCATAGAACAAGGTTGACGTTTGAATCGTCACAGGGCCATGCGTCGCTCCCTGACGGTGGAGCGACACTCATTGTTGCACCATGGGAAATGCCGCCTCCGAGCTCGGTTTGAAGACTTGGGGATGGACGCATCAGTAGCATGGTGGTGAGCCATCCAGTCCTGTACCCTACCTCGACGTTCAAAAACAGTCTCCAGTCCGCTCAGCTTCCTTTCAGGGACAGCTCTATCTGAGAGGTGAATCCAGATAGGGGAGTGGCAACTGGAATCCAAGTCAGCGACCACTTTCCAGTGTGTAGCATCGACGAGGGCTGGAGAACAGAAAGCAAAGGCTATGGCCGAGAAGACCTCATGATAGTCCAAAAGTATGTACTACCACCAGCATTAAAATAGGCATAACTCCTCTGACATAGTAAGGCTTTCGACAACCCTACGCCTGGGGCATGTTGATGAAGATCCACATGGCACATTGTGAGCATTAAAATCTCCTACAAGTAGGAAGGGTGGAGGGAGTTGTGAAATCAGTTAAGAAAGACCGACCGTATCCCAAATTTCGTTGGACGACGGATACACACTACAGATGGTAAGAGCAAATGGAATATGTACCGTGAGAACAACTACCTGAATAAGTGCACTGAGGGAGAGAGAAGTGATTACATGTCATTCACAAAGATAGCCTCTCCATCTTCCGCCCTGTCTCCACCGCAGTAATCTTTCCGATGAGGACTGTATCCCTGAGCATAGGGATGTTTAAAGTGCCTTTCCTGTAGACGCAGACAAAGGGGCTCCTCCTGTGCCAACAGTCTCAGCTCCGCCGTTTGTGTTCTGTACTCGTTCATGTTCCACTGAAGCACAGAAGCCATTTGTCTGGGGGATTTATGTTTTCCTCTTGCTTGAACCCGCTACAGAAGGTAGAAAACCGAGTAGACTCAAAGGTTCATCGAAGCCGTGTCGTCATCTTCTAAGTGTTCCTCGACCTGACGATCCATCTGCTTCGATTTTGCCTTCTTGTTAGTTCACTTAACCTTAGTCTTCTGCTTCAGATTCAACAACGCCGAGGTATGCTGTGTCGTCCCAACGTGTAGCACTTGCCCTGCCAACGTAGTAGCAGCAGCACCAGGAGAGGGAGCAGTGGTCACTGTTGGAGTTCACATGAAGACAGCAATATCAGGAGCGAAGTTGTGTTCACCGTTGGAGTTTGGATGGAGACAGCAACGGCAGGAAATGAAGCAGTGGTGACGGTAGGAGTGTGCGTGGAGACGGCAACAGATTCATCTGAACTGTCGCTGCCACAGATGTCCTTGCAAAAGCATTTCTTGGTATGAGGGTCCACAGGTGACGTCTGGGTGGAAACATTCATAGTCGAGGGATTCTTCGAGAGTGATGTGAGGGGCTTTGGGTTTGAAGCGATTTGCACATCATTTTCGCTCCAGCGCATATACACGTTTAGTCACCTTTAACTCTTCGATTTTCTTTTCCTCCTTTTATTTTCCTCCTTGTACACCATACACTCTCTGCTCCAAGCTGGATGTAGACCTTGATCAAATGACATAAAGGCCAGGGAAGGTGTATGTAGTTCCATCAGCATCGGTGCCCATACCACACTGTACCACGCGTAGCTCCTCTGTTACACGCGAGAGTCGTGTGCCCGAATTTCTGGCACATGAAACACTTCATAGGGTTGAGGAAGTATGGCATGGCTTTATTAAAAACCCAGCCTTAATATGATCCAGCAAAGCCGGCGATCTCAACATCAGTGTAAATGAGTCTGATTTTCCCAGTTTTTCATCAACATGATGCATTAATTGCTTCACCTCAGTGACCCCATCGTCAGCCCATTCCTCCTGTTGCTCTGCAGTGTTCATGTGCATAATGTCACTGCATGTGATCACTGCCTGACAGTAGTTAGGGGCGCGGTGCTGTTCAGCTGCAGTTGTTGTGGTTGTTGTCTTCAGTCCTGAGACTGGTTTGATGCAGCTCTCCATCCTACTCTGTCCTGTGCAAGGTTCTTCATCTCCCAGTGCCTACTGCAACCTACATTCTTCGGAATCTGCTTAGTGTATTTATCTCTTGGTCTCCCTTACGATTTTTACCCTCCACGCTGCCCTCCAATACTAAATTGGTGATCCCTCGATGTCTCAGAACATGTCCTACCAACCGATCCCTTCTTCTGGTCAAGTTGTGCCACAAACTCCTCTTCTCCCCAATTCTATTCAATACCTCCTCATTAATTATGTGATCTACCAATCTAATCTTCAGCATTCTTCTGTAGCACCACATTTCGAAAGCTTCTATCCTCTTCTTATGTAAACTATTTATCGTCCACATTTCACTTCCATACATGGCCACACTCCATACAAATACTTTCAGAAATGACTTCTTGACACTTAAATCTATATTCGATGTTAACAAATTTCTCTTCTTCAGAAACGCTTTCCTTGCCATTGCCAGTCTACATTTTATATCCTTTCTGCTTCGACCATCATCAGTTATTTTGCTCCCCAAATAGCAAAATTCCGTTACCACTTTAAGTGTCTCATTTCCTAATCTAATTCCCTCAGCATCACCCGACTTAATTCGACTACATTCGATTATCCTCGTTTTGCTTTTTTTGATGTTCATCTCATACTCTCCTTTCAAGACACTGCCCATTCTGTTCAACTGCTCTTCCAAGTCCTTTGCTGTCTCTGATAGAATTACAATGTCATCGGCGATCCTAAGTTTTTATTTCTTCTCCATGGATTTTAATACCTACTCCGAACTTTTCTTTTGTTTCCTTTACTGCTTGCTCAATATACAGATTGAATAACATCGGGGAGAGGCTACAACCCTGTCTCACTCCCTTCCCAACCACTGCTTCCCTTTCATACCCCTCGATTCTTATAACTGCCATCTGCTTTCTGTAAAAATTCTAATAGCCTTTCGCTCCCTGTATTTTACCCCTGCCACCTTCAGAATTTGAAAGAGAGTATTCCAATCGACATTGCCAAAAGCTTTCTCTAAGTCTACAAATGCTAGAAACGTAGGTTTGTCTTTCCTTAATCTTTTTTCTAAGATAAGTCGTAGGGTCAGTATTGCCTCACGTTTTCCAACATTTCTACGGAATTCAAACTGATCTTCCTCGAGGTCGGCTTCTACCAGTTTTTCCATTCGTCTGTAAAGAATTCGCGTTAGTATTTTCCAGCTGTGACTTATTAAATAGTTCGGTAATTTTCACATCTGTGAACGCCTGATTTCTTTGTGATTGGAATTATTATATTCTTCTTGAAGTCTGAGGGAATTTCGCTTGTCTCATACATCTTGCTCACCAGATGGTAGAGTTTTGTCAGGACTGGCTCTCCCAAGGCTGTCAGTAGTTCTAATAGAATGTTGTCTACTCCCGGGGCCTTGTTTCGACTTAGGTCTTTCAGTGCTCTGCCAAACTCTTCACGCAATATCATATCTTTCATTTCATCTTCATCTACCTCTTCTTCCATTTCCATAATATTGTCCTCAAGAACATCGCCCCAGTATAGACCCCCTATATACTCCTTCCACCTTTCTGCTTTCCCTCCTTTGCTTAGATCTGAGCTTCGATCTGAGCTGTTGATATTCATACAAGTGGTTCTCTTTTCTCCAAAGATCTCTTTAATTTTCCTGTAGGTGGAATCTATCTTACCCCTAGTGAGATAAGCCTCTACATCCTGACATTTGCCCTCTAGCCATCCCTACTTAGCCATTTTGTACTTCCTGTCGATCTTATTTATGAGACGTTTATATTCCTTTTTGCCTGCTTCATTTACTGCATTTTTAAACTCTCCTTTCATCAATTAAATTCAAGATTTCTTCTGTTACCCAGGGGTTTCTACTAGCCCTCGTCTTTTTACCTATTTGATCCTCTGCTGCCTTCACTATTTCATCCCTCAAAGCTACCCATTCTTCTTCTACTGTATTTATTTCCCCCATTCCTGACAATTGTTCCTTTATTCTCTCCCTGAAAGTCTGTACATCCTCTTGTTCTTTCAGTTTATCCAGGTCCCATCTCCTTAAATTCCTACCTTTTTGCAGTTTTTCAGTTTTAATCTACAATTCATAAACAATAGAGAGTGGTCAGAGTCCACATCTGCCCCTGGAAATGTCTTACAATTTAAAACCTGGTTGCTAAATCTCTGTCTTACCATTATATAATCTATCTGATACCGTTTAGTATCTCCAGGTTCTTCCATGTATACAACCTTCTTTCATGATTCTTAAACCAAGTGTTACCTATGATTAAGTTATGCTCTGCGCAAAATTCTACCAGGCGGCTTCCTCTTTCATTTCTTATCCTCAATCCGTATTCACCTAGTATGTTTCCTTCTCTCCCTTTTCCTTCTCTTGAATTCCAGTCACCTATGACTATTAAATTTTCGTACCCCTTCACTACCTGAATAATTTCTTTTATCTCATCATACATTTCATCAATTTCTTCGTCATCTGCAGAGATAGTTGGCATATAAACTTGTACTACTGTAGTAGGCGTGGCCTTTGTGTCTGTCTTGGCCACAATAATGCGTTGACTATGCTGTTTGTAGTAGCTTACCCGTACTCCTATTTTTTTATTCATTATTAAAGCTACTCCTGCATTACCCCTATTTGATTTTGTATTTATAACCCTGTATTCACCTGACCAAAAGTCTTGTTCTTCGTGCTACCGAACTTCACTAATTCCCACTATATCTGACTTTTTAAATTTTCTAACCTACCTTCCCGATTAAGAGATCTGACATTCCACGCTCAGATCCGTAGAACGCCAGTTTTCTTTCTCCTGATGTCCTCTTGAGTAGTCCCCGCCCGGAGATCCGAATGGGGGACTATTTTACCTCCGGAATATTTTACCCAATATTTTAACCATACAGTAAAGCTGGATGCCCTCGGGAAAAATTACTGCTGTAGTTTCCCCTTGCTTTCAGCCGTTCGCAGTACCATCACAGCAAGGCCGTTTTGGTTACTGTTACAAGGCCAGATTAGTCAATCATCCAGATTACTGAAAAGACTGCTGCCTCTCTTCAGGAACCACACGTTTGGCTGGCCTCTCAACAGATACCCCTCCGTTGTGGTTGCAAGTACGGTACGGCTATCTGTATCGTTTAGGCACGCAAGCCTCTCCACCAACGGCAAGGTCCATGGTTCATGGGGGAAGCTGCAGTAGGATACCCAAAACTTTGGACTCCAAGAGGTTGTTAACTCACAGTGATGTGGCTGTTTCGAATAGCAATGTGCCGTTACGCAAATGTTTAACAGATTTTAGACTGCAGCCGATACATCAAGGTCTTTCTGGGTATAGAAGGGCGATACTTTCCCAACCATCTTGTCCTCTGATCACAACAGACATTTTGACACTCTGGGTGCTCCGTGTTACGACACAGTGCCTGAACGTTTGAGGGAGATTTCTCACGAGGTCTGTCTCGCTTTGAAGGATGATTGTGAGTACTACCTAACAGACAACCAAAATTTTCGGGAGGAAGTTCATAGAAAGTCGTGGATGCCATAGTGATCCCACCAGCAGCTGAGAAACGAACAGTCCGCCCAGACAAAGCATGACTGAGTAAACCTTATATAACTAAGGCGCGGCAGGTTCACCAGAGGTTGCCCGCTAATGACTGTTCCACCACAACAAGTATGTATCACACTGGCACGCAGGACATCGTAAGACTGAGAGTTTTTGTAATCTTCGCGACCTCGGCGGTCAAGCCAAGATCCCCATTCCCTGTGGTACACGACGTTGCACCGTCACACCGGACAGTGATTGCTGAAACATGCCCAGAGCTTCGCGGTTTGCGAGTCCCCAGCTCAGGAACCCCGGCGTCGCCAGAGCCCTTAACCAACAAACAAATGCTGAGCTACTGTGTGTGATTTTAATTGTGTTGTACGTCCAAGAAATCAGACGTCACATTATAATTTTTGTCCCGATTTAAGTGAATTGGTTCAAAATCGCTCTGAGCACTATGGGACTTAACTTCTGAGGTCATCAGTCCCCTGGAACTTAGAACTACTTAAACCTAACTAACCTAGAGAAAACATCACACACATCCATTACCGAGGCAGGATTCGAACCTGCGACCGTAGCGGTCGCGCGGTTCCAGACCGTAGCGCCTAGAACCGCTCGGCCACCCTTGCCGGCCCGGATGGTCTCTCTAAGCAGTTTTATGCCCACTTTTGGGCCCTCTTGGGTGCTACGTTTACGACGATGTTAAACGAGGTTACACAGGGGAGAACTGTGCCTGTAGACTTTAATATTAATACCGAAGCAACACGGCCGTGTCTCTGTGAATTCTTTTCGTCCTCTCACTTTGCTTAATTTTAACTATAAAACTATAGCGACGGAAATAAATAGCAGATTATCTTCTGCGTTGGCGAATGTGACTGACGAACATCACAGTCGTCTTTCTGCTCGCTCAATTTTGACTCCAGTATCGGAGAAGTGATTTCAGCTTCTGCAGCCATTTCTGCCCACTGTGCCCTGCTTTTCTAGATGTTAACATGGCATCTCACCATGTTTCTCGTAGTTATTTTACCTGTGCGTTGCAGGTAATCGATTTCACCCTGAGGCTCGTGTAGTTCTCTCCCACATAAGATCGTCGCAAAGACACTTGCCGGTGGTCAGCTGACGCCGTCGATCGCGTTTAGTCGGTGTGTGCCCTAGGGCAGCCCGCTTTCCTTACTTGTCCCGTCTCTGGAACTACTGCTTCGCCGTCTCCCATTGCAGTTACGTATAATGAGTGTTTCTGGTGCAACCCTTACTGTTCAGGCGAATCCAGACGTGGTGGTCCTTCTCCGTCGTAGTGAGTTTCCAATGTAAAACTATTTTTGAGTTCCTGACGGGGGCAAAAATAAAATTCTCGCACTAGCGAGCTTCTATGACGTTGCTGCCCGTGGGCTACTGCTGTAGGCTGGCGTACGCCATTGGGTGTCATCGTTGATTGTTACCCTCTTAAAATGGTGACACCTAACTGGAAAATTGACAATGTCTAGGGGGGGAACAATAGGCCCCATGTTACAGTTCTCCAAGACGTTCGCATCTTGGATGCATTTGTCTTGTGTAAGTTATTTTACACTGCCCATGCGATGATGGAAAAAAAAATTCCGCTCTTGTCTGGCCGGTTTTTATGGAGACGTTACACATTTAGGTTGCGCTATGCGATCACGACGCGAGAAACACTATCTTACGGGGGTTTCCCTCTAGTTTATACATTCGGTACACGGTTTTGATTATTATCCAGGAATCATATAATTTAAAGACTTGCTATTCTGACATGTGCGCCCACCAAGTCTTGCTCTACCTGTTAATATTGGTCGCCTTGATTTTAAACTACGACACGTTAGAGAATCTTACCTTGCCGTGGGCTGTTCGGGTTCCGCAGCGGGTACTGCAGCGGCCGGTACCTGCGAGCTGGTCTGTGCTAGCTCGCTCGGAAAGGATTGTCTGTCCCACTCCCATAGAACTGCTGTCCTCTGGAAGACAGTGTGGAACAGTATTAGTTTCCCGTTTCTTTCCACGACAGTGGTCTCTTCTTTGTACAGAGCGGTAAATAATTTGATCCCCAATGATGACCGTTTGCATCGGACTGAATCGGTAACACAGACAAATGTAGCAGTAAATTTTCAGAGTGTTCGGAATAAAGTTCCTGAATTTACTAAACTCCAGGAAGCGTGTGGCGCGCAAATTATTCTCGGGACTGAGACCTGGCTGAACCCTGAGATAGGAAGTTCTGAAATATTTAGTGAGGGTTGGAACGTGTATCGGAAGGACAGCTTACACACCGTATGACGTTGTGTCTTCATTGCGGTTGACAAAAATATTGTGTCTACTGAGGTCGAAGTAGAGTGTGATTGTGAAGCTATCTCGACATGTTTAACAGGGCTAGAAGAAATAAAGTTAATTGTTGGGTGTTATTATCGGCCACCAGGTTCCACCGTGACAGTTCTAGACTCATGCAAAGGGAGTCTACACTCTGTACCCGGATCATGCTATATTAGTCGGAGGCGACTTCAACCTACCTAGTATAGGCTGGGATGTCTATGGATTCATTACAGATGGTACAGACAAGCCGTCGTGTGAATTACTTTTGAACACATTGTCCGAAAACTGTCTTGAGCAGCTAAATCGACAGCCAACGCATAATGGAAATATTTTGGATCTGGTAGCCAGGAACGGACCAGACCACATCGACGATGTCAGTGTTGACACAGGGATTAGTGATCATGATGTTGTCATTACGACTGTGGTTACGTAAGTTTAAAAGTCGGTCAAGAAGGCTAGGAGAGTATTCTTACTAGAAAGAGCAGATAAGCAGTTGTTTGCATCCCACTTAGCAAATGAATCGACTTCATTTACTTCCGGTACGATGGAGGTGGAAGAATTTTGGGCAAATTTTAAACACATTGTAAATCACGCATTGGAGAAGTATGTGCCGAAAAAGTGGGTTACGGACAGAAAAGACCCACCGTGGTTTAACAGTGCAATTCGGAGAATGCTCAGGAAGCAAAGACAGTTGCGCTCGCGGTACAAAAAATCGGGAGAATGAGGACAGGCAAAAGTAGAGATTCGTGTTGCTGTAAAAAGAGCGATGCGCGAAGCATACAACCACTACCACCGTCATACCTTAGCAAAAGATCTTGCTGAAAACCCAAGGAAATTCTGGTCTTACGTAAAATCGGTAAGCGGGTCGAAGGCTTCCATCCAGTCACTCACTGATCAATCTGCCCTGGCAACGGAAGACAGCAAAACGAAAGCTGAAATTTTAAATTTAGCATTTGAGAAATCTTTCACGCAGGAGGATCGTACAGATTCCCGTATGGAGGACATAGTGATAGACATCCCTGGGGTTGTGAAGCAGTTGAATGGGTTGAGAATAAATAAATCGCCAGGTCCTGATGGGATTCCAATTCGGTTTTACAGAGAGTACTCTACTGCATTGGCTACTTACTTAGCTTGCATTTATCGCGAATCTCTTGCGCAACGTAAAGTCCCAAGCGACTGGAAAAAAGCGCAGATGACGCCTGTATATAAGAAGGGTAGAAGGACGGATCCTCAAAATTACAGATCAGTATTCTTAGCATCGGTTTGTTGCAGGATTCTCGAACATATTCTCAGTTCGAATATAATGAATTTCCTTGAGACAGAGAAGTTGCTGTCCATGCATCAGCACAGCTTTAGAAAGTATCGCTCCTGCGAAACGCAAGTCCCCCTTTTTTCACACGATATCTTGCGAACAATGGATGAAGGGTATCAGACGGGTGCCATATTCCTAGACTTCCGGAAAGCGTTTGACTCGGTGCCACACTGCAGACTCCTAACTAAGGTACGAGGAAACGGGATTGGTTCCCAAATATGTGAGTGGCTCGAAGACTTCTTAACTAATAGAACCCAGTACGTTGTCCTCGATGGTGAGTGTTCATCGGAGGTGAAGGTATCATCTGGAGTGCCCCAGGGAAGTGTGGTAGGTCCGCTGTTGTTTTCTATCTACATAAATGATCTTTGGGGAGGGTGGATAGCAATGTGCGACTGTTTGCTGATGATGCTGTGGTGTACGGGAAGGTGTCGTCGTTGAGTGACTGTAGGAGGATACAAGATGACTTGGACAGGATTTGTGATTGGTGTAAAGAATGGCAGCTAAATCTAAATGTAAATAAACGTAAATTAACGCAGATGAATAGGAAAAAGAATCCCGTAATGTTTGAATACTCCATTAGTAGTGTAGCGCTTGACACAGTCACGTCGATTAAATATTTGGGCGTAACATTGCGCCGGCCGCGGTGGCCGTGCGGTTATAGCCGCTTCATTCCGGAACCGCGCAACTGCTACGGTCACAGGTTCGAATCCTGCCTCGGGCATGGATGTGTGTGATGTCCTTAGGTTAGTTAGGTTTAAGTAGTTCTAAGTTCTAGGGGACTGATGACCTCAGATGTTAAGTCCCATAGTGCTCAGAGCCATTTTTCGCAACATTGCAGAGAGATATGAAGTGGGACAAGCATGTAATGGCAGTTGTGGGGAACGCGGATAGTCGTCTTCGGTTCATTGGTAAAATTTTGGGAAGATGTGGTTCATCTGTAAAGGAGACCGCTTATAAAACACTAATACGACCTATTCTTGAGTACTGCTCGAGCGTTTGGGATCCCTTTCAGGTCGGATTGAGGGAGGACATAGAAACAATTCCGAGGCGGGCTGCTAGATTTGTTACTGGTAGGTTTGGTCATCACGCTAGTGTTACGAAAATGCTTCAGGAACTCAGGTGGGAGTCTCTGGAGGAAAGGAGGCGTTCTTTTCGTTAATCGCTACTGAAGAAATTTAGAGAACCAACATTTGAGGCTGACTGCAGTACAATTTTACTGCCGCCAACTCATATTTCGCGGAAAGACCACAAAGATAAGATAAGAGAGATTAGGGCTCGACAGAGGCATATAGCCAGTCATTTTTCCCTCGTTCTGTTTGGGAGTGGAAGACGGAGAGAAGATGCTAGTTGTGGTACGAGGTATCCTCCGCCACGCACCGTATGATGGATTGCGGAGTATGTATGTAGATGTAGTAAACGTGCTCTTATAGACAGCATCCAGCATCGACTTACCCGCCTTTGGCAAACTGGAACTGGCTCCATAACACTTGGCTTTCCATACCAGATCTGTTGACCCCGTCTACGCCACTGATATCATTCGGGGGCTTGTAACTTTATTTTTTCAGAAAACGAAAAACAATACAGTAATCTGGGTGCTCGGTTATTTTGTACATTCCGTGGTCTCTGGTTATGGGGAACCCTCACTTTGCGTTTCACCAGTTCATGCATACCGCCTACTGGAGCAGCCAGCCACTTTAAGGACTCTTTTGACAACATGCTCACCTCTACCTTTCATCGGCAGGGCATAGGCTTAAGCCAGGTGCGAATGCTAGAGGGTTGTAATGCCATGCTCTGTAGCAAAACTGTATACGAACACTCATGTGAGAGATGACTTGACTTACAGTGCTGTCTGATGGGTAGTGGATACATAACACTACAGATATTCAGCATTAAACAATAAAATAAAATGAAAATAAATAAATACAGTGTAGTGAGTAGAGTTTTGCGTTGGAGGGCTCGAGTTGGGTAGTTCACTTACAGGTCTGGGTGTAACGTTTTTTATTTTATAATTTGACTCTGCATAATAAACAAGGCAGCTTTGTCTCTAATAATAATATAATAATAATGAAAAGGACGGAAAAACGTCTGGTCAGAAGCGAATAAGTGGTAGGATCGAATACGTACTGTGTCAATTTTTTTGTCTCTGCTTTTTAACCTAGCATAGAAAAGCGGTAAAATGTCTGGCTAGGAAACGAAGGGTTGTTGGATCGAACGCTACCTGGGTCACGTTTTTACACTCTAGCTTTCAACAAAAGAAAAGGCGGTAAAGGGCGTGCCTGGAAACTGAGATTTAGCCAGATCGAATCTCGGTCGAACCACGAATTTTTCAGTCTTCGTTTTAACCTAGCCTTCACCTCTCAACAATGTGAGACATCGCCAGCAACGACACGTGGTTCGGATTCCACGTTACTTTGTCAACTTTCACCACGTGGGCAACTGGCGTAGATTAAGGACTCGCAGGTCTCCAACAGGAAAACTTGCATACTAGTCCACACGAAATTATTATTGTTATCTATATACATACAATTAAGTTTGCACAGATCCCTCAGAACACGAATCCTAATTGCAGTTGTCTGTTTTTTGTTTTTCATTAGGATTATCAGAAGCAGTCAATTTACAATTCGTTTCCTTAGCAAACTTCGCTAAAAAAATTATTCCTGTCTTAATCTACTACTATTTACCTTAAAACCAGCAAATGTAGATCAAGTGTTTGGTTCTGGGGAGGAGAAAGAGCGTTCATACTATTTTATTGTTTCTTCCCCCCTCCCCCATCTCGAAATTTGTCTTGCTGTCATCCCCACATTTAATATGCCATATGCATACTATTTTAATAACAATATCAGTGCAGTATATAAGGGGCAGTCAAATGAAAAGGTGAAAGATTGAAAAAAATTAAGTAAACTGTGGTGTTCAGTGCCTTCATGGAAAAATTTTGCACTTGTCTACCGAATCATGTTAGTCCCCAAGGGCGCTCTTTTTCGTCTGAAGCAAATCTATGGCCTCTAATGTCCTTCTTGACAACTCTAAAAATATGGAAATCGAATATTGAGGTATGCAGGATGTGTAAGGGTTTCCTAGCGAAACATTTCTAGCATAGTCAAAACAACCTGCCAACAAAATGTCAACCCACTTGTTGGCAAGATCGTTTCGAGTGTATTGGAAAACTTTCACTGCAAATCCTTTACAAATTCTCCATACCTCACATATTTTTCCATGAAAGCAATGTTCTCCTCTTTTTCTTCTCTTTATTGCATTTCAACTCCCCATCTGAGTTGGCTGGCAGCAGCATAGGAGCCGCTCTTCAGCCGAGAGACTGAGGTGCTGGAAATTGCGCTTACATGGTGACATTTAAAACAACATAAAGAGGAAATATGGCGAGAAACAGGTTTAAAAAAGGGGGTTACATAATGGAATATAAAATACAAAGGGGATGACTGTAAAAATGGAGATAAAAATCTAAAATAACCACTCTCTGTGACGATTAAGAAACACAAGGTAAAGTACAGTTGGAGCATAAAAGTGGCGACGGGTGGAATATCACAAAACAACCACAGACAGCAACACTATGCACAAGTCCAGCACATGATTAAAGTCACAGCACTTGATGTCATTGTAGAACAGCACCAGACACAACAATGACATAGCACATGATGACAAAGAACAAACTGGGAGGATCTCCTAGCAGTATGGATACAAGGGAGAAGGGAAGAAAGGTGGTGGGGGGGTGTTAGAGGGGGAAGGGAGAGAAGGGGAGATGGGAGTGGGGGCGCGCTGAAGGGGGCAAGGGAGGGAAGAATGGGAAACGGCTGAGGAGGGGATGCAGAGACTCAGGGGAGGGGAAGGACGAGAAACAGCTTCAAGTGGAGGAGGGGAGAAGAAATGGGGCGCTAGGGAAGGGGGGGGGGAACAAGGCCAGGCTACAGTTGGTAGGAAGGGTCGAGATCCTGGCAAGGTTCATCATACGTGAGTGAGAGGTGCTGGAAATTGCGCTTATGGAGGAGATGGATGGTGTGGAGGTAGAGAGGGGAAGGAATACAGCGATAGAGGCGCGGCAATGGGAGGGGGGTGGAGAGGAAGGAGGAATCCAGGTGGCGGCGGGGGGGGGGGGATGAAGCCTGTGGACAGTGTAAAGGGTGTGCAAATGTTGGAGGAAAAGGAGGAGATGGGGGAAGGGGATGAGGTCACAGAGGAGTCATATGGGGGACGGAAGGTGGATACAGAAGGCGACCACCTCGTCTCACAGTGGGATAAATATTTTAACAGTTGTGTCAGTTACTTTTAAAATAATGAAGAGTTGAGTTCCTGTTTTCGAACTGTCTTGTTTTCATTTTGTTGTCCCTTATATGTCTAAAGTACAGCAATATAAGAAAGTAATTCATTAACTAGAGGAAACTGAAAAAGAAGCAATCAAAATTTTTGCGATATGGTGTGTAGGGACAGTATTATAGGATATATATCAAGACATCAGGGAGTAACCTCCATCGTAGTAGAGGGAGTTGTAGAGTGTAAAAATTGTAAGGGAAGTCAGAGATTGTGACTTCCTATTATGTTTTCATGGGCAATTGTTCTCTGTTACGGTAACTAAGCATCACTGCCTAGCGAGAGTTTCACAAAGGATTACACGAAAAGGGTGAGGGAAACACGTGTCGTCACTTTAAGCTTCGAACAACATACACTGGTGTCCAAAATAAAGCAACAGACCACTATTTCTTCGTGCTGTGTCTAATTCGCGATATAATCATACAAACTGTCAACAGGTGTCCATACGATCGTGTCCGGAACGAAAGATGGCACTCTGGTCTACATACAACCAAGCCAGTGATGACGTCAGAGTAGCAATCAAACGGGATCGTGTTTGCCGAGAAGTCCCACATCCACAATCGCTGTGTACACAGTCACAGATGGTGCAGTATGTCGCAGAGAAGAGCTCTACCAGCCTATCTCAGGTTGGGGGCTATGGGTAGAATGGGAACAGGGCATTCGAAAACTGATGACGCCTGATCTAAATTTACATCTACATCTACATGGTTACTCTGCAATTCACCCTTAAGTGCCTGGCAGAGGGTTCATCGAACCATTTTCATACTAAAACTTCCTGGCAGATTGAAACTGTGTGCCCGACCGAGACTGGAACTCGCGACCTTTGCCTTTCGCGGGCAAGTGCTCTACCATCTGAGCTACCGAAGCACGACTCACGCCCGGTCCTCACAGCTTCACTTCTACCAGTACCTCGTCTCCTACCTTCCAAACTTTACAGAAGCTCTCCTGCGAACCTTGCAGGACTAGCACTTCCGAAAGAAAGGATACTGAGGAGACATGTCTTAGCCACAGCCTGGGGGATGTTTCCAGAATGAGATTTTCACTCTGCAGCGGATTGTGCGCTGACATGAAACTTCCTGGCAGATTAAAACTGTGTGCCTGACCGAGACTCGAACTCGGGACCTTTACCTTTTGCGGGCAAGTGCTCTACCATCTGAGCTACCGAAGCACGACTCACGCCCGGTCCTCACAGCTTCACTTCTGCCAGTACCTCGTCTCCTATCTTCCAAACTTTACAGAAGCTGCCCTTCTTTGCACTTTTTCGATGTCCTCCGTCAATCCTACCTGGTAAGGTAGCAATATTCCAGCGGAGGACGAACAAGTGTAATGCAGGCTGTCTCTTTAGTGGGTTTGTCACATCTTCTAAGTGTTCTGCCAACAAAACGCAATCTTTGTTTCGCCTTCCCCACAATATTATCTATGTGGTCTTTCCAATTTAAGTTGCTCGTAATTGTAATTCCTAGGTATTTAGTCGAATTGACAGCCCTTAGATTTGCGCGATTTATCGTATACCCAAGATTTATCGGATTTCCTTTAGTATCCATGTGGATGACCTCGCACTTTTCTTTGTTTAGTGCTAATTGCCACTTTTGCACCGTACGGAAATTCTCTCTAGATCAGTTTGTAATTGGAATTGGTCGTCTGATGATTTTACTAGACGGTAAATTACAGCGTCATCTGGAAACAATCTAAGGGGGTTGTTCAGATTATCACCTAGATAATTTATGGAAATCAGGAACAGCAGATGGCCTATGACACTACATTGCGGAACGCCAGATATCACTTCTGTTCTACTCGATGATTTACCGTCTATCACTACGAACTGTGACGTCTCCGAGAGGAATTCACGAATCCAGTCAGACAACTGAGACGATACTCCATGTGCAAGCAATATGATTAATAGTCGCTTGTGAGGAACGGTATCAGAAGCCTTCTGGAAATCTAGGAGTATGGAATCGATTTGAGATTCCTTGTCGACAGCACTCATTACTTCATGGGAATAAAGCATCTCTGTGTTGCACAAGAACAATATTTTCTGAATCCGTGTTGGTTATGTTTCAATAAGTCATTTTCTTCAAGGCGATTCATAATGTTCGAGTACACTATATGCTACAAAATCCTACTGCAAAATGAGGTCAGTGATATGGGTCTGTAATTCAAAGGGTGACTCCTATTTCCTTTCTTGAATATTGGTGTGACCTGTGCTACTTTCCAGTCTTTAGGAACATATATTTCGTTAAGTGAGCGGTTGTATATGATTGTTAAGAAAGTCGCTATTGTGTCTGAATACTCTGAAAGGAACCTGATTGGTATACCCATCTGGACCGGAAGACTTGCCTTTCTTAAGTGATTTGAGTTGTTTCGCAACACGTAAGGTATCTACTTTTATGTCACTAATGCTAACAACTGTCCTTGTTTCGAATTCTGGAATATTTAGTTCGTCTTCCTTCGTGAAGGAATTACGGAAAACTGTATTTAGTAACTTCGCTTTAGTGGCACCAGCATCGCTAACATTTCCATCGCTATCTCGCAGTGACGGTATTGGCTGTTTCTTGCCACTGGTGTACTTTACATACAACCAGAATCTCTTTGGGTTTTCTACCATATTTCATTGTGGAAATCATTAAAAGCATCTCGCATTGACGTCCGCACTAAATTTTGAACTTCCGTGAAACTTAGCCAGTCTTGGGGATTTTGCGTTCTTCTGAATTTGGCATGTCTTTTTTTCTTTGCTTCTGCAACAATGTTCCGACGTGTTTTGTGTACCATGGTGGAACAGTCCCGTCTCTTATTAACTTATGCGGTATGAATCTACCTACTTATGTCAATACTGTATCTTTGAATTAGAGCCATATCAGGTCTACACTTACATAATTAGCTTGGAAGGAATGGAGACTCTCTCTTAGGAAGGCATCAAGCGAACTTTTATGCGCTGTTTTAAACAGATATATTTTGCGTTTATTTTTATTGGTTATTTTGACATAGTTTTGAGCCTCGCTACAATGACCTTGTGTCCACTGATCCCTGTATCCGTCATGACGCTCTATATTAGATCAGGATTATTTGTGGTTAAGAGGTCAAGTCTGTTTTCGCAAACATTTACAAATCGCGTGGGCTCATGAGCTAATTGTTCAAAGTAATTCTCAGAGAAAGCATTTAGTACAATTTCGGAAGATGTTTTCTGCCTACCACCGGCTTTGAACATGTATTTTCGCCAACAAATCGTGGGTAGATTGAAGTCTCCACTAATTATGACTGTATGAGTAGGGTAGTAATTTGTAATGAGATTCAAGCTTTCTTTGAAGCGTTCAGCTATTATATAATCTGAGTCGGGGGGTTGGTAGAAGGAGTCAATTATTATTTTGCTACGGCTGTTGTGTATAACGTCTACCCATAGTAATTCGAAGGAACTATCTATTTCAACTTTACTACAAGATAAACTACTACCAACAGACACAAACACAACACCACCTAATTTATTTACTCTATACTTTCTGAACACGGTTTGCACCTGTGTAAAAATTTTGGCAGAATTTATCTCCGGCTTTAGCCAGCTTTCTGTTCCTATAACGATTTCGGCTTCAATGCTTTCTATCAGCGCTTGAAGCTCTGGTACTTTCCCAACACAGCTACGACAATTTACAACTACAATACGGACAGTTGCTTGGTCGATTCTCGTCGTTTCTTTGCCCTGTACCCTTTGAGACTGGAGCCCTTTTTAATCTTTCCCAAGACTGTCTAACCTAAAAAACCGCTCAGTCCATGCCACTCAGCCCCTGCTACACGTGTAGCCGCCTCCTGTGTGTAGTGGACACCTGACCTATTTAGCGGAACGCGAAACCCCACCACACTATGGCTTGCTATGAGTCGTCCTGTTATTTTTCGGATATGGCGACAGTTTATAGAGGTCGAAACTATCCCGAAGACCTCTGGCGCGGCCGACCACGTGTAACATCAGAAAGACAAAATCGTTGTTTGGCTGTAGAGAAACGGCGGTACCGCCTTAGTTCTGCAGGGCAACTGACATCTGACCTGGTAGCATCCACTGGACGAGTTGTAGCGAGGAAGACGGTGTACAGAAGGCTTCGGCAGAGTGCGCTTTACTGTATGTGTACCTCTGACGCGTCCTCACAGAAGGGAACGTCTAGAGGGAGCTGTCAACATACCACCTGCACGTTCGAAGAGTGGGCCGATATCCTTTTCATGTCTAGTTGCTGCACTATTCCGGGTAAAAGGAGGTCCGACATGGTATTAGGGGGTGTCCCCTGTCTTTACTCAGCGCAGTGTAATGTGCATTATAATTTTCAATACACGATACTAATTCTGGTACCTTTCCCTGGATGCAACTGCAGTTTAGTAATATAATATCAGTCCGCTCTACATTGGATCTGCAATGACAAGAATTCTCTGAGGACATTGTTGCGGATGTATTTTCGAATTAGGTAGGCAATTCGGCTCTAATCCGAAAAGGGGGAGGGGGATTTCTGTAACCTAAGAAACCTCCATGTGCACGCCACACGTAATCCACTACTCCAGTAGGCACCTATTATGGTGAACCCTAAAATTCTTTGTCTGATAGCGGAGATCGACAAATTCGCATCTGATACCTTAGTAGAATTGTCTCAGTCTCTGGCTTAGACCTTTCAATCTGCTCCAAGGTCCAAACCAGACAGTCAGGTGAGTCTTTTGCACGTTTAATTCTCTGCATCAAAGAGCAGAGTGAACTGTTCGAGTCCCAGTCCCAAGCATTTCTAGTCACGTGGCAGACAAGCCGACAGTAAGGTACGAAGTCGTTGGGGGGTGGGGGTCTCAATTGGAAATGTTTCGAAGGGAATTCCCTTTTCTGGCATTCA
Source organism: Schistocerca piceifrons (assembly GCF_021461385.2). Lineage (NCBI taxonomy): Eukaryota > Metazoa > Arthropoda > Insecta > Orthoptera > Acrididae > Schistocerca > Schistocerca piceifrons. Next base: position 479,513,058 of record NC_060145.1, on the reverse strand, counting down.
CCTGTGCAATCAGCAGAAACTTCCGAATTACGTGTTTGGAACTGCAGTGCTGAATGTTTCTTAAGGTACAGGGGCGATGTGTCTACCTCCAAGTGCATTCCGCGTTCAAAGTCTGCTGATTTCCATCGTGTGGGCATAATCACGTGAGAATCCTTTTCACACTAATCACTTGAGTACAGATAACTGCTCCGTCAAAGCCCAGCCCTTTTAAGCCTTGTCCTGGCCAAAGATATAAATGCTATAGTGTGTCTGCGAACGTGTTTGTATATTATACATGTGCGTAGGGTCGATTACTTGCTTAGGATGTGTAGTGTGCTTGCTATTTCTGGATGTTGCAATTTTTACAAAGGAAGTGTAGGCAAGGTTTGTGTGTGTGCGTACACGTTTGGGAGCCTGTGTGTGTGTGTGTGTGTGTGTGTGTGTGTGAGTGAGTGAGGGCGTCGAGGACTAAAGTTTATGGCTTTCTTGACTCTCACTGGAGTGCTCAAACTTTCCGTTAGCTCTGTGTGCCATTTTATAAGTGTGTTCATATTTCTCGGCCGTCGCGCGATGTGTTTCAGTGGTCGCAAACGTTCTGATTGGGATGACACCTGGCGACCGCAAGGCGAAGCAGACGTGCCGCTGGCTCTGTACGGTGGAACCCAAGGAGTGTGGCCGGCGCAGCAGTAACTGCAAGACGAGCCGAGACACTGGGCGTGCAAAACGGTAACTCACTCACTTCTTGTTACACGTCAATTGTAAGCTTAACATGTTTATCACAATCGGTTTATCAGGCATTCGAGAAGAAAAATGAATGATTAAAATGTAGCGAGGGAGGAGAGAGAGATAGATTGTTGCACCGTGAGGAAGGCCATCAAACAGAATGGCCCTTTCAGAATCCAACAACACCGCCGCCATGACATGCTGGCTGAGAGTGTGGCTCTGAAGTTTTTCTTCCAAGAAGAGGCGGAGTGGCGCCGCTCCATAAAAAGGCCGCTTTGATTCTGGTTCGAGGTGATGAAGCCAGGTTTCATCGCCTGTAACGATGTCCGATAAAAAAATTTGCACTATAAGGCTAGTAAACGTGCATGAAATTCCGCACAGATGGTCATTCGTTGCTCTGTAAGGTCTTCTGTAAGGTAGCTAGGAACTCGACTGGCACACGCCTGTGAGAACCCCATCTGGTGGTCGAGCAGGGCCGGCTGTTGTGTAAGAGCACAAGAGCACGTGAACACCCTGACTTTTACACCTTGCGATTTTATTAGTTATTTTTCTTTGAATCCTGTTAAAAGTAACGCAGATTCTGCAATCTGAAAGACATGGCACTTAAACCTCCGGCGCTACAGCTCCTCTAGACTCGGTGAAACTTGCCAACAGGGTCGTGAGCACACCTTCCCTTGGGCACATTGTAAAGGAGTTTGTGCGCGTGCGCAACTGGCGTGACGTAATTGCCTTACAGGCCAAATACACTACTGGCCATTAAAATTTCTACACCAAGAAGAAATGCAGATGATAAACGGGTATTCATTGGACAAATATATTATACTAGAACTGACATGTGATTACATTTTTACGCAATTTGGGTGCATAGATCCTGAGAAATCAGTACCCAGAACAACCACCTCTGGCCGTAATAACGGCCTTGATAAGCCTGGGCATTGAGTCAAACAGAGCTTGGATGCCGTGTGCAGGTACAGCTGCCCATGGTGCTTCAACATGATACCAAAATTCATCAACAGTAGTGACTGGCGTATTGTGACGAGCCAGTTGTTCGGCCACCATTCACCAGACGTTTTCAAATGGTGAGAGATCTGGAGAATGTGCTGGCCAGGGCAGCAGTCGAACATTTTCTGTATCCAGAAAGGCCCGTACAGGACCTGCAACTTGCGGTCGTGCATTATCCTGCCGAAATGTAGGATTTCGCAGGGATCGAATGAAGGGTAGACTCATGGGTCGTAACACATCTGAAATGTAACGTCCACTGTTCAAAGTGCCGTCAATGCGAACAAGAGGTGACCGAGACGTGTAACCAAAGGCACCCCATACCATCACGCCGGGTGATACGCCAGTATGGCACGCTTCAAAAACGTTCAATTGTGTGTGAAATCTTATGGGACTTAACTGCTAAGGTCATCAGTCCTTAAGCTTACACACTACTTAACATAAATTATCTTAAGGACAAATACACACACCCATGGCCGAGGGAGGACTCGAATCTTCGCCGGGACCTGCCGTACACGCTTCCAATGTACGTTCACCACGATGTCGCCGAACACGGATGCGACCATCATGATGCTGTAAACAGAAGCTGGATTCATCCGAAAAAATGTCTTTTGCCCTTCGTGCACTCAGTTTCGTCGTTGAGTACACCATCGCAGGCGCTCCTGTCTCTGATGCAGCGTCACGGGTAACCGCAGCCATGGTCTCCGAGCTGATAGTCCATGCTGCTGCAAACGTCGTTGAACTGTTCGTGCAGATAGATGGTTGTTGTCTTGCAAACGTCCCCATCTGTTGACTCAGGGATCGAGACGTGGCTGCACGATCCGTTACAGCCATGCGGATAAGATGCCTGTCATCTCGACTGCTAGTGATACGAGGCAGTTGGGATCCTGCACGGCGTTCCTTATTACCCTCGTGAACCCACCGATTCTATATTTTGCTAACAGTCATTCGATCTCGACCAACGCGAGCAGCAATGTCGCGATACGATAAACCGCAATCGCGATAGGCTACAATCCGACCTTTATCAAAGTCGGAAACGTGATGGTACGCATTTCTCCTCCTTACAGGAGGTATCACAACAACGTTTCACCAGGCAACGCCGGTCAACTGCTGTTTGTGTATGAGAAATCGGTTGGAAACTTGCCTCATTTCAGCACGTTGTAGGTGTCGCCACCTGCGCCAACCTTGTGTGAATGCTCTGAAAGGCTAATCATTTCCGTGGTGTAGCAATTTTAATGGCCAGCAGTGTATTTACGGATTTGATAAGCAATGTGCACGGTTTACGGCGTGCACAGCTAGCCCTCACCACTCAGCTACAAGTTTACGTCAGTGCCACCAGGGGGCAGCATACTGCAGCAGACTTTTATCCACGATCGCTTGGCATAAATTCCGCTAGGCAATAGCACACTCCATAGATTTCCAATTCACTCACTACATAGTAACAGTAGATGAGACATCAGTATATGTTATAGTTATACTGATAGTTAAACCTATTTTGTGGGGTTATAAAAGAGATATAGTACATTAAGTTTTGAAATTTATCATACAGTAATCCATTTGATTCGGTGAGAACCATAAAGCACATCATCGTCGATTGTGGGACTGTAGCATTTATTCATGCTTCTGACATCTATTGATCTTATGGTGGATCAAATTTATCTGTACTGCAAATAAGCATGACTACCAGCGAACATTTAACAAAGAAGTGTATAATAAGACTAATTTGTTGTGTGGGTGTAATGTAAGGGTGCCCGACCTTCAGCCCATAAATGAATTCGTTAAGTAATACATGAATTAGAGACCTTGCACATTTTCCGAAAAGATTAAAAAGCACTGCCAGGCACATAAATGTGATTTGCAGGTATTCATGTAGATGTATATATAGAAACATCGACGGTATGTGGTCTGTATTTTGTTTGGAAACTGGGTTTTTACATTCGGGTACGGTGCTTGCTGTTGACAACAATAATGCCCACTTTGTTCTTGGCCATGGAGCTTGTATTCAGTAGCGAAAAACACAACTGTATTTCAGGTGCGTTTAAATTATTACAGATGTAATGACAATGTGGTTTTTACACCCATTTTTATTCAATAGTCAGGATGATTACTTGTACATAAGGGTATCTACACTGTTTTTGTTGTTAACGAGACGACTGAACCCATAAAATTGTGTGATTCAAATTATTTATATACGTAATGACGACAGGATACTTGTAATTCCCTTTTTTATATCAAACAATCATGAGAGTTCAGTATTATCGCAGTTACATACTGTTTTACTTGTATAACGACGATACGAATTTTTGTAAGCACTGGTTTTTGTTCCTCTTGTGTTGTACATAGTGGTTGTGTTCTACTTTTGTTTGTACGAAGTTTCTGTTAATTGACTGAATAACTATATGGTGTCTTTTCCGCTTGATTGCCATATCTGTAGTCCGTTCAACTGAATATTTCATTTATGCATTCACAGCGTAATAATTATAAGTAATTATTGCATTCTGCTCATAAGGTGAGCTTGTATCTATACGTAGTTTTCAGTTCAAACTCTCGCACCTAAGTAATTATCTTTGGTTGCAACGAATATGATGGGATACAATCGAAATAATGCAGTAGACAGATGCCGAGCAGGATGTTTACATGTTAACACCTTTGGTTAAGCGGCCCTGCCTGGACAGTCCAGTACAGCACAGCACAACACAGCACGTTGGTCTGTTCCCTGAATCTACTGACGGCTGTGCTTCTGTGAGGCGATCGACGAACTGTCTGAATGTGTTCTTCGTGTTCCAGAATGTGTGTCTTTCGTTTTACGTATGCAATATTTCTCCGGAACAAGCTCTGTTCCATGCTCCATGGACGAATTTCAGCCTAAAACTGATAGCTGTAAAAAAAACTTTTTTAAATATGGTTTCATCAACAGAACGTAAATTCCCACTTACACAAAAGTGCGAAACGGATAGTAACGAAAGCTTAAACATTATTGCGTTCTTGCCATAAATTGTACTTAATTATTGAGCCATGGCTGGCTCACGTCATGCCTTGTTTTTTATCATTGGTTGCAGTCCAGTGGTGCCTTATTTCTTCTTCAGTTACCGCCATAACCTTGCTGTCTTCACTCCGTGAATGCCAGCAGCAGAGTGTATCCATACTACTACTGCTGTACTATCTGTGGTGTGGTGGATATATTTTGCAGGAGTGCTGTGTGTGGCAGTTGGGATCTCAGTCGGGGCGCAGCAGCAGTGAAGTCGGGAGTCGGGATGCAGCAGCATTGAAGTTCAGTCAGGCACGGAGTTCAGTCGAGGGGTCGAAGCAGTCGGGGACAGAGCGCCAGTGAGGTGCGGACAGCCAGTACTTGCCGACCGCTGGCCACACACATGCACTGTCCGACGGAAGGAGACTCGAGCGGGAACGACAGTTGGTTGGTCGTTCGGTCGGTCGTCTCATCAGGCGACGTGTATTTGGTCTTTTGACCATTTCTGGGCCTCGTCAGTTGGTCATCTTGCCAGACGTGGGTCGGTTCCTCCCTTGTGCAGAGATGTCGGGTGGCCAATGGGCCAGTGTTCCCTCTGCATGGTGGGTCCGAGCCAGTGTGCGCGGGTCACCGTGTCTCCAGGTTCCGAACGGACATCGAGCTGAGTCGGGGCGCAGCAGTGAGGTCCAGATAGCCATGATTCGCCCGACCGTTGCCGATACACATGAGTGGCGATGGCCTTGCTTGGCCGTTCGGTCGGTCGTCTGATCAGACGACATGTATTTGGTCGCCGACCGCCTATCGGTTCTCTGTGTGTGTCGACTTGTGATTAGCCTTTGTTGTTGCTCAGTGAAATCACTGGGCTAGCAGGACAGAGCGGATGCGGTTATACTGGGTGATCAAAAAGTCAGTATAAATTTCAAAACTTAATAAACCACGGAATAATGTAGATAGAGAGGTACAAATTGACACACGTGCTTGGAATGACATGGTGTTTTATTAGAACAAAGAAAAGTTCACAAAATGTCCGACAGATGGCGCTGGACAGCAAAACGTCAGTGAATACCGCATGACAATCGTGTATAGAAGGAGCTGTAATAAGAGAGAGAATCAGATGCGCCGGCAGTCGCAGCATATCGAAGTTACCTGAAAGGGCGCTTTTAGTGCAGCTGTATTATCAGAATGGGGAATGTGCTAGTTCAGCGTTACGATCCTATCGCCATAGGAAGGGGTTTCGAACGGGTAAAGGTCCGTTGACAAACGAAGCTGTGGCGAGAATGATTTCGAAGTTCGAAGCCACGGGTTATTTAGACGATAGACCCCCTAGTGGCCGACCGAGCACAAGGCGTAATGCTGCTGAGACAATTCAGGAAGAAATAGAGACTGCAGCGGGTTCGTCTATGCCCGGGGAAGTCAGCGCTCGTGCAGTCACACGTCGCACCGGCATTCCATATACTACTGTTTGGTTGGCACTGATGTTATCCGATGCTATCCGTACAAAATCCATCGGCATCATGAACTGTTACCAGGCGATTTAGTGAAGCGGAGGGCATTTGCGGTGTGGGCGTTTCAAAAGATGGCGGAAGATGGCGATTGGTTGAGTAGCTTGTTGTGGACCGACGAAGCTCATTTCACGCTCCGAGGGTCTGTCAACGCCCAGAACTGCAGAATTTGGGCTACCGAAAATCCTAGAACTGTCGTGGAAACTCCATTGCACGACGAGAAAGTCACGGTACGGGTTGGATTTACCACGTCTACCGTTATCAGGCATATTTTCTTCGAGGAAATGCGTGATTCTGGTTTTGTAACTGCTACCGTGACGGGTGATAGAAACGCCGATATGTTACAGAATCGCATCATTCCCAGACTGGCTGATAAACACCTGCTGGAACGTATGACGTTTATGCAGGATGGCGCTCCACCCCATATTGCTAGACGCGTGAAAGATCTCTTGCGCGCGTCGTTTGGTGATGATCGTGTGCTCAGCCGCCACTTTCGTCATGCTTGGCCTCCCAGGTCCCCAGACCTTAGTCCGTGCGATTATTGGCTTTGGGCTTACCTGACGTCGCAAGTGTATCGTGATCGACCGACATCTCTAGGGATGCTGAAAGACAACATCCGACGCCAATGCCTCACCATAACTCCGCACATGATTTACAGTGCTGTTCACAACATTATTCCTCGACTACAGCTATTGTTGAGGAATGATATTGGACATATTGAGCATTTCCTGTAAAGAACATCATCCTTGCTTTGTCTTACTTTGATATGTTGATTATTGCTATTCTGATCAGATGAGGAGCCAGCCATCTGTCGGACATTTTTTGAACTTTTGTATTTTTTTTGTTCTAATAAAACCCCATGTCACTCCAAGCATGTGTGTCAATTTGTACCTCTCTATTATTCCGTGGTTTATTCAGTTTTCAAATATATACTGACTTTTTGATCACCCGGTAATTGTGGAAAGGTGCCAAAATAAGTTACTGTCAGTTGCACTCAACATATAAACTTTATTTCTTAAAACACACAATCACACAAGCAAGAATCAAAACTCTCAAAGTTTTAACGAAAGACCTCCTTTGATTTAATTTAGATCAGCTGAAGGGCACATCGAAAATGCAAGGCTCATGGCCTGAGAAAGGAACTGAGGTACAGGAGTTCTTCTGGAGGTTTCACTTCTTTAGAAAATTTTTTTTTATCTTCAATATAAATAGGCTGAAAGCCTTAGCTTAAATATTTTCCGTAGAACTCGGCTGAAGGCTTCACATTATTCAAGAAATGTGTTACAGCTTAGGCCGAGACAAAGATTTTCGGCCGCATATCAACAAAAGAATTTAATGGCTTAAGGCCTAGGAAGAAGATCTTTCAATTTGAAAAGGCTGAAAGCCTTATCCTAAAATATTTAGTGTGAAACTCGGCTGAAGGCCTCATTCTAAAGAATAACAATCTTATGACATAACGGCAAGACAAGGATTTTCAGTTTTTAATTTAAGAGAATTAAAACTCTGCTGAAGGCCACTCACTATGCAGAAAACAATTTTATGGCTAAAGGCCTAATGGGAAGAGCCTCCAAATTTCAACTAAAATAGGCTAAAGGCTTTATCCTAAAATGCTTCGCATAACTGTCGGTTAAGGCCACATACGAAGCCCAAACAAAACGCTTAAAGCCCAGACAAAAAAATTTCCAATTTTTAATTTAAGCTGGAAAACTCGGCTGAAGGCCACATAAAAACTAGAAAATATTTCTTATGGCTCAAGGCCTAGACAAATTTTTTCAACTTTTGATTACAAAAGGCTGAAAACTCGGCTGAAGGCCACATACCAACTTGAAACCAATTTATGGCTTAAGGTCTAGGCACAAGGAATTTTTAATTTTAATTTTGAAAGACTGAAACTAGGCTGAAGGCCACTTACCAACTAGAAACAAATTTACGGCTTAAGGCCTAGGCACAAGGAATTTTCAATTTTAATTTTGAAAAACTGAATCTCGGCTGAAGGCCATATACCAAACAAGAAACAATTTTTTTAGAGATTAAGGCCTAAGAAGAAAAGCCTTGCAGTTTTAATAAGCTAAATCTCGGATGAAGGCCACACAGAGTACTATAAAGGAAATCACTATGTGAAACACAAGGAGCTGCGCTCACAAAGTTCCAAGGGTCAGCCTGGGAAAGTAACACTAACGCACGTTTAGGTGAGACAGGCAGCCAGACCGACAACCTCTTAATTGGAAGGCAACCCAACCGAAAGCCAGTCGACGAACCAATCAAAAAGATCAGTTCTGCTCCACCAGTCCAGCAAAACGACAACAACATGTCAATAGCTCAACGTTCTGGATTCTGATGCCCAATCCAGCCAAGTCAGAATAAACGCCCAAAACTACCCCATCTGTCGAACTACACGATGTGCTGGACGAGGAAATACACTGCCAAAAACTACATCAACGGTCAGGGCAAAATGGTTCAAATGGCTCTGAGCACTATGGGACTTACTTCTGAGGGCATCAGTCCCCTAGAACTTAGAACTCCTAAAACCTAACTAACCTAAGGACAGCACACACATCCATGCCCGAGGCAGGATTCGAATCTGCGACCGCAGCGGTCGCACGGTTCCACACTGTAGTGCCTAGAACCTTTCGGCTACCCCGGCCGGCCGACAAAGGCAGGTAACCGGAACGTCAACGGCCACAAGTCAGAAGACACCGCTGGTACACTTCATTAATGAAGGAACGAATTAAATTAAACACCACACAGGAAGACGGCTGCAATTCTAGCCAACTACAATGCACACACGTTGTTGCTCGCAGGAATCTCCCAGATAGCGGCAACCAGGATCGAAGAAAGAGGAGTGACAGCAGTTGGGGCTTGATAGCAGGTTAAGTGAGCACTCAACTTTAGCATGCAGGCTCGATGGGCGACGAACTTCGTAACCTTCTCTAGAAGCGCCTGACAACTCTAAGCGCGCGTGCACGCCACAAGTGGCTACGGCCTGACTACGCGCCACGGAGACTTCCTCGCTGCTCTGTCCCAACCGGCCGACTGCCACAGACTGCACAGCCGGAAAATGTATCCCCCACACCAAAGATAGTACGGCAGTACTAGTATCGATACACTCTGCTGCTGGCTCTAACGGAGAGAAGACAGCAGCGTTAAGGCGGTAACCGAAGAAATAATAAGGCACCAATGGACTGCAACCAATGATAAAAAACAAGGCATGACGCGAGCCAGCCACGGCTCAATTATGTACAAAACAACAGAATTCCTCAAAAACAATTCATCCTTTTTTCAGACAAATTATGGACATTATTAACATTATTATTAACGTTATTATTATTAATACTTATATTATTATTATTATTATTATTATTATTGACAACAGTTGAAGCTGTACAAATATGTTGATGAGCATAACTATTATACAGCACATGACCAGACGCTGTGACCCAGCGGTTCTAGTCACTTCAGTCCGGAACCGCGCTGCTGCTATAGTCGCAGGTTCAAATCGTGCCTCAGGCATGGATGTGTGTCATGTCCTTAGGTTAGTTAGGTTTAAGTAGTTCTAATCTAGGGGACTGATGACCACAGATGTTAAGTGCCATAATGCTTAGAACCATATAGAGCACACGCTAATTCAGAGTATACACCTATGAGCCGCCACTGTGGACGAATGTGTCAGCACTGCCAACAGAGACATCCAGTAGATCAGCGAGGTATTTGTCTCTGAGCACTATGGGACTTAACTGCTGTGGTCGTCAGTCCCCTAAAACTTAGAAGTACTTAAACCTAACCTAAAGACATCACACACATCCATGCCCGGGGCAGGATTCGAACCTGCGACCGTAGCGGTCGCGCGTTTCCAGACTGTAGCGCCTAGAACCGTTCGGCCACTCCGGCCGGCAGCGAGGTGTTTGATCGTGATTAGACGATCACCTCGAAAGAGAATTGTCGCATATTTAAAAAAATGCAACACCTGGAAGGCTACCAAACAGGAGCCAGAACGAATAACTTACCTTGAAAGCTCTGAGAGTTCAAAGGAGACGCCACAGGAAGGGCGTGGGTTTGGGCATTGGCCATAAATGTTATGTACACTCACGAGGTATCACGTGAGCTGACTTGTTGAGCCGCGAGTGCCGCAGTGTGTTGGCAGTGAGCATGATGTGGTCGCACTAGAGGCCGCACAGGACAGTGTCCAGAGGCGCCAGCAGTGTGGTCTGCCCGCCCAGTACAACGGCGTTGGTGGCGTAGCTCGTGGGACAGTTCAGAACAGACAGCGGTCCAAGAGGGACCTGTATAGCTCTGGCCTGGGAGCTGGACTTTTTGTATTTGCCCTGGCTCTCCTCACGCTCATACGTAGCCGTGTACCTCCCTCCATGGGACTTTGCAATCAGGACTAGTGTAATTTCATCCAAGTCATTATCCAAAGTGACTCAGACGAGCAATTAAAGACTGCAGTTATTCAAGTCTTATCTTTGCTCGATTATTACCCGTCAGCGTTCTATAACTCTTTCACACTTCCCGTTAGCCATCTCCACGTTAGCTGACTGGAAGGACCTTCTCCAGTCTCCAGTGCACTGTCTGTACCGCTCCCTGGACGCAACGCACTGCCGCACGTTCCAGCACTGCTGGAGGCACAGCTGTGTGCAGCCGGCGGGCGCACGGCAGATGGACTGGTTTGCGCGACATTTTTTGCGATGACGACGTACGCCTCACCCAGCGGTTCACTCTGCAAGCGTCTGTGAATATCTGAGTGCTCTTGTTTTCCGCTGAAAGAAACACAATGACACGTCTCTGCTTGGAACGCACATCCGCTGCAGACACTATTTTGAAAACCATATACAGGGTGGTCCATTGCTAGTGACCGGGCCAAATATCTCACGAAATAAGCATCATACGAAAAAACTACAACGAAGGAAACTCGTCTAGCTTGAAGGGGGAAACCAGATGGCGCTATGGTTGACCCGCTAGATGGCGCTACCATATTCAAACGGATATTAAATGCGTTTTTTTAAAAAATACGAACCCCCATTTTTTATTATGTATTGTGTAGTACGTAAAGAAATATGAATGTTTTAGTTGGACCACTTTTCTCGCTTTGTGATAGATGTCACTGTAATACTCACAAACGTATAATTACGTTGCATCACGTAACATTCCTCCAGTGCGGACGGTATTTGCTTCGTGATACATTACGCGTGTTAAAATGGACCGTTTACCAATTGCGGAAAAGGTCGTGTGCTATGTATGCTGCTCGGTATCCTGGACGACATCATCCAAGTGTCCGGACCGTTCGCCGGATAGTTACGTTATTTAAGGAAACAAGAAGAGTTCATCGACATGTGAAACGTCAACCACGACCTGCAACAAATGATGATGCTCAAGTAGGTGTTTTAGCTGCTGTCGTGGCTAATCCGCACATCAGTAGCAGACAAATTGCGCGAGAATCAGGAATCTAAAAAACGTCGGTGTTGAGAATACTACATCAACATCGACTGCACCCGTACCATATTTCTATGCATCAGGAATTGCATGGCGACGACTTTGAACGTCGTGTACAGTTCTGCCAGTGAGCGCAAGAGAAACTACGGGACGAAGACAAAAAAAAAAAATTATATGTGTGTGAAATCGTATGGGACATAACTGCTAAGGTCATCAGTCCCTAAGCTTACACACTACTTAATCTAAATTGTCCTAAGGACAAAAAAACACACACATGCCCGAGGGAGTACTCGAACCTCCGCCTGGACCAGTCCATGACTGCAGCGCCTTAGGCCGCTCGGCTGATCCCACGCATTTAGCGACGAAGCGTCATTCACCAACAGCAGTAACGTAAACCGGCATAATATGCACTATTGGGCAATAGAAATCCACAATATCTGCGACCTTGGAGGGGTTAATGTATGGTGCGGCATAAAGGGAGGAAGGATAATTGGCCCCATTTTATCGATGGCAATCTAAATGGTGTAATGTATGCTGATTTCCTACGTAATATTCCACCGATGTTACTACAAGATGTTTCACTGCATGACAGAATGGCGATGTACTTCCAACATGATGGATGTCCGGCAGATAGCTCGTGTGCGGTTGAAGCGGTATTGAATAGCATATTTCATGACAGGTGGATTGGTCGTCGAAGCACCATACCACGGCCCGCACGTTCACCGGATCTGACGTCCCCGGATTTCTTTCTGTGGGGAAAGTTGAAGGATATTTGCTATCGTGATCCACCGACAACGTCTGACAACATGCGTAAGCGAATTGTCAATGCATGTGCGAGAATTAGGGAAGGCGAACTACTCGCTGTAGAGAGGAATGTCGTTATACGTATTGCCAAATGCATTGAGGTTGACGGACACCATTTTGAGCATTTATTGCATTAATGTGGTATTTATACTCGTAGGTAATCACGCTGTAACAGCACGTGTTCTCAGAAATGATAAGTTTACAAAGGTACATGTATCACATTGTATCAACCGAAATAAAATGTTCAAATGCACCTATGTTCTGTATTTTAATTTAAAAAACGTACCTGTTACCAACTTTTCGTGTAAAATTGTGAGCCATATGTTTGTGACTATTACAACGCCATCGATCACAAAGCGAAAAAAAAAGTGGTCCAACTAAAACGTTCATATTTCCTTACGTACTACACGAATATGTAATAAACAATGGGGGTTGCTATTTTTAAAAAAAAACGCTGTTGGTATCCGTTTGACCTATGGCAGCGCCATCTAGCGGGCCAACCATAGCGCCATCTGGTTTCCCCCTTCGAGCGAGACAAGTTTCGTTCTTTGCAGTTTTTTCGTTTGACGCTTACTTCGTGAGATATTTGGCCCAGTCACGATCAATGGACCACACTGTATAGAACCACCACATCTCGGAACTCCGTGAAACTACAGGGTTGGAGGGTGGAATATTCCACGACGTCCCACAACTAATTCCGCATATTTCTTATTGAATACCAAACGTATGCAATATTCATTCATGCTGACGACCAACTCCTCAACCTTGTTCACCTTCTGTCCCTCCAGCTCAACTCCCGTCGCTCCGCCATTTTTGTTTCCCTTGACCTCCAAAATGCCTATGACCGTGTATGGCATCCTGGTCTTCTCTTTAAACTCCAAACCTACGCCCTGCCTATCAATTTTGTCCGTCTGGTCGCTTCCTTCCTCTCGCACCGTCCTTCCTATGTCACCCTCCACAACACCAACTCCCGTATCTTTTATCCCACAGCTGGCGTCCCCCAGGGTTCTGTCCTCTCCCCTCTCCTTTATCTCTTGTATACAGCTGATATGCCCAAACCACCCCCACCAGTTCACCTTCTCCAATATGCTGATGACACCGCCTTCCTGGCTCTCTATCCTACCCTTCAACGGTCTCAACATACCCTCCAAACCCACCTTAACCTGTTCACCACTTGGTGTAACCAGTGGCTCCTCCGTCTCAACCCCTCCAAAACCCAGGCAATCATCATAGGCCGTACCACTCGCTCCTTTCGCCTCCAAGATTTCTACCTCTCCCTTTATGGTCGTCCTATCCAACTCACCCCCACCCTGAAATACCTTGGCCTCACCCTTGACCGACACCTCACCTGGACCCCTCATCTCCTGACCATCCAGCAGAAAGCCCATTCCCGCCTCCGCCTGCTGAAACTCCTGTCAGGCCGGACATGGGGATTGCATCCTTCTACCATCCTCCACACCTACAAATCCCTCATCCGTCCTATCCTCTGTTATGCCAGCGTCGCCTGGATCTCCGCCCCCACCCGCTTTTACAAGGCTCTCCAAATCCTTGAACGCCATGCGCTCCACCTTGCCTTCCGTATCCGCCTTCCTTCCCCCACACGGCTCCTGTATGAACTGATCCCCTTCCCCCACCTCCTCTTGTTCCTCCAACATCTCCGCATCCTTTACATTGTTCGCAGGGTTGATCCCCCCCACCCTCTGGTTTCCTCCTTCCTCTCCACCCCCCGCCTGTTGCCGCGCCTCTATCGCTGTATCCCTCCCTCTCTCCACCTCCACACCCTCCATCTCCTTCATCAGGGCAATTTCCAACGCCTCCCCCTCCCGGATGACGAACTTCGCCGTGACATATACCCTTCCTTCCAACTATAACCCGGCCTTGTCCCCCCCCCTCCCCAGGGCCCCCTTCTCCTCTTTCCTCCTTCTCCCAAAGCGGATTTTCCTCCATCCCCCCCTCCCCTGAGACCCTGCACCCTATACTTGCCTCTCTCCTTCCCACATCCCACCCTACCTGGCCCTCTTCCGAGCGCCCCCCATTCCCCTCCCCCATCTCTTCCCCTCCCTCCCTTCTTCAGGTCTCCCTCATCTCTTTGAACCTGGCAGATCCTCTGTATTGATCATCATCAGTGTGCCACGTCAGTGTTGTGTTTAGTGCTGTTTCTCGTGTGCGTCAAGAGGTGTGATTTTAATTGTGTACTGCCTTGAGGTTCGCCGTCAGTGTTATGTTGTGTGCTATGCCATCCGTCAACACCTTTATGCTCCAGTCATACTGTGCCTTGTGTTCTTTTAATCATCGCAGTGTGTGGCTTTTTGTGTGTGCTACTTTTAAACAGTTTTTTTATCTATATTTTACAGTCACCCCGTTTTTTGTATATTGCCTTCCATGATGTTCTCCCTTTTTTATATCTATGTTCGCCCTCTTCTCTCCTTTGCTGTTTTTAAATGTCTTCTGTTGTTTTGTTCTATGTCTTTCGGCTGAAGAGCAGTGCATATGCTGCTGCCAGCCCGCCCCGATGGGGAATTGAAATACAATAAAGAAAAAAAAAATATATATATATATTCATTCAGCAAAGGCAACCCAAGACTACAAGATCTAACCTGGGATTTATTACAATACCAAATTGTCCATCATAGTTGGAGGGGGACATTACGCTTCGGGTGAAGTGAATATTAAAGCAGTTATTAATTCATGTATATTTCCCTAATTAAACTCTGACATGTTTCATTATTCACTTCTTTACAATAGTAATCTGTCCAAGGAAAATTGAAAATATGTAGGAAAAATAGAAAACACATTTTAACTCATTTTGATAATATAATAATATTTTTATGCCGCCCCACCATGAAGCACACATCACATTGAGAGGAGTTTGTAACGCGCATCAATACAGACAGACGTACCGTGGGTGCAACCACAGTTGGCAGGAGTCGCAAAGAAACAGTCTTCATGAGTGACGCATGTAGCCTTGCAGCATTAACCAAAATCACATTCAGGGGCGTACCTGCTGTATTTTGGCACCTGATGTCGAGTTTAAAGTCGCCACCCCACTATCCTGCCGGCAACAATTGTACGAAAACATCATATGATAATTTTTTGGTTGGGTGCAAGCAATTTTCTGATGCAAATGATTAAATAAGTGAAGTATAAGGTTACATATTTTTAAATAGTTTTTGTCAATGGAATAAAATAATTAAAACACATTTTTGTAAATAAATCACTTACTTGATGATTAATGAAGCAGTACCAAACTCAAACACTTTCTTACTAACAAGCGAATTCAGCATGTAGCTTAGAAGTCCCTGTTATGGTTGCTGGTTATAAGTTCCACCTGTTATACAAAAACACTATTTTCTTTCTTATTATCGAAACATGTTTTGACAGCTCTGTGCCATCACCAGTGAGTTTTGCTTATAGAAAACTGTAAAAAGTGAACATATTTTGGCTTGTAACTGGCCTAACAAAGTGAGACCTAAAGAAAGGTTCTGTTCGCTTTTCTTCTTACCGCGATTTTACATTATATGGTTTTGCAGGACCATCTGTATGGTGTCTTGCACTGATACCTTGTCGTCTGTAAACTTAAGCGATGTAAATGTGAATTTCACTGCAAGTTAACACAGCCCTTGTTTTTAAGAAACGTTATTTTGGAATGGCAAAATGCTTTGCGTATATATTCGTTATTACTCACGTTTTGTTGTGCCTGATCCTTCTTCTTTCGCATTCTGAGAGCACTGCACACATATATTAATGTACTTTGCGTAATTTAGGTTTTACAAATGCCTTTTCACTTCAGAAACCGCAGTGAGCACTATGTTGTAGTGTTTCCCAATTCCATCGGCGTTCATTTGCTAGCGAGAGTGTTTGGCGCCGAATTTGAATTTTGTTTGCTTTTTTTTTCTCTTTCTGCGTGCGTGTGTGTGTGTGTGTGTGTGTGTGTGTGTGTGTGTGTGTGTGTGTGTGTGCTCGCGCGCGCGCGTGCATGTATGTGTGTATGTGTGTGTGTGTAAGCTCCTTTAGCTGTTTGTGTTTCCTTTTCTGTAAAGTTCCTTCAGTGTATTAAACATTGTGTCTTAACAGAGTGTAGTGTTTCATTTAAAACTTGTTTACCTTCTGCTGTTACCTCTTACATGTGAAATTTCTTTTCTACTGTCAGTTTGTGGTGTAGAATGTGGCCGGACGTAAGTATTTTAAAATCTGTTGCTATTGTAATTGTGTGTTGGTTACGGACTGTTGGGTGGTCAGCAAATGTGCTCTAGGCACTGTTACTTTTTAGGGCTCTGAGGTGTTCTGAGTGTCTTGTTTAAAAGTTTTGCATGTTTTTTCTATCTCATTGGCAAGTGTTGCGTGTGAGTTAATATTTCCTGATCTGTTGAATTTATCTGCGTGTGTCTTCTGTTTTTTGAGTTTTTCTGTGTTGTGTTGTCTGTCCTGTATTCTATCTGAAGTCCGCGTTTCTTCAATATGTTGACTATTCTGTGGACAGCTCTGTTATTGTAGGCGAGAATGTGCCATTTTATTTTGTGTGTGTATTGTTGCAGTCTTGTATCTTGCATGTGGACATTGTTTACAAATATTGCATCGTTTGGTTTGCAGATGATAAGTTATCAATGCAGGACACCATGCAGATGGTCCTGCAAAACCATATAATGTAAAATCACGATAAGAAGAAAAATGAACAAAAATCTTCTTTAGACCTCACTTTGTTAGATCAGTTACAACCTAATGTATATACACTTTTTACAGTTTTCAATAAACGATACCCATGATGATGGCATAGAGGTGCCGAAACATCTCTGGGTAACGAAAAAATAACGTTTTTTTCATAAAAGGCGGAACCTTCATCCAATAATTTAACTGCAAACACGAAAAGAAATACAAGAGCTACAGATCCAAAAGATAAATCTCCCTTCCAACTTTGAAGCAAATTTTGAAAAAGTGGGTAAAAATCGTCACCTGTAGCTGTATTTCTTTCGATTGTCAAAACTAACAAACTAGAGAGCAGAGCCGGCTTGTGTGGCTGTGCGGTTCTAGGCGCTTCAGTCTGGAACAGCGTGACCGCTACGGTCGCAGGTTCGAATCCTGCCTCGGGCATGGATGTGTGTGATGTCCTTAGGTTAGTTAGGTTTAAGTAGTTCTAAGTTATAGGGGACTGATGACCACAGATGTTAAGTCCCATAGTGCTCAGAGCCATTTAGAGAGCAGAGCTTGACTCATACTGGACCTAAGATGATTCTTAAATGGTTCGAGTTTTTAAAAACTCATCTCTCATGATCCTACTAAACCACACAAAGTTAAGGTAAATCTCTATGTCAAAATGAAATTCTGAACAGTTTCGGAAAAATATTCAGTAACGAACAGTAAGACCCTTAAATATGTCCAACCAACAGGCTCTGTTTCTTAGAACTTCGGTAGCTAACAAGATACCTTGTTAGGCGTGGAATTTATGCGATGATAGCATCTACAGAAATCTCATTATAATTGTAAACTATACTTTTTTCCAGTAGTGGGATATTTCAGCTTCACAGATTTGATCAGATAGCTGTGCTGTAAAAGAGCAGAACGTTCGGATATACGTTTCACGGTTTTGTAACGTGTACCGGTTTCTCGCAGAAACCTGTCGATGCACTCTGACGTTGACCTTCTCCGTTCCTGTTGCAAAGGCACTGTAGCCTTCTCTCCAGGCACAATTTTTTTTCTTGTTGATAGTTCTACTTTTTTGCCACAGGATTACCCACCTTATCATACGTATCCTTCGCAAAACCAAGCTTTTAAGTTTCTTCGCATATGTCCTCTCTCTCTGGTTCTTCACTTTCGTGTGTTTTTACGTTATGTACGTATCCACTCCAGAATTGAGGTAATTTTATACCTTCCGCATGTCGTTTTGGTCTGATGCTTTTTGAAAACTTGATGCTGAAGGGATGAAGGGTGTAGAAGGTTTAACAACATTCAGCACTCAGGTGACCTGCGACTGGTCTTTGACAACTTTGCCGCTCTCTTTTTTGACAACTGTGCTCCACTTGGGAGATGTTTTATGTTTATGTATATATTTTAAATTATATTTATGTAATTTTATTTAAAACTATATTTTTAGTTAATAAGAACAATTGTTCGTTGATAAAAAGGAAATAATTTAAAAAACTGAGTTCTTTAAACACAGGCAGCATTTACTCATTGGAACTTAATCACACGTTACGTGCAAAATAAAGGAAATACTAGTACCGTACGTAAACAGTGTTTACGAATTATAGCCCAAAAGTTTTTTAGCATCAAAATACCTCAGTTTGATAAACATTTTTGGGAAGCGTTTCGCACACACTTCCCCTACAAGTAGCACACAATGTTAAGGGCAATGTGACGTCACTTTATTTTCTGCAATATTTGGCCCAGTTCGTATCTCCACGTGTTTTTGATGCTCCTCCTGCTATTGCTGATTTGGTGCTTTTGTTTCTGTACCCATCAGACACAACTTCGTCCTCTCTAATAATATGGGCTATTTAGCTATTGCTAATTGCCTGAGAATCATTCCATTATATATTAGTATTAAGCTCCTTAAGAAATATGCTTTTACTTTATCTTTTTATTGGGACCATTTTGTAAAGAAGATAAGACTTAAATGAGCAGACGTTAAAAAATTAGAACATAGCGAGGGGCCATGTACTTATTTTACGCGTTGCACAGATGTTCGCACACGTCTAGCTATCCCTTAGTGCAGTTATAGACTCACATATTTTTGGACACACCTGTATCTTCACATATGTCAACATTGCTTATATTAGAACTAAACAGTGAGACTTCATGGGAACGTAAAACACATAAACATTGTCTTGTTAAACAAAGAAAACTTGAATTCAACTTCTCTGTATTTATTGGGCAGGAGCTCAGGAGGAATTTCGCGTTTATTCTTGTGCAGTCTCCCTTTAGTCAGTTTCAAGTTGATCAAGGTCCTGCCATGCCGGACACAACTATGCCAGCTGTCAATGGTTGTATCTCTTCCTGAGCCTTGTATGTGGGTAACAAGATGTTTAAGAACATTTGAAAGGCATATACCTTTAGCTGAAATGTGCGCGACAAGAAACTTCCGTTTCTACTACCGCAACCACCTTTAGTTCCAACTTTCTTTGTATTTTCAGGCAAATAATGGTTAAATGAGCAACACCCTCGAAATGGAGTTGCTTAGCAGTCATCAGATAGTCTTTAGGACTTGTAAGGTCCTGGGCCGAGACGCTTAGGGTTGCTTGATTTCAAAGCGAGGAGTTCGGTGGTAAAGGCCTGTCCTGTTGGCGCTCTGCTCACTAATGAAATGGCATGAGTGGGACATACATTTATTCCACTTAAGTGTTACCATAAAATCATCTCCGTGACCGTGAGGGCAGTGAGCGCAGCATGCAGCCTTGGAACACACTGACTCATCTACCCCAGCAAATTCTCGAGCTGCATTCTGGACTATTCAAACCCATGTCTGGCCATACTGATTTAGGTTTACCATGATTTCCCTAAATCGCTTGAGGAAAATGCCGGAATGGTTCCTTTGAAAGGACATGGCAGATTTCCATCCCCAGCCTTCCCTAATATGCTTGAGCTCTGTCTCTAATGGCCTTGTTGTCGATGGTAGGTTAAACACTAATCTCTTTCTCCTACTCTTCCTATTCTCAACGTTCTTGTCTCTGTTGTGGCTGCTCAAGATACATTGCGGTGCCATGCAGGGCTGCTCATGTTACACTGTGGTGCCATGGTGGGCTGCTCACGTTACACTGTGGCACCATGCAGGGTTGCTCACGTTACACTGTCGCACCATGCAGGGTTGCTCACGTTACACCGTGGCACCATGCGGGGCTGCTCATGTTACACCATGGCGCCATGCAGGGCTGCTCACTTTACACTGTGGCACCATGTAGGGCTGCTCACGTTACATCGTAGCACCATGCAGGGCTGCTCTTGTTACACCATGGTGCCATGGAGGGCTGCTCACATTACACTATGGTACGATGCAGGGCTGCTCACGTTACACTGTGGCACCATGTAGGGCTGCTCACATTACACCATGGCACTGTGCCGAATCATTAGTTTAATTTGTCATGGGTGTAAAACGCTGATACTAATTAATTATTTGTAGAAGAATGGGAAACCTGGCAGAGGCCGATTGTGGGCAACTTAGTTTGGGTTCTGGAGAAATGTAGGAACACATGAGGCAATACTTACCCTACATATTACTGTAGAAGATCAGATGAAGAAAGGAAAACCTACTTCTACAGCGTTTGTAGATTTAGGGAAAGCTTTTGACTTTGTTGACTAGAATGCACTCATTGAAATTCTAAATGTAGCAGGGAAAAAAATACAGGTTATTTACACACTTCTACAGGAACCAGATTACAGTTATAACAATCGAAGTACTTGAAGGGGAAGCAGCGATTCTGAGAGCAGTAGCACTGAAATAAGGATGTAGCCTATGCAAGATGTTTTGAGTCTGTACAACGAACAAACAGTACAGTAACACAAGGAGAAATTTGGAAAGGAAATTAAAGTTCAGGGAAAAGAAATAAAAACCTCGAGGTTTGCCGACGCCACTGTAATTGTGTCAGAGACAGCAAAGGACTTGCAGTAGCAGTTGAACGGAATGGTCAGTGTCCTGGAAAGAGGTTATAAGATGAACACCAGGCAGTTTAAAAGAATGTAAAAGAATGTAGTCCATATAAATCAGACTGTGACGAAGGAATTAGCTAGATAATGAAATACTAGTTGATGAGTTTAGCTGTTTGGACGGCAAAAACTGATGATACTCGAAAAGAGGGGATATAAAAATATGTAAACTAACTATCGCAAGAAACGAATTTACGAAAAAGAGGAATTTCTTGACATCGCTATGTGTATGTAAACTGAACTTGCTTCCTCGTCCGTAAGTATCTGTGGAAACAAATATGGGGATTGTGATCCGGTTTTGATTAATAGATACCCTGATTCACGAGCATTGGTTTTGTATATTATTTATAAATATTTAGTTCAAGTTGAAAGAATTATGACGCATTATAGTTGAATTGTGAAAGTGATACCACTGGGGCCCAGCGAACTGCCGCCATTACTCGAGAGAGTAGCAGTGTCTTGTGGCAGTACAAAGCGTTACCAAATTCGCATCTCGTGTGATGGTCTGGTAGAAGCTGAAAGGTTGTAGATTCGAATCCTGGCACGGTCACTTGTTTTTCACTTTGCCTTTTAACCTAGTATTCACCTCTTAGCGATGTGAAGGTTCGCCAGAAACGAAACGTGGCTCGCATTCGAGCTCCCATTCGCCGGCTGGATAAGTGGTTAGGGACATGCAGGTCGACTGAGTAACATCCAGTTGATTACAATCGTTTCAGAACAACTGCAAAGCGAAAAAAAACATATGAATCCGAAATCTGTGGTTTTCAATTATTTACGCGTAATGTTAAACGCAGCATGGTATGCAGTTTTATTTCGTACGTACAAAGAAAGTTTTCCAGCGGCGCAGCAGACGACTCAACTTTCAGATTTCTTTTTCCCTTGAGTCAATATCAAACATGCATGGGAACTCGATTCTTTGCGTGGTAGGGCGAAAAATGTTATTTCTTTGGATACTTCGATATAATTCAGAAGAGTGGTAAACGAGTCTTCACTAGCGAGAAATAGGTAAAGGTCTTTTGAAGATCATATAGACATGGACACGATCTCCTTGAGCCGTCCGCGAATCGTGTTCGTGCCGTTTATTACTTGACATCTTATCTTTGCGGTATTGTCGTCTCGTTCCTTATTCGATTTACTGGCGCCACTGAGTTTCTGGCTTGCCTGCCCGTGAGTGGCAACAGCAGCGATTATCGATAAGAGCACTGTCGTACTATCTTTTATGCGACTGCTAGTATTTCCGGGCCGCCGTGTGCTGTGAGTTCAGTCGGAGTTGAGCACCAGTAAGGTCCGGACAGCGAGTACTCGCCCGAACGTTTCCAGTCCCCTTCAGTTGGTCATCCTGTGGGACGTGGGACGGTTCCTTGCTTGTGCGGAGATGTCAGGTGGCCAATGGCCAAGTGTTCCCTCTGCATGGTTGGGTCCTAGCCAGTGTCTCTGGGTCGGTGTGCGTCCGAAGGGAGACGGGAAGCAGCAAGAGTGAGGTCAGGACTGCCATGACTCGCCCGAACCTTGCCGACACACATCACTTGAGTGGGACGACCTTGGTGGGTTCGTTCGGTCGGTCGTCTTATCGGACGACGTGTATTTGGTCGCCGACCGTTTCTGGGTTCTCCGCGCGCGTCGACTTGTGATTCGTCCTTGTTGTTCCTCAGTGACTACTTTTAGTATCGTTCGAGTTGTTTGTGGAAGTGTTCCCGCGGAACCGTGTGCAGCTTGAGGTTTCGACCGACAAGTTATTGTAACGATGTCTGCGTGTTGGATGCAGTGAGTCGGCTGGGACGGATCAGCAAGCAAGTCTCTGTGGCGCGGGGCCAAGTGAGGGCCGCTGGCGGTGAGCACACGCTGTCGGATCGTGAGGCGTAGCTGCGAGAGCGACTAGTTCGTTGCCTACGGAACCTGGACGCTGAAGTTGAGTGATCAGTTAATCTGTTATGAAACCTCAACTATTGTGACACCTCTCCGTTCATTTGCGGGTTGTTGTCTCCTTGGCCATTCGGACTAGCAGCGTCGTATGATGTGTTGGAGTCAGCGAAATCTTGCAGACATCTTCCTATGTCGTGACTAATTACTAAATTGACTGTTACTTATCAGTGAAGTGAACTAGCAGTGTTTTCTGCCCTGTGGCCGTTAACGCCCCACTTTCCTGCCATGGTCGTTAGCGTAGTTTGTAGGCAGTGTCCCTTTTCCTCGTCGCGTTGTTGCAGTCCAGCACGGCTTGTAGTTCGACAGCCCTTTAAGTTGTTTGGTTCGTATTTGCTTAGAGTGATTATTGTTCCCCTGCCTGTTTTTAGACGCCAATTTCTAGAGGCGTAGTGCTGTTCGTATTCTCGTCCTCGGCCGACATTCTCCACCATCATGCCGTTGGTCGGACAGAAGGAAATTGGTTAAATTGTTGGTCGGTCGTTGGGCCGTCCCTAGTTTGGGTTGCCATCAGATTACCTAACTTCAACTCTTGACTGCCTGTCTCACCTCACGTTTGAGCTACCTTCCCAGGCCGACCCTTGGAACACTTCTGAGCACCACTTGTTCTGTTTGTTTTAAATTTTGATTTTCATTTTAGTTTAACTATTGTACAAGGCCTATGGCCGCGTATTAATTCCGTTTTTTTAAATTTTACATGAAGGCCTTCATCCGTGTTAAATAAAAATTTTGACCACTGACTGTCCTAGAGAAAAAATTTTTTTCTTAGAAATTGTTCTATCTGAAATTGTTTGTAATTCAGGCCGTAAGCCGTTAGTTCTTCCATGTGTTATGTGTGGCTTTCAGCCGAGGATTGGCGTGAACCCCTTAATAAGGCCTTCAGTCACGTGTATTCTCTAAGGGAATTTTTTTTAATAAGAAGCAAGGGGTTTATTCTAGATTATTTATCTGACTTGTTGTTCAGGCCTTTAGCCGTTGTTTCAAATTTGTTTGTGGTCTTCATCCGTGCAATAAGTTAATCAGGTTTCTTACGTTCTGTTGAAGTTTTAAAAGAAATTTTCTTGGTTAAAAAGTTGTTTATTAATGTGCCTTAATTATAGTTGTCCTTCCGACGTGTAGTGTAGGCCTTCAGCCATTAATTGTTTTCATTGCATGTTTTTACAACTTTTTTTACCTTCTATTTTTAATTGTTTTCGATTTCTAAGCCAGGCCTTCAGCCGTTCTTCGGTTTGCTGTATGGTTTTGGGCCTTCAGTCCAGAAAGCATCTCAAGTTTTTTTAAAGTAGGCTTTCAGCCGTATTGTTTAATTGTCATCTTTTAAGCCAATGTGTAAATCAGTGGTTCTCAGAAAAATAAAGTTATATGTTTGATTGTGCGACTCACAGTAACTGTTTGCGGCCCCATCCACAACCTTAACCTTATCCTGTGCGCTCTCTGACCACCTACCCACCAGGTACCACTCCTTGAATGGCATACAGAAATTTCTTGAGGAGTAATATACAAAATTTTAAAACACTTGTACAGATCGTTGAGAGACGCATTTAGAAATATGACGACAATTTCAGACTGCCAATTTCTGCTTCCCTCAGATTAGCTGTCGTAATTCAGATTCTTAATTAACTGCAAATTATTCGAACAACGGGCAGTGAGTTACTCAGTTTTGAAGTATCGTAATAAAGATGAAGAATAACGAAAAGATAACCACCTCGTCGTCATGCTGCGATATGAGACTTACAATTTGAAATAATCAAACTTTTTAACCAATAGTTTCCCCGCAATAGTAAGTTATACGAGATGACATTCACTAACTTAATGTTATTCTCTGAATTTTATTCGCGGCAACCAAACAAAATACGCTACTCCAGTGAAGTAGTTGAGGGTATTTGTAGTGTAGCTTTGTACGGAAGTGAAATGTGAATGGTAATCAGTTTAGACAAGACCAGAATAGGTTTTAAACTGTAGCGTTACAGAAGACTGCTGAATATTGGATGGGCAGAGGGTATCACTTACTAAGGGGTACTGAATCGAACAGAGAAAAAAAGCAATTTGTCGTACAACTTGAATAAAAGAAGGGGTTGGTTGACAGGATCAGATGGATGTAGGCTGCAGTTTTCAGAGATGAAGAGGCTTGCACAGGATAGACTTGTGTAGAGAGATGCATCAAATCAGTCCTTGTATTGAAGAGCACAACAGCAACTACTACAACAGCAATGTCGATACTTCAGAGTCCCTTAACTTCAGTGAACATTGTACGTTTTGGTCCCACAAATGATACATTCATTTCTGTATACTTATAAGGCAGATTTTGTCTAGTTATGACACCAGCTTTTCTTTTTGAGATATAGAAAAAATATATTCGCATTTTAAATTCTATGAGCCACTTTTTACAAATATTTATATATTTTCATTTGGTTTTTAGTAGGGGTAAATGAAAACAGTCTCTTCATTTTTGCAGGTATACTACGACAAAGAATGCCCAGAAAGCTCCCAGCGAAATGATCAGCCGACCAAAGAGATTCCAGCTCCACCACTTCCGTAATGAAGATGGCTTCGCACACTGCGATTACTGCAAGACTCAGCCTCAAACATCGATACTAATATTCGGAGCTTCTATGCTTCACGTAGCCCTTATAACTTCGTATTAAGTAGACTTTCTTCCGAAAATAAAGTTTAATCGAAATTACTGTTTCTGTCTGATTACTGTTTTCCTGCTGCTTCCCAGCCAGTTCACTTACGCTGTCTGATAAAATTCCAAATGCCATCCAAACTGTATGTTTTCTCCTATTCTTCGGTAAAGCGGTCAGGCAAAAGTTTCATTTGTCGTGACATCACAAAATATTTGCAGAATTACTAAAATATAAGGCAGATGTTGTGATATGCAAATGATTAGCTTTTCAGAGCATTCACACAAGTTTGGCGCCGGTGGCGACACCTACAACGTGCTGACATGAAGAAAGATACCAAACGGCAGTTGACCGGCGTTGTCTGGTTAAACGTTGTTTTGGTGCCTCGTGTAAGGAGGAGAAATGCCTACCATCACGTTTCCGACTTTGATAAAGTTCGGATTGTAGCCTATCACGATTTCGGTTTATCGTATCGCGACATTGCTGCTCGCGTTGGTCGAGATCCATTGACTGTTAACAGAATATGGAATCGGTGGGTTCAGGAGGGTAATACGGAACGCCGTGCTGGATCCCAACGGTCTGGTATCACTAGCAGTCGAGATGACAGGCGTCGTATCCGCATGGCTGCAACGGATCGTGCAGCCACGTCTCGGTCCCTGAGTCAACAGATGGGGACGTTTACAAGACAACAACCATCTGCACGAACAGTTCGACGACGTTTGCAGCAGCATGGACTGTCAGCTCGGAGACCATGGCTGCGGTTACCCCTTATGCTGCATTACAGACAGGAGCGCCTGCGATGGTGTACTCAACGAAGAAGGTGGATGCACGAATGGCAAAACGTCATTTTTTCGGATGAATCCAGGTTCTGTTTACAGCATCAGGATGGTCGTATCTGTGTTTGGTAACATCGCGGTAAACGCACATTGGAAGCATGTATTCGTCATCGCCATACTGGCGTATCACCCGGCGTGATGGTATGAGGTGCAATTGGTTACACGTCTCGGTTCGCATTGACGGCACTTTGAACAGTGGACGTTACATTTCAGATGTGTTACAACTCGTGGATCTACCCTTCATTCGATCCCTACGAAACCCTACATTTCAGCAGGATAATGCACGACCGCACGTTGCAGGTCTTGCACGGGCCTTTCTGGACACAGAAAATGTTCGACTGCTGCCCTGGCCAGCACATTCTCCAGATGTCTCACCAATTGAAAACGTCTGGTCAATGGTGGCCGAGCAACTGGCTCGTCACAATACGCCAGTCACTACTCTTGATGAACTGTGGTATCGTGTTGACGCTGCATGGGCAGCTGTACCTGTAAACTGTTGACTCAATGCCCAGGCGTATCAAGGCCGTTATTACGGTCCAAAGGTGGATGTTCTAGGTACTGATTTCTCACGATCTATGAACCCAAATTGCGTGAAAATGTAATCACATGTCAGTTCTAGTATAATATATGTGTCCAATGAATACTCGTTTATCATCTGCATTTATTCTTGGTGTAGCAATTTTAATGGCCAGTAGGGTAAGTCTAAAGATCGGATGACTTTCAACACTACCATTTCACGGTGTGGTACATAATGGTGGAGCTGCTCAATGTTTGTATCGAGAATGGTTTTTCGGATCGCCTCAGTCCCTCACATGGCATTTTCTTGTAACCACAACAACGGCAGCGACGAACTAGTACCTTCAAGATTAGGAAGGTTGACTAGAGTGCTGCCTGGATGCTCACCGAGTGTTGTGCACCGAGTGTACGACAGCTTGCGTCACTGATACACAAGGCCGACATCAAGCTCAAACTACGCAAGCAGCTATTGGGAGAGCCAAGCTATGAGCAGTGCCAGAGGTGTCCTAGTCCAAATCTGTTCATGAAATGGATGATGATTAGTAACGAAACCAACTCAGTACCACACCCAATAGATCTTGCTTTATTTTTAAATGCCTTAACAAAAGCGCAAGGAACGTCAGCTAATGTATGAAGGAGGGTACAAGGGTCGGCCCCAAATGATTTGCTGCTCGTGTGGAAAAATGTTCTACAAACTTTCTTGCAGATAATGTTGTGAAACGAATATCAGGCAGAAGAAATGCAAAAGTGATTCAGTGCCAGATCCACTCGACTAGCATGAGGCATGTAGGCTGCCTACATGTCAGGGGTAATGACGTCGTCAATTACCTTGGATGCCTGATGCCAGCAAGATGTTGGAGGTGGGAAATTTAAAAATTCAAGATGGAGCATCTAACACGGTATTTCTAATGAGAAATTGGGAAAAAATAACAAACTGAAAAAATACAAGATTGCTGAACTAGCTCACATGTGCTAACAGCCTTTAAGACACCTTGGTCGAAATTATACCATCTGTCTGTAGTTCACGTTATGTTAAAAATAAAGAAAGATGTTGATAACACTGCGGTATTTCCAGGTCAAAAATATGTAAGCTTTACCTGAATTTTGCTTAAGTTGGCGCCATGTTTGAAAGAGTCCTATTATTTATCAAATACATAAAGATACTGTTAATACCAGTGCAACTTCAGACAGGAGTATCGTCAGGAGTGTCCCAGGGAAGTGTTCCATCAAATGGATGGGGTGAGTAGCAATCCTAAACACTTGGTAGATGACGCCATGGTATGTGCAATAGTATCGCTATCGAGTGACAATTGAATGATACAGAATTTATATTTCGTGTGATAAATGAGAGCTTCCTTTAAATGTAGATAAATGTAAGATAATGCAGATGAGTAGGAAAAACAACCCTGTAATATGTGAGTACAGCATTAGTAGTGTGCTATTTGGCGTAGTTACGTCGATTAAATATCTAGTTGTAACGTTGCAAAGTAGTACGAAGTGGTATGAGCACGTAAGGACGGCAGCAGGGAAGGCGAACTGTCAGCTCCACTTTATTAGGGGAATTTTTGAGACGTGTAGCTCATCTATCCCGTTGCTCGAGGTATCTCCACCATGTCGAATTAAAGGAAGACATCGAAGCAATTCAGAGACGTGCTGCTAGATTTGTTACCGGTAGGTTCGATCAATATGTACTACGGAGATGCTTTATGAACTCCAATAAGGTTCACAGATGCTGAAGACAATGTTATTTTCGTGATACAAAGTAAGAAAATTTAGCGAACAAGCTTTTGAAGCGGACTACACAACATGTCTACTGCCACTGACGTGTATTTCGATAAGGATTAGAAAATCAAGATAAGGCAAATCAGAACCTGTATGGAGGTATATAGGCAGTCGTTTTTCCCTTCCTTTATTTGCGAGGGAAACAAGGAAGGAAATGAGTAGTAATGATACGTTGTACCACCAGCCGTACACCATATCGTGGCTTGTGGAGTATGTGTGAAGATATAGATGTATGGTACAATTAAATATTGTTCCATAAAACATATGATGCTTGTCGAGAGTTACAGTGTTAATTCAACGTCTAACATATCTGCAAGAAGACTTAAACTTCAACATCAATGCAATGTTTATGTCAACGTTATTTTCGCATCTTATAAAAAATATATCATCAATTCACACACACACACACACACACACACACACATTTAAGGGTTACAATGATATCTCCACATCTAAAGTATATGTCAGACTACGTAAAGGATTTTGGCATTCCTGTCAAAGGCTGGGTTAGTGTTGGTACGAAGAGCGAAGTATCAGCGCCTGTATCGTCTTCTCGTGTTCTATGCTGCAAAAATACAATCGATGATATTATCTGACTGTTATTAGTTTTTACGGCATTTATTCTAACCCCAAGAGAGATAAAGTACAAAACGAAGTTTTTGTGAAGGCTGCGACATTTACCAATCGGAACAATGGTATCAAGGCTTTCTAAAACATCTATAAAATATATTTCCGCAACCAGTTACTACCTAATAACAAAATATAATTGTAATGCTCCCAAAAAAGAGATGTAAACACACAACATAACCAAAGATAAACGACCTGACCGAGAAACGTATGGGTAGAAGGCATTTTGATGAAATCTCTATTCCGTAGTAACACTTTTGTATTGTATAGACTACAGAATGGCCAAAGACAATAGTGGAACAAGTTTTCACACTTGATATTCCTTTGCACCACAGATCTCTGGTTGCAAACAAAAATTTGATCGTTACGCCAAAATAAAATTATTTATCAAAATAAGAAAAGATATCGAGTAGAAAAACTTACACACAGGTACCTTGCCATAATACGTAATTAATTATCTCTAATATCAAATGAAAATGTGTTCTTTGCACCAAAATAAAATTGTTTCTCAAAATAGTGAGATTTCGAGCACAAAACGTGCATGGTACTACTGTCATAACTTCGTTGTTCTGTAACATATAAAACACATATGGCTTGCATATTGGCTAATTACACTTACACCGTAAGGTACACTGGCGACAGCCGAAGTTCGATTCTTGTACATCGCTTTGCAAGGAGCAATAGACCCTCAAATTAAATATTAACACTTCTAAATTGTCTGTATTACTTATCAACATAGTAGCGCTTATTCGCACTATTGAAAGAATTATCGGTTTGTTGTCGGTTTGTCGACGAGCTTTGTTCGATCTTTGTGCCATGCATTAAATTTATCAAATAACACAAAAATTTGATCTCCAATATTACTAAACACACATGAGCACTGCTTCTGTTCTAACTTTCAGCTGAAAATGCACATATTGATGAGAACGGTTTGATCTTTTTAGGAAAGTAAACAGTGCCATTCCTTTGCCTAAAATTGACAAAAACTTACTTCAGATAAAACCGCTATCAAAGTCAGCTAAACGTTATAGTGACTTCCATGGTAGGGTATTTAGTTCACTCACCAGTACAAAATGTTTTTCATTTTTTGCTTATACTGCTGGCTTACACCATCACACAATAAAGACTACACGACTCTTTAGCCTCCATACATCAGCACATTAATGAAAATTGTAGCAAACAGCCCAATATATAACAACTTTACACCAGAAATGCAACAAATTCACATTATAACAGCAAAATTATAACAAATTCTCCACAAATTGACATCACAGCAAAACTGTTAACAAATATCACCATGCAATGACATCTTCTAGCAAAATCTGCCGCATTAGTTTACTGATCTTGAATGGTAATGGGCGATCTATAACAATTTCTTGAGAGACGCCGAACTTCTTAACTAATATCGCCTGTAAACGACCGTTATTGTCGATTACCAGTTTCAGTAAGCATGGATGCAATATCAAATTATACTGAGATAAAATTAAGTATAATAGCAGGTGCACTGTAATAACAAAACTGTGGTACAAGATACCTTGATGCAAGGTTATTACATGTCTCCTATACCAGCTGTCAAAGCACGCTTTTTTAAAAAAAGTTCCGGGTATATGACGGACGAGGTGAATATCGCACAAGTGCGCCTATGTAGAAGCTACTTTACAATTTGGTGCAATTTCCACAAACTGATAAGCAATACATTGCTGTATGACGATATTTTGTAATTTATAGAAAGCTGCAGACGTAATTGTAAACTTATTACAATTTTAAAAGTTATAAAAATATACAGAAGTAAAGTTACAAGTTGCGCTGCATATGACAACCTAAGTAGTTACGACATATGCAGATAAAAAATAATTGCAGTGATAGTGGATAACACACTTAAGTTTATAGCAACAACGGTTAAACAATGTGACTGCTAATGTCAGCGTCACAGAATCTGGAGTCTAGTACTTAAAAAATATCGACTCACCACGGTGCCATTAACGGAAAGGCTAAAGTCGATGAGTTAACGACACATTAAATAAACATAAAAGCTCTAGGTAATGGAGAACACAAATTCACGTGTAAGACACTTGACACAGCCACAAAATTCTCGTTTACTATGTTTAGTAAAGGGTATCTCACCATGAGCTGTATTTATCTTCACAGACGGCAGTTCCAATTGTCATTTGTTGGTACAGGCGAATGCGCAATACCTGGAGACTGTTAGGCGCGGAATAATGTCTGCAAAGGTACCGCCACACTTTCTTAGGTCACGTTATCTTGATAAGCCAACAAATGACCTGAAATCATTAGCGCCTGGGAAAGTATCACAAGCTGCAGTGGTCGCATTCTGTAGAGGCCATCTTGGAAGACGTTGTCACACTGTGAGTTAAACAGCTCGCAGCACAAAATTTAACGTCCTGTTTTATCTGGTTAGCAGATACTTAAAGGTATCTCTTGTATCAATCTCCTGAGCAAGCCAGCGACACTATAAAGTACATACTCGGTCACGTATGCAATGAGATAAGTAATTCACCAGCTGATAAAAAGCAACATCACTAGACACGACATAGATACGTGCAGTGTGTAGAGGGGGCTGACAGTTACACGTAACTGGTTTCAAAGGCTCCAGACGACCCTGATGCAGTGATTGCTGTGCAGCTCGGCCTCAGTACATGGCAGTCGAGGTTGCACGCCGAACCAGCTGACCGCCAAACCGTCACATCTGATGTCACATCTTACAGACGCTCCTCGAGGCTTCATGTCCATTTCAAATCTGCGGAGTAGATGCCTACGGACCATTTCATAAAACACCTACTGGTAATAAGTATGTTCTTACGATTATAAATCACATTTCACGCTATCTAGCTATGGTGAGTCTCCCAGATCAGCAAGCAAATACAGTTGACCAAGCTTTAGTTAAGAACTGGATACTTAAATTTGTCGTACCTGAAGCTATTATCACACATCAGGGATGTGATTATATGTCTGAATTAATGAAACATCTTTGCCACTTATTAAAAATACGTAAATTACGCACAACTCCGTTACACCCTCAGTGCAACGGACGCACAGAAGGATTTCATCGGACAATTGGCAAGATGCTTAGTTATTATATTAACGAACAACATTCTAATTGGGATATGTATTTACCAATAATCGTGTCGGTAAACAACGCCAAAACGCATGAAGCAACTGGCATGTCATCTTATGAAGTGGTCTATGGGAGAAAAATGCTGTCCCCTTTTGATGTAGTCAGGCAGAAAAACGGAAAAGTCGGAGAAACAGTAAAAGATTTCTGTCGAAGGATGAAGGACGTATGAAAAAAGGATCAAAAATCTAATACAAAGGCTTTGGAACGACAGAAAAGATTAGATAATGCCAAAGCTAAATATCCAAATCACAAAATCGGTCAGTGGGTGATGCTGTCAACCCCATAAATTGAGAAAGGAAAAAAGAAGAAATTAATAACAAACTACAGAGGTCCTTATCAAATTATTGAGATCACGTCACCAGTCAACGTTAAACTGCAACTGCCCACCCGAACTACTATTGTCCATGCAAGTCGTTTAAAATCTTTTCAGGGCGCTCCAGATGTAATTCCTTCAACAATAGTGTCTGCTTTTCCGAAGTGTGGAGGAAGTTCCCAAAAAGGAAAAAGAGTGGCCACGCCAGCACAACATACAGACATGGCACCATACAATCTTCGACCAAGGGTGCGAATGTCCTAGTGGAATCTTAGTAGACTGTGGATAATATACAAATGTAAATAATTAATAAATGATAATGGCTTATTTTTTTAAGAAAAAAAATTGAGCGTAGAAACATGTAGATCTTGTAGTTAACAATGTATTCCTTCGTTTCTTTGCTTTTGTTTTTAATAGGTTGGCAGGTCCATAACCATGTTGTCTGCCTTTTTCAGAAAACGCCATGCAAGCATTTCCTACACAAAACCTATCCTACCTCAATGACTCCCTTGACAGTTCCCTTCTGAAGTCATTAGATATTTTCATAAACTCACAGCAAGGCAAAATTGATGCCAATGTTATGCAACATGTTTTAAAGTTAAAAAGTGAACACAAAACTAAAATTATAATGCTAGGAACGGGTATACCTGGAACCTTTGTGTTGGTGATTCTGCTTTTTACAGTTTTCTTTTATTTAAGACGAAAAAATAAGCCAAATAATGATATACCACTTCATCAAATCCCTGTTAACTGGATACCACACTCTTAACTGGTGTACTTCAGTGGTTACTTTTGAGCATTAGTGCATTAATTTTGTTTATTGTACTTCAGTCTTTATTAAACAGTCTCATGTTAAATAAACAATACTGTAGAATAGCTATTCTTGCATTAATATAGGGTAGATTAAACAGGTGTTGCAATGTAATTTTCTAAGTGAAAAATCTATTTTTGTTTATTCATTGTCATCAAGATTTGTTACACTTATTATAGCGATTTATGTGTGAACTATGGATTCATGAACACACAGTGCTTTAGTAAAGTGATGAAGTATTTTCAACATATGTGAAGCATGTGTAATCGTGTAAGTCGAGAGTTTTCATTGTTTGTGTTAGTGCTTTTGCCGCATGAAGAGGGAGAAATGTCAAGTGGTAAATTCGAGGGCGAATTTCTCCGAAGAGTGGAGGAATGTTGAGTGGTACTTAAGATAGGTAAATAAATTAGTGAAATCAATGTGAAGTGAAGTAGAAATTAGAAAATTAATGAAAAACTTAGTTTAGTTTAGAAGAATTACACACTGGCGAACACCAGACAGAGCAGCAGTGGTAACGTCCGGCGCTTGCAAGTCAGCACATTCAAGAGAAGCCATCGCCCTCCCCACATAAGCGGACGCTGTCGAGTCAGCCGTCAGTGCATCACCCAACCGGCTCACGTGTTTCTCAATTGTCACATGTGATCAAAGGCCCTCGCCTGCATTCCAAGAGCCAATGACTGACGTTAAGAAGATTCTTCGAGAAGCTTTTCAATGTGACAGAAGAGGCTATGACTGTGAAGTTGTTCGCCTCCAGTGAACTGAAGTGAATAAATACGAGTTCCAGTACATTTCAGTCGGTGCTGAAGACCGTCATGCAGGAAGAGACTACATCGTACACAGAAGCACCAAGTCCGCCGCTGTAATGGAATAGCAAGCAGCAGCCTCACCGCCAGAAGTCAGAAGATATTTGAAGACAGATTTTTACGTACCCAGCTGACTCGTGAGGACGGGAAGGAGACGGCCTCACATCGGCAGTCACCGATAAGCTGGTGACGAAGATCTGACAGCCGAAGACTGACAAGCTGGAGTCCGTTGTTCGAGTTTGGGACACTGGCCTTCCCCTACCGCGCCGCTCCGCTGGCCGACGCACAACACTGACATACGCGGCCGCATAGAGAAGAGAAACACTGGGATGGCACATCCAAGGTATCACCATCTGAGTCACGACATCTTTCTCAATAACTAAATGGGCCACAGCACGATGCGGGTCTCCAGTCAACTGGTCGAGACGGCGACACGAGATACATACCGCCAGGCGTAATCAGACTCCGCCGCTCACGCAAGTAGAAGGCTTCGCAAACGACACAGCTGCCGCTCTCCCAGTCAGAACAATCCAGTAAGGAAACTGTTGTACAAAACTTTCAATAAAAGTTATCTTTTGTAAAAATGCTGTTTCATTCTACCTCATACCGGAGCCAAGGAAGAACCCACCCTGCCGAAATGTTGTTATGAGAGAAAAAGTAATTTATTTAGTGTTTTTCACCCTGACATAATGCTTCATAATCAAATGCCCTTTGCGGTAATGCTCATCCTGACAATTGACTAGCATCAAAGAGAAAACCCAGTTGCAGTTGGTAACAGGTAGATTTTTTAAATTAAAATAGAGAACGCAGGGACGTTTGAACCTTTTATTTCGGTTGTTCCAATGTGATACATGTACCTTTGTGAACTTATCATTTCTGAGAACGCATGCTGTTACATCGTGATTACCCGTAAATACCACATTAATGCAATAAATGCTCAAAATGATGTCCGTCAACCTCAGTGCAATTGACAATACGTGTAACGACATTCCTCTCAGCGGGTGATGGTATGGTGCTTCGACGACCAATCTACCTGTCATGAAATATTCTATTCAATACTGCTTCAACCGCACGCGAGCTATGTGCTGGACATCCATCGTGTTGGAAGTACATCGCCATTTTGTCATGCAGTGAAACATCTTGTAGTAACATCGGTAGAACATAACTTAGGAAGTCTGCATACATTGCACCATTTAGATTGCCATCGATAAAATGGGGCCAATTATTCTTCCTCCCATAATGCTGCACCATACATTAACCTGCCAAGGTCACTGATGTTCTACTTTTCGCAGCCATCGTGGATTTTCCGTTGCCCAGTAGTGCATATTATGCCGGTTTTCGTTACCGCTGTTGGTGAATGACGCTTCGTCGCTAAATAGAACGCATGCAAAAAATCTGTCATTTCTCTTGTGCCCAGTGGCAGAACTGTACACGACGTTCAAAGTCATCGCCACACAATTCCTGGTGCATAGAAATATGATACAGGTGCAATCGATGTTGATGTAGCATTTTCAACACCGACGTTTTTGAGATTCCCGGTTCTCGCGCAATTTGTCTGCTACTGATGTGCGGATTAGCCGCGACACCAGCTGAAACAGCTACTTGGGCATCATCATTTGATGCAGGTCGTGGTTGACGTATGACATGTGACTGAAAACTTCCTGTTTCCTTAAATAACGTAACTATCCGGCGAACGGTCCGGACACTTGGATGATGTCGTCCAGGATACCGAGCAGCATACATAGCACACTCCCGTTGGGCGTTTTGATCACAATAGCCATACATCAACATGATATCGACCTTTTCCGCAGTTGGTAAACGGTCTATTTTAACACGGGTAATGTATCAAGAAGCAAATAGCTTCCGCACTGGCTGAATGTTACGTGATACCACGTACTTACACGGTTGTGACTGTTACAGCGCCATCTATCACAAAGCGAAAAAAGTGATCCAACTAAAACATTCATATTTCTTTACGTACTACACGAATGTGTAATAAACAATGGGGGTTCCTATTTTAAAAAACGCAGTTGATATCCGTTTGATCTATGGCAGCGCCATCTAGCGGGCCAACCATAGCGCCATATGGTTTCTCCCTTCAAGCTAGACGTGTTTCGTTCTTTGTAGTTTTTTCGTTTGACGCTTATTTCGTGAGATATTTGGCCCGGTCACTATCAATGGACCACGCTGTATAAGCGAAGCAGAAAAGGGTGAGGAATTGCTGTAACGACGATACGGATTCCATATGCGAATACCTACAGACATAAGTGACTTTGGGAAAGGGATACTGATATGGGTCGGCGAGTGGGAACAAGCATCTGGGGAAAAGAGAAGCCGGTTGGGTGCTCGCGTGCGACTGCCACGAACGTCTATGGGAAATGGCTGAAGGACGGTCATACGACGAGCAGTCGACAAAGGTATCAGGCATCCACGCCTCATCACGGGGATCGGACGCTTGTCCGCCCTGTACGGCATGATGGGGGGCGACCTATGGCAGGTGAAACGACAGAGCACAGTGCTGGTGCAGGTACGAGTGTTTCGCAGCACACCATGCAGCGCGCACTGCTGAACGTGGGGTTCAGCAGCACATGACCCCCCTCCACGCGGACATGTGCTCAATACGTGTAGCGCGCCACTGGCAGAGGCCGGCGGTGACAGTGGGGAACATTCACCTGAGCTTCCGTGGAACTTGAGGTAGTAATCGAAGGCACCATGACAGCTGCAGGCTACGTTAATCCTGCTGCAGACCACCTGCAAACCACCGACGAGGCAAAACACTATGATCTCTTCTTTAATAGCGTGTTCTATTTTTCGGACACAGTACAGCAGAGATTCTGCTGGGAATGGATTCTACAAGTCCTTTACATGATTCCAGAAGTATGTGGCACCAAATGCCAACCCACAGGTCAAGCAATTGCCGCAAATTA
The DNA here is from genome assembly GCF_021461385.2 of Schistocerca piceifrons. Taxonomy (NCBI): domain Eukaryota; kingdom Metazoa; phylum Arthropoda; class Insecta; order Orthoptera; family Acrididae; genus Schistocerca; species Schistocerca piceifrons. The sequence goes on along the minus strand of NC_060145.1, from coordinate 479,475,724 downwards.
CGGGATGGTGGTTTCCGGGCACGCAGCTGGCGCCCGAAGTATGTTGCAATGGGTACAGATCAGGCACATTTGATGGCCAAGACACCAGTGTGAGTTCTCTACAATGACCGTCAAATCACTACAGCACGATTCTGACCTGAGACACGGTCTGTTATCCTGCTGGAAGATGTCATCGCCAGGTTTCAAGCATAAAGTGACGATGCCTTCGATTACCACCATAGATCCCATGGAAGTCGAACTCAATGTACCACACAGCGTAATTCTGCCCTCACCAGCCTGCATCTGTGGCACGGTGCACATTTCGTGTAGCCATTCGCCTGGATGACGGCGTGTAAGGACCCAACCGTCGACCTGGTGTAACGAGGAATGTGATTCATTCGACAGGCCTCACGTTTATATATACCACATAAATTAATAAGTGATGGTACTGATCCCCCATGGTACACAAAACGGAAGCAATGAAAAAAATATGCCAAATTTAAAAGAACGCACAATCCCCAAGATTGGCAAAGTTTTACAGTTCGAAATATGGCGCGTACTTCAATGCGAGATGTTTTCATAATTTCCGCAACGAAATTCTGTCTCGGAATCTGGCAGAAAGCCCAAAGAGGTTCTGGTCATACGTAAAGCACACCAGTGGCAAGACACAATCATACCTTCACTGCGTGATAACAACGGTGAAGTCACTGATGACAGTGCCACTACAGCAGAGTAATTAAACACGGTTTTCCGAAACTCCTTCACCAAAGAAGACGAAGTAAATATTCCTGAATTCCAATGAAGAACAACTGCCAAGATGAGAAACATAGAAGTAAATATCCTCGGTGTAACAATGCAGCTTAAATCACTTAATAACGGCAAAGCCCCCAATCCACATTGTATGCTGATAAAACAGCTTCATATTTAGCAATTGTATACAACCACTCGCTCACAGAAAGATACGTACCTAAAAACTGAAAAATTGCTCAAGTCACACCAATACCCAGAAGGGGAAGTAGGAGTAATCCGCTGAATTACAGGCCTATATCACTATCGTCGACTTGCAGTAGGGTTTTAGAACATATACTGTATTCGAACATTATGAAGTACCTCGAAGAAACCGATTTATTGACATATAGTCAGCACGGAATCAGAAAATATCGTTCTTGTGAAACAAAACTAGCTCTTTATACTCATGAAATAGTAAGTGCTATCGACGGGGGATGTCAAATTGATTCCATATTTTTAGATTTCCAGAAAGCTTTAGACACCTTTCCTCACAAGCGTCTTCTAATCAAGTTTCGTGCCTACGGAGTATCGCCTCAGTTGAGCGACTGGATTCGTGATTTCCTGTCAGAACGGTCACAGTTCGTAGTAATAGACGGAAAGTCATCGAGTAAAACAGAAGTAATATCCGGCGTTCCCCAACGAACTGTTATAGGCCCTCTATGGTTCCTGATCTATATCAACGACATGGGAGACAATCTGAGTAGCCGTCTTAGATTGTTTGCAGATGATGCTGTCATTTACGGTCTTGTAAAGTCATCAGATGATCAAAACGACTTGCAAAATGATTTAGATAAGATATCTGTATGGAGCGAAAAGTGACAGTTGACCCTGAATAAAGAAAAGTGCGAAGTTATTCACATGAGTACTAAAAGAAATCAGCTAAATTTCGATTACGCGATATGTCACACAAATCTGAGGGCTGTAAATTCAATTAAATACTTAGGGATTACAATTACAAATAACCTAAATTGGAACGATCACATAGATAATATTGTGGGTAGAGCAAACCAAAGACTGCGATTCATTGGCAAAACAGAAGGTGCAACAGCTCCACCAAATAGACTGCTTACACTACGCTTGTCCGCCCTATTCTGGAGTACTGCTATGAGGTGTGGGATCCGTATCAGGTGTAACTGACGGATGATATCGAAAAAGTACAAAGAAGGGCAGCTCGTTTTGTATTATCGCGAATTAGGGGAGATAGTGTCACAGACACCATACGTGAATTGGAGTCGCAATCATTAAAACAACAAGCGTTTTTCGTTGCGACGGGATCTTCTCATGAAATTTAAATCACCATTTTTCTCCTCCGATTTAGAAAACATTCTGTTGGCACCCACCTAAATAGGGAGAAATGATCATCACGATAAAATAGGAGAAATCACGTCTCGGAAGGAAAAATTTAAGTGCTCGTTTCTCCCGCGTGCCATTCGAGAGTGGAACGGTAGAGAGACAGCATGAAGGTGGTTCACTGAACCCTCTGCCAGGCACTTTATTGTGAATAGCAGAGTAATCATGTAGATATAGATGTAGATCCACGGTGGGAACTCAGTGATGATGTGCCCACTGCAATCATAATTGACCATGTCGTTGGGTCAACGCAGGAATACCTAGTCGTGTGATTGGAGCTCAATGTTCAACAATTTCTTTATGCCGGAGCGGGATATTTAATAATACCACACTCGACCCCCACCCACACCATAATTGGGTGGCAGGGGCAACTTCGAAATCTTCAATTTGAACCTTAGTTTTTATTGTACATTACTATTCTAAGGCAACATCTAAATACGTTTCGTCTGAAGTATTCTCTTCGTTTCACCGCAGATGGGGCTGTAATCGTAGGCATAGAAGTGGCTACGCAATCGTAATTCACGACATACTACTTAATGGTCCTTGAATATCCAACGTCACGTGGGACCCCACCTCCATGCTACTAGTGTTTCATGGGTCAGTATTTCATAACTTCTAATTGGAAACCGCTTGCGCAATGTTGTACTGCTTTTTGGGCCTTTCTCTATAATATTCTGTCCGCCCCTCGTGGTCTCGCGGTAGCGTTCTCGCTTCCCGTGCACGGGGTCCCGGGTTCGATTCCGGGCGGGGTCAGGGATTTTTCCTGCCTCGAGATGACTGGGTGTTGTTGTGTCGTCTACATTATCATCATTCATCCCCATTACGGTCGGAGGAAGGCAACGGCAAACCACCTCCATTAGGACCTTGCCTAGTAAGGCGGCGCGGGTCTCCCGCATCGTTCCCCTACGCTCTGTAAAGAAGCATGGGACTTCATTTCCATTTCTATTTCTATAATATTCTAAGCACCACGGAACTGTATGATTACAGTCACAAGGTGGTGTATTGGTTAGCGCACCTACATCCTGAGGCACAGATCTGGGTTCAAATGCCACTCTTGGTAAAATTTTTCATTATTCGTTACTCTATTTTGCATCACAGTGAGCACCTGCTTAATAACGTGTTAGTCCATCTTTGGAACGCAGTAGAATGGCGACTCTGCATCGCAGTGTCTCGACAAGGCCACAGTAGGTTTTTGCATAATTACACGACATTTCACACATCAGAGATTGGTAAAAAAGACATTTCCTGTATTTTCTAGCTTCTATCTCATTTTGTTATAGGGATGAATGAGAGAACATCTTGTGCCCTCTGTACTGTTTCATCAGGCGTAGTGTACACACATGCGAGGTGATGTGTAAGATTACTGTTGCCATGAACGCCCTAGCCATTTTCAGCCCTAAGCACAGACAAAATATTTATTTTTACGCTACTCTGTTATGAATAAATTTTCCGTTTCAGTCCCTCACCGTTGCACGACTGTATAATTACATAGAAAGTTGTACTTTATGAACAAAACGTAAAATTGTTTTGTGATACTAAGCTTACAATCGTTCTTCTTAGAACGTACAGTCTCTGACAAGAGGAAAGCAATAGGACTTGTGAATGTATGTTAACGCCAGATTCCTAATTTCACCTCTACAGTGTGTAAGAACATCGGCTTATTGCGATTTGTGTTACGGGTGTTAACACTGGCAATAGTTCATGTAATTTATATCATCTGCCTATGTACGGAACGTAGCTCTCCTGCAATGCTGCTGTATTATTACAGTGGAAAGAGGCAGTTCCGGCGAAGATATGTATACACGTCCGAGGTTTTAAAAGTTTGACGTTTATTGAAGCAAAATGTGGTCCTGTGTACATGGTATGTGCGTGCAGTTCTATTTGCACACTCTGTGCTCCATTTTTTAAATTATTAGGTATTGCAGTACCACTTGATAATGACCTTAAAGCCGAGATTATAATTGTGAAATAAATAATGTTTACACTCAGAGGCGAGTGTGATCTCCTTTAAAATGTTCTACACGACTGTTAATCCCAACAGTGAGAAGATCGTTAGTTATATCGACTCGGTTTTACTAGTAAGAAATTACGTTCTTTAATGATCAGAGAGGAAATTGTTGATTGCCTTGAGGCGTTATATCCCCTCAACGAATAAGCACAATCGAGGCGGTCGGTAGAGAGTTGCAAGTTAAGAATTATACAGGTTGATTCCACAGGATGACAGGCAGTACCAGCAAGCAGGCGCAGCTCACAGCGAACGGTTAGGGAGCCCGGCCTGCGCTCAGCTCGAGGGCAACATCGTTATCTCGCTCGCGATGCACCCGGAATTCTCCGTTCTCGTATTGTGTTGGAGAATTTACGATTATTAAGGAAGCTAAGGCGCTTCACATTAATTGCAGTCCAGCACCAAAAAACCACGACGTGTCACGGTTTATGGGCTTTTAATCGCCTCTGTAATAAAGTTATGTAGTCAGCAGCACTCAAAAAGGTTTCTTGTGACTACTGCCTGCAATTACCACAATCCTTGAAAAATCAAGCCGGTTCTTATTGTATTCTTGATTGCATTTACTTAATCTTATGGACTCACTTTTCTCGGGTTCATAAACATTTATTATTATCTGTTATTACTTTTATGTTGTAATTTCATGTACTGACATGTTCCATGACCTTGGAGATTTGCTCCTCAATTTGGTCCTACGGAACTTGACGTATAAATAATTATAAATCGTAGTCCATACTATACCAGAACCAGTTGAGTCCTCCAACATGTATGAGCTTCCACGCCAGTGGTGAGTTGAGGTGTGTTCCAGCAGCTTCAGACTGAGTCCGTTTTTTACACTTTCCGACAGAGTCGCTCAGGAAGTATCCTCCGCTGCCTTTCCTGAACCGCGACTGCGTGGAGCCCTACAAGATCCCGGACAGCGACGTCGTCGTGGACAAAGGAACGGCAGTCGTCGTCAGCCTGTTCGGCCTTCACTACGACCCGGACCACTTCCCTGATCCAGAGCGCTACGACCCCGAGAGGTTCTCCGAGGAGCAGAAGGCCAAGAGGCACCCCTACGTTTACCTGCCGTTCAGCGACGGGCCTCACATCTGCATAGGTCTGTATTGGCTACTGCTGTTCGTGATACACATTAATATAGGTATACAACTATAGTCAGAAGCCGGAGTAGAGTAGGCAACGAAACGAGGACGAAAAAGTATACTCTACAATTAAGTGTAGTTTGTTAGGTTGTAAGGTGTCAGGCAATTCCAACACCTTCCATGAAAACCCTGACATGATAGCAAATCCGGCAGTATGTGACATAGCTCCGAATAAATCCTGACATTAAATTAACCAAAGTAATACGATCAACGAGTGAGCAAATGGAATACCACAGACTAACACGAGAACGCCTAAATCCATGTCATACCTTCCCACCGTGAAACAGACGCAGTTCCGAGGGGAGAAACGAGAACAGAAGCTGAGAGCAGAGTCGTGTAAGCTAGAAGGCCTTACGATAAGGGACACCCACATCGCACGCCGACCGCCAAGACCACCACCCAGCCCATGTTAAAAGATAGAGCCCTCCAGAAGAACAGCATAGATCTTACGATAACACTAAAAGGGCCACACCAGCTGCAGGTTTTAGCGTGAGAATATACGCGTCTCTGTTACGTAGCAAACTGTTGTGTACATAGTTCCGTGTAGTCAGCGTGTACACAGCTTTCCCACTAGAGCGCGGCCCACTAAGCACAACAGCACAGGCACAGCGCTCGTCCGTGTCTGCACTACGAGATGGCGCTGCCTTAGAGACGGACCAAATTCTGCTTCCGCTGATCCGCGTATTAATATGTAATGCAGCCAATGAGATTGCTGCTAACGTAGAACCTTTTCTCCTTGCGGATCACGAGTGTACAGACCTCAGATTAGCCAGTCTGCATTAGTCGGTACCAGTCTATAGTCAAGTTTAAGTCTGCGCCTAATAAGATTATCATATTCCTATACATAGCCATGAGGATAAATGAATAGACACTTTGTCAAGTATCAGAGATATGTGAGAATAAGATTAACATACCAAGACCAAAGGAACTTCCGATTGTCAATTGAAAATAGCATCCAGCACCAAGTTAAGTAGTTTTTAGGCTTGTTATTATTTTAATAAATGTGTGTGAAAATTAATAAAGTTCTGTTTAAAGTTAGTCACCGTCAATCTGCTACTCTAAGCGTGCAAGTGGCATTTCTATCGTCTGACCCAACGGCGGAAGATAAACACGCCACGATAAGACCATTAGACGTATTGCTGACACTCGCATGGAGCGACAAGTCAAATAATCTGATGGTGTGTGTACCGAAGGTCTTACAGTACGCGCACCACACAAACATTAAAAACATTGCCCCACCACGAAAAGCATAACGTTTCTCATTGGATAGACAGAATTTTTGTTGGCGGAGCTTAAGGTTAACACTGAGACCCTGATTGGTCAGTTGAAAACACAGCCAGATAGCTTTTCTTAAACCAACTTCGGTAAATTGTAGTAAAGAGAAGTTAGAAAGAGTTGCTTCCGAGACGGCGAGGTGTGTGGAGCTGCGTCGCTCGCCGCCCCCTGACGCTGACTAACCACCGACAAGATAATGAACGCACGCGATGCCGCATAAGAGTCATAAGGCTTCACTCAGAGCTGCAGAAGTCTCATCTGTTACATCCCCTTTTTGCGTAATACTAGTGTCGATCGTCAATTAAAGAAATGGAATTCACATTTGCTACTAGAAGATAAAATCTGGAACGCGATGATTTTTCTGTTATATAATTATTGAGAAGCCACATCAGCCACTGTAATTTACGACAAGTTAAATAAGTAATTGAAGATAATTGAGGGTCACTGTAGACCATTTTGATAGTTTTCTCTTTTATGAAACTTAAACCTAGATTATAGATGTGATATGCCATAGGTCATCCTTCGATCCATTATAGAACTTGGCAACCCATTCAGGGAATATTCGTTCACGTTTTTGTTGAACGCAGTTGGTTTTTATCATCCTGTATTAAAATATTTCATTTTATCAGTAGTGCAATTTATAAACAATGTTTTGTGAGTAGAATATACATTCCAATGGTAAACTTAACTACTTTCTCGACGTTGTTTTACCAGCTAACTAAAAATAGGAAAGCCTTGAACCCCTTCCACTAAATTTAGTTCGTATTAAGATTCTTTTACAGGGAGTGCAGTGGAGCTGATGCTGAACTCATTAAGTATTTGATTATATCATCGCTAGTCGCACTGAACTCTTCTGAACTCTATATGTCATGTGTGATCTGGCATCTCCTTACCAGCAGCAGGTCCCAGGTTCAAACTAGTCAATTCCCCAAAAAACATGCTCAGAGCGTCGTTGCACGAAAGTGGTAGGGAGACACGACTTAGAACAAACAGACACCACGCAGAATATCAGAAGGTGTTTCCCTGGATAAAATACACTTTACAATGCGTTCCTTTCATTAGCCTACTTGATTGTTACTGACACAGATGTATTCAGGCCCACTTATCACTGTTTGTGATGAGAAGTTAACCACTTCCAACGTTACTACAGAGGATATAATATAGTAATTTTTAAAAGAGATCATACAGGATGGCGCACGAAATGTGCTACCATTTTGTTTCTGAATATAAACTCTATTGTCAATACAATCTGAAAGGAACATATACTACAATGAAGAGCCGTCCATGGAGATTTGTTCTAACTCAGCACATGCTCAATATGTCCACCATTTCGTTTCCTAACTTCCTTCAAACGAACACTGAAGTTAGTGATTACCCTACGGCGCATGTCTTCCGTAATTTCACTGCAATTGAAGAATAAGTCTTATGAGCTACACTAAATCACATAGAAGTTTCGGGAAATTTTTTTCCTTTAGGTACCCCCAAAGAAAAAAGTCATACGGATTGAGGTCTGGACTACTGGGGGGCCAATTTTGTCCGTCATTGAAGCGACCTGGAGACCTGAGTGAAATGATCCGCATCTCGAAATGCTCGTGTAAAAACTCCAACACAGTGTTTGCAGTATGCGGCCTCGCTCCATTTTGCATGAACCACTGCGTGCTGAAGGACAAGGCAGTAGCAAGAAGCTGTGGAATGAAGCTATTGCGAAGCATGCTCAAATAACACTCGCTGTTCACAGTTTCTTCAAAGAAAAAGGGTCCAATAAGTCCGTGACTGGAAATTGCTGCCCACGCTGTAATCCACGGAGTATAATGTTGTCGTTCATGAAGCACTTGTGGGTCTTCAGAGGCCCAAAAGCATACATTTTGTTTGTTAACCACACCGTCTAAATGAAAATGCGCCTCATCTGAAAACCAAACGTTGAGAGTTTCGTCCCTATACTCCGCCCACTGAGCAAACAGTAGTCTCTGCTGCTTGTGTTCTTCAGTGAGCTTCTGTGCACAGGTCATCTTGTATGGGTACACATGGAGGTCAATTTCAAGAATGCGTTGAACGGAGCGTCTGGATATTCCCAGTTGCACTGGCTGCCTTTCTACACGATTTCCCGGGACTTCTCTGTACAGCAACTCGTACCGCATCAATACCGCTGTAATACCGTGTAACACCGGACTACGCCTGATGATGACGTGTTGTCCGTTCGTAAGTTGTTTGAGATGGAAACGTTACAGTTCTGAGACCGATTGTCATTGACAAGGCGTGACATTCACCTCCTGTCTCTATCTGTTAGGATGTTCTCACGACCACTATTCTGACGCCGTCTGCATATTCTGTGTCTGGTACATCATTCATTGTAGACAGGTTCCACCGTCCGCGCTGAGCTACCAACAAATCGGGCAACCGTATACACGGTGTGGTCGCGATCACGTCAAAGCACGATAGCTCTTCTCTGTCACTGTGTATCTCTCTGTGTCGATTTACAAGGAACTTCTTGGCTGTGAGGTCGTAAAAGGCCAACAATATTTACGGCATGCGACGCCCCACGTGTTGTCTACTACGCGATCACAATATTGACAGCTAATGGCAAAAGGGGCGGTACTGAAGGAATCCAATAGTGAGCGCAGCATGAGGCGAGTACCTCACAGTGCTAGTGCTGTTCGTACAAAGCAGAGCAATGGAAACGATAAACAAAGCAAACATTGCATTTTATCTGTAATAACAGTTGCCGAAATTGACATTTCGTCACAAAGGAACCCGAGGAAACGCAGAGTGAGAAAGAAGTAGCAGATGAAAGATTAGCGTATCTGTAAAATGAATCAGTGAAATGTGTGGTATCGTATATAATCGACTGTGGGGACAATGTACATGAGGAGTACAATGATGACGGTACGTGCTTACGTGAGAGTGGTGTTGAAACAGGTAGTTCATCAAATGGTTCAAATGGCTCTGAGCACTAAGGGACTTAACATCTGAGGTCACCAATCCCCTAGAACTTAGAACGACTTAAACCTAACTAACCTAAGGACATCACACACATCCGTGCCTGAGGCAGGATTCGAACCTGCGAGCGTAGCGGTCGCGCGGTTCCAGACTGTAGCGCCTAGAACCGCTCGGTCACTCCGGCCGGCATCAGTGTCCAAGCAGCGAGTACTAAATGTAATCACGTACATGGAAGATCATCCGCTGCATAGAAAAAAAAGGAATAGTTTTCGAGTAAGTCAGCAGCAGTATCGTGTAGTATGAAAGAAAAACTACCGATATTCAAGCGAGGACAAGACGCACGTCTTACGAAACCCAGTGTTTCCGCGTTTCAGGGATGCTCGATACAGCTTACAGGATGTGTGTGTTAGTAACCTACAACTTTATGCACATGAGACTGCGCGCGACACTGAGTGTAATGATTTCAAAGGAAGCAGTGAATGGTTGCATTACTTCAAACAGAGCTACAGAAGCGAAAGACGTAACATCAAGATATTTGAAAAAAAGCGTCAATTTGACGGTGCACAACAAACTGCGGAATCACCCCAAAAATTTGTTGAAGAGATAAACAAATTTATCCCATTGATCATAAGGAATTAGTTTTCAACTCTGACGAATTGGGATTTGAAGAGGAAATGCATATGAAAGGAGCCCTGGAAATTAGAGGTACAAGAGAGTTGTATGAAGATCGTTTAACATCAATACCTCAAAGCACTCACATACAATTATGCCGACTGTTAATCTGGGTGGTAAATTGACTGCAAAGTTATTTATTGTGTTGAGAGAGGTTGGTGGTTCTCTGCCCCTACGATTCATTCTTGTGTACGTGAGCTTCCAAGGGCATTAGGGAATATTTACGTCACAGCAAGCAAGAGTGGGAAAATGGGCGTAAGAGAACTACAACTATGGTATGACCACTGTCTCTGACCAGTAATTGGTCAAAATAACTTGCTTCTGCTTGAATCCTGGTCTGCATATAAAAATCATACTCCTTAAGAGCAAACTATCCTTCCTGAAAAGTGTGTGACATTGCAATTCATACACCTGGCACCACTTGATAAATTCAGCCTCTGGATGTCTGTTTTTTCCGCACCTATAAAGCACATTATCGCATTGTCTGCAGCTGCGCCTTAAAAGATAGCCAGTTTCATGATACACTACAGGCCGTTTCGTATTCCGTTGCATGTCATCACATTCCATCAGTTCTCGTCACCCTGTTACACCAGTATGATTCTATATGCATTCTTTAAGAGTGGACACCTGGCTGAAAGTCCTCCTCGGTTTGTAACTCCCAAGGAGATCGCCTTCGAATCTGATGGTGCGAACCTTTGTGATCACCGTAGCATGTGACTTCATTACGCGTTCATGGTTCAAGCTAATGATTTGTTTCGAAGATTTCTTAAGTGTGAACTATGTCCATGTTGTGAAGTGTGGTACATATATCCCGTAGAAGGTTGATCTCTGCACCTCCTGGACACTCATTTTCTGTCGCCCTCACGATGCACATGGTGAGTCATTGTCAGCTAATATTTTTCCTGTCATAACTGTTAACACAACACTTTCAAATGACACTTACCGAAGATTGAGCTTGCTACTTCGCACTCAAGAGGTTCCTTGTTTGTGCTCTAATCCAGAAAAGCGGCTCTAACGTACACATCACACCACTACCATTACTTATGTCGTGGGTCGAGGGTCACATGACTGCCAGGTATCCGGCCTACAGCACTCCAAAACGGGCAGTGCGCTGTTTTGTGTGGGCGCCAAACATCTAGTCTGGTGGGATTACATTGTAAAACAGTAACGACCCTTAACACTCGCTAGATGTACTCCCAAATTTACAGTCACATTTGTACATTTTGTTCCGTTAAGAACGACATGTAGTGATCTCTTTGAAACGAATCTCCGAATCCAGCCACTAATATGGTCTGAGTGTTGGTAGGCTCGTGTTATGATCGCTAAACGACACTGCAGAACTGTGACGAATGCCTCTCGGAAGGCAAGGAAAAGGAGATGGTGTGACAAGTAGTCTAACTATATTTCACAGGAAGCATTGGACCAAAGATATTTGGGGAGACCTTGGAAGACATAAATCTGGATGTGCACATCTGTATTTGAACTACCGTCCTCCCATACGTGAGTACAGTGTCTTACCGCTATGCCACTTCGTACAGTGGCAGGGTAGGAGGACGCCGAAACCCCATGCCACTTGCCCTCGGGGCGCTGCCCAGCAGATTGTGGAGACAATCTGTTGTGGGAAACGACAGGTGTTGTCAGTGGGATCATGACGATCCTACCCTTGCTTCTCACCGGCGAATGATCATCTCACTATAATTTTTGTCGACTACTCAATTTCTGAAGATTAAATTTAGTATTTTAACATTCTCTCCGTCGACCTTCATTTTAGTGTATCTTCACTGAGCTACTGTATTCCCTCAAAAGTTTTCTCCTCCAGTAACAGCGCTAGAAAGTTCCTGAACTTGCACACAAACCAGATGGCGAAAAAATCACCGGGAATGCCATCAGAACCTCTTGACGTGCACTGTGGTTAAGAAGTGCTGTACAGCGAGAGTTCTTCGTGCGGTAATGAATTCCCAAAATCACGGATCACGAAGAGTTCTGTAATTCTAATAACTAGTTTTTCCCTGTAGCTACTTTCTGATGTCAAGTGTATTTCACTCACATTTAGTCTTCTTAGCTCTGCAATTTTCAGAAACATTAATGTGCTTAAATATTTTACACTTCTCAGAACGTTAAACAAAGGCGAAATATGCATTCTGAAGTGCTTCACTGTGAAACCCCATGGAATCTTGATCTGCTGTAATAAAGTTTTTGATAATCAGGGTGACACCCTCTTTTCGATTTGCAGGTATGAGACTCGGTTTACTGCAGACCAAAGTGGGTCTTGCGAACATCCTGTCCAAGTGTTGCGTGCAACCTACGAAGAACACAACCAGGCATGTCACCTACAACACCAGAAATGTACTGCTGCTGCCATCAAAGGAAATCGAGCTGCAATTTGTGGAACGATGCTAGGAGATTCACTAGCGCGCTAACATGACATAAAGAGGAACTTTAAAGACTGTACGTGGCTTAATCGCCTGCCTATTGTGCAGTAGTAGCATATGATTGTTTCATTTTGTAATAATAAAATTATAATACTTAGGAATCTATTTTTCACACATTTACTTCCTTCCTCGCACTATGGACAGAGTATTGCCAAAATTCACAGTGATAACTACACAGCTCTCATCACAGGAAAGCCCCTCGTTTTATGAAGACTGAACTTTCCGGCTGCTTCCATCATGTCACTCTGGAAACAAAAACCCTGCCGCTTTCACAATTTGCATACCATGTTTTCAACTCATTTATTCATCTACTGGCAGTTATTTATGGTATGTTATCTATTGGTGTAATTATCTACATAACATTACACTTTGTGGCCATTATTCAATTTAGCATCTGAAGCCACCTGATTTTTATAAATACCTGCTAGTCAGTAAAATATGTGTAACATTTACAATAATATTGGTTATAATTAAAGTAATAACCATAAAAGGCATAGTAATAATAATAATAATAATAATAATAATAAACCCCAAGGAGGCCTGGGAAAAGAATAGGCCTCCGGTATGTTCTGCCAGTCGTAAAAGGCGACGAAAAGAACAAACCACTAATAGGGCTAACCCCCCTTTTAGTGTGATTAGTTGGTTCAGGACAGAACTAATGAAGCCTCGGACAAGTACTGTCATGGTCAGGGACAACACTTGAACCCTATGCGCATCCACAAGGGTAACAACACGGAAAATGATTTAAATCCAAACAGAGATGTTTTGTAGGATATGCTTCCTGCAACCACTCTAGAAGGAAAACAAAGACAGAGGATGAGATGGTCAGATGAAGTTAACCGACACATCATGTTCTGTTATCACCAAGCAACAAACTTAGGAACCAACACAACTGGATACAGATCACAAGTATACACAACATTTATTACCAGATACCTAGAATTAACGTTTTTAACAGAACAATGACTAGTTGATCAGACCCGTGTAATAATCAAAAATAACAGGATACCCCAGTCAGAATTAGAAAACATCAGACAACAAGTACAACAAATACTGGAACAAAATAATGTACAATCAGAAGAAGAAGAAAATACAGTAATGGACTCAAACATCCCAGAACAAACAGACAATGAACAACACACATCAATTAAACAATTAGAGGAAAACGAGATCTTAAGACAGCCACCAGAACAAGCACAAATACAACACAAAGTGACACACATGTTAGATATAGAAGAAAAATTATAGCTGACATATATAGAATACAAAGACACAAATACAGACATTAGATCATTCTTGCACAGACCATCAAATAACCCAACAATAACAACTATCAACACAATCATACACAACAAAATAATTGAAAATACAACTATGGAAGAGTTGCAACTAGTGGTTTATATATGAGCACTTACTACACTAAATATACACAATAGGCAGAGATCAGAACCAACCAACACACAGAAGAAACCCACAAGACCAGCATGGCAACACAGGCTACAGATCAGAATAGAAAAACTGAGAAAAGACATCGGACAGCTAACACAATTTATAAGAAATGAAATATCAGACAAAAAACGAAAAAGGTTAGGTAAAATTCCACGACAAGAAGCAATAGAGCTATTAGATGAAAAGAAGCAGAAATTACAAGCATTGGCCAAACGACTTAGAAGATACAAAACAGGTGAAAAAGAAGGAAACAAAACCAAACATTCAGCACAAACCAAAAGATGTTTTACCAGAGAATAGATAACAAACACATTAAAATAGACAATCCACCAAACATTACACACATAGAAAACTTCTGGACCAACATATGGTCAAACCCAGTGCAACATAACACACATGCACGGTAGATACAAGCAGAAACAGACACATACAAGATGATACCACAATGGCCTGAACTGATAATTTTGCAACATGAAGTCACCCGAGCAATTAATTCTATGCACAATTGGAAAGCCTCTAGAAAAGATAAAATAGCAAATTTCTGGCTAAAGAAGTTCACCTCAACACATTCACATCTAACTAAATTATTTAACAGTTACATTACAGACCCATACACATTCTCTGATACACTTACTCGGAATAACTTATCTGAAACCTAAAGATCAAGCAGACACAGCAAACCCAGCAAAATATCTCCCCATAAAATGACTTCCAACAATATACAAAATATTAACTGCCGTCATTACACAGAAATTAATGACACATACAATACAGAACAAAATTATAAATGAAGAACAAAAAGGCTGCTGCAAAGGAGCACGAGGATGTAAAGAGGAACTGATAATAGATGCAGAGGTGACATATCAATCTAAAACTAAAGAAAGGTCGCTACACTACACATACATTGAATACCTAAACGCTTTTGATAGTGTACCCCACTCATGGTTACTACAAATATTGGAAATATACAAAGTAGATCCTAAATTGATACAGTTCCTAAAAATAGTAATGAAAAATTGGAAAACCACACTTAATATCCCAACAAATTCAAATATCATCACATCACAGCCAATACAGATTAAGCGTGGAATATATCAAGGAGACTCATTAAGTCCTTTCTGGTTCTGCCTTGCCCTGAACCCACTATCCAACATGCTAAATAATGCAAATAATGGATATAATATTACTGGAACATACCAACAAAAAATCACATATTTTCTATACATGGATGATCTAAAACTACTGGCAGCAAAAAATCAACAACTCAACCAATTACTAAAGATAACAGAAGTATTCAGTAATGATGTAAATATGGCTTTTGGAACAGACAAATGTAAGAAAAATAGCATAGTCAAGGGAAAACACACTAAACAAGAAGGTTACATATTGGATAACCACAGCGACTGCATAGAAGCGATGGAAAAACAGATACCTATAAATATCTAGGGTACAAACAAAAATATTAATAGATAATGCAAATATTAAAGAAGAACTAAAAGAAAAATATAGGCAAAGACTAACAAAAAAATTGAAAACAGAATTGACAGCAAGAAACAAGACAAAAGCTATAAATACTTATGCTATACCAATATTGACCTACTCATTTGGAGTAGTGAAATGGAGTAACAGAGACCTAGAAGCACACAATACACTTAGACGATCACAATGCCACAAATATAGAATACATCACATACATTCAGCAACAGAAAGAGTCACATTAAGCAGAAAGGAAGGAGGAAGGGGATTTATCGACATAAAAACCCTACATTATGGACAGGTAGACAATTTAAGAAAAATCTTTATAGAACGAGCAGAAACTAGCAAAATACACAAAACAATCACTTATATAAATTCATCGGCTACACCACTGCAGTTTCATAACCACTTCTACAACCCTTTGGATCATATAACATCAACAGATACGAAGAAAGTAAATTGGAAAAAGAAAACACTACATGGCAAGCGCCCGTATCATCTAACACAGCCACACATCGATCAAGACGCATCCAACACAGGGCCAAGAAAAGGCAATATATACAGTGAGACGGAAGGATTCATGATTGCAATACAGGATACCCAATACAACAAATATACAGAAGAAAACAGGAGAAAAAATTGAAAAATACATCCAACTGGCTGAGGAAGTCAAGGACATGTGGCATCAGGATAAAGTTGACATTATACCAATTATACTATCAACTACAGGAGTCACACCACACAATATCCACCAGTACATCAACGCAATACAGCTACATCCAAACGTATATATACAACTACAGATGTCTGTAATTATTGATACATGTTCAGTTACCCGAAAGTTCCTAAATGCAATGTAACATATACCATACAGTTAAGAGGAAGTCACGCTTGATCAAGGTCTGCATCACTTTCCATTTTTAACCAGACATAACGTCTGAGAAATGAAAGATAATAATAATAATAATATTGAGGATTTTGCCATGCCAGTGCAAGACAGTGTGGTAAGTATACATAACAATTGGAAACATATTATTCAAGTGTAAATGGATGAAATATGTAGTAAAAATGAGTAACCGTGCTCATAGAAGTATATGCAGTGGCAGGCTGATCTGCTTAACAACTTACCACGTTTGGATGATAAACTGCCGGCCACTGAAACTGTAAAGTCAGTTTTGACGGGAAATACCTAAATTTTTATTTTATGAATGTACACTTTGGTAGGAAGAGTATATGATTATATTTGTAGGGTATATACAGCGCAAAACGTGGCACTGACCTTACGTAGCTGTTTATGACCAAACAATCTGCAACAAACTGTATGACGTAACACGTGCACTCCAATAGTCAGAGTAGTCAGTCCTTTAACACTGCATCATAACTGCAGCCAATATTTAATATGGCCAGTGATTGCACATCTAATTACTTTTTATCTTCCCTCATCTTTTATGACAGTGAGAGGAACCTGTTATTTTCTGCAGCCTTGGAGCTCTTTCTAGCAGGCCCATGCAACACGATATGTTACTTAAAAGGACTAGGAGGTGTCATAAAAGTGCTCATGGCTGAAAGCTGTCTTCCTGAGCAGGAGAAGATGCAGAATTCACTATGTCCCATCTCAGCACTGCAGTAAATGTAGGGCAGCGTGTCTGTAACAAAACTCTATTGTGTGAGACACTACGAATCCTTTTGGAAAGGACAACATATGAATCTACCTGTAGGCACCAGAGCGGGGGAACGTAAGACTGGCCATTGACCAGTGATCATGCCATGAAAGAATGTTCGCTTAAAATCTTAGTAAAGGGCACTCTGTTTGGCTCACAATAGTTATTTCTGTAGAAGGCACGCTTTCCCGCACTTGTCTACATATAAGTTCCTCAAATGGCTATGGTTCGAAAGCTATCGTGGAGTGGTAGAGATTTTATGGCTTCCTACTCACGTCAGACCACTACTGGTTAACCATGAGAAAGGGTCCGTGAGAGTAGGAGTTCAGCTTATTTAGATAATTATTATTGTTCTGAATTCGCAAGGTCTATTCCAATTGGCCAGTGACATTCCTACGCTGGCAGAAGCAGCGCAGTTTCAGAGAGCTGCCAGAAGCCGCTCGCTGGCAGGCAATTGATGGGTAAATCCTTGCTACCAGATGGTCGAAGAGAGTGCACTATTGCTGCTTAGGGATCTCGCAGATGGATGTCTCCATATTAGAACTGAGCACAGAAATCGACCAGGACTCATAATTTCCAGCCAAAACCGCCTCCGTCTTTCACATTAATACCGTACAGGAGTGGTAAGAGAAGGTAATGAGATCACAGAATCGAGGGGCAACCAAGACTTGCCAACTGAGGTTTTTTGGCACAATTTTGCCATGAACAGCCAAATAGTTACTTCCATTACGCTTCTTTGTAATTCTTCTGGCGTCTGTACTTAATTTTTTGGGTTCTTTCTTTAACGTCCAATCATTCCCTCAGTCATTGGCCGTATCCGCAATAGAGTTTCTTGCTATATTTTCACATGTCCATCCACCTGTGTCAAGGCTATACTCCATGATTGCAATCCTTTGTCCACCTATTAAATGGTTACGTTTTTTTAAAATGGCTCTGAGCACTATGGGACTTCTATGGTCATCAGTCCCCTAGAACTTACAACTACTCAAACCTAACTAACCTAAGGACATCACACAACACCCAGTGTTATGTTCTTACCTCAGTGGCTGATTCATTTGTTCGTTGCTTTATGGCAATAGTTTCTTTCGTAGTTTATATGAACCCATAATACATATATCAATGTGTGATGCAGAATCAGATTTAGGGGAGAATCGTGCAGTATCAGCCGGCTTAAATTTTTTGACTTTATGTGCTACTGTGGTAGTTAATCGAAATACTGAAGACATGTTCTATGAATTAAACAATGTATTTATTTTTATTTTTTATTCATGTCACTTAACTAAACTGAAAGTAAAAGAGCTAAATTACTAGGCTTGTAGAAAGGTTGTTGCAGTGTCAATATCGGTTGTTAATGATAGATTGCACTGATAATTTTTGAATAATAGTAGAACCCGTAAGCATGGGAACTTATTGTTACTATTGCAACTCAATTCACCAATGTTTAGCTCTCTTGCGCCCTGCTGAAACCTACAGCTCTTTGGAAGCTTGTAGATTCTGGCTTCCCGGGAGAGAGACAGGATGTGTCGAAATGAGATGATACTGGTTTATAGCAACCTTGTTCTGTCTGCTATCTTCTAAGATAACTCATAGCGTCAGTATTGCATCGCGTGTTCCAACATTTCTATGGAATCTAAACCGATCTTCCCCGAGGTCGGCTTCTACCGGTTTTTCCATTCGTTTGTAAGGAATTCGTGTTAGTATTTTGCAACCAGACTTGTTAAACTGATAGTTCGGTAATTTTCACACCCGTCAACACCTGCTTTCTTTGGGATTGGAATTATTATATCCAACCATACAGTAGAGCTGCATGCCCTCGGGAAAAATTACGGCTGTAGTTTCCCCTTGCTTTAAGGGGATACGGAATCACCTATCCCCGCAATGTTAATATATGCCTACTATAGGGAACATTTTCTCACAAACTACTGGAGACAGAGAGGTAAAAATTTTACTGTATGTGCATTCATATGTTACAACAATACTGAAACAACAGTTTATTGTCAAAGTATTTTCTTACAGAGATATTGTACATTTATTTTTAAGTAAATTTTTTCCATCGCTTTTTACTAGACTATCACCCCTAAGTCTTTTGTAAATCAAGTAATTAAAAAATCGTTGTTTCAGTATGTAATAGGGACCTATGTCACTACGTCATAAAAATTTCAGACTTCTAGGTTGACCAGTACCTGAGATAATGTTCCTAGATGAAGTAAAAAGTAAACTTACGGGAAACGGAGAAAGAAGATTAAAACATTCCTGATCCGTAGCTAATACCCCCTTCACAGTCTTCATAATCATCTTCAAGTCTTCTTTTGACACCCCTCTGCACCTGTCTTGCTTTTTTCACTAATGTCTTGATTATATTATCAGCATGCCTTAGTCTGTGCTGATCTAAAAAGAACATAGCACGTACCGTACGGGAACCAACACACATACCCAACTTTTGAAGGACCTGGCATTTAGTTATATTTCCAAGATTGAAGGTTGCCACAGCATCATACACACCAAAATGTAGTGTATTTATTCCGACGAACACTGTTTTTGGGAGACGATGCCATATCACACTATTCAAGCACTCGTTGGGGTTCTGCGTTTTTCCGTGAAGACATTTCATCAGAAGACTTCTGTCAGCCAGATCTCTGAAAATGGGCTTTATTTCTGCCATGATGGCTGATGGTAGACTGTGGTGGTGAATGTATTTCTCTCCTGTTGTTAGTCCCCTATTGTATTTACACCAGCTGTTTTCACCTTTGGGGCACAAACCATGTTGTGGATGCTCATCCGTGGATGCGGTGTGGAAATATAAAGCCCATATAGCTCTCCTCATTTCTTCAAGATTGCCTGTATTTTGCCTGATTGCAAGGCCATAGCAGTTCTGAATGTGGTCTATTATGGAATCAGTCAATCTTCCTCTGCCATCCAAGGTTTTCCCATCATCTAGTTTTTTCCCTTTCATAACTGATTTTAACCTTCTCAGCCTGGCACCCATTCTCTTCTGCACATGTCCTATACATTCAAGTTTGCTTATATTTACACTGTTCCCATATGGTTTGCTTTCCAAAACTTCTTTGAATGCTTTAGAGTCACCATCTCCCAGATATTTGACATAGCGAACATTATACCACTGTGAAGAGCGATGAAAAATTTTCTTCACCCCAGCAACCTCCATGCCACCACTACTACCATAATAATTAGCAATACAGTCATCACTGTGTTCATTTTTCAGCCTGCCTGTGCACCTACATTATTGCAACATCAATAACCTTCCCAGTATCAACACTAGTTGCTGTTACAACACCATTGTTGGAGGTGTGGCCCCTTTTCTGCCACGTGCCATCAAACGCCACTGTGAGGTCACGACTGCCGTCATTTTCTTCCACTGCTTCTTCCACAGCAACCTGCATTGACTTCTGTGCTACATCTTCAACTGCAGATCCTAGTACATAATTGTAAGCTTCAAACTTTGAAGGTGCACTTGGAAGATTTAGAACACCACATAGCATATCACCAGCTGCTTTGCCCTTACCAATTGCTCGCAATCCATAAACTAACCTAATATTTACACTATAAAGTTCAGTTTTCTTGTATCCATTATTTACAGTTACTGAAACCGAACTTGGAAACTTACAGCTGTATTTACAAACACTGCATATTAAATTAAACTGGGCAGCCAGGCCAACATGGGATTCTACTTTCAGAGAAACGTTTCCATGACATTTTTTGCAGCACAAACTGTTTTCAAGAGCTTCACACAATATATTCGTATCAATGAGTTCAAAAACTTCATTCCCTCTATCAAGTAAATTATATTTCTCTTCCAAATCTCTTAGTTTTTTATGAGAAGCACTGTTTTCATTTGGTGTAAGTTCGTTCGGCAAATCAGTAATAAGTGGATTCACATTTTCCAACAGTGATGATGATGAACTGCTTTGCTTTGCTAATGAATCATTATTTCTTTTCTTTTGCCAGTTCACACGCTTTTTAAATACTTTTGCTTTAGCTCTAGGCATTTTCACTGCGAAAAATGAAGCACTAAATACGAAATAACTCAACAACAACTACTTTCTTATATCACACTGTTTACAAAACAGTCCCGCCACAAAGTCAAAGAGTAACTTGAGGAAACCAGAGAGAAACATTTTCGGGCAACTAGTGTATAAATAGTCGCTGGAAACCGGGATATTTGAATTCATGTCACTTTAAAGGTACTGCCAAAAAGTTCATGGTCAGCCACGAGAGACGTGTATAACTAAAGCGCAATACCCGATCTCACAAATATATAAAAATAAAATAGTTATAATTGTAGTAGAGCTATGTATGATACGTCATTTTAAAGAGGAAACATGGCAGAATATAATACGCCAATAAAAAAAATTCGATTTTTTAACCCAAAATCCGATTCCGTATCCCCTTAATCCGTTCGCAGTACCACAAAAGCAAGGTCGTTTTGGTTAGTGTTACAAGGCCAGATCAGTCAATCATCCAGACTGTTGCCCCTGCAACTACTGAAAAGGCTGCTGCCCCTCTTCAGGAACCACACGTTTGTCTGGCCTCTCAACAGATACCCCTCCATTGTGGTTGCACCTACGGTACGGCTATCTGTATCGCTGAGGCACGAAAGCCGCCCCACCAACGGCAATGTAAATGGTTCAGAGGGTGGTATCAAGTAGATAAGATTTCAGTTTTACCGCACCTCCACGTTTTTCACAAGACCTCTGCCCAAAAACTGCAAGACAAGCAGAAAATAGACACATGTCTGTGGATACAGTTTCCATCCAAATTTTTAACTCAAGTTACAGGCGTTCAATAAGGACACCTTTTGTGACAATACAGATGTCAATGTGATAGTCAAATTTTTGACACGGTCGACATTAGAGACTGCTCCATTATCCTTCCTTGCGACTCTTTCTTATTAAGTTGCAGTGGAGGCAGAAATGCACTATCTCTGACATAAGCTCATGTGCACATACGTCAGGTGACGGTGGGGGCAACCTAGGAAGAGGAAAGTCACAATAGGAAGTTCGTCCAAACCAACAGTAAGGCAGTTCAGCAATAAGATAATCACTAGCGTCTGTGAGAAACTATGGTGGAGACCCTCTTGCTGCGAAACGAAGTATCCACTACCTTGCTGTATTTCTCGCACTATCCATTGCTGCAGCATGTTCATGTGCACGAAACAGCCAGAAGTATCTCCGCAAAGAAAAAATGGTCCGTAAATGTTTGAAGAGGACAGAGAACGGAAGATGTTAACTTTAGATAAATCACGAATGTGTTATGTGTCTGAAACAAAGCTCGTCAAGGCGATTCACTCTTCCGGACGGATGAAACTTGGCGACGATACCGGAAACCCATTTCTGTGGAAAACCGTCTTCTTCCATTAGCCTATGCAGGCCACACGCAGCACCTTCTCTGCTTGCGATCTGATTTCTTCGCACCACATAAGCGGCCGGTCTCTACCAACCATAGATTGTTTCGTCTGTTGTACCTTTTACGTGAAATTGTTTTATGTGATACTTCGTTCGCAGTAGTCTCTGAACAGTCACAACTGACTAACATTTAGCGAATTTAAGGACACAAAAGAGACGCATCGCTACATTATACGGAATACGACTGGATTGAGGGTTTTTTGATACAGAGGACCAAGCATATTGTTTCGGGTGGAGCATTGCCAGCAGATGTAGAAATAACTTCAGGTGTGCTCCGAGGAAGTGTTTGGGGCCACTGCTGTTCATGTTGTAAATTAATGAACTTGTAGACAATATTGATAATAACCTCTGACTTTTCGCAGATGATGCAGTTATCTACAATGAAGTATTATGTGAAAGAAGCTGCATAAAAGTTGAATCTGATTTTGAGTGCAAAGATTGGCAACTTGCTTCAAATGTCCAGAAATATAAAACTGTGTACTTCGTACAACGAAAAAAAAAAAAAAAAAAAAAACATAGCATCCTATGAGTGTAATATCAATGAGTCACTGTTGAAATTGGGCAACTCATACAAATACCTGAGTGTAACACATTGCAGGTATATGAAATGGAATGGCAACATGGGCTTAGGCGTGGGTAAAGAGGGAGGTAGACATCGGTTTATTGGTAGAATACTGGAGAAGTGTAATCTGTCTACAGAGGAGATTCCAAATTCCATACAAATCACTAGTGCGACCGCTTCTAGAATATTGCTCAGGCGTGTGGATCTCTTACCAATAGAACTAAAAGGTTATATTGAACGTATACGGAGAAGGGTAGCACGAATGGTCACAGGTTTATTTGATCCATGGAAGAGTGTCACAGAGAAACTGAAGAAACTGAACTGGAAGAGTCTTCAAAGTAGACGTAAACTGTCCCGAGAACTCCTGTTAACAAAGTTTCAAGAACCGGCTTAAATGACGATTCTAGGAATATTCTACAAGGCTTTTAACAAAGCTTTAAGAACCGGCTTTAAATGATGACTCTAGGAATATACTACATTCTCCTAAAAATCGCTCATTTAGGGATCGTGAGGAGAAGATTACAATAATTAGTGCTCGCACAGAGGAATTCAGACCGTCATTCTTCCCGCGCTCCGTACGTGAATGGAACGGGACGAAACCCTAATAAGTGGTAAAGTGGGACGTACCCTCTGACACGTACCTACGGCTGTTTAAAAAAAAAAGCCCGCCACAGCTTAGAAGTTCGTGTGCATCAGATCATGTTCACTGCGTTTGACGCCACATGGTGTCTTTAGAGAAGCGATGAATCGTGTGGGGGGGGGGGGTTATGGGGTTATTTATTCACTATTTATTTACTTATATCTCAAGTAAAGACATGCTGCTTGTTTTATATAGCAGTTCGTACATCGTGTGATTTTACATGTTATGTCATACAAATTCAGCTTCATTACTAGTAAATTTTTTGATGAAAATTTTACAAAAGGACACATTTAAAAAAAACAGAAAAACTATTTATGTATAATAAGTACAAATGCATATACACAATTCTGTTTAAACTTGTGCTAACTTAGATTATGATAGTAAATAAGATACATAATAGGTTGTGGATGTATTTTAAATTTATTAAACGTGTATTTAATGGAAGGAACAGGAGATAGCAGTTTGACTTGGATATGATCCGACAGTTTTTCCCTTTATACCTTCTGCGTGTATGGTTACATCTGTTACACACGTTGTCTTAGTAGTGGTAAAGCTCAGTTCACTATATTGATTAGTTAGGCCATAATTTATTCCCGAGCTTGCGGTAACAGTGGGGATTTGGAGTAGATTTAAAACGTCATAGTTAGCTACATCATGTGCGAGGGGTCGGCAAATCTTCGAGCCAGTCACACTTGATGCAGAGAAAGAAGAAGAAATGTCAAATTTTCAGAGAGTATTACATGCTATGAAATTATACCACAAACAGTTACATAGGGAGTAACATTTTCAGATTGATTCGGTTTAGTGTTGTAGAACCTCCGATTACTTTTGCTATGTTTGTATGCATATGTTGTCTTCACTTCCTGTGTATGATAGAGCATCCCATCCCGTGTCTGTACTTGTGTCTGTGGAGTTTACCACGTACTGTTGATCTGTCCGATGCGAAACCTGCCTTACTCTAGCGTATGGTCTCTGCTGTTTGTATGACTCATACAGTGCTCGCGATACTTCGTCTGCGATGTTATTTCTAGAGTTCCAGTCACCTTGTCTGCGTATTAACAGTCGTATGTCCTAGTTTCCGAAACACGGTGTTATGTGCACTAGGGCATCACAGATGAGCACTACGTGTCCAGATGTCCTATTCCCACCACAGGCACAAGTGTGAGTCTGTTTTATTTCAAATCTGTGGACATGCACAGAATACGGGCTATGGCCCGTGAGAAAGTGCACCATTCCCCTGTTGGATTCATCTGCTCTCATATAGTGGGGAAGAAAGAGTAGACTCACCCTCCCTTATCAGTTGTGTCCCATTCTATCTGCCATGTATCAATTCTCCACTTGTTTAATTTTCGCTTGTCGGTTATGTCTTGCCCAGTTATTTCTCTTATTTTGTCGCGTCTTCCCCTCTTCAGCCAGTATACAGCTGCTCCGTTTTGAATTGTTATGTCTATAGGGAAAACTCCCAGTAACAAGCACAGTGCCTCAATCGAGGTAGTGCCGAAAAATCCCGAGATTCTGAAGTAGAACACTCCTCTGGCTGCGCCTCACAGTGGTTTTATGCGTACCTAAGCACAATCGATGTGCCCAAGCACTAGCCGGAAAACAAGTTGCTGTCTCAAAGAGTGCTGTGTAATATGTCCTCATTGTCTGAAGGGGTAGTCTGCATCTTACAGTGTTCAGTCTTGCAATTTTATGCATGAGTTTCGTCTCTCTGTTAATTGTCAGTCTGGCATGTTCGTTAAAGTGCAAATGTTCACCAAGGTATCTTGTCACAGCTTTTCTTTTTATAGATATGTTCTTTAAATTCATAACTGCATTTCCTTTCAGCATACCTCTTAGAAGTAGGTAAAGAGTTTCGTTTGTTGCTATTGTGAGTTTGTGGTTCATGTACCATTCACCGATGCAAGCGAGGAGCTGCGTGGCTTTACATTCTAGTTGGGACCTGGACTTTGCCGATACTATGACCGTAGGGTTATCAGCGTACGCGGTCAGCCCGCTAGACATGTCGTTGTCTTCCAGTGCATTCAGTAGTGGTTGTGTGGCTATGTCCCAGGAAATCGGTCCGAATGTTGATCCTTGCGGAAAACCTATTGTTACCTTCTTTATAACCTTTTGACAACCAGTCTTCCAATTCACTATTATGTTTTTACAATAATCTGTGGGGCTATTGTACAGAGTCAGTGGAACACTCATCTCTCTAAGTCTTCCAAAGAGCGCCGTCCACCAAAGGTTGTCGAAAGCACCACCTTCACTGTGTGATCAAAGCATCCGGACACCTGGTTGAAAAGACTTACAAGTTTGTGCCGCCCTCCATCGGTAATATGGGAATTCAATATGGTGCAGGCCCACCCTTAGCCTTGATGGCGGCTTTCACTCTCGCAGGCATACGTTCAATCTGGAGCTGGAGGGTTTCTTGGGGAATGGCAGCCAATTCTTCACGGAGTGCTCCACAGAACTCAGTGCAGGTCAGTGCATTAAAGGGATTTTATTGTTGTGTAACCACTCCACCACAGGCCGTGCATTATGAACAGGTGCTCGATCGTGTTGAAAGATGCAGTCGCCATCCCCGAATTGCTCTACAAAATTGGGAAGGTGTTTAAAAAATCAATATAGGCCTTGCTGTGACAGTGCCACGCAAAACAACAAGAGGAGCAAGCCCCTTCCATGAAGAACACGACAAAATTATAACAACACCGGCTCTAAATTTTACACGCTGGCAGATGACGATCACCGGGCATTCGCCGCCAGCCGCGGTGGCCGAGTGGTTCTAGGCGCTTCAGTCGGGAACCGCGCGACTGCTATGGTCGCAGGTTCGAATCCTGACTGGGGCATGGATGTGTGTTATCTCCTTAGGTTAGTTAGGTTTAAGTAGTTCTAAGTTCTAGGGGACTGATGACCACAGATGTTTAGTCCCATATTGCTCAGAGCCATTTGAACCATTTTTTTGTCATGACGATTTCGCCGTTGGCAATGGATTCCGGAATAGGCCCCCAATCGGATCTCCGGGAGGGGAATGCCAAGGGGGAGGTTACCATGAGAAAAAGGCTTAATAACCATCGAAAGGATAACGTGCTACGAGTCGGAGAGTGGAATGTCATAAGCTTGAACGTGGTAGGGAAACTAGAAAATTTTAAAAGGGAAATGCAAAGGCTCAGTCTAGTAGAAGTCAGTGAAGTGAAGTGGGAAGAAGAGAAGGGTTTCTGGCCAGATGAGTGTAGGGTAATATCAAAAACAGCAGAAAATGATATAACGGGAGTAGGATTCGTTATTAATAGGAATGTAGGGCAGAGAATGTGTTACTGTGAACAGTTGAATGATAGGGTTGTTCTTATCAGAATCGAAAGCAAACCAACACCGACAACGATAGTTCAGGTATACATGTCGCAAGGTGAAGACGAAGAGATAGAGAAAGTGTACGAGGATATTGAAAGGATAATGCAGTGTGTAAAGGGAGATGAAAATCATGGGTGACTGGATTGCAGTTGTAGGGGAAGGAGTAGAAGAAAAGGTTACAGGAGAATGTGGGCTTGAGACAAGGAATGAGAGAGGAGAAATTGAGTTCTGTAACAAGTTCTAGCTAGTAACAGCGAATACTCTGTTCAAGAATCACAAGAGGAAGAGATATACCTGGAAAAGGCCGAGTGATACGGGAAGATTTCAGTTAGATTACATCATGGTCAGACAGAGATTCCGAAATCAGATACCCAGGAGCAGATATATAATCAGATCTCAGTACAGTAGTGATGAAGAGTAGGCTGAAGTTTAAGACCTTAGTCAGGAAGAATCAATACGCAAAGAAGTGGGATACGGAAGTACTAAGGAATGACGAGATACGTTTGAAGTTCTCTAACGCTATAGATACAGCAATAAGGAATAGCGCAGTAGGCAGTACATTTGAAGAGGAATGGACGTCTCTAAAAAGGGCCATCACAGAAGTTTCGACGGAAAACGTAGGTACAAAGAAAGTAAATGCGAAGAAACCATGTATAACAGAAGAAATACTTCAACTGATCGATGAAAGGAGGAAGTATAAAATTTTTCCGGGAAACACGGGAATACATAAATACAAGTCGCTGAGGAATGAAATAAATAGGAAGTAAGGGGAACCTAAGAGTAAATGCGTGCAGAGAAAATATGAAGAAATTCAAAAAGAAATGATTGTCGGCAGGACAAATTCAGCTCACAGGAAAGTCAAAACAACCTTCGGTGACACTAAATGCAAGGGCGATAACATTAAGAGTGCAACGGGAATTACACTGTTAAATGCAGAGGAGGGAGATGATAGATGGAAAGAATACATTGAAAGCCTCTATGACGGGAAAGATTTGTTTGATGTTATAGAAGAAGAAACAGGAGTCGATTTAGAAGAGATAGGGGATCCAGTATTAGAATCAGAATTTAAGAGAGTTTTGGGGGACTTAAGATCAAATGAGGCCGAGCCGATGAATAACATTCAATCAGAATTTCTAAAATCATTGGAGGAAGTACCAAAAAAACGACTATTCACGTTGGTGTGTTGAATATATGAGTCTGGCGATATACCATGTGACTTTCGGAAATGCATCATGCACACAATTCCGAAGACGGCAAGAGCTGACACGTGTGAGAGTTATCGCACAATCAGCTTAACAGCTCATGCATCCAAGTTTCTTACAGGAATAATATACAGAAGGATGGAAAAGGAATTTGAGGATGCGCTAGATGTCGATCAGATTGGCTTTACGAAAGGTAAAAGCACGGGAAAGGCAATTCTGACGTTGCTGTTAAAAATGGAAGCAAGGCTAAAGAAAGATCAAGATACCTTCATAGGATTTGTCGACCCGGAAAAAGCGTTCGAAAATGTAAAATGGTGCAAGATGTTCGAGATTCTGAAAAAAGTAGGGGTAAGCTATAGGGAGAGAAGGGTCATATACAATATGTACAACAACCAAGAGGGAATAATAAGAGTGGACGATCAAGAACAAAGTGCTCGTATTAAGAAGGTGGTGGTGGTGGTTAGTGTTTAACGCGTATTAAGAAGGGTGTAAGACAATGCTGTAGCCTTTCGCCCCTACTCTTCAATCTGTACATCGAGGAAGCAGTGATGGAAATAAAACAAAAGGTTCAGGAGTGGAATTAAAATACAAGGTGAAAGGATATCAATGATACGATTAGCTGATGACATTGCTATCTTGAGTGAAAGTGAAGAAGAATTACATGATCTGTTGGACGGAATGTACACTCTGATGAGTGCAGAGTATGGATTGAGAGTAAATCGACGAAAAACGAAGGTATGAGAAGTAGCAGAAATGAGAGCAGCGTGAAATTTAACATCAGGTTTGATGGTCACGAACTAGGTGAAGTTAAGGAATTCTCCTACCTAGCAGTAAAATAACCAACGACGGACGGAGCAAGGAGGACATCAAAAGCAGACTAGAACTGGCAAAGAGGGCATTCCTGGCCAAGAGAAGTCTACTAATCTCAAATAGCGGCCATAATTTGAGGAAGAAATTTCTGAGAATGTACGCCTGGAGTAGTGAAACACGGACAGTGGAAAAACCGGAACAGAAGAGAATCGACGCATTTGAGACGTAGTGCTAAAGGCGAATGTTGAAAATTAAGTGGACTGATAAGGTAAGGAATGACGAGGTTCTGCGCAGAATCGGAGAGGAAAGGAATATGTGGAGAACACTGACAAAGAGAAGGGACAGGATGATAGGACCTGTTAAGACATGAGGGAATGACTTCCATAGTACTAGAGGGAGCTGTACATGGCAGGCCGGCCGGGGTGGCTGAGCGGTTCTAAGCGCTACAGTCTGGAACCACGCGACCGCTACGGTCGCAGGTTCGAATCCTGCCTCGGGTATGGATGTGCGTGATGTCCTTAGGTTAGTTAGGTTTAAGTAGTTCTAAGTTCTAGGGGACTGATGACCTCAGAAGTTAAGTCCCATAGTGCTCAGAGCCATTTGTAGATGGCAAAAACTGTAGAGGAAGACCGAGATTGGAATACATCCAGCAAATAATTGAGGAGGTAGGTTACAAGTGCTACTCTGAGACGAAGAGTTTAGCACAGGAGAGGAATTCCTGGCGGGCCGCATCAAACGAGTCAGAATACTGACGACAAAAAAAAAAAAAGAAAAAGTCTACGAAGCATTACAGGCGCTCCTGTCTGTGATGCAGCGTCAAGGGTAACCGCAGTCATCGTCTCCGAGCTGATAGTCCACTCTGCTGCAAACGTCGTCGATCTGTTCGTGCAGATATTTGTTGTCTTGGAAACGTCCCCATCTGTTGACTCAGGGATCGAGACGTGGCTGCACGATCCGTTACAGCCATGCGGATAAGATGCCTGTCATCTCGACTGCTAGTGATACGAGACCGTTGGGATCCAGCACGGCGTTCCGTATTACTCTCCTGAACCCACCGATTCCATATTCTGCTAACAGTCATTGGATCTCGACCAACGCGAGCAGCAATGTCGCGATACGATAAACCGCACTCGCGAGAGGCGACAATCCGACTTTTATCAAAGTCGGAAACGTGATGGTACACATTTATCCTCATTACACGAGGCATCAGAACAACGTTTCACCAGGCAACGCCGGTCAACTGCTGTTTGTGTATGAGAAATCGGTTGGAAACTTTCCTCATGTCAGCACGTTGTAGGTGTCGCCACCGGCGCCAGCCTTGTGTGAATGCTCTGAAAAGCTAATCATTTGCATGTCACAGCATCTTTTTCCTGTCAGTTAAATTGCGCGTCTGTAGCACGTCATCTTCGTGGTGTAGCAATTTTAATGGCCAGTAGTGTAACTTAGTCCTTACTGCGTCACACTAAAGCTAAATGATGCATAGTTTAAGTCAATTTCCTTACCAGTGTATCAGACAAAAAATTAGTCATCAGCAGAAGACGTCACGCTTATACCGTGCAACACCGTACCTAGGATCATTAATGTCCTGAACTCGGCGAGGAAGAGAGCACACTAGTTTCTTCAGGCATACCACTCTCAGCTGAATCCTTTCAATGATGGTAAGATTCCGTAGAGTTACGAAATTGCGGGGACGCCGATTGCTGCATTTCACTTGTCGTTCCAGTCAGCCTCGAACATTTTCTTTGGGAATGAGATCAGGAGCTTCAGTACACCAGTCCAGATGCGATCGCCTTCCTGAGTGTTTGTTAGACAGGGAGGTATGCTTGCAACTTTGTAGTCTTGTTAAGTTGGCAGTGTCCACAGCATATTCTCCGTGAGAGTGCGGAAGACAGAGCAACAGCTGGTCATCGAAGATGGAATCGACAACTTGGTTCATGTTCACAGCAACCTCGACGAGTACGTCTGTCACCACAGAAAAAAACACCACCTAAGCAGTTTCGTACGATTAACGTACAGTGGGTTGAACGCTTTTCTGGACCGTCGGTGCGCTCGACACGTCATTTGAACAGAGGGAAAATAGCGACGCATCGGACCGAGGTAGACGCCTGTATTCAGCTCCATCCAATTTAAAATTGAAACAATTACAGCCCTCGCTCCCGAAAATGAAATGTTTTTGACCTAGTTTTCTGCCACTTCTAAGAAACCTAGATCAAAAAGACTTCATTTTCACGACCGAGGGCTATAATTGTTTCAATTTTACTTTTTAATGGGCGCTGACAATGCAGCCATGTTTAAAGTTTCATCCAATTTGTTGTTTCTGCTCTCACGATGACGTGCAGTTTGAAGTGCCGCTGTGAATAATGGTCTTTTGCGCGGTACCGTACTCCAAATGTCCACAGCGGGCAGTTTCCTTCACATTGTTCCCTCTTAAATTGGGAGGTAGACCTGCATTCACTGATAGCGGCAATTCGTGTACGGTCTGAAACCGATTACCGATGACAGGGCGAGAGCGCCGCTGCCCGCCTCCTTCGGTGAGTGTTTTTTTTTTCTTTCTTTTTTTCTTCTTTACCGCTGTGCTTACGCCGCGTTACGCGGCTGTGATTGGTACAACGGGTACAACGTTGCTTGTAGACACGTTGGACAACCAGCGATGATACATCGACAAATCGGGCTTCTTCTTTCACGGCGTGTTCCTGGACACGTCCATATACCATGTCTCTTTTCTTTCATGCCGTCAAGTCTCCACACTGACCCACCTTTACTGAACTGATTGCACTCAACCGACTGGCAGACACTCAGCACTACACTGTCGTGATCTAGGACTACTTTGGAGAAACACGTTACCATATAACAACCTGTGACTACAACAAATTGACTTTGTATGCTGAATCTCATAATCGAGAGCGTCAAAAGTTACGTAAAATTATTTAATAGGTTTGTTTATAAATAAATAAATCTTCTCCTGCCAGTCACGATTTTTCTTTATTTTACTATTCGCACGACGCGTTTCAAGGAATAATTCCCAATTTCAAGTGCGTTTTTTTGGTGTGTATTAAGCCATTTCTTTTGATGTTGTCAGTGTGTGTGAGTCTGCTTCATTTTGTTGACTTTTACTGTAATACATAAGAAACGCGATTTTTAATTGGGTATCAATTCTTTTTGTGAGGTTAGTGGCTAAAATTTAGAACAATTTGTACTTACAGTTTCCTAATGGTCCATTTGTGTAGAGTCTCACACACACTTAACATCACACACAACTTGTTGTACACTTTACGCATCGAAAATATCTCATATAAACAAAACTATTACAAAGATCTTCTTACAGGTAGTTCACAGAGATAACATTACAGACTCAAAAACCATTTATAATGGATCAAATAAAATTATTTACTCGAATTCTGTTCTTACCCTGTAACGCTATAAGGAAATTGGGACCAAATTATGTCTTTGGTTTAGTCTCATTTACTTTCGTAAAAGTCAAGGATGATAATAATGCTATTAACTTTCATTTACTTTAAAACTGTAAAATATGTATGGTCACAGTTATCTGAATCAATTCGTTTGCTAATTTACTGGCCGTCAAATTAAATGAAGTTTCCTTTCGGAATATCGCAATCAGAAAAGTTATCGGACTTGGAGAAAAATAAGTGATTGCAGCTTCTAATGAATGTGATGTGCAAATAGTAACTACGCAGAAACTGGCTTTTGCCATAATCGTGAACCAAACGAAAAATTTCATTATTTAATTATCTCACTTGAATCGAATAAAATTTATCTTTTCTTTTTATCTACAATGAAAGAGGTTCATCAGTTTCAGCATTTTGTTGACAGGGAACTAGCAACTTTATTAAATTCTTAAAGCATTTACTAACGATTCTGTCAATTGCAGCATGTATGTTACGTGACTAGTTTCGAACCTTAGAGGTTCATTTTCAATCTAGCCTACTGACAGTGCCTAGCGACAGTGCCTTATCTTAATAATAAACGTCAAAGTGGCAAGTCATGCGTTATAAATGTTTGGAGAATGAGTGCCACAAACCACACATGCCTTAACACCTCAAAATCAAGCTGATTTACTTGATTGTTTTTGACTTGGTAAGAGGCACTTGTGGATTTTGGCGTTCATTCTGCAGATATTTATGAGCCATGTGTTGCCACTTTGATGTTTATTATTAGGATCAGGCACTGTCTGGACGGCCTCAGTAGGCCAGGCTTGAAAATGAACGAAACTATTCGCCTAATGTAAAGACTGCAACTCTTGATAGAATCGGTAATAAACGCTTTAAGCAAACAGGTCCTTCACAAGACGTGATCTTAACACAACAAAATACCTTTAATGTTTTTAATGACGTTCAGTGTACACACACATATCAGATTCGCATTTAATAATTCAGATTAGCTACATCGATCAAGAAACACCTTATTGCAAACAAGATCTAATCGCCTACGGGACTTAGTAGCAAGACAGCTTTTTTTACACCGGTCCATTACATTTCATAGCCATTAACATCTTTGTTCTTGCAACAGATAATAATAACAAGTATCACATATCGCTGTCTTTCACAGATGACAGATTTTCAGAAAGTTAAATACTATTTTTACTACGCGTACTTGACGCCGTTACTCATTTGGAGAAAAGGGGGGAACTTTTAATTACGGGAGTGACGTCCAGTGGTGGTTCTACGCCATCTTCTTTTTTTTTTTTTTTTTTTGTTCATCAGTCTACTGACTGGTTTGATGCGGCCTGCCACGAATTCCTTTCCTGTGCTAACCTCTTCATCTCAGAGTAGCACTTGCAACCTACGTCCTCAATTATTTGCTTGACGTATTCCAATCTCTGTCTTCCTCTACAGTTTTTGCCCTCTACAGCTCCGTCCAGTACCATGGAAGTCATTCCCTCACGTCTTAGCAGATGTCCTATCATCCTGTCCCTTCTCCTTATCAGTGTTTTCCACATATTCCTTTCCTCTCCGATTCTGCGTAGAACCTCCTCATTCCTTACCTTATCAGTCCACCTGATTTTCAACATTCGTCTATAGCACCACATCTCAAATGCTTCGAATCTCTTCTGTTCCGGTTTTCCCACAGTCCATGTTTCACTACCATACAATGCTGTACTCCAGACGTACATCCTCAGAAATTTCTTCCTCAAATTAAGGCCGGTATTTGATATTAGTAGACTTCTCTTGGCCAGAAATGCCTTTTTTGCCATAGCGAGTCTGCTTTTGATGTCCTCCTTGCTCCGTCCGTCATGGGTTATTTTACTGCCTAGGTAGCAGAATTCCTTAACTTCATTGACTTCGTGACCATCAATCCTGATGTTAAGTTTCTCGCTGTTCTCATTTCTACTACTTCTCATTACCTTCGTCTTTCTCCGATTAACTCTCAAACCATACCGTGTACTCATTAGACTGTTCATTCCGTTCAGCACATCATTTAATTCTTCTTCACTTTCACTCAGGATAGCAATGTCATCAGTGAATCGTATCATTGATATCCTTTCACCTTGTATTTTAATTCCACTCCTGAACCTTTCTTTTATTTCCATCATTGCTTCCTCGATGTACAGATTGAAGAGTAGGGGCGAAAGGCTACAGCATTGTCTTACACCCTTCTTAATACGAGCACTTCGTTCTTGATCGTCCACTCTTATTATTCCCTCTTGGTTGTTGTACATATTGTATGTGACCCGTCTCTCCCTATAGCTTACCCCAAATTTTTTCAGAATCTCGAACAGCTTGCACCATTTTATATTGTCGAACGCTTTTTCCATGTCGACAAATCCTATGAAAGTGTCTTGATTTTTCTTTAGCCTTGCTTCCATTATTAGCCGTAACGTCAGAATTGCCTCTCTCGTCCCTTTACTTTTTCTAAAACAGATCGTCACCTAGCGCATTCTCAATTTTCTTTTCCATTCTTCTGTATATTATTGTTGTAAGCAGCTTCGATGCATGAGCTGTTAAGCTGATTGTGCGATAATTCTCGCACTTGTCAGCTCTTGCCGTCTTCGGAATTGTGTGGATGATGCTTTTCCGAAAGTCAGATGGTATATCGCCAGACTCATATATTCTACACACCAACGTGAATAGTCGTTTTGTTGCCACTTCCACCAATGATTTTAGAAATACTGATGGAATGTTATCTATCCCTTCTGCCTTATTTGACCGTAAGTCCTCCAAAGCTCTTTTAAATTCCGATTCTAATACTGGATCCCCTATCTCTTCTAAATGGACTCCTGTTTCTTCTTCTATAACATCAAACAAATCTTCCCCGTCATAGAGGCTTTCAATGTATTCTTTCCATCTATCATCTCAGTCCTCTGCATTTAACAGTGTAATTCCCGTTGCACTCTTAATGTTATCGCCCTTGCATTTAGTGTCACCGAAGGTTGTTTTGACTTTCCTGTGAGCTGAATTTGTCCTGCCGACAATCATTTCTTTTTCGATGTCTTCACATTTTTACTGCAGCCATTTCGTCTTAGCTTCCCTGCACTTCCTATTTATTTCATTCCTCAGCGACTTGTATTTCTGTATTCCTGATTTTCCCGGAACATGTTTGTACTTCCTCCTTTCATCAATCAACTGAAGTATTTCTTCTGTTACCCATGGTTTCTTCGCAGCTACCTTCTTTGTACCTACGTTTTCCTTCCCAACTTCTGTGATGGCCCTTTTTAGAGATGTCCATTCCTCTTCAACTGTACTGCCTACTGCGCTATTCCTTATTGCTGTATCTATAGCGTTAGAGAACTTCAAACGTATCTCGTCATTCCTTAGTGCTTCCGTATCCCACTTCTTTGCGTATTGATTCTTCCTGATTAATGTCTTGAACTTCAGCCTACTCTTCATCAATACTATATTGTGATCTGAGTCTATATCTGCTCCTGGGTACGCCTTACAATCCAGTATCTGATTTCGGAATCGCTGTCTGACCATGATGTAATCTAATTGAAATCTTCCCGTATTTGCCGGCCTTTTCCAAGTATACCTCCTCCTCTTGTGATTCTTGAACAGGGTATTCGCTATTACTAGCTGAAACTTGTTACAGAACTCAGTTAGCCTTTCTCCTCTTTCATTCCTTGTCCCAAGCCCATATTCTCCTGTAGCCTTTTCTTCTACTCCTTCCTCTACAACTGCATTCCAGTCGCCCATGACTATTAGATTTTCGTCCCCCTTTACATACTGCATTACCCTTTCAATATCCTCATACACTTTCTCTATCGGTTCATCTTCAGCTTGCGACGTCGGTATGTATACCTGAACTATCGTTGTCGGTGTTGGTCTGCTGTCGATTCTGATTAGAACAACCCGGTCACTGAACTGTTCACAGTAACACACCCTCTGCCCTATCTTCCTATTCATAACGAATCCTACACCTGTTATACCATTTTCTGCTGCTGTTGATATTACCCGATACTCATCTGACCATTAATCCTGGTCTTCCTTGCACTTCACTTTGCTGACCCCTACTAGGCCTATATCTAGATTGAGCCTTTGCATTTCCCTTTTCAGATTTTCTAGTTTCCCTACCACGTTCAAGCTTCTGACATTCCACGCCCCGACTCGTAGAACGTTATACTTTCGTTGATTATTCAATCTTTTTCTCATGGTAACCTCCCCATTGGCAGTCCCCTCCCGGAGATCCGAATGGGGGACTATTACGGAATCTTTTGCCAATGGAGAGATCATTATGAGACTTCTTCAATTACAGGCCACATGTCCTGTGGATACACGTTACCTGTCTTTAATGCAGTGGTTTCCATTGCCTTCTGCATCTTCATGTCGTTGATCATTGCTGATTCTCCCGCCTTTAGGGGCAATTTCCCACCCCTAGGACAAGAGAGTGCCCTGAACCTCCATCTGCTCCTCCGCCCTCTTTGACAAGGCCGTTGGCAGAATGAGGCTGACTTCTTATGCCGGAAGTCTTCGGCTGCCAATGCTGATTATTTATCAAAATTTAGGCAGCAGCTGGGATCGAACACAGGACGTTTTGGTTATGAATCAAAGGCGCTACCCTTAGACCACGCCGTCTGTAGTGATCCTGAGTTCCTAGTGCGCTCTCTTAAATGCGTGAATAATATTTTGAGTGGTGCGCTTATTTGAACATTGCCTTCGGTTTCTAAGTGACACTGATGTGGCAGCAAAAGCGTACTGTGAGGCTGCTGTGAGCACACCCAAATACTTAGTGGACACCACACATTATCCTACTTACACCCTTCTCTGCAACAAATAGTTTATTCGTAACTGAAGGCTTTCCTTTGAATATGGCGTCACAAGTCGTTAGTGATAGAAAATAAAAAAATCAAGTTAACTTGTGATATTTTTGTCTACATCTACATTAACATGTATGCACATACTCCGCAAGCCAGCTTATGGTGCATGACGGGAGGTACCCTGAACCGCTTATTGCGATGATTACCTTTACTGTTGCCGTCGTAAATGGAACGACGGAATAACGACTGTCTATATGCCTCCGTACTAGTCCTTTATTCTCTTTTTCCTCACGGACGTTACCTGAAATGTACGCTGGCAGTAGTACAATCGGCCAGCATTTAACCAAATGGCTCAAATGGCTCTGAGCACTATGGGACTTAACTGCTGAGGTCATCAGTCCCCTAGAACTTAGAACTACTTAAACCTAACTAACCTAAGGACATCACAAACATCCATGCCCGAGGCAGGATTGGAACCTGTGACCGTACGGTCGCGCGGTTCCAGACTGTAGCGCCTAGAACCTCACGGCCACTCCGGCCGACAAGCCACGATGTGTCGCGGCTTGAATCCGAGTCAAAGGTGGAGATATGGGCTATTAGGTAGGAGGTGCTCATAATGTTCTGGCTGATTAGTGTACACTGACGACATTGTAGTCGGAATTTAAAAGTACTTGCTTTGGCATTGCCAGCGAGAGACTTTGTCACACGAAGTTTTAAGTTAACAAGTAAAATCATGTAAGTTTCAACCTTTATGTACAAATCATACGTAACATGTTTATGAAAAAAGAAGATGACTTCGTTAACAAAACTCTAGAAAACGGGAAGAAACTTTCTTATAAATATTTATGACTCTTTGCAATGTAAACTACGTCCTTGCTTTTTTTATAAATATTTATGACTCTTTGCAATGTAAACTACGTCCTTGCTTTTGATAAATCTGTGAAGGATGCCTGTGTAACATGCGAGGAACTGAATTTAAAAAGTGGAAGTCTCTTTCCGGATGAGAATGTGAAAAGAGTGGCGTCGCCGAACTTCTGGTGCATAAGCGCAGAGCCAAAAAGTTGTAGACTTCCATTAACGATATCATTGCCAAATGTGTGTTGGAGCCTAAACAAAATGTTGGAAGTCTAAAACTTTTTGGCGCTGCGCTTATGCACTAGTAGTTCGGCGACGATCACTCTTTTCACATTCTCATCCGGAAAGAGACTTCCACTTTTTAAATTGATGCCATGTTTAACATCTCTTTACCTCACATTCCTGTTGAAGACGCCTACTATTTCAGACAATTTACATGGAAGTTTCTGCTGTGCTTAACCACACATCAGGGGATGACGGGATGCCGGTAAGAGAGGAAAGAGTTCAAATAATGTGTGTGCGATTTTGAACTGGTGCATCAAAAATATGATAGGCAAGAATGTAAAAATGTTATACAGAACAAAAATTAATACTCTGGTTAGGATGATGACGGCACTGTGTGAGATTATATGATTCAATGAAATTAAAGTCTTTTCCAATTACTTGTTGATGCCGAATGATAGGGATCTCGGGATTGTTAGCAGGAAGTTAAAGAAGGAGCAAAGATAGTATACAGTGGCAGACGTAGCTGAACTGGTGAAGCATTCCTCAAAAAATGATAAGTTTTCTTCAAATGCAAGTGGATTAATTTACCGACTACGGTTCCTGATGGCCCACATTGCGTTGATTTGTACGGTAAAATCGTTCATAGACACCTGAAAAGGGTTCTCAAAATACCATGAGCTGTACAATCTTTGGAACTCCCTTCAGAGAAAGTCAACATATCTTTACTGCCTACATATAACAACAAAAGGGATGACATTGCGAAATATTTAGACTGTATTCCTCAAGACTAGATATAGTTTTAGAGTTCAGTCGCATCATGCCGAACAACAACGGCATCTCGTGATGTAGATGAAAATGACTGAGTAATGCAACCTTGTAAAACGTCTAGTATTATTCAGAAAAAAACTCCGTCCGAACAGGCCTTCGAAGGCCCAACGGTACCGACCGGCCGCCGAGTCTTCTCCAGACTACAGGCGGATATGGAGAGGCAAGTGGTCAGCACACCGCTCTCCTGGCCATATGTCAGTTTACGAGACCGGAGCCGCTACTTGTCAAGTATAAGGCTGACCCTGGCTGTTGAGACACCAGTCCCACTGTGACACAGCCGGCCGGAGTGGCCGGGCGGTTCTGGGCGCTACACTCTGGAACCGCGCCACCGCTACGGTCGTAGGTTCGAATCCCGCCTCGGGCATGGATGTGTGTGATGTCCTTAGGTTAGTTAGGTTTAAGTAGTTCTAAGTTCTACAGGACTGATGACCTCAGCAGTTAACCCCCATAGTGCTGAGAGCCATTTGAACCCACTGTGACACAAGGCGGTGAATGGCTGTCTCATAAAATTTCCGGGGCTGCGATGTTAACCAGCTCAGCATGCGAAGCTGGACATCGTCGTCCAAGGAGAATCGTTTGCCCCTCAGAGCCTTTTTAAGGAGACCAAAAATGTCGTAATCACAGGCAGAGAGGTCCGAACTAAACGGAGAGTGCCCGTCAACATCCCTTTCGAATTTCTGCAGGAGTGCCGCTACTGTGTTGGCCGCATCAGCCTTTGCACTGTCGTGGAGCAGAATGACCCCACGGGTGAGTTTTCCTGGTCGTTTTGATTTAATAGCTTGGCAAAGGGTGGTCAAGGATTGCGAGTGACGCTGGACGTTCACTGTTGTCCCATGCTGCAGGAAGTGAATGAGAAGGGGGCCATTTTAGGTCCCCTTAAAAAGGCTCTGAGGGGCCAACGATTCACCTCAGACGACGACGTCCAGCTGTACGTGCGGAACTAGTTAACATCACATTTTATGAGGCAGCCATTCACCGCCTTG
Organism: Schistocerca piceifrons; assembly: GCF_021461385.2. Lineage (NCBI taxonomy): Eukaryota > Metazoa > Arthropoda > Insecta > Orthoptera > Acrididae > Schistocerca > Schistocerca piceifrons. Next base: position 479,435,490 of record NC_060145.1, on the reverse strand, counting down.
TGTCAAATTAGGAAAGTGTCTCAACAGCCAGGGTCAATACAGGTAGTGATTTCTGTAACTACACCTCCGGCTCGTTTCTTTTTGAACGCCCCTTATAGCTCTCAGTTTGCCTCACAGGGGCTGAGTGGATCCCGCTTGCCAACAGCACACGGCAAACAGGATGGGCACCCAACCAAGTGCTAGCCCAGCCCGACAGCGTTTACCTTCGGTGATCTGACGGGAACAGGTGTTACCACTGCGGCAAGGCCGTATTATTCAGAAATTAGTGCCAAAAATCTGTATTACAGTAAAAGATGTTTATATTAACGATTCTACTGTAAAACAATTAACTCAGTCTTAAAATTAATTTGAACACCCAGTGTACTGCAGAAAGGAAACATGTCCAATCAACAGATTCGTCTCTCTCTTTCGCCTTATGCCACTGATGACATTTACATGTATATACACTACTGGCCATTATAATTTCTACACTACGAAGATGACGTGCTACAGACGCAAAATTTAACGGACAGGAAGAAGATGATGTGATATGCAAATGATCAGTTTTTCATAGCATTCACACAAGGTTGGCGCCGGTGCCGACACCTACAACGTGCTGACACGAGGAAAGTTTTCAACCGATTACTCATATACAAACAGCAGTTGACAGCCGTTGCCTTGTGAAACGTTGTTGTGATGCCTCGTGTAAGGAGGAGAAATGCGTACCATCACGTTTCCGACTATGATAAATGTCCGATTGTAGCCTATCGCGATTGCGGTTTATCGCATCTCGACATTGCTGCTCACGTTGGTCGAGATCCAATGACTGTTAGCAGAATATGGAATCGGTGGGTTCAAGAGGGTAATACGGAACGCCGTGCTGAATCTCAACGGGCTCATATCACTGGCAGTCGAGATGACAGACGTCTTACCCGTATGGCTGTAACGGATCGTGCAGCCATGTCTAGATCCCTGAGTCAATAGAAGGAGACGTTTGCAGGAAATCAACCATATGTACAGTTCGACGACGTTTGCAGCAGCATGGAGTATCAGCTTGTAGACCATGACTGCGGTTACCCTTGACGCTGCATCAGGAGCGCCTGCGATGGTGTACTGAACGACAAACCTGGGTGCACGAATGGCAAAACGTCATTTTTCCGGATAAATCCATGTTCTGTTTACAGTGTCATGATTGTCGCATCCGTGTTTGGCGACATCGCGATGAATGCACATTCGTCATCGCCGCACTGGCGTATCATCCGGCGTGATGGTATGGGGTGCCATTGGTTACACGTCTCGGTCACCTCTTGTTCGCATTGACGGCACTTTGAACAGTGGACGTTACATTTCAGATGTGTTACGACCCGTGGCTCTACCCTTCATCCGAATCCCTGCGAAACCCTACATTTCGGCAGGATAATGCACGACCGCATGTTGCAGGTCCTGTACGGGTCTCTCTGGATACAGAAAATGTTCGATTGCTGCTCTGGCCAGCACAGCCTCCAGATCTCTCACCAATTGAAAATGTCTGGTCAATGGTGGCTGAACAACTGGCTCGTCACAATACGCCAGTCACTACTCTTGATGAACTGTGGTATCGTGTTGAAGCTGCATGGGCGGCTGTACCTGTAGACGTCATCCAAGCCCTGTTTGACTCAATGCCCAGGCCGTTATTACGGCCAGAGGTCGTTGTTCTGGGTACTAATTTCTCAGGATCTACGTACCCAAACTGCGTGAAAATGTAATCACATGTCAGTTCTAGTATAATATATTTGTCCAATGAATACCCGTTTATCATCTGCATTTCTTCTTGGTGTAGCAACTTTAATGGCCAGTAGTGTATATGATAAGGAAAATTACCTACATAAAGAAACCAGAAATGCATGTCAGGATATAAATTACATTAAATCGGTTTTATTTAGTTTTTTTGCCTGTAATTGATGGTAGGATATGTGGACACGTTGCCCTTCTGCAGTAAGCGGTCGCTACAGGCTAGCTATGTAACGCTGGCGTCTGTTTGTGTGCTCAGGTGGAAGCGGCTGTCGGACCAGCGGCTGGCGGAGCTGCAGACTCTGGTGGCGCTGCAGGCGATGGGCCACACCGTGCCCGTGGGCGCCGGCGTCGTGGACCCCAGGGCAGTGTGAGTGCCGCGCCGATACTGTCAACGTTTCACGAGGAATAGTAAGCATCTTAGGAGGTTGTAGTGCAGACTAATAAACGAAAACGTTCCATATAACATGTGTTCCACTGTTACTGGTTACAGAGGTATAGCCGTCAGAATATAACCCAAAGGAATACTCACAGTCTGCGCTGATATGAAACTTCCTGGCAGATTACAACTGTGGGTCGGACTGGGACTCGAACTCGGGACCTTTGCTTTTCGCGGGCAAGTGCTCTACCAACTGAGCTACCCGAGCACGACTCTCGCCCCCTCCTCACAGCTTTACTTCCACCAGTACCTCGTCTCCTACTTTCCAAACTTCACAGAAGCTCTCCTGTGAACCTTGCAGAACTAGCACTCCTGTGAAGTTTGGAGGACGGGGCGTGAGTCGTGCTTGGGTAGCTCAGATGGTAGAGCACTTGCCCGCGAAAGGCAAAGGTTCCAAGTTCGAATCTCGGTCCGGTCCACAGTCTTGATCTGCCAGGAACTTTCGAATACTCATAGTGTCGTAGAGTTGTGTACGACTTCCTACACAACGGTAAGCATTGGTGGCCTACAAAGTTGTGTGGCAACCGTCGTAGTACAAAAGCTGGACAGGAGCAGAATAATTGTAACACACCACCCGTTGGTTGTCCGACTTTTACGTGTGTTCGCCCCTGACAAACAACTTACAGAGAAATTGGGAGTGGAACAATACGCAAAAATGGATATCGCTGGATTTAAATGTGGCCCTGTCACCCCTAATTAGACTGCGGTGGTAGTGTCGACGATAAATCACACCTATTTTTACTTCCGAACATGAACGATGACGAACACTTAGGGTGTTCAATGACATCAAACACATACACAAAATAAAATAAAGCAAAAGGGTGAATTCAGGATCAACTACTAAAAGTAAAGGCTCTACTGAATTTATTATAACCTTAAGATCAATGCTGAATAAAACATAATGAACAATTTACAAATTATCCTCCTAACTGGCATTGGCAGTAACTGTGTTAAAATCTGTCTAAAACGCGATCTCTTATAACACTCCAAAGTACTGTGAAACCTCTGTGGAAACAACAACAATGTTTCCGCCAATGCGACAATGTTTCCGCCAGCAATGAGCTGGCGCGGCTAACGTCCTTTCAGAACGAAAGACCAAGAGGGGAGACGACTTGGCTAACGTCCTTTCAGTACGAGAGCCCAGAACGGAAGATCTCTACCGAGAGTCCAGCAAGATCGCTCTGCATCCTTATTTTCTCACCTCAACTTTTACTGAGCGAATCACATCACTAGAAGCTTTCAAAATACCCAGTTTGCCAGTCCCGACCAATGTACGGTCTGGGAATATAACTCTTTGCCACAATTCTTTTATTTCTACAAAATTTCACAAGTAAACTCCGCCCTCGTCGGCTGGGAAGAACCAAAGCTGTGGATAATAACACGTTTACTGGAAGTTTCCTCCCAAGAGACCACTCGAGATTCCCCATCGTAGCGAACACAGATTCTTGCATTGAAAGTTTGTTATTCGCAACTCCTGGCCTGCTCCACTTCAGTTACTCGAAGGTGTAAAATTAGTGGGATGTAGGCGAGAGCACGCACAGGAAAGTCCGTCCAGCTATCCACTGCTCTGTTTTGGTAAACACTGGAACACCTGCCGCCGCACGTCCCTCAGAGGTTGGTGGCCGCTGTGGCGCGTCTAAACGGATTACAGAAATCCCCCAGTTCACCATTCATACCGTCAGGCTGTGGACTTCGGCGGTTAGGCGGGGATGTAGCCGAGCTCTGTCTCGCGTACTGCCTTTCCGCAAAATCTTATAATTACAAAATCGCGGAATTCACGCGTGCCGATGCCTTTCCACATAGATTTCCTACACCGTAATTTAAAGTATTACTCCAACAAAACCTAGTGTCACGGTAAATGGACTCATGTAAGGTGCAAGGCCGTTGCCATCTTAGATAATCATTAAACGAGCTAACACAGTAAATATGAGATTTACTTAACTTGCCCATCTCCGAGTGTGCAAAGACTCAATACAAATAATGCAGCACAAAATAGAGTCCAGCTCTCAATGTCAACAAGTAAGAGGTACTACCAACCAAAGCACAAAAGGTGGGGCCGGCCGGGATGGCCGAGCGGTTCTAGGCGCTATTGTCTGGAACCACGCGACCGCTACGGTCGCAGGTTCGAATCCTGACTCGGACATGGATCTGTGTGATAGGTTAGTTAGGTTTAAGTGGTTCTAAGTTCTAGGGGACTGATGACCTCAGCAGTTAAGTCCCAAAGTGCTCAGAGACGTTTTTGAACAAAAGGTGGTGTCGGAGTCGCGACTAGGCCGCGTCTGTCTAGCGTCAAGTAGCAAAGTGGCTCCGAGTGTGAGTGGGCTGTGTGGCTGCTGCTGGCCATTTTATATTTGGGGGCGCGTATCGTACGGAGCCATTGGAGGAGTGGTTCAGTGTGCGTGCACCATTGGGTCCACCAGTTACTGCATGATCCCTAGCGGCATCTGATGTAAACTTGCGTTGCCCTTGCCAACTTTGAGACTCCAGTAGGATGGTATCAACACGTAATATCACATACAGAAGGTGTTATGCAAATGATTAAGCTGCAAGTTGACTTTTGTAAATTCACTCTTCCAACTTCAATGAACTACTGCATTCTCTTGTCAATGTGTAGCTCTTCTGGCGTCGCCTGACGTCTTTTATCAAGGAGCAGTATTCATAATCCGAATCATAAGTTCGTTTGTCGCCTTTAAATTTTCTTCGCAAACTTCCCCTTTCAATCATCCTAACAGAGACTGATATGAAAGGGTAAGGTCCGAGGACCTTGGCAGTCAAGAAACGTTACCATTTTTTCAAATACATCTTATGAGGAATGTTGGATTTATTCATTACCTGACAACCAAAACGTGTAGAGGCCTGTTAGGCTGCAAGAACATGCCGATTCTTGTAGCCAGAAACGCCTGCCCCGATAAACATGAGAACTCGTTTTTGAGGACTTCCGGATTACGGCGCCCTGTAAGACGACACGGTAACACAGCAGGCCGAATTAACCGATTGCCTGTCATATCACACAACAAACTTAAAGCAAAGTGCTCTCTATAGTACACTGGTGTCCAAAATTAAAGTAACTAACCGAAATTTAGCTAGGTTGCCACAAACAGTAAATCAGGTGAAATTAAAGCAGAAAGAATATAAAAAATTCATAACGGACAACTGGTTAATGCGCTCAGTATGGTGTGAGACCGCTTCTGGCAGCAGTAGAGACAGGGCATTCTGTGAATGATGTGGTCAGTCTCTTGGTGAGACAATAATTCAGCTTCTTTTTGTGTAGCTGCTCGCAAGTCTTGGAGAGAGGTTGGTGGATGTGATGCAACCCGTGCTCTATGGGATTCAAATCATGGGAGCGTACAGGCTAAGCCCTATGTTCAATATCTTCCGTTTTCAAGAAAACATCATCCACCCGTGCTCTATGGGGTTCAACATTATCCTTCATCAATACGAAGTCTGGGTCTACAGCACCCCACAACAACGGTACATGAGGTCCCAAATCTCGTCACGATATCTGACAGTAGTTAAACCTTGTCGATTTAAACATAGAGTATCATGAAGAGGAGGGTAAGTGGTCAACATAATCCCTGCCCACACAGTTAAGGATCATCCTCGATATCGGTCTTTTTCCATAATGATTGGTTCCAGAAATCCTGCTCCACGTTCCCTCCATCGTCGAGAGTCACTGTCCAGACCAAATCGGGATTCATTTGTGAGAAGAACGTTGGCCCCTGTCCGACAGTCCATGTGGCGTAGTGACGGCTCCACTCTAGACGTTCCCTTCTGTGAAGACGCGTCAGAGGTACACATACAGCAGGTCTCTGAGAATAAAGGCCACTGCCGAAGCCTTCTGTACACCGTTTGCTTCGCTTCAACACGTCCAGTCGATGCTGTGAGCTCAGATGCCTGGTGCCATGCAGTACTAAGGCAGTACTGTCGTACCTTTACAACCAAATAACGGTTCTTTCTCTCTGATGTTACTCGTGGTCGGCCCCGCTCAGTCTTTGGGATACAGTTTCGATCTCTAAAAACTGTCGCCACCTCCGAAAAACAACAGAACAATTATCATTAAGCCATCGGACTACATCATTTTGCTACTGTCCTGCTTCCATTCTTCCCATGGCCCCCCACCATAGAGAACCTCGTAAGCGTCTTCTCTGTGCCATACAGCACTGTCTGTGACTGTGTACGCTGTGGTGTGTGGATGTGGGCGTACACGGCACACATAGGTGCCCTGACATCATTGTTGGCGTAGTTGTCCATTGACCAGAATCCCATCATCCGTGCAGGACACGATCGTACGGACTCCTGCTGGCAGTTTGTATGATTATATGGTGAGCTAGACACCACACTGGGAAATAGCGGTTTGTTGTTTTAATTTTGGAACCCAGTGAATATGTCGACAAAGCCTCGTGGGTTTACGTCAGACTATAGATGTGCGTTACGAATGTTGCTGACAACTTCACAAGTGAAACTGGTTTCGTCATTTAACAATATTCATGAGACAACTCGTCAGTTTCAAATTAGCCAGTGACATAATTCTAATCGACTAACTTTATCTCCTTATCTAAGGTGCTGAATCTGCTGTAAATGATAAGGACGGAGGCTCTGTATCCATAGTGTACGCCATATTCTTGTGCACTGAGGTGCAAAGAGTCATGGGATACCGCCAGACATCGGTCGGATGTGCTTTTTCTCGCGTAGTGCAGCAACTCGACGTGGGATGGATCAACAGTTGTTGGAAGTATCCTGCAGAGATACTGAGCCGTCTACCTATATAGCCGTCCATAACTACCCAAGTGTGCACGAACTGACATCTTGACTATGCCACATGAATGGGATTTATGTCCGACGATCTGGGTGGCCAAATCATTCCCTCGAGATGGCCAGAACCTTCTTCAAACAAATCGGGAACAGTTTTTAGCTGGTGGCATGGCACGTAGTTATCCACGAAAATTCCATCGTAGTTTGGGAAACTGATTGTTTACAAGTAGCCAAACATAACCATTTCCAGTCAATTATCGGTTCAGCAGGTCCAGAGCACCCAGTCAATTCCACGTAAACACAGCCCACAGTATTGTGGATCTATCACCAGCTCGCACAGTGTCTTGTTGATAACTTGGGTCCATGGCTTCGCGGGGTCTTTGTCACACTTGAACCCAGCCGTCATCTCTCACCAGCTGAAATCGCGACTCAATAGACCAGGCCACGATTTTCCAGTCGTCTCGGGTCCAACTGTGTAGTCACCAGCCCAGGAGAAGCGCTACAGGCGATGTCGTTCTGTTAGCATAGGCACTCCTAACGCACACGTACGTCGTACGTTGCACACTGACTTCTGCGGTTAGCCCAGGCTGCGTTGCTCGTCTGTTAGCACTGACAACTCTATGCAAACGCCGCCGCTCCGGATCGTTAAGGCCGTCGGCCATTGTGCTGGGAGTGGTGTGGGACAGTGCTTGAAATTTGGTATTCTCGGTATACGCTTGACGCTGTGGATCTCGGCGGAATATTTAATTCCTAACGATTTCCGAAATGCAATGTCCCACGCGTCTAGCTGCAACTACCACTCAGCGTTCAAAGTCTATTAATACCCGTCGTGCGACCACAATCGCGCCGGAAACCTTTCCCCATGAATCACCTGAGTTCAAATGACAGCTCCGCCAATGCACTGCCCTTTCGTACCTTGTATACGCTGTACTACCAGCTTCTATAAATGAGTATATCACTATCCTGTGACTTTTGCCATCTCAGTGTACATCAAACTATCTAAGTGAGTTACGGGTGTTATTGATAGAGTCAGGAGTGAAACTAGCTGTTGTGTACATAGTTCCGCGTAGTCAGCGCATACACAACTTTCCCACTAGAGCACAACAGCTAAGCACAACAGCGCAGGCGCAGAGCTCGTCCGTCAATGCACTACGAGATGGCGCTGCCTTAGAGATGGACCAAATTCTGCTTCCGCCGATCTGTGTATTAATATGTAACGCAGCCAATGAGATTGCTGCTAACGTAGAACGTTTTCTCCTCGCGGATCACACTCGCACAGTGATACGTGAACGCATGAGGTATTATAACGAGTGTACAGACCTCTGATTGGCCAGTCTGCATTTGTCTGCACCAATCTGTACCAGTCTGCATTAGTCTGTACCAGTCTATTGTCAAGTTTCAGTCTGCGCCTAATAAGATTATCATATTCCTGTACATTGCCATGAAGATAAATGTAAACACTTTGTCAAGTTCAAAAAATGGTTCAAATGGCTCTGAGCACTATGGGACTTAACACCTATGGTCATCAGTCTCCTAGAACTTAGAGCTATTTAAATTTAACTAACCTAAGGACATCACACAACACCCAGTCATCACGAGGCAGACACTTTATCAAGTATCAGAGATACGTGAGAATAAGATTAACGTACCAAGACCAAAGGAACTTCAGATTGTCAATTGTAAACAGCATCCAGAATCAAGTTACGTAATGTCTATGCTTTTTATTATTTTAATAAATGTGTGTGAAAATTAATCAAGTTTAAAGTTGGTCACCGTCAATCTGCTACTCTAAGCGTGCAAGTGGCATTTCTGTCGTCTGACCTAACGGCAGAAGATAAACACGCCACGATAAGACCACGAGACATATTGCTGACACTCGCCTACTTCGTTAGAGCGACAAGTCAAATAATCTGATGGTGTGTGTACCGAAGGTCTTACAGTATGCACACCACACTAGCCTCAATAGTTAGCAGTATTCATGAGACTCCTCAATGATTTACAACTAGGCACTGACAGAATCCTAATCGTCTACCTTTTAAGTTCCTCTCTAAAGATGTATGCGGAACACTGGTATGTCAAGCAGTTCTGTGTGTGCTTGTTGAAAGACTACGAGTACGTTCACCCAGTTGAATAACGTCGTCTACTTCACGCACACCACGTTCAGGTGAAATATGACCGTAGGGCAGTGCACCAACCTCACTCTAATTGTCAAACTACGAGAAATATGGTAGTCTGCCGTAAGGAAATCATCTGTTGTATTCTCTAAAAGCAGCGTTTTCACTGGCAAACTCGCACACGTGTGACAGGTATTGTGTTACATCGGCGAACAAGTAATTCTAAAGACGCGTGATATGCTTAAATGATACAGCAGAAGTGGCCAACAGGTCACAGTCGCACATGAAAAATCCTCTACTTGAAACTTCGAAACAAAATCGCCATTCCATAAATAAACCTATAACAACAAACTTTCCTGTGTAACCAGCTGTAAACTCTGTAACCAATAACAAATGCATCATATGTTACATGTAATCTTTCATTTTTATTAGTGTATAGTACCATTTCCTAAAATATTTACTCGTCCTCGTGAAACGCTCTGTATAGGCATCATTGTTCTAAGAGTTAAGGAACATTAAAAGAAATAATTCTTCCACTTTGTTTCATACTTTCCTGAATCTTTTCTTTATCTTGCTAAGCTTTTAGTCTGTATTTAACTACTACTCCCAATATCTAACAGTAATACGTTTTGAACGTTTTACTCTCTACTCTACTTTTGTTATGTTGTGCTAATCTTTCCTCTCTACTTTTTTACTACACGTCCCTGAAGCAGTGACTCATGAAACCATTACCCAAGAAGAAATCTGCCAAACAACTTCCCGACTCCAGACCCATTTACATTCTACCTGCATTATCCAAGGTTTTAGAATATACAGTCTACCAACAGGTTTAACATCAAATAACCTTGTAAGGCGTATACCAGTCGAGTTTCCGGAAAAATCGCAACATTACGACCACTCCTATAATAGTGACTGACGGACTGAAACAAGCAATGAACGAACAACAGCTACAATTATGCACTTTTTTGGATTTCAGCGATGCTTTCACCACTGTCGATTTTGACGCTCATATTGCTCAGTTCAGTATTTTTATTCTAGTGCTGTGCAATGGTTCCACTCGCACCTTACATATATACAGTATATAATGATTGGAATTAAAAGGTCGCAATATAGGGATGTCATATCAGAGGTTTCACAAGGATCAGTATTGGGACCATAACTTTTCTCATTATGTGTTAATAACGTGTCAACCATTCTCTCCTACTGCAGAATCACCTACACTCTCACGACCTACAGTTATATCTAAATGGGTCCAACAAGTTCAATACAGCCATCCATCTTGTAAACGCTGATTTACTTGCCTTACCTATATGAGCGCGGAAAAAGCAAACTTAGTCGCATACAAAAGACTTATTACCAGTTCAGAATGTTCTCCACCCTCACTTCTGAACAGCACAGAAATAACCTTTTGCTCTTCTGCAAAGAACTTCGGGTTAATCCTGGACAATCACTTAGACTGCATTGATAACACAACTTTAATTTGTATGAAGACTCAAAATCACTTCGTTCACTACAGAAATACAAAAAAGTATTTTCTTTAGAAGTTAAAAAGAAGATGGGTGAGTCGCTAATACCCGTCAGACTATGACGACGCTATTGTGCAAGGAGTTCCGTACGAAAGCTGACGCAGCCTAGAATGGCGATTAATGCTTGTGTACAATATAGTTGTGATGTACGCTATTTCGACCTTATCACCCTTGCCTATGAACCGTTACCATGGTTTCGTGCCGATAAGCGTAGAGACTATCATACGCTACGTTTGCTCTATCGTCTTCTCAACCACTGCCCTCGCTCTTATTTAGCTTCAGCTCCTCTCTGTACCACCACATAACACTGCCATGATTTTCTGTGTCAGGAACCCGACTTCGGAACAATATTCCTCAAAAAATAGGAGAAATTAAATTCCTTCAAAACTTCAAAACACAGTTAATGACTACCTTCTGCTACAATAGCTATCTCTCAAGTATACTGGTCTGCTGCTTAGACTTGTCAGTCCCCCCTCCCCCACAGATCTTCCCTCACACATGTTGACATAGTTCTTTATATAAATTCTGTTCTCTCCTAATAGCCGCTGTCACTGTCATTCGAATCTTCTTCTCTTTCTTTCTCCCTTTTTCTTCTATAATACTAAGCATTCAGAGGTGTTAAACCAATCTGTATCATTCTTAATGCCTACTGCTGTTGTTATCATGGTTACTATTAGTGTTGTCTATTATTTTTATTATCGTTATTATTGTCACTTATTATTTTTATTACTACTACTACTAGTAGTACTACTATTATTATTTCTGTGAATGTGCAATATCTTTTGTATATGTTGTTCCTGGCCACATTTAATGTAGCTGGGCCAAATAAGCCATAAATAAATCACTAAATAATACTTTGATACTCACAAACAAACCCAACAAAAGCCATAGGTCAGGGCGGCCAAAATTTCAACTCGCAGCCAGCCAGTGCCTTGGCACTTATACCCGCTGCACATTTCCACCACTATCATGCCACGTTGCCTGAGCGATTGTAGGGCGGAGAAGGGAAAACTGCGAACGTGACGAATGTAAATGGCAGTGCAGTCTCACTACATAAGACTTGGTTTTACATTTCACATTTCGGAACGACATAGAAAACAGTGAAAGAAATTTTCAATGTTATTTAATTATTTTTGGCGTGTAGAAGACATAATATAATTTTTATCTGGTTCAAACCGTCGGCATAGGACAGATGCAGACAATTCCGCAGACTATGGCACTTTAGTTGCCACGTAGTCATCACTTATTTAATTTCATAGTCGATAAAAGATCTTTCTCATACATATGTCGATCGAAATAGTGCAGCACGTTTGCAGCCTCATTATGGAGACGTGGAAACTCTAAAAGGTATGCAGAAGTCCTGGCAATTTTTAATGTAAAAGAGTTTGACATTAAAACGGGAATTACCTTCCAGGTCAATCAGTTCCATCTGCACATGCGTGGCGCTCTTTCACGTGAAACGGCGAACGGTTTCGAAAATAGACTGAAAACAGATGTAAGACTGATAATATCTTCGTAACATTTAGGGAACCACCGTTGTAATTAGGACAGGGTCACAAGGAATTCTTTAAACGTAGTGTTTTGTTTTAACTGCAGTGAGATTAGGGAACTGGATTTGTTCATCAGAATGCGTCGCTTCTATAATGCGATTTCTCAAGATCGAAGAAGACATGTTAAAGGTGATGTTTGTGTAGAAAGGATTGTTGGATTTCCTTCTTCAGCAGGATGTTGTTTTCAAAGGTTGAACGATACCTCCGAAATCCACACTGGGAGCGACTAAGTAGGTTCAGCGATTCTAGAACCCAAATCAGTTGACCATGTGTTCGCGTGCCTTTCCTATACATCTAGTAGGGGCCAACATGTGGCCTTTCCCTAGTTTTAGAAGGGACACTATCCTCCACGAGTCATGAAGGTCCCTGGTCAACCGAGTCGCATTAAAAAGGGACAAGAGTATTCCGTTTGTGTCCTGGTGCTGTAACATGCTGTATGGGATTCGATCCTTACCTGGGGCAGTATCCTTGACCCGAGACAGGGTACACTAAATCTCTCACAAGGAGAAAGGGCAATTGTAATCTTCAGTGTCGGTAGAATTAAAATTTCAACCAGCTCTCTCCACCAATGCTCGATGGCAGCGGAAATCTGAATGTCGATTTCCATTGGCAGTGACTGAACCACAATTATCCGCTATGGCATTCGCTGTTTCCACGTGTAGATTGTAGATACCCTTGCCGAAATACAGCAGTTACAGGTCGTCTGGAACATTTGCCAGATATCCTCTGTATGGCTTCCCATACCTTTGAAGAGTTAGCGGAACGATTGATCGAGCCCAGAAACACTTGGCTTGTTCTCGCTGATTTCACTGTTCGACATGGGTTCTATTTCTGATATTAAAGTATGTGCTTCTAGACCACTTTACCGTGGGAAATTCAAATATGTAAACAAAATATCGTTGTCAGGGATACTTTTTATGTAATATGTATGTATATGTATATTCACAATTCATGGCAAACACAGAGACGTTATAGAGAAATACGGGTATGTTGCCGCATCCAGTAGTGATAGAACGTGACAATTTCTTATGCAACAGCAAAATGGCTCTGAGCACTATGGGACTCAACTGCTGAGGTCATTAGTCCCCTAGAACTTAGAACTGGTTAAACCTAACGAACCTAAGGACATCACAAACATCCATGCCCGAGGCAGGATTCGAACCTGCGACCGTAGCGGGCTTGCGGTTCCAGACTGCAGCGCCTTTAACCGCACGGCCACTTCGGCCGGCGTGCAACAGCAGGTGGGAAGAATCAGACATCATTAGGTTATCCCCCGCAACACCTCTGTCATTAAGACCACCTGAAACATCTCATTAACTCGATCGGCGGCAGCCGGTCGCTGCCTCGGCAGTAAAGCTTCACGCCTCCTAGGGGCAGGTGCATCGAGTTTTCAACAGTTGTGTTAGCCGCAATTTGTGTCAGTCTTAACGAGTGGGTGTTTTGGCTGACAAGTAACTGTCTGTCATATTTCCGAGCACGGTTGAATTTTTTAGTTCCTGTGTGTAAACTGATTGAGCCTGGTGCTGAAGGTAAAACGACTGCTTGTTTTTACACATCAGTGTTCCTCTTGTTCCCTACTATTAATTTAATACAGGTGTATTACCAAAGTGGTATTTTTAAATTTGCAGAAATGCCACGTCGTCGTGGATGTCAACATAAGCCGGACAACTTCTGCTACATCTGTGGGAAGTTCACCTTTACCAGAAATAGGAAGAAAATTTCTTCAGTCATAAAGGAAGCATACAAACATTACTTTGGAGTAGAGGTAGGAGACCAAGATAAAGAATGGGCACCACATTTCTGTTGTGCTACATGTTACTGCAGACTAATTCAGTGGTGGGAAGGTAAAGAGAATATGGCGTTGTTTGCTGTTCCCATGGTGTGAAGGGTGCCTAAGGACAATGTTACCGATTGTTATTTCTGTCTAACAAAAATTCAGGGTTTTGCAAACAAAAAGTGGAAGAGGCACATTGTTTACCCAGTTCTGCCTTCCGCGAGAATGCCAGTGCAGCATTCCGACAACCTTCCAGTACCGTCAAGAGCTCGAGGTCAAATTCCGAGTGGCAGTGAAATAAGTAGTACTGAAGAAATCACAGATGATTCTTTACATCACTGCACAAGTGGGTCATCGCCACATTTGTTAACACAGGCAGATTTAAATGATTTAGTACGTGATCTAGGACTAAGTAAACAAAAGGCGCAGCTGCTTGGTTCAAGATTACAAGAGTATAATCTACTGCACCAAAGTACTAAAATCAGTGTGTTCAGGCACAGAGAACATGTCTTTATTTCTTATTTTTCAACTGACAAAGCACTGAAATTTTGCAGTGACGTTGCTGGCCTGATGAAAGTGCTGAACTTCACTTATATTTCACAGGAGTGGAGACTTTTCATAGGTGCATCGTAAACAAGTCTGAAGGGTGTTTTGCTCCATAACGGAAATAAAATACCCTCTGTTCCAGTAGCTTACGGTAGTTTGACAAAAGAGAATTACGAATTCGTACAAAGGATGCTAAATTCATTAAAATACAATGAACACAAATGGAAAATATGTGCAGATTTCAAGGTAATTGCTATGGTACTGGGAATGCAACAAGGCTACACGAAGTATGCCTGTTTTCTTTGCGAATGGGATAGTCGAGACCAAAATTCTCACTACGTGAAAGAGAAATGGCCTAGGCGAAGATGGAAAGTTGGCGAAAAGAATGTACAATGTGGAAGTCTGGTAGCTCCTGAATATATACTACTTCCACCGCTTCACATCAAACTTGGCCTGAAGAAACATTTCGTGAAGGCCATGGATCCAACAGGCTGTGGGTTTGCATATCTAGCTACCAAATTCACCCGTCTTTCAGCTGAAAAAATAAAGGAAGGTGTATTTGTCGGCCCACATATCAGGGAGCTGCAGAAAGATGCAAATTTTGAAGCATGTTTAATTGATAAAGAAAAAACCGCATGGGACTGGTTCAAGATGGTGTCGGAAAACGTCCTCGGAAGAAGAAGAGCTACTAACTACAAAGCAATGGTGAAGGATACGATCAAAGCATATCAGGATTTGGGGTGCAATATGTCTTTGAAGGTACATATGATGGACTCTCATCTGGACTACTTCACAGAGAGTTGTAGTGACGTATCGGATGAACATGGGGAAAGATTCCATAAAGACATTTCTACCATAGAAAGGCGCTATGAAAGGAAGTGGGTACCTTCTTTGTTAGCAGATTATTGCTGGAATATCATTCGTGAGAAGAAACATTCACAATACAAGAGAAAAAAATGATGTGCATTACAAGGCAGTGGCTCATTGTTTGTCAATTTTCTGTAATTTCTCATGTCAAATAAATGCTTCAAAGTGTATACACAGAGGTTACTGTGTTATATGTTAGATACCACCCTCCATTAATGTGATGAACTTATTACATCATAAAGATGTGCATTTGTTTGTCGAATTTCACCTCACGTTTGCTGCACTATATCAGAAACTGAAAAGAGAAATAAAATTGCGATTACTCATAAACTATCCCTGACAGAAAAAAACCAAAAACAGTTTTCAATTCAGCACTCAAAATACAACTAGGATCACAATATTTTTTATCAGAAATAGAAAAAAAGGTTTTTTTTTGTAGAACAGTGTTTTCTGTCGTGCCTTTTCGCTCACGATTCAGAACGCTGCGAGATTCATAGCAGAAGGTTGACGTTTGAATCGTCACAGGGCCATACGTCTCTCCCTGACGGTGGAGCGACACTCATCTTTGGACCGTGGGACAGGCCGCCTCCGGGGTCGGTTTGAAGACTTGGGGATGGACGCATCAGCCATCCAGTTAGCCATCCAGTCCTGGACCCAACCTCGACGTTCAAAAACAGTCTCCAGTCCACTCTGCTAAACATACACCTTGGCGCTTCCTTTCAGGGACAGCTCTATCTGAGAGGTGAATCCACATAGGGGCGTGGCAACTGGAATCCAAGTCAGCGACCACTTTCCAGTGTGCAGCATCGACAAAGGCTGGAGAACAGAAAGCAAAGGCTATGGCCGAGAAGACCCCATGATAGTCCAAAAGTGTGTACTACCACCATCATTAAAATAGGCATAACTCCTCTGACATAGTAAGGCACTCCACAACCCTACGCCTGAGGCATGTTGATGAAGATCCACATAGCACATTGTGAGCATTAAAATCTCCTACAAGTAGGAAGGGTGAAGGAAGTTGTGAAATCAGTTAAGAAAGACCGACCCTATCCCAAATTTCGTTGGACGGCGGATACACACTACAGATGGTAAGAGCAAATGGAATATGCACCGTGAGAACAACTACCTGAGAAGCTGCACTGAGGGAGAGAGGAGTATTACGTGTCATTCACAAAGACAGCCCCTCCATCTTTAGCTCTGTCTCCACCACAATCTTTCCGATGAGGACTGTATCCCTGAGCATAGGGATGTTTAAAGTGCCTTTCCTGTAGACGCAGACAACGGGGCTTCTCCTGTGCCAACAGTCTCAGCTCCTCCATTTGTGTTCTGTATTCGTTCATGTTCCACTGAAGCCCAGGAGCCATCTGTCTGGGGGATTTATGGTTTCCTCCCGCTTGAACCCGCTTCAGAAGGTAGAAAGCCCAGTAGACTCAAGGGTTCATCGAAGCAAAGTTCTAAGTTCACGGCCGTGTCGTCATCCTCTAAGTGTTCCTGGATGTGACGATCTGCTTCGATTCTGCCTTCTTGATAGTACGCTTATCCTTAGTCTTCTGCTTCAAATTCGACGACGTGAGGTATGCTGTGACATCCCAATGTGCAGCACGTGCCCTGCCAAGCTGGTAGTGCCAGGAGAGAAAGCAGTGGTCACTGTTGGAGTTCACGTGAAGACAGCAACATCATGAGCGAAGTTGTGTTCACCGTTGGAGTTTGGGTAGAGACAGCAACAGCGGGAACTGAAGCAGTGGTGACCGTAGGAGTGTGCGTTGAAACACCCCCGTTTACATTCCTTTATTGGGTTTTGCATGATTTACCAAAGCCGCCAAACAGTTGATTATTATAACTATATGACTGTGTGCTTAATGGTTGAAAGGCTATCGGTTTTTTTCTGCTGTGGTTTCGGGGGTATTTCAACCGAGTGCGGCTGTTCTGAGACGGAATAGTTAATGATTGAAAGTTGTCTATAACTAAAGACCATAAAGGTTGCGATGTACAAACTGATATGAATTTTCTACTAACACACAAATTCTGAAGCGGTTGCTACCTTCGCCTTACACTTTTAATTACGGTTATATCTTTTTATTGGTTGCTGATTTCAAGCACTTCGTCACAACAATCCTCACTGCAATCCATGGGCCGGCCGAGGTGGCCGTGCGGTTAAAGGCACTGCAGTCTGGAATCGCAAGACCGCTACGGTCGCAGGTTCGAATCCTGCCTCGGACATGGATGTTTGTGATGTCCTTAGGTTAGTTACGTTTAACTAGTTCTAAGTTCTAGGGGACTAATGACCTCAGCAGTTGAGTCCCATAGTGCTCAGAGCCATTTGAACCATTTGCAATCCATGGTTGTTGCTGGCCGACGCGGTTGACGCGAAACACGTAATTCGGCACTTGTCACTTTTGGTTTCATATCACTTGCGAATCGGTATCGATGAGGGCCCACCCCACGACGATCAGGGGGGCGCGCTCATTTGTCATACTCCGGTGGATTTACCGTTTACTACTCACTCGACCACCATTCTAGCCCGTCTCTCCAGTACCACTCCTCGCTCTACACACTAGTCTTACTGTCTCCTGCAGCGCTCGACAATCGACTCCTGTCTGCTATCGACCTGGGTGTCGGATAGTAGCATCTATGTTTGTGGGATCACGGATCCCTTACAGCGTGAAGACGGCAACAGTTTCATCTGAACTGTTGCTGCCACAGATGTCCTTGCAAAAGCATTTCTTGGTATGAGGGTCCACAGGTGACGTCTGGGTGGAAACACATAATCTATTGTTTCTTCGCGAGTACTGCAGCAAATGATGTGACAGACTCTGGGGTTGAAGTGATTTGCACATCATTTTCGCTCCAGCGTATATACACGTTTAGTCACCTTTAACTTTTGGATTTTCTTTTCTTGGTTGTACACCATACAGTCTCTGCTCCAAGCTGTATGTAGACCTGAACAATTGACACAAATGTCAGGGAAGGTGTACATAGTTCCATCAGCATAGGTGTCCATACAACACTGTACCACATGTAACTCTTCCATTACACACGAGAGTCGTGTGCTCGGATTTCTGGCACATGGAACACTTCATAGGGTTGGGGAAGTATGGTATGGCTTTATTAAAAACCCCGCCTTAATATGATCCAGCAAAGTCGGCGAACTGAACGCCAGTGTAAATGAGTCTGATTTTCCCAGTTTTTCTTCCACACGAGCATTAATTGCTTCACCTCAGTAACCCCTTCGTCAGCCCATTCCTCCTGTAGTTCTGCAGTGTCCATGTGCATGATGTCACTGCATGTGACCACTGCTTGACTGTAGTTAAGGGCGCGGTGGTGTCCAGCTGCAGTAGGACACCCAAAACTTCAAGAGGTTGTTAACTCACTGTGATGCAGCTGTTTCCAACAGCAGTGTGCCGTTACGCAAATGTTCAACAGATTTGAGACTGCAGCCGATACATCAAGGTCTTTTTGGGTATAGAAGGGCGATACCTTCTCTTGTCCCCTGATCACAACAGACATTTTGACACTGTGGGTGCGCCGTGTTACGACACAGTGTTTGAACGTTTGAGGGAGATTTCTCACAAGGTCTATCTCCTGTCTCGCTTTGAAGGATGATTGTGAGTACTACCTAACAGACAACCAAAATTTTCGGGAGGAAGTTCATAGAAAATCGTGGATGCCATAGTGATCCCACCAGCAGTTGAGAAACGAACAGTTCGCCCAGACAAAGCATGACTGAGTAAACCTTATATAACTAAGGCGCGGCAGGTGCACCAGAGGTTGCCCGCTAATGACTGTTCCACCACAACAAGTATGTATCACACTGGCACGCAGGACATCGTAAGACTGAGAGTTTTTGTAATCCTCGCGACCTCGGCGGTCAAGCCAAGATCCCCATTCCCTGTGGTACACGACGTTCCACCGTCTCACCGGACAGTGATCGCCGAAACATGCCCAGAGCTTCGCGGTTTGCGAGTCCCCACCTCAGGAACCCTGGGGTCGCCAGAGCCCTTAACCAGCAAGCAAATGCTGAGCTACTGAGGGTGATTTTAATTGTGTTGCACGTCCAAGCAATCAGACCCCACATTATAATTTTTGTCCCGATTTAAGTGAATTGGTTCAAAATGGCTCTGAGCACTATGGGACTTAACTTCTGAGGACATCAGTCCCCTGGAACTAAGAACTACTTAAACCTAACTAACCTAGAGAAAACATCACACACATCCATTCCCGAGGCAGGATTCGAACCTGCGACCGTAGCGGTCGCGCGGTTCCAGACTGTAGCCCCTAGAACCACTCGGCCACCCTGGCCGGCCCGGATGGTCTCTCTAAGCAGTTTTATGCGCACTTTTGGGCCCTCTTGGGTGCTACGTTTACGACGATGTTAAACGAGGTTACGCAGGGGAGAACTGTGCCTGTAGACTTTAATATTAATACCGAAAAAACACGGCCGTGACTCTGTGAATTCTTTTCGTCCTCTCACTTTGCTTAATTTTAACTATAAATCTGTAGCGACGGCAATAAATAGCAGGTTATCTTCTGCGTTGGCGAATGTGACTGACAGTCGTCTTTCTGGTCGCTCAATTTTGACTCCAGTATCGGAGAAGTGATTTCAGCTTCTGCAGCCATTTCTGCCCACTGTGCCCTACTTTTCTACATGTTAACATGGCATCTCATCATGTTTCTCATAGTTATTTTGCCTGTGTGTTGCAGGCAATCGGTTTCACCCTCAGTCTCGTGTAGTTCTCTCCCACATAAGGCATCGTTGCAGAGACACTTGACGATGGTCAGCTGACGCCGCCGATCGCGATCAACCGGTGTGTGCCCCAAGGCAGCCCGCTTTCCGTTTCCTTACTTGTCCTGGCTCTGGAACTACTGCTTCGCCGTCTTCCATTGCAGTTACGTAGAATGAGTGTTTCTGGTGCAACCCTTACTGTTCAGGCGTATCCAGACGTGGTGGTCCTTCTCCGTCGTAGTGAGTTTCCAATGTAAAATTAGTTTTGAGTTCCTGACGGGGGCAAAAGTAAAATTCTCAAACTAGCGAGCTTCGATGATGTTGTTGGGCCGTGGGCTACTGCTGTAGGCTGGCGTACGCCATTGGGTGCCATCGTTGATTGTTACCCTCTTAAAATGGCGACACCTAACTGGAAAATTGACAAAGTCTAGGGGGGCACACTGGAGCACGACTGTCCCCATGTCACAGTTCTCCAAAACGTTCGCATCTTGGATGCATATGTCTTGTGTAAGTTATTTTACATTGCCCAGTTGGTCCTGATTCCTGCAAAGATGGCAAAAAAAAAAAAAAATTCCGCTCTTGTCTGGCCGGTTTTTATGGAGACGTTACACATTTACGTTGCGCTATGCGATCACGACACGAAAAGCACTTACGTATCTTATGGGGGTTCCCTCTAGTTTGTACATTCAGCACACGGTTGTGATTATTATCCAGGAATCATATAATTTCGAGACTTGCTGTTCAGACATGTGCGTCCACCTAGTCTTGCTCTGCCTGCTTATATTGGACGCCTTGATTTTAAACGACGACACGCTGGAGAATGTTACCTTGCCGTGGGCTGTTCGGGTTCCGATGTACTGCAGCGGCCGGTACCTGCGAGCCGGTCTCTGCTCGCTCTATCGGAAAGGATTGTCTGTCCCAATCCCATAGAACTGCTGTCGCCGCGGATCCTCTGGAAGACAGTGTGGAACAGTATTAGCTTCCCGTTTCTTTCCATGACAGTGGTCTCTTCTCTGTACAGAGCGGTAAATAATTTGATCCCCAATGATGACCGTTTGCATCGGACTGAATCGGTAACACAGACAAATGTAGGAAACGTGCTCTGATAGACAGCATCCAGCATCGACTTACCTGCATTTGGCAAACTCGTACTGGCTCCGGAACACTTGGCTTTCCATACCAGGTCTGTTGCCTCCCTCTACACCACTGATATCATTCGGAGACTTTCAACTTTATTTTTTCAGAAAACGGAAAACAATGCAGTAATCTGGCTGCTCGGTTATTTTGTACATTCCGTGGTCTCTGGTGATGGGGGAACGATCAATTTGCGTTTCACCAGTACATGTATTCCGCCTACTGGAGCAGCCAGACGCTTTCAGGACTCTTTTGACATGCTCACCTCTACGTTTCATCGGCAGGGCATAGGCTGAGGCCAGGTGCGAATGCTACAGGCTTGTAATGCCATGCTCTGTAGTACAACTGCCTACGAACACTCATGTGAGAGATGAGTTGACTTACAGTGCTGTCTGATGGGTAGTGGATACGTAACAGGACAGATGTTCAGCATTAAACAGTAAAATAAAATGAAAATAAATAATTGAAGTGCAGTGAGTAGAGTTTTGCGTTGGAGGGCTCGAGTTGGATAGTTGACTTACAGGTCTGGGTATAATGTTTTTTATTTTACGTATAATTTAACTCTGCATAATAAACAAGGCTGCTTTGGCTCGAATAATAATAATAATGAAAAAGACGGAAAAACGTCTGGTCAGAAACCAGTAAGTTGTAGGATCGAATATGAACTGTGTCACTTTTTTTCTCTCTGCTTATTAACCTAGCATAGAAAAACGGTAAAATGTCTGGCTAGCAAACGAAGGGTTGTTGGATCGAACGCTACCTGGGTCACTTTTTTACACTCTAGCTTTTAACAAAAGAAAAGGCGATAAAGGGCGTGCCTGGAAACTGAGATGTAGCTAGATCGAATCTCGGTCGAACCACGAATTTTTCAGTCTTCGTTTTAACCTAGCCTTCACCTCTCAACAATGTGAGACGTCGCCAGGAACGACACGTGGTTCGGATTCCACGTTACTCTGTTAACTTTCACCACGTGGGCAACTGGCGTAGATTAAGGACTCGCAGGTCGCCGATGTCGTCTCCAACAGGAAAACTTGCATACTGGTCCACACGAAATAATAATAATAATAACAAAAATTATTATTATTATTATCTATATACATAAAATTAAGTTTGCACAGAACCCTCAGAGCAGGAATCCTACTCGCAGATGTCTGTTTTCTGTTTTTAATTAGTATTATAAGAAGCAATGAATTTACAATTCGTTTCCTTACCTAACTTTGCTAAAAACATTATTCCTGTCTTTATCTACTACTATTTACCCTAAAACCAGTAGCCATAGATCAAATGTTTGATTCTGGGGAGGGGAAGGAGCGTTCATACTTTGTTATTGTTTCTTTCCCCCTTTACCCCCTCCCCCATTTCGACATTTATCTTGCTGTCATCCCCACATTTAATATGCCACATGCATACTATTTTAATAACAATAACAGTGCAGTATATAAGGGGCAGTCGAATGAAAAGGAGAAACATTGAAAAAAACTAAGTAAACTGTGGTGTTCAGTGCCTTCATGGAAAAAGTTTGCATTTGTCTACGGAATCATGATAGTCCCCAAGAGCGCACTTTTTCGTCTGAAGCAAATCTATAGCCTCAAATGTTCTTCTTGACAACTCCAAAAATAAGGAAATCGAATATTGAGGTATGTCCGCCTCTTTTTTCCTCTTTGTTGCATTTCAGCTCCCCATCTGCGGCGGGGGGGGGGGGGGGGGGGGGGGGCTGGCAACAGCATAGGCGCTGCTCTTCAGCCGAGAGACAGTAAGTACAGAACATGGAAACATAAAGAGGAAATATGGTGAGACAGAGATATAAAAAGGGGGTAACATAATGGAATATAAAATACAAGGGGGATGACTGTAAAAATGGAGATAAAAATATAAAATAACCACTCACTGTGACGATTAAGAAACCCAAGGTAAAGTACAGTTGGAGCATAAAAGTGGCGACGGGTGGAATATCACAAAACAATCACAGACAGCAACACTATGTTCAAGTCCAGCACATGATTAAAGTCACAGCACTTGATGTCATTGTAGAACAGCACCAGACACAACAATGACATAGCACACTGATGACAAAAAACAAACTGGGAGGATCTCCCAGCAGTATGGATACAAGGGAGAAGGGAAGAGTGTGGGGGAGGGGGAAATAGGCGGTGTTAGAGAGGGGAGAGAGAGAAGGGGAGACGGGATGGGGGGCGCGCTGAAGGGGGCCTGGAAGGGAAGAATGGAAGAGGGAGACAGCGCCAAGGAGGGGATGCAGAGACTCAGGGGAGGGGAAGGACGAGAAACAACTCAAAGGGGAGGAGGGGAGAAGAAAGGGGGCCCTAGGGAGGGGGGGAACAAGGCCAGGCTACAGTTGGTAGTGAGGGTCGAGATCCTGGCAAGGTTCTTCATCCGTGAGGGGGAGGTGTTGGAAATGGAGGAGATGGAGGGTGTGGAGGTAGAGAGAGGGAGGAATACAACGATAGAGGTGCGGCAATGGGAGAGGGGTGGACAGGAAGGATGAATCCAGGGGGTGGGGGGATCAAGCCTGTGGACAGTGTAAAGGGAGTGGAAATGTAGGAGGAAAAGGAGGAGGTGGGGGAAGGGGATGAGGCCACTGTGGAGTCATATGGGGACGGAAGGCGGATACAGAAGGCGACCACCTTGTCTCACGTTGGGATAAATATTTTAACAGTTATTCAGTTACTTTTCAAATAATGAAGAGTTTAGTTTCTGTTTTCGAACTGTCTTGTTTTCATTGTGCTCTCCCTTATATGTCAAAAGTACAGCAATATAAGAAAGTAATTTATTAACTAGGGGAAACTGAAAAAGAAGCAAATCAAAGTTTTTGCGATATGGTATGAAAGGACAGGATTATAGGATATATATCAAGACATCAGGGAGTAACCTCCATCGTAGTAGAGGGAGCTGTAGAGTGTAAAAACAGTAAGGGAATATAGAGTTTGTGACTTCCTGTTATGTTTTCATGCGTAATTGTTCTCTGTTATGGTAACTAAGCGTTACTGCCTAGCGAGAGTTTCACAAAGGATTACACGGAAAGGGTGAGGGAAACACGTGTCGTCACTTTCAGCTTCTAACAACATACACTGGTGTTCAAAATTAAAGCAACAAACCACTATTTCCTCGTCCTGTGCCTAATTCACGATATAATCATACAAACTGTCAACAGGTGTCCATACGATCGTGTCCTGCACGAAAGATAGCATTCTGGTCTACATACAACCACCCCAGGGATGACGTCAGGCCAGCAATCAAACGCGATGGTGTTTGCCTAGAAGTCCCACATCCACAATCGCTGTGTACAGTCACTGACGGTGCAGTATGGCGCAGAGAAGATCCTTACCAGACTTCCTACGGTGTAGAGCCCTAGAACGCAGGGAAGCAGGACAGTCGCTAACTGATGAGGCCTGATCTACATCTACATCTACATGGTTACTCTGCAATCCACACTTAAGTGCCTGGCAGAGGGTTCAGAGAACCATTTTCATACTACTTCTCTACCATTACACTCTCGAATGGCGCGTGGGGAAAAAGGAACACCCAAATCTTTCCGTTCGAGCTCTGATTTCTCTTATTTTATTATGATGATCATTTATCCCTACGTAGGTGGGTGTCGACACAGTATTTTTGCATTCGGAAGAGAATGATTCTGATTGAAATTTCGTAAGTAGATTTCGCCGCAAAGCAAACCGCCTTTGTTTCAGTGACTGTCACACCTACAGCACGATAACACGAAATGGGCTGCCCTTCTTTGCAATATTTCGATGTCCTACCTGGTAAGGATCCCATACCACGCAGCAATATTGCAGCAGAGGACGGACAAGTGTAATGTAGGCTGTCTCTTTAGTGTGTTTATCGCATCTTCTAAGAGTTCTGCCAAAAAAGCGCAGTTTTTATTTCGCCTTCCCCACAATATTATCTATGTGGTCTTTCCAATTTAAGTTGCTCGTAATTGTAATTCCTATGTATTTAGTCGAATTGACAGCCCTTAGATTTGTGCGATTTATCGTACACCCAAAATTTATCGGATTTCTTTTAGTACCCATGTGGATGACCTCGCACTTTCCTTTGTTTAGTGCTAATTGCCACTTTTCGCACCGTACAGAAATTCTCTCGAGATCAGTTTGTAATTGGAATTGGTCGTCTGATGATTTTACTAGACGGTAAATTACAGCGTCATCTACAAACAGTCTAAGGGGGCTGCTCAGATTATCACCTACATCATTTATGTAAATCAGGAACAGCAGAGGGCCTATGACACTACTTTGCGGAACGCCACATATCACTTCTGTTCTACTCGATGATTTACCGTCTATCACTACGAACTGTGACCTCTCCGAGAGGAAATCACGAATCCAAACAACTGAGACGATACTCCATATGCACGCAATTTGATTAACAGTCGCTTGTGAGGAACGGCATCAAAAGCCTTCTGGAAATCTAGGAATATGGAATCGATCTGATATCCTTGTTGATAGCACTTGTTACTTCATGGGAATAAAGAACTAGCTGTGTTGCACAAGAACGATATTTTCTGAATCCGTGTTGGTTATGTACCAATAAGTCATTTTCTTCAAGATGATACATAATGTTCGAGTACAGTATATGCTCCAAAATCCTACTGCAAATTTAGGTCAGTGATATGGGTCTGTAATTGAATGGGTTACTCCTACTTCCTTTCTTGAATATTGGTATGACCTGTGCTACTGTCCAGTCTTTAGGAATAGACATTTCGTTAAGTGAGCGGTTGTATATGATTGCTAAGAAAGGCGCTATTGTGTCTGCATACTCTGAAAGGAACCTGATTGGTATACCCATCTGGACCGGAAGACTTGCCTTTCTTAAGTGATTTGAGTTGTTCCGCAACACGTAAGGTATCTACTTTTATGCCTCTCATGCTGTTCTGGTTTCGAATTCTGGAATATTTACTTCGTCTTCTTTCGTGAAGGAATTACGGAAAACTGTATTTAGTAACTCCGCTTTAGTGACACCATCATCGGTAACATTTCCGTTGCTATCGCGCAGTGACGGTACCGACTGTTTTTTGCCACTGGTGAACTTTACATACGAGCAGAATCTCTTTGGGTGTTCTACCACATTTTGCGACAATATTTCATTGTGGAAACTATTAAAAGCATCTCGCATTGACGTCCGCACTAAATTTCGAGCTTCCGTGAAACTTAGCCAGTCTTGGGGATTTTGCGTTCTTCTGAATTTGGCATGTTTTTTTCTTCGCTTCTGCAACAGTGTTCCGACATGTTTTGTGTAGCAAGGTGGATCAGTCCCGTCTCTTATTAACTTCTGCGGTATGAATCCATCTATTGCTGTCGATACTGTATCTTTGAATTAGCGCCATATCTGGTCTACACTAACATAATTAGCTTGGAAGGAATGGAGACTCTCTCTTAGGAAGGCATCAAGCGAACTTTTATCTGCTGTTTTAAATAGATATATTTTGCGTTTATTTTTAGTGGTTTTTGTTGACATGGTTTTGGGCCTCGCTACAATGACCTTGCGTTCACTAATCCCTGTATCCGTCGTGACGCTCTCTATTAGATCATGATTATTTGTGGCTAGGGGGTCAAGTCTGTTTTCGCAAACATTTACAAATCGTGTGGGCTCATGAGCTAATTGTTCAAAGTAATTCTCAGAGAAAGCATTTAGTACAATTTCGGAAGATGTTTCCTGCCTACCACCGTCTTTGAACATGTAGTTTCGCCAACAAATCGTGGGTAGATTGAAGTCTCCACCAATTATAACTGTATGAGTGGGGTAGTAATTTGTAATGAGACTCAAGTTTTCTTTGAAGCGTTCAGCTATTATATCATCTGAGTCGGGGGGTCGGTAGATTATTATTTAGCTATGGCTGTTGTGTATAACCTCTACCCATAGTAATTCGAAGGAACTATCTATTTCAACCTTACTACAAGATAAACTACTACCAACAGACACAAACACAACACCACCTAATTTATTTACTCTATACTTTCAGAACACGGTTTGCACCTCTGTAAAAATTTTGGCAGAATTTATCTCCGGCTTTAGCCAGCTTTCTGTTCCTATAACGATTTCGGCTTCAATGCTTTCTATCAGCGCTTGAAGCTCTGGTACTTTCCCAACACAGCTACGACAATTTACAACTACAATACGGACAGTTGCTTGGTCGATTCTCGTCGTTTCTTTGCCCTGTACCCTTTGAGACTGGGGCCCTTTTTAATCTTTCCCAAGACTTTCTAACCTAAAAAACCGCCCAGTGCACGCCACACAGCCCCTGCTGCACGTTTAGCCGCCTCCTGTGTGTAGTGGACACCTGACCCATTTACTGGAACCCGAAAGCCCACCACCCTATGGCTTAATGGGAGCCGTCCTGTTATTTTTTCGGATGTGGCGACAGTTTATAGAGATCGAAACTACCCCGAAGACCTTGGACGCAGCCGACCACGTGTAACATTTGAAAGACAAAATCGTTATTTGGCTGTACGGACACGGTGGTACCGCCTTAGTTCTGCAGGGCAACTGGCATCTGACCTCCCAGCATCCACTGGACGAATTGTAGCGAGGAAGACGGTGTACAGAAGCCTTCGGCAGAGTGCACTTTACTGTATGTGTACCTCTGGCGCGTCTTTACAGAAGGGAACGTCTAGAGGGAGCTGGCAACATGCCACCTGGACGTTCGAAGAGTGGGCCGATATTCTTTTCATGTCTAGTTGCTGCACTATTCCTGGCTAAAGGAGGTCCGACATGGTATTAGGGGGTGTCCCCTGTCTTTACTCAGCGCAATGTAATGTGCATCATAATTTTCAATACACGATACTAATTCTGGTACCTTTCCCTGGATGCAACTGCAGTTTAGTAATATAATATCAGTCCGCTCTACATTGGATCTGCAATGACAAGAATTCTCTGAGGACATTGTTGCGGATGTATTTTCGAATTAGGTAGGTAACTCGGCTCTAATCCGAAAAGGGGAAGGGGGACTTCTGTAACCCAAGAAACCTCCATGTGCACGCCACACGTAATCCACTACCCCAGTAGGCACTTTCTGCGTGTAGTGCACGCCCGACCTATTATGGTGAACCCTAAAATTCTTTGCCTGATAGCGGAGATCGACAAATTCGCATCTGATACCTTAGTAGAATTGTCTCAGTCTCTGGCTTAGACCTTTCAATCTGCTCCAAGGTCCAAACCAGACGGTCAGGTGAGTCTTTTACACGTTTAATTCTCTGCAACAAAGAGCAGAGTGAAGTGTTCGAGTCCCAGTCCCAAGCATTTCCAGCCACGTGGCTGACGAGTCGACAGTAAGTTAGGAAGTAGGTGGGGGGAGAGTCTCGATTGGAAATGTTTCGAAGGGCTTCCCTTTTCTGGCATTCACCTGTGCAGTCAGAAGAAACCTCCCAATTACGTGTTTGGAACTGCAGTGCTGAATGTTTCTTAGGTTTCAGGGACGATGCCTCTAGCTCCAAGTAGCATTCCATGTTCAAAGTCTGCTAATTGCCATCGTGTGGGCATAATCACGTCAGAATCCTTTCCACACTAATCACTTGAGTACAGATGACAGCTCCGTCAAAGCCCAGCCCTTTTATACCATGTCGTAGCCAAAGATATAAATGCTATTGTGTGTCTGCGAACGTGTTTGTATCTTATACATGTGCGTAGGGCCGATTAGTTGCTTAGGATGTGTAGTGTGCTTGCTATTTCTGGATGTTGCAGTTTTTACAAAGGAAGTGTAGGCAAGGTTTGTGTGTGTGCGTACACGCTAGGGAGCCTATGTGTGTGTGTGTGTGTGTGTGTGTGTGTGTGTGTGTGTGTGTGAGTGAGTGCGTCGAGGACTACAGTTTATGGCTTTCTTGACTCTCACTAGAGTGCTCAAACTTTCCGTTAGCTCTGCGTGCCACTTTATAAGTGTGTTCATATTTTTCGGCCGTCGCGCGATGTGTTTCAGTGGCCGCAAACGTTCTGATTGGGATGACACCTGGCGACCGCAAGGCGAAGCAGACGTGCCGCTGGCTCTGTACGGTGGATCCCAAGGAGTGTGGCCGGCGCAGCATTAACTGCAAGAGGAGCCGAGACACTGGGCGCACAAAACGGTAACTGACTCACTTCTTGTTACACGTCAATTGTAAGCTCAACATATTTATCACAATCGGTTTATCAGGCATTCGAGAAGAAAAATGAATGATTAAAATGTAGCGAGGGAGGAGAGAGAGAGAGAGAGAGAGAGAGGTGGGAAGTCTACTGAGAAGCAACGATCATAATACGATGGGCGTTAAATAAGTAATGCAACACTTTTTTTTCTGAAAGCAGGATCGCAATACTCCATATTATTATATTAGAACAAATAAGCCCTCGGTCACAAAAATTAAGTCAAAATTGACCAGGTTTCGACGCTACTATGAGCGTCGTCTTCAGAATTAAACTAACTGTTCTAAAACGTAATAGGTATATAAGACATTAATAAACTAAAGTGTGTACTGACTGGAAAGAGATGCAGTACTTACAAGTCACATTCTAAATAATCTAAGCCTGAAAGGCGACGTCATGAAAAGTTGTAAATAAGATGGCGAGCCGCTAAGGGCTGCTCGTACCTCAGTGAAGACGGGCTGCAACAAAACTGAGGTGCCCACGTTAGAAAGTGTGGGGAAGTAAACATGGTGTTGCTACGAGCGCCATCTAGTAGCCGCAGAAACAACTAGGCTACTGTACATTCAAAATTAGACACATGGAATTGTAATGAAGCAGATTCAGGTATAACGTAAGCACTAATAATAATAAGATGAAGTTAATACTTATGTGCTTTAAACAGAGATGCATTTTGTAACGTAAAAAAACGTCAGTTATGACATACAAGAAAACGGCAAAAACGTAACAGGAAAATAACATTTCGGCAAACTGCATGAGGAAATCTGAATCAAAGATCAAGCAAATGGCTTTATACAATCGAAAAAGTTTTTATTTCGCAGCGGCAGCTGTTCTTTGAGAATGAGGCCATTATGACGAGATAGATGTTTGATAATCTCCAATTCCTCTAAAACATCTAACCTACGCCCCTTCTTTTCGGTATGCAGAGTATTGCTATCGCCAATGGCTTTAGGCACGTATCCAGTAACTAAGAGATGATCGGCAAAGGATGAATTTAGGGGACTGGTGCCGTTCTTTCTCAAAAGATGTTCTATATGTCTGATGGCGAAAGCACGTCCAGTCTGCCCTATATAATAGGAGGAGCAGGTATCACAGATGATCTTATAAACGCCAGAACTTTCTGTAGGGGAGCGAATGGATTTCAAATTATGAATTAAGTATCTCTTCATATTATTATTAGTAGAGATGGCAACATTGCAGTTGTATCTGTTGCGAAGCACGCGCTGAATATGATAGGAAATGGGTCCTACGAAAGGAATAGAAAAGCGTTTTTTTTTGGGTAACTTCAGCGTGTGAGGTGTTGAGCGTATTAATTCTTGCAGTTTTCTTTTTGAGGATATCGTCCATTATTGACTGCTATGGTTTTAAGTAAATTAACCTCCTCATTAAGCTTTTCTGTTGAAAGTGGTATAGAGGTGGCTTGGTGGACGGCACTCTTTTGGCTACAGAACCCAATTTGCCGAGATAATCTCCGTTCAATGGCTGGTCTTACGCCACCTTATTGTGGGGGCCTGCACGCGCGCATGGTACCACTCCACAGGTCGACGTCAGGGCCAACATCTTGCTGCTTCAGTAACTCCTCCGTCATCCACCTACTGCCCCCTGTGGCGAGCATACTTCATTGGGCCAAACAGATGGAAGTAGGAAGCTGCGAGATCCGGGCTGTAGGGTGGATGAGGAAGAACTGTACAACGAAGTTTTGTGAGCTCCTCTCTGGTTTGGAGTCTCGTGAGGCCTTGTGTCATCATGCGGAAGGAGAAATTCTTTTGCATTTTTGCGGCGACGAGCACACTGAAGTGATTTCTTAAGTTTCCTGAGGGTAGTACAACAGATTTCGGATTTGATTGTTGCACTATGAGGAAGGTCATCAAACAGAATAGCCTCTTCAGAGTCCAACAACGCCGCCGCCATGGCGTACTGGCTGAGGGTGTGGCTCTGAAGTTTTTCTTCAGAGAAGAGGCGGAGTGGCACCATTCCATAAATGGCCGCTTTGATTCTGGTTCGAGATGATGAAGCCAGGTTTCATCGCCTGTAACGATGTCCGATAAAAAATTTGCACTATCCACCTAATATACGTGCAAGAAATTCCGCACAGATGGTCATTCGTTGCTCTCTATGGTCTTCTGTAAGGCAGCTAGGAACTCGACTGGCACACGCCTGTGAGTACCCCATCTGGTGGTCGAGCAGGGCCAGCTGTTGTGTAAGAGCACAAGAGCACGTGAACCCCCTAACTTTTACACCTTGCGATTTTATTAGTTATTTTTCTTTGAATCCTGTTAAAAGTAACGCAGATTCTGCAATCTGAAAGATACGGCACTTAAACCTACCGCACTACAGCTCCTCTAGACTCGGTGAAACTTCGCATCGGGGTCGTGAGCACACCTTCCCTTGTGCACATTGTAAAGGAGTTCGTGCACATGCGCAACTGACGTGACGTAATTACCTTACGGGACAAATATATACGGATTTGATAAGCAATGTGCACGGTTTACGGCGTGCACAGCTAGCCCTCAACACTCAGCTACAAGTTTACGTCAGTGCCATCAGGGGGCAGCATACTGCAGCAGACTTTTATCCACGTTCGCTTGTCATAAATCCCGCTAGATTTCCAATTCACTCACTGCATAGTAACATTAGACATCAGTATATGTTATAATTACACTGATACTTAAACCTATATTGTGGGATTATAAAAGAGATATAGTACATTAAGTTTTGAAATTTATCATACAGTAATCCATTTGAGGCGGTGAGAACCATAAAGCACATCATCGTCGCTTGTGGGACTGTAGCATTTATTCATGCTTCTGACATCTGTTGATCTCATGGTGGGTCAAGTTTATCTGTACTGCAAATAAGCATGAGTACCAGCGAACATTTAACAAAGAAGTGTATGATAAGACTAATTTGTTGTGTGGGTACAATGTAAGAGTGCCTGATTTTCAGCCCGGAAGTTACTTCGTTAAGTAATACATGAATTAGAAACGTTGTACATTTTTCCGAAAAGATTAAAAAGCACTGCCAGACCCTTAAATGTGATTTGCAGAGTGTCCATGTAGATGTAGAAAAATCGACGGTATGTAGTGTGTATTTTGTTTGAAAACTGGGTTTTTACATTCAGATACGGTGCTTACTGTTGACAACAGTAAGGCCCACTTTGTTCTTGGCCATGGAGCTTCTATTCAGTTGTGAATAACACAACTGTATTTCAGGTGCGTTTATATTTTTACAGATGTAATGACAATATGATTTTTACACCCATTTTTATTCAATAGTCGGGATGATTACTGTTTCCGGTATATTGTACATAAGAGTGTCTACACTATTTTTGTTTTTAAAGAGACGACTGAACCCATGAAATTGTGTGATTCAAATTATTTACATACGTAATGATGACAGGATACTTGTAGTTCTCTTTTTTATATCAAACAATCATGAGAGTTCTGTATTATCGCAGTTACTTACTGTTTTACTTGTGTAACGACGATTCGACTTTTTGTAAGCACTGGTTTTAGTTCCTCTTGTGTTGTACATAGTGGTTGTGTTCTACTTTTGTTTGTACGAAGTTTCTGTTAATTGACTGAATAACTGTATGGTGTCTTTTCCGCTTGATTGCCATATCTGTAGTCCGTTCAACATAATATTTCATTTATGTATTCACAGCGTAATAATTGTAAGTAATTCTTGCATTCTACTGTTAAGGTGAGCTAGTATCTATACATATTTTTCGGTTCAGACTCTCGCACCTAAGTCATTAGCTTTGGTTGAAACGAATATGATAGCATACAATCGAAATACTGCAGTAGACAGATGCCGAGCAGGATGTTTACATGTTAACACCTTTGGTTAAGCGGCCGTGCCTAGACAGTCCAGTACAGCACAGCACAACACAGCACTTTTGTCGGTTCCCTGATTCCACTGACGGTTGTGTTTCTGTGAGGCGATGGACGAACTGTTTAAGTGTGTTCTTCGTGTTCCAGAATGTGTGTCTTCCGTTTTACGTATGTAATATTTCTCCGGAACAAGCTCTGTGCCATGCTCCCTGGACGAATTTCAGCCTAAAACTGATAGCTGTAAAAAAAACTTTTTTAACCCTATGTGCGTCACATTTAGAAAAAAATTGGGGAAAATTTTTTTGTGATGAATATTTGCTGTATATTTTGCACATATGCCATATCCATTGCAAAAGTTCTTTTAAAGCTATTGGTTAATAAATAAAATAATGATTCCAAATGGCATCATTAGAAATTACATAATAATTACTCAAAGAAATGCATACATAACTTTATTGTAAACTTACCGTATTTCATTCCCTTGCCCTTGAGGAACTACATAAAGTTGGTTCCACAACCAAGGATTTCAGTATACACAGAATAAAACTAAACACAACAGTTATTGTTCACTCACAAATGCAGTAGCACAACTCACGACACTTCTCTGTTCTGCACTTCAAACAAACGGCGAGTCATGAAAGGAAACGCCACTGTCATCTGTTGGCCAAACTTGGAACTACGTGAAGCGATGCCAAACGGTATCATTGAAGCATTGAGAAGCTCAAGAAAAAGGAGGAATATTTAATGATGCCGTTTGGAATCGCAGACGCAGAAAGGGTTAAGTATGGATTCCTCAACAGGACGTAAATTCCCACTTACACAAAAGTGCGAAACGGATAAAAACGAAAGTTTAAAAATTATTTCGTTCTTGCATAAACTGCACTCAATTATTGAGCCATGGCTGGCTCGCGTCATGCCGTGTTTTTTATCATTGGTTGCCCGTATTTCTTCTTCGGCTACTGCCATGACGTTGGTGTCTTCTCAGTCGGCGCCGAAGCGCCAGTGAGGTGCGGACAGCCAGTACTTGTCGACCGCTGGCCACACACATGTACTGTCCGACGGAAGGAGACTCGAGCGGGAACGACAGTTGGTTGGTCGTTCGGTCGGTCGTCTCATCGGGCGACATATATTTGGTCTTTTGACCATTTCTGGGCCTCGTCAGCTGGTCATCTTGCCAGATGTGGGTCGGTTGCTCCCTTGTGCGGAGATGTCGGGTGACCAATGGGCCAGTGTTCCCTCTGCATGGTGGCTCCGAACCAGTGTGCCCGGGTCGCCGTGTCTCCAGGTTCCGAACGGACATCGAGTTGGGGCGCAGCATCAGTGCAGCCCGGATAGCCATGATTCGCCCGACCGTTGCCGACACACATAACCAGAGTGGCGATGGCCTTGCTTGGCCGTTCGGTCGGTCGTCTGATCAGACGACATGTATTTGGTCGCCGACCGACTATCGGCTCTGTGTGTGAGTCGACTTGTGATTAGTCTTTGTTGTTGTTCAGTGAAATCACTGGGCTAGCAGGACAGAGCGGATGCGGTTATATTTGTGGAAAGTGGCCAAAATAAGTTACTGTCAGTTGCACTCGACATGTAAACTTTATTTCTTAAAACACACAATCACACAAGCAAGAATCAAAACTGGAAAGAGATTTTCACTCTGCAGCGGAGTGTGCGCTGATATGAAACTTCCTGGCAGATTAAAACTGTGTGCCCAACCGAGACCCGAACTCGGGACCTTTGCCTTTCGCGGGCAAGTGCTCTACCATCTGAGCTACCGAAGAACGACTCACGCCCGGTACTCAAAGTTTTAACGAAAGACCTCCTTTGATTAAATTTAGATCAGCTGAAGGCCACATCGAAAATGTAAGGCACAAGGCCTAAGCAAGGAACTGAGATACAGGAATTCTTCTGGAGGTTTCACTTCTTTAGAAAATTTTTTTTATCTTCAATGTAAATAGGCGGAAAGCCTTAGCTTAAATTTTTTCCGTAGAATTCGGCTGAAGGCCTCACATTAATCAAGAAATGTGTTACAGCTTAAGGCTGAGACAAAGATTTTCAAATTTTAAATTTGAAGGGCTCATATCAACAAAAGAATTTAATGGCTAGGAAGAAGAGCTTTCAATTTGAAAAGGCTGAAAGCCTTATCTTGAAATATTTCGTGTGAAATTCGGCTGACGGCCTCATACTAAGGAATAAGAATCTTATGACTTAACGGCAATTAATTTAAGAGAGTTAAAACTCGGATGAAGGCCACACACCATGCTGAAAACAATTTTATGGCTAAAGGCCTAATGGGAAGAGCTTCTAAATTTCAACTAAAATATGCTAAAGGCCTTATCCTAAAATGCTTCACATAACTCTCAGCTGAAGGCCACATACGAAACCCAAACAAGCTCATGGCTTGAAGGCCAGACAAAGAAATTTCCAATTTTCAATTTAAGCTGGAAAACTCGGCTGAAGGCCACATAAAAACTAGGAAATATTTCTTACGGCTTAAGGCCTAGACAAAATTTTTCAACTCTAGAGTTGAAAAGGCTGAAAACACGGCTGAAGCCCGCATACCAAATTGAAACCAATTTACAGCTTAAAGCCTAGGCACAAGGAATTTTCAATTTTAATTTTGAAAGGCTGAAACTCGGCTGAAGGCCACATATCGAACAAGAAACAATTTTTTTTACAGCTTAAGGCCTAAGAAGAAAAGCCTTGCAATTTTAATAAGCTAAATCTCGGATGAAGGCCACACAGAGTACTATAAAGGAAATCACTATGTGAAACACAAGGAGTGGCGCTCAGAAAGTTCCAAGGGTCAGCATGGGAAAGTAACACTAACGCACGTTTAGGTGAGACAGGCAGCCAGACCGACAACCTCTTAATCGAAAGGCAACCCAACCAAAAGCCAGTGGACGAACCAACTAACAAGATCAGTTCTGCTCCACCAGACCAGCAAAACGACAACAAGATGTCAATAGCTCACCGTTCTGGATACTGGTGCTCAATCCAGCCAAGTCACAATAAACGCCCAAAACTACCAACAACACCTCAGCTGTCGAACTACACGCCGTGCTTCACAGCATCAATACGACGAGGAAAATACACTGTCAAAAACTACATCAACGACCAGGGCAGGTCACCGGAACGTCAACGGCCACAAGTCAGAAGATACCGCTTGTAACTTCATTAATGAAGGAATGAATTAAATTAAGTTAAAAACCACAAAGGAAGACGGCTGCAATTCTAGCCAACTTCAATGCAAACACGTTGTTGATCGCGGGAATCTCACAGATAGCGACAACCAGGCTCAAACGAAGAGATGTGATAGCAGCTGAGGCTTGATAGTAGGTTAAGTGAGCGCTCAACCTTCGAGTCCAGGATCGGTGGGCGACGATTTGTGTAACCCTCGCAAGAAGCGCCTCACAACTCCAAACGCGCGAGCACGCCGCCAGCGGCTCCGGCCTGACAACGCGCCACAGAGACTTCCTCGCTGCTCTGCCCCAACCGACCGACTGCCACACACCGCGCAGCCGGAAAATACACTGCTGGCCACCGTAAATGCAACACCCTGAAGGAAGCATCCGAATCAAGTGAAATTTACACCGTGGGTTTGCGGCGATGAGATATGCAACTGATTAGAATTTCAGCGCAGACGCACATCACGCGCGCCTGTGGCGCCACCTCATAGCGCCATTTAAGGCTTGGCGATTTCGACGAGTGTACGTTCGGCACGTGTGTTTACCTTGTGGTTGTTTCACAAGACGATCAGTTATGCCTCGTAAACAACAGCGAACATCGTTTGATCAAGTATCCGAGTTCGACAGAGGAAGGATAGTGGCTTACCGAGGTTGTCGATTATCATACAGAGAATTCGCTAGTCGTGTTGGACGAAACCAAACAACTGTAATGCGGATATGTGACCGTTGGATGCAGGAGGGTACGACGGACCGACGTGGTCGATCGCATTCACCTCGGTGCACCACGGCACGTGCTGATAGGCACATTGTGCGCATGGCAGTGACGGATCGCTCAGTGACATCCCGAACCATAGCACAGCACATTGCGTCTGTAACACATCATCCAGTGTCTGCGCGCACCATTCGACGCCGTTTACAGCAGTGTGGTCTGTCCGCAAGACGTCCATTGCTTCGTCTACCATTGACGCAGAACCACAGACGTCTCCGTCGCCAATGGTGTGATGACAGACGGATGTGGACGGCAGAATGGAATGACGTTGTCTTTACTGACGAGGTACGCTTCTGTCTGCAGCACCACGATGGTCGGATTCGAGTGTGGAGACACCGTGGAGAGAGGATGCTGGACAGCTGCATTATGCACCGCCACACTGGTCTTGCACCGGGTATTATGGTATGGGGCGGTATTGGATATTACTCTCGCACGCCTCTAGTACGCATTGCCGGTACTTTAAATAGCCGGCGCTACATATCCGAGGTGCTGGAGCCAGTTGTCCTTCCTTACCTTCAGGGCTCGGCCACAGCCATATTTCAACAGGATAATGCGCGACCACACGTGGCACGCATTGTCCAAAGGTTCTTCGTCAATAACCAGATTGAATTGCTTCCCTGGCCGGTTCGCTCTCCGGATCTTTCGCCGATAGAAAACATGTGGTCCATGGTTGACACAGATTACATCCCCAGCTGCCACACTAGATGATCTTTGGCAACGTGTGGAAGCTGCTTGGGCTGCTGTACCCCAGGAACACATCCAACGTCTCTTTGACTCAATGCCGAGACGTGTGGCAGCGGTGATCTCCAACAATGGCGGCTACTGTGGCTACTGATTCTGGCAGGAACCACATGTCACAGACGTCTGTAAACGTAATCATTTGATGCTTGGTCAACATGTTATCCACAAAATAAATTTTGTTGTGCTACCTCTTGTCTTTCTTGGTGTTGCATTTACGGTGGCCAGCAGTGTATATCCGCCACACCAAAGACAGTACGGCAGTACTAGTATCGATACACTCTGCTGCTGGCATTCACGGAGAGACGACAGCAACGTGATGGCGGTAACCGAAGAAGACATAAGGCACCACTGGAGTGCAACCAAAGATAAAAAACAAGTCACGACGCGAGCCAGCCACGGCTCAATTATGTTCATAACAACAGAATTCTACAAAACAATTCATCCTTTTTTCAGACAAATTATATACATTATTAATGTTATTATTATAATTATATTATTATTATTGACAGCAGTTGAAGCTGTGCAAATATGTTGATAAGCATAACTATTATACAGCACATGACAGGCCGCTGTTACCGAGCGTTTCTAGGCGCCTCAGTCCGGAAACGCGCTGCTGCTATGGTCGCAGGTTCGAATCCTGCCTCAGGCATGGATGTGTGTGATGTCCTTAGGTTGGTTAGGTTCAAGTAGTTGTATGTCTAGGGGACTGATGACCACAGATGTTAAGTCCCATAGTGCTTAGAGTCATATGAACCATGTAGAGCACACGCTAATTCAGAGTATACAACTATGAGCCGCCACTGTGGACGAATGTGTCAGCACTGCCAACAGAGACATCCAGTAGATCAGAGAGGTGTTTGGCTCTGAGCACTATGGGACTTAACTGCTGTGGTCGTCAGTCCCCTAGAACTTAGAAGTATTTAAACCTGACCTAAGGACATCACACACATCCATGCCTGAGGCAGGATTCGAACCTGCGACCGTAGCGGTCGTACGTTTCCAGACTGTAGCGCCTAGAACCGTTCGGCCACTTCGGCCGGCAGCGAGGTGTTTGATCGTGATTAGACGATCACCTCGAAAGAGAATTGTCGCATATTTAAAAAAATGCAACACCTGGAAGGCTACCGAACAGGAGCGACAACGAATAACTTACCTTGAAAGTTCTGAGAGTTCAAAGGAGACGCCACAGGAAGGGCGTGGGTTTGGGCATTGGCCATAAATGTTATGTACACTCACGAGGTATCACGTGAGCTGACTTGTTGAGCCGCGAGGGCCGCAGTGCACTGGTTGTGACCATGATGTGGTCGTACCTGAGGCCGCACAGGACAGTGTCCAGAGGCGCCAGCAGTGTGGTCTGCCCGCACAGTACAACGGCGGAGGTGGCGTAGCTCGTGGGACAGTTCAGAACAGACAGCGGTCCAAGAGGGACCTGTATAGCTCTGGCCTGGGAGCTGGACGTTTAGTATTTGCCCTGGCTCTCCTCACGCTCATACGTAGCCGTGTACCTCTCTCCATGGGACTTTGCAATCAGGACTAGCGTAATTTCATTCAAGTCATTATCCAAAGTGACTCAGATGAGCAATTAAATACTGCAGTTATTCAAGTCTTACCTTTGCTCGATTATTACCCGTCAGCGTTCTATAACTCTTTCACACTTTCCGTTAGCCATCTCCACGTTAGCTGACTGGACGGACCTTCTCCAGTCTCCAGTGCACTGAGTGTCTGTACCGCTCCCTGGACGCGACACACTGCCGCACGTTCCAGCACTGCTGGAGGCACAGCTGTGTGCAGCCGGCGGGCGCACGGCAGATGGACTGGTTTGCGCGACCTTTCTTGCGATGACGACATACGCCTCACCCAGCGGTTCACTCTGCAAGCGTCTGTGAATATCTGAGTGCTCTTGTTTTCCGCTGAAAGAAATACAATGACACGTCTCTGCTTGGAACGCACATCCGCTACAGACGCCATTTTGAAAGCCATATACAGGGTGGTCCATTGATAGTGACCGGGCCAAATATCTCACGAAATAAGCATCAAACGAAAAAACTGCAACGAACGAAACTCGTCTAGCTCGAAGGGGGAAACCAGATGGCGCTATGGTTGACCCGCTAGATGGCGCTACCATATATCAAACGGACATTAAATGCGTTTTTTTTTAAATAGGAACCTCCATTTTTTATTACATATCGTTTAGTACGTAAAGAAATACGAATGTTTTAGTTGGACCACTTTTCTCGCTTTGTGATAGATGTCACTGTAATACTCACAAACGTATAATTACGTGGTATCACGTAACATTCCGCCAGTGGGGACGGTATTTGCTTCGTTATACATTACGCGTGTTAAAATGGACCGTTTACCAATTGCGGAAAAGGTCGTGTGCTATGTATGCTGCTCGGTATCCTGGACGACATCATCCAACTGTTCGTACCGTTCGCCGGATAGTTACGTGATTTAAGGAAACAAGAACACTTCATCCACATGGGAAACGTCAACCACGACCTGCAACAAATGATGATGCTCAAGTAGGTGTTTTAGCTGCTGTCGCGGCTAATCCGCACATCAGTAGCAGACAAATTGCGCGAGAATCGGGAATCTCAAAAACGTCGGTGTTGAGAATACTACATCAACAACGACTGCACCCGTACCATATTTCTATGCACCAGGAATTGCATGGCGACGACATTCAACGTCATGCACAGTACTGCCACTGGGCGCAAGAGAAATTACGGGACGATGGCACGCGTTCTATTTAGCGACGAAGCGTCATTCAACAACAGCGGTAACGTAAACCGGCATAGTATGCACTGTTGGGCAACGGAAAATCAATGATGGCTGCGACAAGTGGAACATCAGCGATCTTGGTGACTTAATGTATGGTGCGACATTATGGGAGGAAGCATAATTAGCCCCCATTTTATCGACGGCAATCTAAATGGTGCAATGTATGCTGATTTCCTACGTAATGATCTACCAATGTTACTACAAGATGTTTCACTGCATGACAGAGTGGCGATGTACTTCCAACATGATGAATGTCCGGCACATAGCTCGCGTGCGGTTGAAGCGGTATTGAATAGCATATTTCATGACAAGTGGATTGGTCGTCGAAGCACCATACCATGGCCCACACGTTCACCGGATCTGAGGTCCCTGGATTTCTTTCTGTGGGGAAAGTTGAAGGATATTTGCTATCGTGATCCACCGACAACGCCTGCCAACATGCGTCAGCGAATTGTCAATGCATGTGCGAGGATTACGGAAGGCGAACTACCCGCTGTTGAGAGGAATGTCGTTATACGTATTTCCAAATGCACTGAGGTTGTCGGACATCATTTTGAGCATTTATTGCATTAATGTGGTATTTATAGGAAATCACGCTGTAACGGTACGCGCTCTCAGAAATGATAAGTTCACAAAGGTACATGTATCACATTGTAACAACCGAAAAAAATGTTCAAATGCACCTATGTTCTGTATTTTAATTTAAAAAACCTACCTGTTACCGACTGTTCGTCTAAAATTGTGAGCCATATGTTTGCGACTATTACAACGCCATCTATCACAAAGCGAAAAAAGTGGTCCAACTAAAACATTCATATTTCCTTACGTACTACACGAATATGTAATAAAAAATGTGGGTTCCTATTTTTTAAAAAACCGCTGTTGATATCCGCTTGACCTATGGCAGCGCCATCTAGCGGGCCAACCATAGCGCCATCTGGTTTCCCCCTTCGAGCTAGACAAGTTTCGCTCTTTGTAGTTTTTCCGTTTGACGCTTACATCGTGAAATATTTGGCCCGGTCACGATCTATGGACCACACTGTATAGAACCGCCATCTCTCGGAACTCCGTGAAACTACAGGGTTGGAGGGTGGAATATTCCATGACGTCCCACAACAAATTCCGCATATTTCTTATTGAATGCCAAACGTATGCAATATACTTTCAGCAAAGGCAACCCAAGACTACAAGATCTAACCTGGGACTTATTACAATACCAAATTGTGCATCATAGTTGGAGGGGGACATTACGCTTCGGGCGAAGTGAATATTAAAGCAGTTATTAATTAATATATGTGTGCCTAAATAAAATCTGACATGTTTCATTATTAACTTCTTTACAATAGTAATCTGTCCAAGGAAAATTGAAAATATGTAGGAAAAATAGAAAACACATTTTAACTCATCTTGATAATTTAATAATATTTTTATGCCGCCCCACCATGAAGCACACATCTCACTGAGAGGAGTTTGTAACGCTCATCAATACAGACAGACGTACCGTGGGTGTAACCACAGTTGGCAGGAGTCGCAAAGAAACAGTCTTCATGAGTGACGCATGTGGCCTTGCAGCATTAACCAAAATCGCATTCAGGGGCGTACCTGCTGTATTTTGGCACCTGATGTCGAGTTTAAAGTCGCCACCCCACTATCCTGCCGGCAACAATTGTACGTAAACATCGTATGATAATTTTTTGGTTGGATGCAAGCAATTTTCTGATGCAAATGATTAAGTATAGTTTTTGTCAATAGAAAAAAAATAATTAAAACACATTTTTGTAAACAAATCACTTTACTTGATGGTTAATGGAGCAGTACAAAAACCAAACCTTTCTTACTAACAAGCGAATTCAACATGTAGCTTAGAAGTCCCTCTTATGGTTACTGGTTATAGGTTCCACCTGTTATACAAAAACACTATTTTTTCTTGTTATCGAAACATGTTTTGGCACCTCTGTGCCATCACCAGTGAGTTTTGCTTATAGAAAACTGTAAAAAGTGAACATATTTTGGGTTGTAACTGGTCTAAAAAAGTGAGACCTAAAGAAAGGTTCTGTTCGCTTTTCTTCTTA
Organism: Schistocerca piceifrons; assembly: GCF_021461385.2. Lineage (NCBI taxonomy): Eukaryota > Metazoa > Arthropoda > Insecta > Orthoptera > Acrididae > Schistocerca > Schistocerca piceifrons. Next base: position 479,392,796 of record NC_060145.1, on the reverse strand, counting down.
CCGCGATTCTACATTATATGGTTTTGCAGGACCATCTGTATGGTGTCCTGCACTGATACCTTGTCGTCTGTAAACTTAAGCGATGTAAATGTGAATTTCACTGGCAAGTTAACACATCCCTTCTTTTTTTGAGAAACATGATTTTGGCATGGCAAAATGTTTTGCGTATATATTCGTTTTGTTGTGCCTGATCCTTGTTCCTACGCGCTCTGAGGGCACTGCACATACATATTAATGTACGCTGCGTAATTTCGGTTTTACAAATGCCTTTTCACTTCACAAAACGCGGTAAGCACTATGTTGTTGTGTTTCCTAACTCCGTCGGCGTTCATTAGTTCCCGAGAGATTTTGGCGTCGAATTTGAATTTTGTTTACTTTGTCTCTCTCTTTTCTCCATTTCTGTGTGTGTGTGTGTGTGTGTGTGTGTGTGTGTGTGTGTGTGTGTGTGTGTGTGTGTCTGTGTGTGTGAGTGTTTTAATTTCCTTTAGCTGTTGGTGTTGCCTTTTCTCTAAAGTCCCTTCAATGTGTTAAATAATGTGCCTTTACATAGTGTAGTGTTTTCATTCAAAACTCGTTTACCTTCTGCTGTTGCCTCTTATATATAAAATTTCTTTTCTACTGTTTGTGGTGTAGACTGTGACCGGATGTAAGTATTTTAAAATCTGTTGCTATTGTAATTGTGCGTTGGTTACGGACTTTTAGGTGGTCAGCAAATGTGCTCTAGGTACTGTTACTTTTTAGGGCTCTGAGGTGCTCTGAGTGTCTTGTTTAAAAAATTTGCATCTTTTTTCTATCTAATTGGCAAGTGTTGCTTGTGAGTTAATATTTCCTGATCTGTTGAATTTATCTGCGTGTGTCTTCTGTTTTATGAGTTTTTCTCTGTTGTGTTGTCTGTCCTGTATTCTATCCGAAGTCCGTGTGTCTTCAATATGTTGACTATTCTGTGGACAGCTCTGTTATTGTAGGCGAGAATGTGCCATTTTATTTTGTGTTTGTATTGTTGCAGTCTTGTATCTTGCATGTGGTCATTGTTTGTATGTTGTTTTGATATGGGTTGCGTAAGATTTTGTGTCTCTCCTTTTCTGTTACAAGTATGTTGATTTAATTTCTCTATCGTATGGGGCTTGTAACCAATTTCCTCTGCTACACATCAAGCACCAGTTCACTTGATACCACATCATTGTAGCTTGTATTCTTATAAATGATACTCTGTTCAGTCCGTGGAGCATGAATCTGAGGCTTCTTGCTTGTGTGCTACTGGGTGGTTCGACAGATTGTGAATGGTGATGCTTATCGTTATCGAAGTCATGGCTGTTGTTCGTTATTCGTATGGTGATATCTATAAAATTTTGTGTGTTGCCTGTTTCTTTTTCTAACGTGAAGTGAATTTTTGGGTTTACATTTCTTATTTCATTGTATAGCTGTTCTATATGTGTGTATGGTTCATTAGTCAGGCATCTTAAGTCATCGACATACCAGTATATACTTTAGACTTTTTTGGTCTTATTATGTGTCTGGAGATCCTGTTTTGTAAATTGTTCATGAATATGTTGGCCAGCAGGTCACTAATTGGTGATCCCATTGGCAGGCCTTTATGTTGGGAATAAAATTCTTTGTTGAACCTAAGGTAATTTTGTGCTGTTACACTCTTAAATGTGGTTGCTGTTTCATTAACGTGTGAGACTGGTGGGTTTCCTTGTTGTTTGAGTCTTTGTATGGCGAGGTTGATTGTTTCATTTATTGGAATACAAGTTACACTGTTGTGGCATCAAATGATGTGATGCTCAGTGTGTAGAAGAGGAAAACCGTTACAAGCCCCATATGGTAGAGAAATTAAACCAACAAATTTGTAAACAGAAAAGGACACAAAATCTTACACAACCCATATCAACACAACATACAATGACCACATGAAGTATACAAAAGTGCAACGACACACACACAAAACTAAATGCAACATTCTCACCTGCAACAACAGAACTGTCCACAGAATAGGCAACATGTTGAATTAACACGGACTTCACATTGAATACAGGACAGTCAACACAACTCAGAAAAAGCATATACCCACAGACAAATTCAACACATCAGGAATGTAAGAACTCAACTGCAACGCTTGCCAATAAGTATACATAGGACAAACATTCAGGAACTTTTAAACAAGATACTCAGAACACATCACAGCCATAAAAAGTAACTGCACCCATAGCTCGTTCCCTCACCACCTAACAGCCCGCGACCAAAACCCAACTACAGTAGCGACAAATTTAAAAAAACTTGAATCTAGCCACAATCTATACCACAAACTGACAGTAGAAAAGAGCTTCCACATACAGAAGGCAAACAAGTTTTGAATGAAAACACTACACTATGTAAAGGCACATTTTTTAACACATTGAAGGGACTTTCCGGAAATGGCAACACCAACAGATAATGGAAATTAAAATACGCACACACACACACACACACACACACACACACACACACACACACACACACACACACACATACACACACACACACACACTGAAAGAGAGAAAAGAGAGAGACAAAGTAAACAAAATTCAAATTCGGCGCCAAACTCTCTCGGGAACTAATGAAAGCCGATGGAATTGGGAAACACTACAACATAGTGCTCACTGCGGTGTGTGAAGTGAAATGTCATTTGTAAAACCGAAATTACGCAGAGTACATTGATATGTGTGTGCAGTGCTCTCAGAATGCGAAAGAAGAAGGATCAGGCACAACAAAACGTGAGTAATAACGAATATATACGCAAAGCATTTTGCCATTCCATAATAACGTTTCTTAAAAAACAAGGGATGTGTTAAGTTGCCAATGAAATTCACGTTTGCATCGCTTGGTTTGCAGATGACATGGTATCAGTGCAGGACACCATGCAGATGGTCCTGCAAAACCATATAATGTAAAATCACGATAAGAAGAAAAATGAACAAAAATCTTCGTTAGACCTCACTTTGTTAGATCAGTTACAGCCTAATGTATATACACTTTTTACAGTTTTCAATAAACGATACCCGTGATTATGGCATAGAGGTGCCGAAACATCTTTGGGTAACGAAAAAATAACGTTTTTTTCATAAAAGGCGGAACCTTCATCCAATAATTTAACTGCAAACACGAAAAGAAATACAAGAGCTACAGATCCAAAATATGAATCTCCCTTCCAACTTTGAAGCAAATTTTGAAACAGTGGGTAAAAATCGTCACCTGTAGCTGGATTTCTTTCGATTGTCAAAACTAACAAACTAGAGAGCAGAGCCGGCCGAAGTGGCCGTGCGGTTCTAGGCGCTTCAGTCTGGAACAGCGTGACCGCTACGGTCGCAGGTTCGAATCCTGCCTCGGGCATGGATGTGTGTGATGTCCTTAGGTTAGTTAGGTTTAAGTAGTTTTAAGTTCTAGGGGACTGATGACCACAGATGATAAGTCCCATAGTGCTCAGAGCCATTTAGAGAGCAGAGCTTGACTCATACTGGACCTAAGATGATTCTTAATTGGTTCGAGTTTTTAAAAACTCATCTCTCATGATCCTACCAAACCACACAAAGTTAAGAGAAATCTCTATGTCAAAATGAAATTCTGAACAGTTTCGGAAAAATATTCAGTAACGAACAGTAAGACCCTTAAATATGTCCAACCATCAGGCTCTGTTTCTTAGAACTTTGGTAGCTAACAAGATACCTTGTTAGGCGTGGAATTTATGCGATGATACCATCTACAGAAATCTCATTATAATTGTAAACTATACTTTTTTCCAGTAGTGGGAAATTTCCACTTCACAGATTTGATCAGATAGCTGTGCTTTAAAAGAGCAGAACGTTCTGATATACGTTTCACGGTTTTGTAACGTGTACCGGATTCTCGCAGAAACCTGTCGATGCACTCTGACGTTGACCTTCTCCGTTCCTGTTGCAAAGGCACTGTAGCCTTCTCTCCAGGCACAATTTTTTTTCTTGTTGATAGTTCTACTTTTTTGCCACAGTATTACCCACCTAATCATACGTATCCTTCGCAAAACGAAGCTTTTAAGTTTCTTCGCGTATGTCCTGTCTCTCTGGTTCTTCACTTTCGTGTGTTTTTACGTTATGTACGTATCCACTCCAGAATTGAGGTAATTTTATACCTTTCGCATGTCGTTTTGGTATGATGCTTTTTGAAAACTTGATGCTGAAGGGATGAAGGGTGTAGAAGGTTTAACAACATTCAGCACTCAGGTGACCTGCGACTGGTCTTTCACAACTTTGCCGCTCTCTTTTTTGACAACTGTGCTCCACTTGGGAGATGTTTTATGTTTATGTATATATTTTAAATTATATTTATGTAATTTTATTTAAAACTATATTTTTAGTCAATAAGAGCAACTGTTCGTTGATAAAAAGGAAATAATTAAAAAAAACTGAGTTGTTTAAACACAGGCAGCATTTACTCATTGGAACTTAATGACACGTTACGTGCAAAATAAAGGAAATACTAGTACCGTACGTAAACAGTGTTTACGAATTATAGCCCAAAAGTTTTGTAGCATTAAAATACCTCAGTTTGATAAACATTTTTGGGAAGCGTTCCGCACACACTTCCCCTACAAGTAGCACACAATGTTAAGGGCAGTGTGACGTCACTTTATTTTCTGCAATATTTGGCCCAGTTCGTATCTCCTCGTGTTTTTGATGCTCCTCCTGCTATTGCTGATTTGGTGATTTTGTTGCTGTATCCATCAGACACAACTTCGTCCTCCCTAATAATGTGGAATATTGAGCTATTGCTAATTTCCTGAGAATTTTTCCATTATATATTAGTCAGTCCTTTTATTTTATCTTTTTATTGGGACCATTTCGTAAAGGAGATAAGTAATGAGCAGACGTTAAAAAATTAGAACACAGCGAGGGGCCATGTACTTCTTTTACGCGTTGCACAGATGTTCGCACACGTCTAGCTTTCCCTTAGTGCAGTTATAGAGTCACATTTTTATGGAGACACCTGTATCTTCACATGTGTCATCATTGCTTATATTAGAACTAAACAGTGAGACTTCAGGGGAACGTAAAACACATACACATTGTCTTGTTAAACAAAGCAAACTTGAATTCAACGTTTCTGTATTTATTGGGCAGGAGCTCAGGAGGAATTTCGCGTTTATTCTTGTGCAGTCTACCTTTAGTCAGTTTCAAGTTGATCAAGGTCCTGGCATGCTGGACACCACTATGTCAGCTATCAATGGTTGTATTTCTACCTGAGTCTTTTATGTGAGTAACAAGATGTTTAAGAACATTTGAAAGCCATATACCGTTACCTGAAATGTTCGCGACAAGAAATTTCCGTTTCCACTACCGCAACCACCTTTAGTTCCAACTTTCTTTGTATTTTCAGGCAAATACTGCTTAAATGAGCAACGCCGTCGAAATGGAGTGAGTTGCTTAGCAGTCATCAGATACTCTTTAGGACTTGTAAGGTCCTGGGCCGAGACCTTTAGGGTTGCAGGATTTCAAAGCGAGGAGTTTGGTGGTAAAGGCCTGTTGGCGCTCTGCTCACTAATGAAATGGCATGAGTGAGACATACATTTATTCCACTTAAGTGTTACCATAAAATCATCTCCGTGACCGTGAGGGCAGTGGACGCAGCATGCAGCCTTGGAACACACTGACTTATCTACCCCAGCAAATTCTCGAGGTGCATTCTGGACTATTCAATCCCATGTCTGGCCATACTGATTTAGGTTTACCATGATTTCCCTAAATCGCTTGAGGAAAATGCCGGAATGGTTCCTTTGAAAGGACATGGCAGATTTCCATCCCCAGCCTTCCCTAATATGCTTGTGCTCTGTCTCTAATGGCCTTGTTGTCGATGGTAGGTTAAACACTAATCTCTTCTCCTACTCTTCCTATTCTCAACGCTCTTGTCTCTGTTGTGGCTCCTCAAGATACATTGCGGTGCCATGCAGGGCTGCTCATGTTACACTGTGGTGCCATGGTGGGCTGCTCACGTTACACTGTGGCACCATGCAGGGTTGCTCACGTTACACTGTGGCACCATGCAGGGTTGCTCACGTTACACTGTGGCACCATGCAGGGCTGTTCATGTTACACCATGGCGCCATGCAGGGCTGCTCACATTACACCGTGGCACCGTGCAGGGTTGCTCACGTTACACCGTAGCACCATGCAGGGCTGGTCTTGTTACACCATAGCACCATGGAGGGCTGCTCACATTACACCGTGGCACCGTGCAAGGTTGCTCACGTTACACCGTAGCACCATGCAGGGTTGTTCACGTTACACTATGGCACCATGCAGGGTTGCTCATGTTACACTGTGGCACCATGCAGGGTTGCTCGCGTTACACTGTTGCACCATGCAGGGTTGCTCACGTTACACTGTGGCACCATGCAGGGCTGCTCATGTTACACTGTGGTGCCATGCAGGGCTGCTCACGTTACACTGTGGCACCATGCAGGGCTGCTCACGTTACACTGTGGCACCATGCAGGGCTGCTCACGTTACACTGTGGCACCATGCAGGGCTGCTCACGTTACACTGTGGCACCATGCAGGGCTGCTCACATTACACTGTGGCACCATGCAGGGTTGCTCACGTTACACTGTCGCACCATGCAGGGCTGCTCGTGTTACACTGTGGTGCCATGCAGGGTTGCTCACATTACACCGTAGCACCATGCAGGGCTGCTCACGTTACACTGTGGCACCATGCAGGGCTGCTCACGTTACACTGTGGCACCATGCAGGGTTGCTCACGTTACACTGTGGCACCATGCAGGGTTGCTCACGTTACACTGTGGCACCATGCAGGGTTGCTCACGTTACACTGTGGCACCATGCAGGGTTGCTCACGTTACACCGTGGCACCATGCAGGGCTGCTCATGTTACACCATGGTGCCATGCAGGGCTGCTCACATTACACTGTGGCGCCGTGCAGGGTTGCTCACGTTACACCGTAGCACCATGCAGGGCTGCTCTTGTTATACCATGGCGCCATGGAGGGCTGCTCACATTACACTTTGGTATGATGCAGGGCTGCTCACGTTACACTGTGGCACCATGTAGGGCTGCTCACGTTACACCGTGGCACCGTGCAGGGTTGCTCACGTTACACTGTGGCACCATGCAGGGCTGCTCATGTTACACCATGGTGCCATGCAGGGCTGCTCACGTTACACTGTGGCACCATGCAGGGTTGCTCACGTTACACTGTGGCACCATGCAGGGCTGCTCATGTTACACCATGGTGCCATGCAGGGCTGCTCACGTTACACTGTGGCACCATGCAGGGTTGCTCACGTTACACTGTCGCACCATGCAGGGTTGCTCACGTTACACTGTGGCACCATGCGGGGTTGCTCACGTTACACTGTGGCACCATGCAGGGTTGCTCACGTTACACCGTGGCACCATGCAGGGCTGCTCATGTTACACCATGGCGCCATGCAGGGCTGCTCACATTACACCGTGGCACCGTGCAGGGTTGCTCACGTTACACCGTAGCACCATGCAGGGCTGCTCTTGTTATACCATGGCGCCATGGAGGGCTGCTCACATTACACTATGGTATGATGCAGGGCTGCTCACGTTACACTGTGGCACCATGTAGGGCTGCTCACGTTACACCATGGCACTGTGCCGAATCACTAGTTTAATTTGTCATGGGTGTAAAATGCTGTTACTAATTAATTATTTGTAGAAGAATGGGAAACCATGCAGAGGCCGATTGTCGGCAACTTAGTTTGGGTTCTGGAGAAATGTAGGAACACATGAGGCAATACTAACCCTACATATTACTGTAGAAGATAAGATGAAGAAAGGAAAACCTACGTCTACAGCGTTTGTAGATTTAGAGAAAGCTTTTGACTTTGTTGACTAGAATGCACTCATTGAAATTCTAAATGTAGCAGGGGAAAAAATACAGGTTATTTACAGCTTCTACAGGAACCAGATTACAGTTATAACAATCGAAGTACTTGAAGGGGAAGCAGCGATTCAGAAAGCAGTAGCACTGAAATAAAGATGTAGCCTATGCAAGATGTTTTGAGTCTGTACAACGAACAAACAGTACAGTAACACAAGGAGAAATTTGGAAAGGAAATTAAAGTTCAGGGAAAAGAAATAAAAACCTCGAGGTTTGCCGACGGCACTGTAATTGTGTCAGAGACAGCAAAGGACTTGCAGCAGCAGTTGAACGGAATGGTCAGTGTCCTGGAAAGAGGTTATAAGATGAACACCAGGCAGTTTAAAAGAATGTAAAAGAATGTAGTCCATATAAATCAGACGGTGACGAAGGAATTAGCTAGAGAATGAAATACTAGTTGATGAGTTTAGCTGTTTGGACGGCAAAAACTGATGATACTCGAAAAGAGGGGATATAAAAATATGTAAACTAACTATCGCAAGAAACGAATTTATGAAAAAGAGGAATTTCTTGACATCGCTATGTGTATGTAAACTGAACTTGCTTCCTCGTCCGTAAGTATTTGTAGAAACAAATATGGGGATTGTGATCCGGTTTTGATTAATAGATACCCTGATTCACGAGCATTGGTTTTGTATATTATTTATAAATATTTAGTTCAAGTTGAATGAATTATGACGCATTAAAGTTGAATTGTGAAAGTGATACCACTGGGGCCCAGCGAACTGCCGCCATTACTCGAGAGAATAGCAGTGTCTTGTGGCAGTACAAAGCGTTACCAAATTCGCATCTCGTGTGATGGTCTGATGGTAGAAGCTGAAAGGTTGTAGATTCGAATCCTGGCACGGTCATTTGTTTTTCACATTGGCTTTTAACCTAGTATTCACCTCTTAGCGATGTGGAGGTTCGCCAGAAACGAAACGTGGCTCGCATTCGAGCTCCCATTCGCCGGCTGGATAAGTGGTTAGGGACATGCAGGTCGACTGAGTAACATCCAGTTGGTTACAATCGTTTCAGAACAACTGCAAAGCGAAAAAAAATATGAATCCGAAATCCGTGGTTTTCAATTATTTATGTGTAATGTTAAACGCAGCATGGTATGCAGTTTTATTTCGTACGTACAAAGAAAGTTTTACAGCGGCGCAGCAGACGACTCAACTTCCAGGTTTCTGTTTCCCTTGAGTCAATATCAAACATGCATGGGAACTCGATTCTTTGCGTGGTAGGGCGAAAGATGTTATTTTTTTGGATACTTCGATATAATTCAGAAGAGTGGTAAACCAGTCTTCACTAGCGAGAAATAGGTAAAGGTCTTTTAAAGATCATATAGACATGGACGTTACCTCCTTGAGCCGTCCGCGACTCGTGTTCGTGCCGTTTATTACTTGACATCTTGTCTTTGCGGTATTGTCGTCTCGTTTCTTATTCGATTTACGGGCGCCAGTGAGTTGTTGGCTTGCCTGCCCGTGAGTGGCAGCAGCAGCGATTATCGATAAGAGCGCTGTCGCACTATCTTTTATGCGACTGCTAGTATTTCCGGGCCGTCGTGTGCTGTGAGTTCAGTCGGAGTTGAGCACCAGTAAGGTCCGGACAGCGAGTACTCGCCCGACCGTTTCCGGTCCCCTTCAGTTGGTCATCCTGTGGGACGTGGGTCGGTTCCTTGCTTGTGCGGAGATGTCACGTGGCCAATGGCCAAGTGTTCCCTCTGCATGGTTGGGTCCTAGCCAGTGTCTCTGGGTCGGTGTGCGTCCGAAGGGAGACGGGAAGCAGCAAGAGTGAGGTCCGGACAGCCATGACTCGCCCGACCCTTGCCCACACACATCACTTGAGTGGGACGACCTTGGTGGGTTCGTTCGGTCAGTCGTCTTATCGCTCGACGTGTATTTGGTAGCCGACCGTTTCTCGGTTCTCCGCGCGCGTCGACTTCTGATTCGTCCTTGTTGTTCCTCAGTGACTGCTTTTAGTATCGTTCGAGTTGTTTGTGCAAGTGTTCCCACGGAACCGTGTGTAGCTTGTGGTTTTGACTGACTAGTTATTGTAACGACGTCTGCGTGTTGGATGCAGTGAGTCGGTTGGGACGGAGGAGCAAGCAAGTCTCCGTGGCGCTAGGCCAGGTGAGGGCCGCTGGCGGTGTGCACACGCTGTCGGATCGTGAGGCGCTAGCTGCGAGAGCGACTAGTTCGTTGCCCACGGAACCTGGACGCTGAAGTTGAGTGATCAGTTAATCTGTTATGAAACCTCAACTATTGTGACACCTCTTCGTTCATTCGCGGGTTGTTGTCCCCTTGGCCATTCGGGCTAGCAGCATCGTATGATGTGTTGGAGTCAGCGAAATCTTGCAGCCATCTTCCTATGTTGTGACTAATTACTAAATTGACTGTTACTTGTCAGTGAAGTGCACCAGCGATATTTTCTGACCTGTGGCCGTTAATGCCCCAGTTACCTGCTCTGGTCGTTAGCGTAGTTTGTAGGCAGTGTCCCTTTTCCTCGTCACGTTGTTGCTGTCCATCATGGCTTGTAGTTCGACAGCCCTTTAAGTTGTTTGATTCATATTTACTTAGAGTGGTTATTATTCCCCTGGCTGTTTTTAGACGCCAATTTCTAGAGGCGTAGTGTTGTTCGTATTCTCGTCCTCGGCCGACATTCTCCATCATCGTGCCGTTGGTCGGACAGAAGGAAATTGGTTAAATTGTTGGTCGGTCCTTGGGCCGTCCCTAGTTTGGGTTGCTATCAGATTACCTAACTTCAACTCTTGACTGCCTGTCTCACCTCACGTTTGAGCTACCTTCCCAGGCCGACCCTTGGAACACTTCTGAGCACCATTTGTTCTGTTTGTTTTAAATTTTGATTTTCATTTTAGTTTAACTATTGTACAAGGCCTTTGGCGGCGTATGAATTCCGTTTTTTTAAATTTTACATGAAGGCCTTCATCCGTGTTAAATAAAAATTTTGAGCACTGACTGTTCTAGAGAAAAATTTTTTTCTTAGAAATTGTTCTATCTGAAATTGTTTGTAATTCAGGCCGTAAGCCGTTAGTTCTTCCATGTGTTATGTGTGGCTTTCAGCCGAGGATTGGCGTGAACCCCTTAATAAGGCCTTCAGTCACGTGTATTCTCTAAAGGAATTTTTTTAATAAGAAGCAAGGGGTTTATTCTAAATTATTTATCTGACTTGTTGTTCAGGCCTTTAGCCGTTGTTTCAAACTTGTTTGTGGCCTTCATCCGTGCAATAAGTTAATCAGGTTTCGGCCGTTCCGTTGTAGTTTTAAAAGAAATTTTCTTGCTTAAAAAAATTGTTTATTAATGTGCCTTAATTATAGTTGTCCTTCAGACGTGTAGTGTAGGCTTTTAGCCATTAATTGTTTTCATTGCATGTTTTTACAATTTTTACTTTTAATTGTTTTCGATTTCTAAGCCAGGCCTTCAGCCGTTCTTCGGTTTGCTGTATGGTTTTGGGCTTTCAGCCCAGAAAGCATCTCAAGTTTTTTTAAAGTATTCCTTCAGCCGTATTGTTTAGTTGTCATATTTTAAGCCAATGTGTAAATCATTGGTTCTTAGAAAAATAAAGTTATATGTTTGATTGTGCAACTCACAGCAACTGTTTACGGCCCCATCCACAACCTTAACCTTATCCTGTGCGCTCTCTGACCACCTACCCACCAGGTACCACTCCTTGAATGGCATACAGAAATTTCTTGAGGAGTAATATACAAAATTTTAAAACACTTGTACAGATCGTTGAGAGACGCATTTAGAAATATGACGACAATTTCAGACTGCCAATTTCTGCTTCCCTCAGATTAGCTGTCGTAATTCAGATTCTTAATTAACTGCAAATTATTCGAACAACGGGCAGTGAGTTACTCAGTTTTGAAGTATCGTAATAAAGATGAAGAATAACGAAAAGATAACCACCACGTCGTCATGCTGCGATATGAGACTTACAATTTGAAATAAACAAACTTTTTAACCAATAGTTTCCCTGCAATCGTAAGTTATACGAGATGACATTCACTTACTTAATGTTATTCTCTGAATTTTATTCGCGGCAACCGAAGAAAATACGCTACTCCAGTGAAGTCGTTGAGGGTATTTGTAGTGTAGCTTTGTACGGAAGTGAAACGTGAATGGTATTCAGTTTAGACAAGACGAGAATAGGTTTTAAACTATAGCGTTACAGAAGACTGCTGAATATTGGATGGGCAGAGGGTATCACTTACTAAGGGGTCTGAATCGAACAGAGAAAGAAAAAGCAATTTGTCGTACAACTTGAATAAAAGAAGGGGTTGGTTGACAGGATCAGATGGATGTAGGCTGCAGTTTTCAGAGATGAAGAGGCTTGCACGGGATAGACTTGTGTAGAGAGTTGCATCAAATCAGTCCTTGTATTGAAGAGCACAACAACAACTACTACAACAGCAATGTCGATACTTCAGAGACCCTTAGCTACAGTGAAGATTGTACGTTTTGGTCCCACAAATAATACATTCATTTCTGTATACTTATAAGGCAGATTTCGTCTAGTTATGACACCAGCTTTTCTTTTTGAGATATAGAAAAAATATATTCGCATTTTAAATCCTGTGAGCCACTTTTTACAAATATTTATATATTTTCATTTGGTTTTTAGTAGGGTAAATGAAAACAGTCTCTTCATTTTTGCAGGTATACTACGACAAAGAATGCTCAGAAAATTCCCAGCGAAATGATCAGCCGACCAAAGAGATTCCAGCTCCACCACTTCCGTAATGAAGATGGCTTCGCACACTGCGATTACTGCAAGACTCAGCCTCAAACATCGATACTAATATTCGGAGCTTCTATGCTTCACGTAGCCCTTATAACTTCGTATTAAGTAGACTTTCTTCCAAAAATAAAGTTTAATCGAAATTACTGTTTCTGTGTGATTACTGTTTTCCTGCTGCTACCCAGCCAGTTCACTTATGCTGTCTGATAAAGCCTCAAGTGTCATCCAAACTGTATGTTTTCTCCTATTCTTCGGTAAAGCGGTCAGGCAAAACTTTCATTTGTCGTGACATAACAAAATATTTACAGAATTACAAAAATATAAGGCAGATTAGAGAAGACCACTTGATAAAATTCTTTTTTCGGATGTACCAATTTTATTTCTTGCTGATTACAATTTTGATACGTTTCTAAGATCAATCCGGGTTCAGAAGATTTCTGGGTCTGACAATGAGATTTGTTTGGTTTAAAGTTCGCCCTCTTAGTTGCAGATCGATTTTTATGATGGCTAGTTTAGATCAGTATTCAATAATCTATAGATCTGCTCAGCTGCATAAGCAACCAATCACATCCATATGGAACCAGATATCACAATATCACACATAAAATATCCCAGCGAAAAAACCGTATTCTGGATGCAAGAGGACAACAGAAATGCGAAAATTTTTTGTGTTATATTGTAATTGTAACGCGGAATCTCTAGTGACGAATATGTCAGCAATGATGATTCGATTGTTTGTCTGATTTCAAAGAAAGAACAAAAACTTTGGTAAGTGTGTAGCAAGAAGACAGCCTATTGTGTTGGAAGTACCAGTTCAGAGATCTTTCGTACTGTTGTTGCAGTGGAAATGTGTGCACAGCGTTAGCTTAATGGAGAAAAGTCCAAAGTTGGAAATAGAAATAACACCACCATTTAAATAAGTAACTATTCTCTGCAGATGGACCGTCTAACCATCATCTCATGCATTTATGTTGAATAAAAGAATGGCTGTAGTAAGAAAATAAACTATCCTTTGCGCGATCTTTCACTCGTTGCCAAGGAATACTGTTCTGATCGCTTGGCATTGACATATAACGTGTCGATCTCCTCAGAAGGGACTGAATTTGAGTTATTGCAGAAAATCAGTAACAGGAAGCAGCAGACTGGGGGAAAAATGTTGTCACTTAACGTAAAAAAGCGTGGATCGTAATGTATTTCTCACTGCCTGTCCTAGAAGCATCGAAGTAATCAAGTCTGGAGATGGTTGCTCCAACAACAAACACTTGACCACTCATGTGAGTTATCAGAAAGTTACCTCACAGTAATCCGCTGTGGCTTTCTTTTCAGTAGATTTTCTCACAGCCTGAAATGAAGTAAGAGAAAAACTTACATTATCTCTATATTAAAATCGACATTATAATAAATTGAACATTGTTCACGTATATCGTATTGACAGTCCATCAGTGGCCATTCTAGTTCTTGTTACAGGTGTCTATTTGTTCATTCCTGCTTGGATAAAGGAATCCAGCTTTCCGAGTAAACTAATGTACAGTGCTAACTGAATCTTTCACATTTTATTCAGTCTTTTGTACTGTCTCACATTATTACAACGCATCATTAACACATACAAGTCTTAACCCACAACTACTTTACAATGAGTCGTCATTTTACTTAGCTGAAACACGATAGTGCAAATGTGCATCGTCCAAGGCTTGCGAGTAACGTTACAAATAATGTACGACGGAAAAAAAGCAATTGAAATAGAATATTCTAAATTCTTTGGTGCTTATATTGGTGAGACTTTCAACTGGAAGTCACATGCCACATATCTTAAATGACTTAGTTCTGCAACTTTCGAATTTCGGATTACAGCAGATTTTGGAGATAAGTGTCAAAATACTGACTTGCATTTCCTGTCCTCATTCAGTAATGTTTTATGGCACCATATTCTATAACAACTCTTAGTCAAGAAGGAAGGTTTTTGTTGCACACAAGCCCTTTAAACAGTTGTGCATACTGACCAACTGTCCCGCAGTACATTTACTATTTTACGATTTTTGTTATCAGCGATCTATAGGTTTGAAAGCTACAGTAACAATCATAAATCCGATACTTGAATAGAAGTAACTGACACTGCCCGTCACCGGACCTTAGTGGTGCACAGAGAGGAGTGACGTATTCAGCCATAAAAAAATCTTTGACCGGCTGCCAAGTTAGGTGAATCATTTAATGGAAAATAAAATTAACTTCAAAAGCAAACTGAACTGTTCGGGAACTTCTTCAACTCCTTCCTAAACAGAAAGTTTTTCTTACTTAATATCAACAGGTTCAACCAACATAGACGACGTTTATAAACAAGATCAGATCTTGAAAGTTCCCGTCGTATTACAACTTAGTGTCGGACCGGGACTCGAACTCGAGGCCTTTGTCACGGGGCAAGTGTTTTACCTACGGAGCTACCCAAGAACGATTCACGAGACGTCCTTAGAGCTTTATTTCCTCCAGAATCTCATATGCTACCGGGTCGAGAATCGCGGTTGGGTAGCTCATATGGTGAGGCACTTGCCCGCGAACGACATAAATTCCGATTACGAGTCTCGGTCCGGCACATAATTTTAAACAGCTAGGAGATTTCGTTTCAGCGCACAGTCAGTGACGAGAGTTTAGCCGGCAGCAGATAGATGACATACGCACTGTTTTATGTCTGGCCCCTGAAGTGCATCTTCGTACCGTATCTTTCACGGGAATGGCCGAAGATCCACGAGATTTCCGACGAAAACACGCACTGTTCTGTTGCTTGATATCTGACGCCTTGTATTGTAACTGATCTCTTCTATACGCACCGACTGAGCAGTTTTCGTTGATGTCCTGTGATTTTGTTGCGAAGCAAGGTTCTTCTCCATACTCAACCCGAACTAGATCACATTATCACAAACATGATGAGTGAAGGTAAAAAAAAAATACATGTTCACAATGCGGAGAAAGCTACGATTAAAACAAGAATTAAAAGATAAACGGACAGTAGGCATATCAATTTAAGTGTATCGCCCGACAGTTAAAGGGGCAAATATTTGTGTAGTTTATGAGGAAAACAGTTTAACCGACATCGTAATTTAATGTTCCACGGAAGAACGCACACGCATGACAGAATGCTTGTAGTAAGAAAATAAAATACCTATTGCGCGATCTTTCACTCACTGCCAAGAAATACTGTTCTGATCGCTTGGCATTGAGATATAACGTGTCGATCTCCTCAGTAGGGACTGAATTTGAATTATTGCAGAAAATCAGTGACCGGAAGCAACAGACTGGAAGAAAAATATCGTCACTTAACGTAAAAAAGCGTGGATCGTAATGTACTTCCCAGATAATATCACATGATACCTATACCGTGTGAAAACTCAAGGGAGCAACAAAATACAAAGTGCCTGTCCTACAAGCACCGAAGTAACCAAGTCTGGAGATGGTAGCTGCAACAACAAAAACGTGACTACTCATGTGAGTTATCAGAATGTTATAAGTGATTTAGGCGTGACAGAAACTGGAAGAAACTTGCTAGCTATTGACATAGCAAACGGAACTCGGTTCGATGAAATACTTAACACAATAAGAGACACACTATCTGATTCCAAAATCTAGCAAATTCATGTGGCGACAAGATACATTTGTAACACACTGAGCAATATAATAAACTACATCGAGATGTCATGAGACGGAAAGACGATGGTACCAGTGTAGAAGCGTGGATTAACGAGAGCAGCACTAACGATAACCTGTGTGTGTCAAGCCACAAGACGTAAGCAGCTCAACACGTTCACTCCTAAAGAGAGAAGACTTTGTTCTCATTATTACGGATAGTGTTCGACGTGAAATGTTGATAAAGTATCGCAATAACTGCATTTGCATCGATAGAACGAACTTCTATGGTTTTGAATGAATTACGCCTCGTAGGCTTGACGACGTGGGAGAATGTTTTCCTTGTGTTTTCTTTATTTGAAACAGATCAGCAGCTCAAGAGGGGCCACGATTGTTTTTTAATGAAATAACAGCAGAAAGTAAAACGGAGGGTCAGATGTGTAAATCAGATTTAGCTGAATCATTTTACAATGCTTGACTTCCAGTGAGAAGACCGTGTGAAAAGACAATTTTTTGGGTACAGTGGCAAGGTATGGATAAAAAATATTTGCAAGGAAATTAAATCGGAAAAGGAGAAGCCGACGTGCACAATCTCAGGGGACGCCTGATTCAGTAAGGACAAGTTATTTTTTGTGAAGAGCTTCTACTTATGCTTTGCTCTCTGCAGCTCAGTACTGTACTTTTTTATATTTTCTGCTGATCTCAAAATTCAAGCAGTAAAAAAATGATTTCCATAAAGAAGCGACTGTGTGTTGCATGAGTTTGGAATCAGCTCCTGCCATCAGCACAGAGCGAGTGCGTAACATAAAAATACCTCACTTTTGCAGATGCACTTAGTTTCAGAGAGTTTACTTATGCTTTCAAAGATAATACAGTGAAATTTTCTGTTACCAAGATCAAGTTGACGCTAAAATCACCGAACGTCGCTCACTACTGGCCATTAAAATTGCTAAACCACGAAGATGACGTGCTACAGACGTGAAATTTAACCGACAGGAAGATGTTGTGATACGCAAATGATTAGCTTTTCAGAGCATTCACACAAGTTTGGCGCCGGTGGCGACACCTACAACGTGCTGACATGAAGAAAGATACCAAACGGCAGTTGGCCGGCGTTGTCTGGTGAAACGTTGTTTTGGTGCCTCGTGCAAGGAGGAGAAATGCCTACCATCATTTTTCCGACTTTGATAAAGTTCGGATTGTAGCCTATCGCGATTGCGGTTTATCGTATCGCGACATTGCTGCTCGCGTTGGTCGAGATCCATTGACTGTTAGCAGAATATGGAATCGGTGGGTTCAGGAGGGTAATACGGAACGCCGTGCTGGATCCCAACGGTCTGGTATCACTAGCAGTCGAGATGACAGGCGTCGTATCCGCATGGCTGCAACGGATCGTGCAGCCACGTCTCGGTCCGTGAGTCAACAGATGGGGACGTTTACAAGACAACAACCATCTGCACGAACAGTTCGACGACGTTTGCGGCAGCATGGACTATCAGCTCGCAGACCGTGGCTGCGGTTACCCTTGACGCTGCATCACAGACAGGAGCGCCTGCGATGGTGTACTCAACGACGAACCTGGGTGCATGAATGGCAAAACGGCATTTTTTCGGATGAATCCAAGTTCTCTTTACAGCATCATGATGGCCGCATCCGTATTTGGTAACATCGTGGTAAACGCACATTGGAAGCGTGTATTCGTCATCGCCATACTGGCGTATCACCCGGCGTGATGGTATGAGGTGCAATTGGTTACACGTCTCGGTTCGCATTGACGGCACTTTGAACAGTGGACGTTACATTTCAGATGTGTTACAACTCGTGGATCTACCCTTCATTCGATCATTACGAAACCCTACGTTTCAGCAGGATAATGCACGACCGCACGTTGCAGGTCCTGCACGGGCCTTTCTGGACGCAGAAAATGTTCGACTGCTGCCTTGGCCAGCACATTCTCCAGATGTCTCACCAATTGAAAACGTCTGGTCAATTGTGGCCGAGCAACTGGCTCGTCACAATACGCCAGTCACTACTCTTGATGAACTGTGGTATCGTGTTGACGCTGCATGGGCAGTTGTACCTGTAAACTGTTGACTCAATGCCCAGGCGTATCAAGGCCGTTATTACGGCCAAAGGTGGATGTTCTAGGTACTGATTTCTCACGATCTATGAACCCAAATTGCGTGAAAATGTAATCACATGTCAGTTCTAGTATAATATATGTGTCCAATGAATACTCGTTTATTATCTGCATTTCTTCTTGGTGTAGCAATTTTAATGGCCAGTAGGGTAATTCTAATGATCGGATGACTTTCAACACTACCATTTCACGGTGTGGTACAAAATGGTGGAGCTGCTCAATGCTTGTATCGAGAATGGTTTTTCGGATCGCCTCAGTCCATCACATGGCATTTTCTTGTAACCACAACGACGGCAGCGACGAACTAGTACGTTCAAGATTAGGAAGGTTGACTAGAGTGCTGCCTGGATGCTCACCGAGTGTTGTGCGCCGAGTGTACGACAGCTTGCGTCACTGATACACAAGGCCGGCATCAAGCTCAAACTATGCAAGCAGCTATTGGGAGAGCCAAGCTATGAGCAGTGCCAGAGGTGTCCTAGTCCAAATCTGTACACGAAATGGATGATGATTAGTAACGAAACCAACTCAGTACCACACCCAATAGATCTTGCTTTATTTTTAAATGCCTTAACAAAAGCGCAAGGAACATCAGCTAATGTATGAAGGAGGGTACAAGGTTCGGCCCCAAATGATTTGCTGCTCGTGTGGAAAAATGTTCTACAAACTTTCTTGCAGATAATGTTGTGAAACGAATATCAGGCAGAAGAAATGCAAAAGTGATTCAGCGCCAGATCCACTCGACTAGCATGAGGCATGTAGGCTGCCTACATGTCAGGGGCAATGACGTCGTCAATTACCTTGGATGCCTGATGCCAGCAAGATGTTGGAGGCGGGAAATTTAAAAATTCAAGATGGAGCATCTAACACAGAATTTCTAATGAGAAATTGGGAAAAAATAACAAACTGAAAAAATACAAGATTGCTGAACTAGCTCACATGTGCCAACAGCCTTTATGACACCTTGGTCGAAATTATACCATCTGTCTGTAGTTCGCGTTATGTTAAAAATAAAGAAAGATGTTGATAACACTGCGGTATTTCCAGGCCAAAAATATGTAAGCTTTACCTGAATTTTGCTTAAGTTGGCGCCATGTTTGAAAGAGTCCTATTATTTATCAAATACATAAAGATACTGATAATACCAGTGTAACTTGAGACAGGGGTATCGTCAGGAGTGTCCCAGGGAAGTGTTCCATCAAATGGATGGGGTGAATAGCAATCCAAAACACTTGGTAGATGACGCCATGGTATGTGCAATAGTATCGCTATCGAGTGACAATTGAAGGATACAGAATTTATATTTCGTGTAATGAATGAGAGCTTTCTTCAAATGTAGATAAATGTAAGATAATGCAGATGAGTAGGAAAAACAATCCTGTAATATTCGAGTACAGCATTAGTAGTGTGCTATTTGGCGTAGTTACGTCGATTAAATATCTAGTTGTAACGCTGCAAAGCAATATGAAATGGTATGAGCACGTAAGGACGGTAGCAGGGAAGCGAACTGTCAGCTCCAGTTTATTAGAAGAATTTTAGAGACGTGTAGCTCATCTATCCCATTGCTCGAGGTATCTCCACCATGTCGGATTAAAGGAAGACATCGAAGCAATTCAGAGGCGTGCTGCTAGATTTGTTACCGGTAGCCGGCCGCGGTGGTCTAGCGGTTCTAGGCTCGCAGTCCGGAACCACGCAACTGCTACGGTCGCAGGTTCTAATCCTGCCTCGGGCATGGATGTGTGTGATGTCCTTACGTTAGTTAGGTTTAAGTAGTTCTAAGTCCTAGGGGACTGATGACCACAGATGTTAAGTCCCATAGTGCTCAGAACCATTTTTTTTGTTACCGGTATGTTCGATCAACATGTGAGTACTACGGAGATGCTTTATGAACTCCAATAAGGTTCACAGATGCTGAAGACAATGTTATTTTCGTGATACAAAGTAAGAAAATTTAGCGAACAAACTTTAGTGGTGGACTGCACAACATGTCTACTGCCACTGACGTGTATTTCGTGTAAGGATTAGAAAATCAAGATAAGGCCAATTAGAACCCGTATGGAGGTATATAGGCAGTCGTTTTTCCCTTCCTATATTTGCGAGGGAAACAAGGAAGGAAATGAGTAGTAATGATACGTAGTACCCCCAGCCTTACACAATATCGTGGCTTGTGGAGTATGTGTGAAGATATAGATGTATGGTACAATTAAATATTGTTCCATAAAACATATGATGCTTGTCGAGAGTTACAATGTTAATTCAAAGTCTAACATATCTGCAAGAAGACTTAAACTTCAACATCAATACAATGTTTATGACAACGTTATTTTCGCATCTTATAAAAAAATATCATCAATTCACACACACACACACACACACACACACACCCACACACACACACACATTTAAGGGTTACAATGATATCTCCACATCTAAAGTGTATGTCAGACTACGTCAAGGAAATTGGCATTCCTGTCAAAGGCTAGGTTAGTGTTGGTACGAAGAACGAAGTATCAGCGCCTGTATCGTCTTCTCGTGTTCTATGCTGCAAAAATGCAATCGATGATATTGTCTGACTGTTATTACTTTTTATGGCATTTATTCTAACCCCACGAGAGATAAAGTACAAAACGAAGTTTTGCTGAAGGCTGCGACATTTACCAATCGGCCCAATGGTATCAAGGCTTTCTAAAACATCTATAAAATGTATTTCCGCAACCAGCTACTACCTAATAACAAAACATAATTGTAATGCTCCCAAAAAAGAGATGTAAACACACAACATAATCAAAGATAAACAACCTGACCAAGAAACGTATGGGTAGAAGGCATTTTGATGAAATCTCTATTCCGTTGTTAACACTTTTGTATTGTATAGACTACAGAATGGCCAAAGACAATAGTGGAACAAGTTTTCACACTTGATATTCCTTTGCACCACAGATCTCTGGTTGCAAACAAAAATTTGATCGTTACACCAAAATAAAATTGTTTATCAAAATAAGAAAAGATATCGAGTAGAAAAACTTACACACAGGTACCTTGCCATAATACGTAATTAAATATCTCTAATATCAAATGAAAATGTGTTCTTTGCACCAAAATAAAATTGTTTCTCAAAATAGTGAGATTTCGAGCACAAAACGTGCATGGTTCTACTGTCATAACTTCGTTGTTCTGTAACATATAAATCACATATGGCTTGCATATTGGCTGATTACACTTACACCTTAAGGTACACTGGCGACAGCCGAAGTTCGATTATTGTACATAGCTTCGCAAGGTGCAATAGACCCTCAAATTAAATATTAACACTTCTAAATTGTCTGTATTACTTATCAACATAGTAGTGCTTATTCGCACTACTGAAAGAATTATCGGTTTGTTGTCGGCTTGTCGACGAGCTTTGTTCGATCTTTGTGCCATGCATTAAATTTATCAAATAACACAAAAATTTGATCTCCAATATTACTAAACACACATGAGCACTGCTTCTGTTCTAACTTTCAGCTGAAAATGGACATATTGATGAGAACGGTTTGATCTTTTTAGAAAAGTAAACAGTGGCATTCATTTGCCTAAAATTGACAAAAACTTACTTAAGATAAAACCGTTATCAAAGTCAGCCAAACGTTATAGTGACTCCCATGGTAGGGTATTTAGTTCACCCACCAGTACAAAATGTTTTTCATCTTTCGCTTATACTGCTGGCTTACACTATCACACAATAAAGACTACACGACTCTTTAGCCTCCATACATCAGCACATTAATGAAAATTGTAGCAAACAGCCCAATATATAACAACATTACACCAGAAATGCAACAAATTCACATTATAACAGCAAAATTATAACAAATTCTCCACAAACTGACATCACAGCAAAACTGTAACAAATATCACCATGCAATGACATCTTCTAGCAAAATCCGCCCCATTAGTTTAGTGATCTTGAATGGTAATGGGCGATCTATAATAATTTCTTGAGAGACGCCGAACTTCTTAACTAATATCGCCTGTAAACGACCTTTATTGTCGATTACCAGTTTCAGTAAGCATGGATACAATATCAAATTATACAGAGATAAAATTAAGTATAATAGCAGGTGCACTGTAATAACAAAACTGTGGTACAAGATACCTTGATGAAAGGTTATTACATGTCTCCTATACCAGCTGTCCAAGCACGCTTTTTTAAAAAAGTTCCGGGTATATGACGGACGAGGTGAATATCGCACAAGTGCGCCTATGTAGAAGCTACTTTACAATTTGGTGCAATTTCCACAAACTGATAAGCAATAAATTGCTGTATGACGATATTTTGTAATTTATAGAAAGCTGCAGACATAATTGTAAACTTATTACAATTTTAAAAGTTATAAAAATATACAGAAGTAAAGTTACAAGTTGCGCTGCATATGACAACCTAAGTAGTTACCACATATGCAGGTAAAAAATAATTGCAGTGATAGTGGATAACACACTTAAGTCACATAGCAACAACGGTTAAACAATGTGACTGCTAATGTCAGCGTCACAGAATCTGGAGTCTAGTACTTAAAAAATATCGGCTCACCACGGTGACATTAACGGAAAGGCTAAAGTCGATGAGTTAACAACACATTAAATAAACATAAAAACTCTAGGTAATGGACAACACAAATTCACGTGTAAGACACTTGACACAGCCACAAAATTCTCGTTTACTATGTTTCGTTAAGGGTATCTCACCATGAGCTGTATTTCCCGTGCGACCATGTCGCAAGTATATCAGGAATCCGGTAAAACATCGACATCGGTGCGCTCGGAAGAAGATCCTGCAAGAACGGGACCAACGACTATCGAAGAGCATCGATCAACGTGACAGAAGTGCAATCTTTCCGCAAACTGCTGCAGATTTCAATGCTGGGCCATCAGTAAGCGTCAGCGTGCGAAAACTTCAACGAAACATCATCGATATGGGCTTTCCGGAGCCGAAAGCCCACTCGTGTTCCTTGATGACTGCTCGTCACAACACTTTACGCCTTGCCTGGGCCCGTCAACACCGATGTTGGACTGTCGATGACTGGAAACATGTTGCCTAGTCGGACGAGTCTCGTTTCAAATTGTATCGAGCGGATGGACGTGTACGGGTATACAGACACCCTCATAAATCCATGGACCTTGCATGTCAGGAGGGGACTGTTCAAGCTGGGGAAGCGTCTGTAATGGCGTGGGGCGTGTGCAGTTGGAGGGATATGGGACACCTGGTACGTCTAGACACTACTCTGACAACAGGTGACTCGCACTTAAGCACCCTGTCTGATCACCTGCATCCATTCGTGCCCACCGTGCATTCCGACGGACTTTAGCAATGTCAGCAGTACAATGTGACCAACCTACACGTCCAGAATTGCTACAGAGTGGCTCCAGGAACACTCTTCTGACTTTACACATTTCTGTTGTCCACCAAACTCACGAGGCTTGAATATTATTGAGCATACCTGGGATGTCTTGCAACGTGCTGTTCAGAAGAGATGTAAACCCACCGTACTCTTACGGATTTATGGACAGTCCTGCAAGGTTCATTGTGTCTGTTCCCACGAGCATCCCTTTAGACATTAGTCGAGTCCATGCCACGTAGTGCTGCGGCACTACTAGCGTACTCGCGGGGGTCCTACACGATATTAGGCAGGTGTACCAGTTTCTTTGGCTCTTCAGTGTAATATCTGAGTCTTTTTGGACAATGTTGTTAGGCGCCTGCCAGTGGACGCAACCGGAGCTGGCGCACTGAGTCAGTTTCCCACTGGCGCCACGGGCGGCGCTTTTGAGTTCGCCACCAACCGCAAGCACAGATCAATCAGCAAGTGGATGACTGGGCCGCACTTAGGTGGGCGGCGAACTTCAAAGAGCTGCCTGTGGCACCAGTCGGATAATTCCACTGAATATCTAATTAGGCATCCCTACAGTGATACTGGTAATAAATTGTCAGTGCTGTCACTACTGCGCAAATGCACATGTGTACGAGGCGAGCGTTCCCTTGTGGAAATATGCAGTGCTTTGATCAAAAGAATCATAGTTACTGCCAATTACAAAATTATCTGCCACAGCGTGATTATATTTTGTCCAGGATTGAATGCAAACCCCAGCCTCATACGAGATTGATCTCATAAACCACGCATTATCATCTAAGGACAACATCAAGTAACTCAACATCAATTAAGGGAGTTGACATATGGTGTTACACAAGGTGTAATAGAGTGACGTTTTAAAAATCTGGAAGATTGTAGGCGATGAAATTTTGAGGAACCTATAGCCGCAAATGTAAAATAAATTTTTACAGAACTACGCAGTTTCCATGCATTCGGTAGGCTACTCGAAATACTAGAGTATTGTAATTTCGAAAAGGTTTATCGACAGTAAAGTACGATCCAATACTATAAACCGAATCTGTGACTTCATTACTTCAGTATGGCGACCATGAACTTCGTTACACGATGTGGGACGACGCATTTTGTTTTCTCTAAGATCTCGCGCTCTCCTCTGAGGGTATCAAATGCTGTAAAGATGTCCTCAGTAAGCACAGGTATTGCTCCTTACTGGAGTTTACAACGCTATGCCCCGGCCAGACGATCATAGTGCGCTTGAGCACCATCGTTCTGAAACCACAAACAACAGCTGGAAGGAAATGTCTGTAAAGTTCAGGTATGCATTGCTCAGAAAGTACAAATACCATTCGTCGTTCAAACGATCTGGTAAAGTGCGTGGTCCAATAAAGTGACCCCACGAATTCTAGCCCAAACGTTCACTCACAATCTCACGTGGTAACTTCTCGGACAGATTGTGTAGAAGCTTTATTTTATGCTTCCATCTATATGTTTCTTATATGGAAAAGTTCAAAATTTCATCCTCTACAATGACCCAAATTTTTAAACCATGATTCTGTTGCAGTCTATATACTGATGAGTGAAAACATTATGACCACTGCATATGCTGAGGCAGGGGAAGTATGAGGGGCGTTCACTGAATAACGGAACGCACTGTTTCCTGTCGACCAGTTTCGGTAGAAAAATGCAGAATTTGTTGTGGGACATCGTGGAACACTCCCACTTCAGCCTCTATAGTTTAAGAAGTATCGATAGGTGGCCGCGCTTACGTAGCCTTCAAAATGGCGTCTGTACCGGAGGTGTGATCTGAACAGAGAGCTGTCATTGAGTTTTGACGCAAAACCAGACAGCAGATATCCATAGGCGCTTGAAGATGTCTAAAGAGACCTGACAGTGAACAAAAGCACGGTGAGTCGTTGGGCGAGGTGTCTATCGTCACAACAACAACTTCGCGCAGACTTTTCAGATATCCCGCGTGCCGGCCGGCCGCATTCGGCTGTTCTACCTTCAGGTAACTGAAGAAACTACTTCTGCGTGTTTGGCCCCACAAAAATGGAAACGAAATTCTCCATGACAAAGCAAGGCCTCATACAAGTGTATGCACCAGAGAGGAGCTCACAAAATTTCGTCGGAATGTTGTTCCTCATCCACCCTACAGCCCGGATCTCGCACCTCCAGATTTCCATGTGTTTGGCCTAGTGGGTGATGCACTCCGTGGGCAGCAGTACGTGGATGATGGGGAGGTTATTGTTGCAGCAAATCATTGGCTCCGACGTCGACCGGTGGAGAGGTACAATACTGACACACAAGCCCTCTCAAAAGGTGGCGTAAGGTTGTCGGACTGAACTTTGTTGAAAAATAGGGTTTTGATGCCAGAAGAGTGGGAAATGATATGTTGTATTGGAATGATTCATAAAACCAGCCTGCTTTTAGAAAAAAATGTGTTACATTACTTACTGAATTCTCCACGTATACAGGGTGGTCTATTGATCGCGACCAGGCCAAATATCTCACGAAATAAGCGTCAACCTAAAAAACTACAATCGACGATACTTGTCTAGCTTGAAGGTGGAAACCAGATGGCGCTATGGTTGGCCCTCTAGTTGGCGCTGCCATAGGTAAAACGGATATCAACTGCGTTTTTTAAAAATAGACACCTCATTTTTTATTACATATTCGTGTAGTATGTAAAGAAATACGAATGTTTTAGCTGAACCACCTTTTTCGCTTTGTGATAGATGGCGCTGCGATAGTCACAAACACATGGATCACAATTTAGTTGGTAACAGGTAGGTTTTTTAAATTAAAATACAGAACGTAGGTACGTTTCAACATTTTATTTCGGTTGTTCCAATGTGATACATGTACCTTTGTGAACTTTCTGAGACCGCATGCTGCTACAGCGTAATTACCTGTAAATACCACATTAATGCAATAAATGCTCAAAATAATGTCCGTCAACCTCAATGCGTTTGGCAATACGTATAACGACATTCCTCTCAACAGCGAGTAGTTCGCCTTCCGTAATGTTCGCACATCCATTTACAATGCGCTGACGTTGTCAGGCGTTGTCGGTGGATCACGATAGCAAATATCCTTCAACTTTCCCAACAGAAAGAAATCCGGGAACGTCAGATCCGGTGAACGTACGGGCCAATCCACCAATCCACCTGACATGAAATATGCCATTCAACACCGCTTCAACCGCACGCGAGCTATGTGTCGGATATCATCACGTTGGAAGTACACCACCATTCTGTCGGGCAGTGAAACATCTTGTAGTAACAACGGTAGAACATTACATAGGAAATCAGCATGCATTGCACCATTTAGATTGCCATCGATAAAATGGGGGACAATTTTCCTTTCTCCCATAATGCCGCACCATGCATTAACCCGCCAAGGTCGTGATGTTCCACTTGTCGCAGCCATCGTGGATTTTCCGTTGCCCAATAGTGAATATTATGCCGGTTTACGTTACCGCTGTTGGTGAATGACGCTTCGTCGCTAGATAGAACACGTGCCATCGTCCCGTAATTTCTCTTGTGCCCAGTGGCAAAACTGTACACGACGTACAATGTCGTTGCCATGCAATTGTTGGTGCATAGAAATATGATACGGTTGCAATCGATGTTGATGTAGAATTCTCAGCACCGACGTTTTTGAGATTCCCGATTCTCACGCTATGTGTCTGCTACAGACGTGCGGATTAACCGCGACAGCACCTAAAACACCTACTTGGGCATCATAATTTGTTGCAAGTCGTGGTTGACGTTTCACTTGTGGCTGAACACTTCCTGTTTCCTTAAATAACGTAGCTATCCGGTGAACGGTCCGGGCACTTGGATGATGTCGTCCAGGATACCGAGCGGCATACATAGCACACGCCCGTTGGGCATTTTGATCACAATAGCCATACATCAACACGATATCGACCTTTTCCGCAGTTGGTAAACGGTCCATTTCAACACGGGTAAAGTATCACGAAGCAAATACCGTCCGCACCAGCGGAGTGTTACGTGATACCACGTACTTATACGGTTGTGACTATTACAGCGCCATCTATCACAAAGCGAAAAAAGTCCAACGAAAATATTCATATTTATTTACGTACTACACGAATATGTAATAAAAAATTTGGGTTCCTATTTAAAAAAAAAAACAAAAAAAACGCAGTTGATATCCGTTTGACCTATGGCAGCCCCGTCTAGCGGACCAACTATAGCGCCATCTGGTTTTCTCCCTTCAAACTAGAAGAGTTTCGTTCTTTGTATTTTTTTCGTTTGACGCTTATTTCGTGAGATATTTGGCCCGGTCACGATCAATGGCCCACCCTGTATAAGCGAAGCAGAAAAGAAAGGGAAATTGTTGTAACGACGTTACGGATTCCATATGCGAATATGTACAGAGATAGGTGGCTTTGGGAGAGGGATGTTGATAAGTGTCAGCTTAAGGGACAAGCATGTTAAACTTATCCTCTGGTCCAAACGCAATACGGCCCCTGGTCAGGACTGTGTCACCTACTGCCACCATCGAGAAAGCCCCTATTCCTTCCTGACTGTCCTCGCCCATCTCTATAATGTCATCCTCTCTACTGGCTTCTACCCTGACCTGTGGAAGACCTCCCGTGTCCTCTTATTCCTCAAACCCAACAAGCCTCCTTTTGCCGCCTCTTCCTATCATCCCATATGCCTCACCTCCATCTTCAATAAGGTCTTCGAAGCCCGTATCTCCCGCTGTATCCATCAGCACCTTACTCAACTCCACCTCCTCCCCCTTACCCAGTGTTGCTTCTGACCCTCCTCCGATGAAGACCAACTCCTTAACCTCATACACCTTCTGTCCCTCCAGATCAACTCCTGTTGCTCCACCATTTCTGTTTCCTTTGACCTCCAAAATGCCTATGACCATGTATGACATCCCGGTCTCCACTTTAAACTCCAAACCTATGCCCTACCTATCAATTTTGTCCATCTGGTCGCCTCCTTCCTCTCGCACCGTCCTTCCTATGTCACCCTCCATAACACCCTCCCGTATCTTTTATGCCACTGCTGGTGTCCTCCAGGGCTCTGTCCTCTCCCCTCTCTTTCATCTCTTGTACACGGCTGATATGCCCAAGCCACCCCCCGCCGTCCTGGCTCTCTGTCCTACCCTTCAACGGTCCCAACATACCCTCCAAACCTACCTTAACCAGTTCACCACTTGGTGTAACCAGTGGTTCCTCCATCTCAACCCCTCCAAAACCCAGGCAAGCATCATAGGCTGCACCACCTCCTCCTTTCGTCTCCATGATTTCTACCTCACCCTTTATGGTCGTCCAATACAGCTGACCGCCACCCTGAGATACCTTGGCCTCACCCTCGGCTGACGCCTCACCTGGACCCCTCACCTCCAGACCATCCAGCAGAAAGCCCATTCCCGCCTCCGCCTTCTGAAAGTCCTGTGTGGCTGGACATGGGGATTGCATCCTTCTACCATCCTCTACACCTACAAATCCCTCATCCATCCTATCCTCTGCTATGCCAGTGTTGCCTGGATCTCCACACCCACCCGGTTTTACAAGGCCCTCCAAATTCTTGAATGCCATGTGCTTCGCCTTGCCTTCCATATCTGTATTCCTTCCCCACACAGCTCCTGCATGAACTCATCCCCTTCCTCCCCTCCTCCTGTTCCTCCAACATCTCCACATCCTTTACATTGTCCGCAGGCTTGATCCCCCCCACCCTCTGGTTTCCTCCTTCCTCTCCACCTCCACACCCTCCATCTCCTTCCTTCCAACTATAACCCGGCCTTGTTCCCCCCCTCCCCAGGCCCCCCTGTTTCCTCTCCCCTCCTTCTCCCAGAGCGGATTTCCTCCTTCCCCCCCACTCCCCCTGAGACCCTGCACCTCATCCTTGCCTCTTTCCTTCCTACATCCCTCCCTACCTGGCCCTCTTCAGTACGCCTCCCACCCATCTCCTCCCTTTCTTCCCCTCCCTCCCTTCATTCCTCCCTCCCTTCTTCCAGTCTCCCTCATCTCCTTGCGCCTGGCAGATCCTCCGTTTTGATCATCATCAGTGTGCCACGTCAGTGTTGTGTTTAGTGCTGTTTCTCCTGTGTGTCAAGAGGTGTGATTTTAATTGTGTGCTGCCTTGAGGCTCGCTGTCAGTGTTTGTTATATACTACGCCATCCGTTAATACTTTTATGCTCTGGTCATACTGTGCCTTGTGTTCTTTTCATTGTCCCAGTGTGTGGTCTTTTATGTGTGCTACTTTTTTATGGCTTTTGTCTCCATTTTATAGTCACCCTTTTTTTGACTATTGCCTTCCATAATGTTCCCCCTTTTTTATATCTATGTTCATCATATTCTCTCCTTTGTATAATTTTAACTTCTATTGTTTGTTCTATGTCTTTCAGCTGAAGAGCAGCGCATATGCTGCTGTCAGCCCGCCCCGATGGGGAATTGAAATACAATAAAGAAAAAAAAAAAAAGGAGGACAAGCATCTCGGGAGAAGAGAAACCGGTTGGGTGCTTGCATGCGACTGCCAGGAACGTCTGTGGGAAATGGCTGAAGGACGGTGAGACGACGCCTCATCGCGGGGATCGGAGGCTTGTCCGCCTCGTAAAGCAGGACGGAGGGAGATCTATGGCAGAGCACAGTGCTGGTGCAGGCACGAGTGTTTCGTAGCACACCATGCAGCCCGCACCGTTGAACATGGAGTTCAACAGCAGATGACCCCCTCCACGTGGACATGTGCTCAATACGTGTATCGCGCCACTGGCAGAGGCCGGTTGTGGCAGTGGGGGACATTCACCTGAGCTTCCGTGGGACTTGTGGTAGTAATAGCTACAGGTTGCGTTAATGCAATATTTTATGAAATTTTATCATCTGACTATGTACGAAACGTAGCTCTCCTGCAATGCTGCTGTATTATTACAGTGCAAAGAGGCAGTTCTGGCGAAGATATGTATACACGTCCGAAGTTTTAAAAGTTTGACATTTATTGAAGCAAAATGTGGTACTGTGTACATGGTATGTGCGTGCAGTTGTATTTGCACACTCTTCCTTCATTTTTCAATTATTAGGTTTTCCAGTACCACTTGATAATGACCTTAAAGCCGAGATTGTAATTGTGAAATAAATCATCTTTACACTCAACGGCGAATGAGATCTCCTTTAAAATGTTCTATGCGACTGTTACACCCAACAATGAGAGGTTGTATCGTCTCGGTTTTAGGAGCAAGAAATTGTGTTCTTTAACGATCAGAGAGAAAATTGTTGATTGCCTTGAAGCGTTATATCCCCACAGCGAAAACGTACAAACGAGGCGCTTGGTGGAGAGTTGCAAGTTAAGGTTTATCCAGCAGGACCTCACACTGTGACAAGCACACCAGCAAGGGGCGCCGACTGCAGCTCACAGCGAACGCTTAGGAAGCCAGGCTGTGCTCAGCTCGAGGGCAACATTGTTATCTCACTCGCGATGCTCCCGGAATTTTCCGTTCTCGTATTGTGTTGGAGGATTTACGATTATTATGGAAGCTGAGGAGTACAGCAAAAAAAAAAAAACAGCGTCACGGTTTATGGGCTTTTAATCGTCTCTCTAATAAACTTATGTATTCAGCAGCACTCAAAAAGGTTTCTTGTAACTACTGTCTGCAATCACCACATCCGGTACACTCTCAATTAGTATAGCGGCGGTAACGACTTCCGCGTGAAATCCGAGTTTCCAGGAGGGTTTCAAGGTTCTGATGTCGATGACACAGCAGCTAAAAAGAGCAGAAAACCAGTGGCCTTGACTCTTGTTGGAGAGGGAACAAAATTCAGGGTACTCGGAAACGTATGTGTAGTCACCATCAAAAGTATTTCTTTCACAGGTGGCTGGAACTGTAACTGTGGACTACCTTCTTGCTTTCTTTTGTCAGTACACTCGAGCTTCCCTCAAACATCAACAGCTCTAATAAGACGAGGAACAAAAACCGAGAAGGAGCCCCGTTCGTGTGAGGTAACTACTGTCCCGCACGGTCGCTAAGTGTGGACGTGGTCGCCTGTCCGCTGCCATTGCAGAGGCAATAGTTGTCTCAGAGGAAACACTGAACATGCACTGATGGGACAAAACATAATGATCACTCAAATGAAATGATTCGAGAGCCGGCCGGAGTGGCCGTGCGGTTCTAGGCACTACAGTCTGGAACCGCGCGACCGCTATGGTCGCAGGTTCGAATCCTGCCTCGGGCATGGATGTGTGTGATGTCCTTAGGTTACTTAGGTTTAAGTAGTTCTAGGGAACTGATGGCCACTGCAGTGAATTCCCATAGAGCCATTTGAACCATTTGGAACCATATGATTCGAGAGACTTTTTCAAGTCTCGAACATCTATGATGTACATAAGCAGACTGAAGCGACGAATAAAAATTTGCACCAAGACCAGGAATCGAACACAGGTGCTAACCGCTACGCCACCCTGGCGCTGTGGATTTTTCCACCTGCACGGACGAATCTAGCACGCCTCCCTCGTCAGTGCAAATTCCCATTCACACCTCAGTCCAATTGGTACTCCTCCAATACTCAATTACAGAAACTATCCAATTGTATAGGAACACCATCGAACGAAAATGGGAGATCCTTCCTGAAACCCAGGTTCAAATGGTTCAAATGGCTATGAGCACTATGGGACTTATCATCTGAGGTCATCAGTCCCCTATAACTTATCACTACTTAAACCTAGCTAACCTAAGGACATCACACACGTCCACGCCCGAGGCAGGTTTCGAACCTGTGACTGTAGCGGTCGCGCGGTTCCTGACTGTAGCGCCTAGAAGCGCTCGGCCACCCCGGCCGGCCCCTGAAACCCAGGCATAGGTGCTTTAAATCATTTGTAATTATATGGTTCCAGAGTCTCAAACAACTATGATATGCAGTTTGAAGTGATGAATGAAAATTCGTACCAAGGTCCGGATACAGCTGGAGAGCTTCAGCAATCCTTTTAGAGTTTATGGCTGAGGCGTGAGTAGCTGTTTGAATTGAGGAGGACGCGGTGCTAGGGTAGTCCATGCTGTTATGAAAAGCCACTTCGCCAAGGTGGTGTATTGGTTAGCGCATCTGCCTCCTGAGGCGCAGGTCTGCGTTCTAATGTCAGTATTGGTAAAATTTTTCATTATTCCTCAATTTATTTTGCATCACAATGAGCACCTGCTTAATAACGTGTTATTCCATCTCTGGAACGCAGTAGAATGGTAACATTGCATCGCAGCATCTCGACAAGGCCGAAGGTCTGTGGCACCAGTTGTCTACGGACAGATCACGCAATTCGGTAAGTTACGGACAGGTGGAACGTGGGTGTGGAGATGAAGTCTACCAGATGGGGTCCATCGGGTTCATATCAGGCGTTATTTCGTGATCTAGACATCTACATCTACATCCGTTCTCCGCAAGCCACTTGACGGTGTGTGGCGGAGGGTACCTTCAGTACCTCTATCGGTTCTCCCTTCTATTCCAGTCTCGTATTGTTCGCGGAAAGAAGGATTGTCGGTATGCCTCTGTGTGGGCTCTAATCTCTCTGATTTTATGCTCATGGTCTCTTCGCGAGATATACGTAGGAGGGAGCAATATACTGCTTGACTCTTCGGTGAAGGTATGTTCTCGAAACTTCAACTAAAGCCCGTACCGAGCTACTGGTCGTCTCTCCTGCAGACTCTTCCACTGGAGTTTATCTATCATCTCCGTAACGCTTTCGCGATTACTAAATGATCCTGTAACGAAGCGCGCTGCTCTCCGTTGGATCTTCTCTATCTCTTCTATCGACCCTATCTGGTATGGATCCCACACTGCTGAGCAGTACTCAAGCAATGGGCGAACAAGCGTACTGTAACCTACTTCCTTTGTTTTCGGATTGCATTTCCTTAGGATTCTTCCAACGAATCTCAGTCTGGCATCTGCTTTACCAACGATCAACTTTATATGATCATTCCATTTTAAATCACTCCTAATGCGTACTCCCAGATAATTTATGGAATTAACTGCTTCCAGTTGCTGACCTGCTATATTGTAGCCAAATGATAAGGGATCTTTCTTTCTATGTATTCGCAGCACATTACACTTTTCTACATTGAGATTCAATTGCCATTCCCTGCACCATGCGTCAATTCGCTGCAGATCCTCCTGCATTTCAGTACAATTTTCCATTGTTACAACCTCTCGATATACTACAGCATCATCCGCAAAAAGCCTCAGTGAACTTCCGATGTCATCCACAAGGTCATTTATATATAGTGTGAATAGCAACGGTCCTACGACACTCCCCTGCGCCACACCTGAAATCATTCTTACTTCGGAAGACTTCTCTCCATTGACAATGACATGCTGCGTTCTGTTATCTAGGAACTCTTCAATCCAATCACACAATTGGTCTGATAGTCCATACGCTCTTACTTTGTTCATTAAACGACTGTGGGGAACTGTATCAAACGCCTTGTGGAAGTCAAGAAACACGGCATCTACCTGGGAACTCGTGTCTATGGCTCTCTGAGTCTCGTGGACGAATAGCGCGAGCTGGGTTTCACACGATCGTCTTTTTCGAAACCCATGCTGATTCCTACAGAGTAGATTTCTAGTCTCCAGAAAAGTCATTATACTAGAACATAATACGTGTTTCAAAATTCTACAACTGATCGACGTTAGAGATATAGGTCTACAGTTCTGCACATCTGTTTGACGTCCCTTCTTGAAAACGGGGATGACCTGTGCTCTTTTCCAATCCTTTCGAACGCTACGCTCTTCTAGAGACCTATGGTATACCGCTGCAAGAAGGGGGGCAAGTTCCTTCGCGTACTCTGTGTAAAATCGACCTGGTATCCCATCAGGTCCAGCGGCCTTTCCTCGTTTGAGCGATTTTAATTGTTTCTCTATCCCTCTGCCGTCTATTTCGATATCTACCATTTTGTCATCTGTGTGACAATCTAGAGAAGGAACTACAGTGCAGTCTTCCTCTGTGAAACAGCTTTGGAAAAAGTCATTTAGTATTTCGGCCTTCAGTCTGTCATCCTCTGTTTCAGTACCATTTTGGTCACAGAGTGGCTGGACATTTTGTTTTGATCCACCTACCGCTTTGACATAAGACCAAAATTTCTTAGGATTTTCTGCCATGTCAGTACATAGAACTTTACTTTCGAATTCATTGAACGCCACTCGCATAGCCGTCCTCACACTACATTTCGCTTCGCGTAATGTTTGTTTGTCTGCAAGGCTTTGGCTATGTTTATGTTTGCTGTGAAGTTCCCTTTGCTTCCGCAGCAGTTTTGTAACTCGGTTGTTGTACCGCGGTGGCTCTTTTCCACTATCTGTACTTGAGACAAAACTTTTGTGTTAAGCCAACAGGTACTCTGAAATCTGCTTTTTGTCACTTTTGCTAAACAGAAAAATCTTCCTACCTTTTTTAATATTTCTATTTAGGGCTGAAATCATCGATGAAGTAACCGCTTTATGATAGCTAATTCCCTGTTCTGCTTTAACTGTTTCAAATAGTTCGGGTCTGTTTGTCACCAGAAGGTCTAATATGTTATCGCCATGAGTCGGTTCTCTGTTTAACTGCTCAAGGTAGTTTTCATATAAAGCACTTAAAAAAATTTCACTGGATTCTTTGTCCCTGCCACCCGTTATGAACGTTTGAGTCTCCCAGTCCGTATCCGGCAAATTAAAATCTCCACCCAGAACTATAGCATGGTGAGGAAGTCTACTCGAAATATTTTCCAAATTATCCTTCAGGTGCTCAGCCACAACAGCTGCTGAGCCAGGGGGCCTATAGAGACATCGAATTACCATGTCTGGGCCTGCTTTAACCGTGACCTTCACCCAAATTATTTCACATTTCGGATCTCCGTCATTTTCCTTCGATACTATACCACTTCTTATCGCTATAAACACGCCTCCCCCTTCACTGTCCAGCCCAACTTAATTCGACTACAATCCATTATCCTCGTTTTGCTTTTGTTGACGTTCATCTTATATCGTCCTTTCAAGACACTGTCCATTCCGTTCAACTGCTCTTCCAAGTCCTTTTGCTGTCTCTGACTGAATTACATTGTCATATTGATACAATCTTATTTTTTAGATTATACTACATAAAAATCAAACTGTGTACGTGGGACGTAATAAGTGGGTCGTAGCGATAGGTCTAGATTGGTATGATGCTTTCCTTCAAAATGGATTGCATATTTTATTACATTAAAACCTTCCCTAAAAAAAAAAACAATACCCATGGAGTCCCATAGTGTCACACTAAACAACTTTAAGCAGTTAAATGGATATACCTCCACAACTTTCTGTGCAAAAACAAATTTCAGAAAAAGCACCATAATAAAACAATATACTTAAAACTCATATTCTACAAATCCTTGATTTTCCACACACAGAAAATACTTCCACGAAATGAAATGCGCTAAACCTCTATAAAACTAATTTTTACATAGACAAACAACCACCCACATTTCTCGACATAGTTAATGAATGTCATACGATATTGATCATGACTTATCCCACAACCACAGGAAACCAGAAAGACGATATGGATCTGCACTCACAAACTCATAAATGAATGAATTTGCCTTAGGCTAGTGACACCAACGTTTCCTGAATCATGATCAAAATCTTCCTGGATAATAATCGAGGCCGCCCAACACTTCCTCCACATGCAGCGAGGTAGATCAAGGTCCAGAACCACAACATGTTGTCAGTTCGAGTATAATAGATGTTGCTGAAACCGAGAATCTTATGTCCACGAATCAGCATGGTTTTAGAAAGCATCCGCTGTGCGAAACTCAGTCTTTACTGACATGATATACTGCGAACTGTGGATGAAGGGCAACAGACAGATGTGTTTGACATAGTACGTCACTGCAGGCTGTTAACGAAGATACGAGCATATGAAAAAAGTTTACAGATATATGAGTAGTTCAAACATTTCTTAAACAATAGGACCCAGTATGTTGTCCCCGACGGCTAGTGTTCATCAGCGACAAAGGTATCGTCAGGAGTGTCCTAGGGAAGTGTGATAGCACCGCTGCTGTTCTCTCTATACATAAATGATTTGGCGGGCAGAGTGGGCAGCAATCTGAGGTTGTTTGCTGATGATGCTGTGGTGCGCGGTAAGGTGTCCCACCGTGTAGCACGAACAGAGTATGCCACCACATGTTCTGATTGACTGACGCATCATCACGTTATAGGCTGCAACTAGCTTTTTTTCATCATCCGGCAGACTTTTAGACTATTTGATGTCATGGCATACTCCAGATCTACTTATAACCAAAGAATCAACTTGATATGTATCATATTTTAAAAAATTATGCATTTGATATATGTCACTATAAAATCGAAAGTCTATCGGATAGTGATGTAAATTAAATTAAAGTAGTTGCGGAATAATAGATATTCCAACAGCTTTGTGGTAGTGTTCATGAAAATGTCTATTAATACATTGTGGAATAGATTATTATGTATGTACCATTTTGAACGTTTACAATCATAATTACGGATTTATTTGTTTACACATCTAGTTCCGAAGGACCAAATACAGGAGCAAATCTCCAAAATCATGGAATGTGTCAGAACATGAAATTACATCATAAAAGTAATAACAGATAAAAATAAATGTTTATGAACCCGAAAAAAGTGAGTCCATAAGATTAAGTAAATGCAATCAAGAATACAATAAGAACCAGCTTGATTTTTCAAGGAACTCCTCGACAGAATAAAAGGAATGACCCATGAGGAAACTCTTCAGTTTCCATTTGCAAGCGCTTGGATTCATCCTAAAATTTTTGAATTAGGCCAATGTCAAAATGCCCAGACTCGTAAACGGGGGTCGACAAGAGGTTCGTGAACTTGCACCACTTATTGCCCGAACCGTCCGTTTCTGAGGCAAAAATATCATTTTAGAATGGGAAGATTACCCCAAAATATAGTACCATACGACATAAGCGAATGAAAATAAGTAGACTAATTTTCGTGTCGAACGATCACTCACTTCAGATATCATTCGAACAGTAAAAATCCCGAACGTGGGCTTTCCACGAAAGCTTACTATCTATCTGAACACCTAGATATTTGAACTGTTCAGGTTCACTAATCATATGCTCGTTCTGTGAAATTAAATCGTCAGGTTTTGCTGAATTGTTTGTTAGAAACTGTAAAAACTGAGTCTTACTGTGATTTAGCGTTTATTTTCTACAGGCCACGAAATTAGGTCGTGTACTCCACTATTTGAAGCCCAGCCAATGTTGCACACAACATCCTTTGCTACCAAGCTAGTGTCGTCAGCAAACAGAAACATTTTAGAGTTACCTTTAATACTAGAGGGCAAATCGTTTATATTATGCTGATTCTTATTGAATTGTTGACTGCATTTACTTAATCTTATTGACTGACCTTTTTTGGGGTTCATAAACATTTATTTTTATCTGTTATTACTTTTATGTTGTAATTTCATGTACTGACACGTTCCATGACCTTGGAGATTTGCTCCTCAATTTGGTCCTACGGAACTTGACGTATAAATAATTATAAATTATAGTCCATACTATACCAGATCCAGTTGAGTCCTCCAGCATGTATGAGCTTCCACGGCAGTGGTGAGCTGAGGTGTGTTCCAGCAGCTTCAGACTGAGTCCGCTCTTCCCACTTTCTGACAGAGACGTTCAGGAAGTATCCTCTGCTGCCTTTCCTGAACCGCGACTGCGTGGAGCCCTACAAGATCCCGGACAGCGACGTCGTCGTGGACAAAGGAACGGCAGTCGTCGTCAGCCTGTTCGGCCTTCACTACGACCCGGAGCACTCTCCTGATCCAGAGCGCTACGACCCCGAGAGGTTCTCCGAGGAGCAGAAGGCCGAGAGGCACCCCTACGTGCACCTGCCGTTCCGCGACGGGCCTCACATCTGCATAGGTCTGTATTGGCTACTGTTGTTAGTGATACACATTAACATAGGTATACAACTATAGTCAGAAGCCGGAGTAGAGTAGGCAACGAAACGTGGACGTAAAACTCAACTCTACAATTAAGTGTAGTTTGTTAGGTTGTAAGGTGTCAGGCAATTCCAACACCTTCCATGAAACCCTGACATGATAGCAAATCCGGCAGTGTGTGACATAGCTCCGAATAAATCCTGACATTAAATTAACCAAAGTAATACGATCAACGAGTGAGCAAATGGAATACCACAGACTAACATAAGAACGCCTAAATGCATGTCATACCTTCCCACCGTGAAACAGACGCAGTTCCGAGGGGAGAAACGAGAACAGAAGCTGAGAGCAGAGTCGTGTAAGCTAGAAGGCTTTACGATAAGGGACACCCACATCGCCCGCCGACCGCCAAGACCACCCACCAGCCCATGTTAAAAGATAGAGCCCTCCAGAAGAACAGCATAGATCTTACGATAACACCAAAAGGGCCACACCAGCTGCAGGTTTTAGCGTGAGAATATACGCATCTCTGTTCCGTAGCAAACTGTTGTGTACATAGTTCCGTGTAGTCAGCGTGTACACAGCTTTCCCACTAGAGCGCGCCCCGCTAAGCACAACAGCGCAGGCACAGCGCACATCCGTGTCCACACTACGAGATGGCGCTGCCTTAGATACGGACCAAATTCTGCTTCCGCCGATCCACGTATTAATATGTAATGCAGCCAATGAGATTGCTGTTAACGTAGAACTTTTTCTCCTTGCGGATCACACTCGCGCAGTGATACCTGAACGCGCGAGGTATCATAACGAGTGTACAGACCTCAGATTAGCCAGTCTGCATTAGTCGGTACCAGTCTATAGTCAAGTTTCAGTCTGCGCCTAATAAGATTATCATATTCCTATACATAGCCATGAGGATAAATGAATAGACACTTTGTCAAGTATCAGAGATATGTGAGAATAAGATTAACATACCAAGACCAAAGGAACTTCCGATTGTCAATTGAAAATAGCATACAGAACCAAGTTAAGTAGTTTTTAGGCTTGTTATTATTTTAATAAATGTGTGTGAAAATTAATCAAATTCTGTTTAAAGTTGGTCACCGTCAATCTGCTACTCTAAGCGTGCAAGTGGCATTTCTATCGTCTGACCCAACGGCGGAAGATAAACACGCCACGATAAGACCATGAGACATATTGCTGACACTCGCATAGAGCGACAAGTCAAATAATCTGATGGTGTGTGTACCGAAGGTCTTACAGTACGCACACCACACAAACATTAAAAACATTGCCCCACCACTTAAAGTATAACGTTTCTCATTGGATAGACAGAATTTTTGTTGGCGGAGCTTAAGGTTAACACTGAGACCCTGATTGGTCAGTTGAAAACACAGCCAGATAGCTTTTCTTAAACCAACTTCGGTAAATTTTAGTAAAGAGAAGTTAGAAAGAGTTGCTTCCGAGACGGCGAGGTGTGTGGAGTTGCGTCGCCCGCCGCCCCCTGACGCTGACTAACCACCGACAAGATAATGAACGCACGCGATGCCGCATAAGAGTCATAAGGCTTCACTCAGAACTGCAGAAGTCTCATCTGTTACATCCCCTTTTTGCGTAATACTAGTGTCGATTGTCAATTAAAGAAATGGAATTCACATTTGCTACTAGAAGATAAAATCTGGAACGCGATGATTTTTCTGTTATATAATTATTGAGAAGCCACATCAGCCATTGTAATTTACGACAAGTTAAATAAGTAATTGAAGATAATTGAGAGTCACTGTAGACCATTTTCATAGTTTTCTCTTTTATGAAACTTAAACCTAGATTATAGATGTGATATGCCATAGGTCATTCTTCGATCCATTATAGAACTTGGTAACCCATTCAGGGCATATTCGTTCACGTTTTTGTTGAACGCAGTTGGTTTTTATCATCCTGTATTAAAATATTTCATTTTATCAATAGTGCAATCTATAAACAATGTTTTGTGAGTAGAATATACATTCCAATGGTAAACTTAACTACTTTCTCGACGTTGTTTTACCAGCTAACTAAAAATAGGAAAGCCTTGAACCCCTTCCACTAAATTTAGTTCGTATTAAGATTCTTTTACAGGGAGTGCAGTGGAGCTGATGCTGAACTCATTAAGTATTTGATTATATCATCGCTAGTCGTACTGAACTCTTCTGAACTCTATATGTCATGTGTGATCTGTCATCTCCTTACCAGCAGCAGGTCCCAGGTTCAAACTAGTCAATTCCCCAAAAAACATGCTCAGAGAGTCGTTGCACGAAAGTGGTAGGGAGACACGACTTAGAACAAACAGACACCA
The DNA here is from genome assembly GCF_021461385.2 of Schistocerca piceifrons. Lineage (NCBI taxonomy): Eukaryota > Metazoa > Arthropoda > Insecta > Orthoptera > Acrididae > Schistocerca > Schistocerca piceifrons. The sequence continues at coordinate 479,351,727 of NC_060145.1, read as the reverse complement.
CGCAGAATATTAGAAGGTGTTTCCCTGGATAAAATACACTTTACAATGCATTCCTTTCATTAGCCTACTTGATTGTTACTGACACAGCTGTATTCAGGCCCACTTATCATTGTTTGTGATGAGAAGTTAACCACTTCCAACGTTACTACAGAGGATATAATATCGTAATTTTTAAAAGAGATCATACAGGATGGCGCACGAAATGTGCTACCATTTTGTTTCTGAATATAAACTCTATTGTCAATACAATCTGAAAGGAACATATACTACAAAGAAGAGCCGTCCATGGAGATTTGTTCTAACTCAGCACATGCTCAATATGTCCACCATTTCGTTTCCTAACTTCCTTCAAACGAACACTGAAGTTAGTGATTACCCTACGGCGCATGTCTTCCGTAATTTCACTGCAATTGAAGAATAAGTCTTATGAGCTTCATTAAATCACATAGAAGTTTCGGGAAAATTTTTTCCTTTAGGTACCCCCAAAGAAAAAAGTCACACGGATTGAGGTCTGGACTACTGAGGGGCCAATTTTGTCCGTCATTGAAGCGACCTGGAGACCTGAGTGATATGATCCGCATCTCGAAATGCTCGTGTAAAAACTCCAACACAGTGTTTGCAGTATGTGGCCTCGCTCCATCTTGCATGAACCACTGCGTGCTGAAGGACAAGGCAGTAGCAAGAAGCTGTGGAATGAAGCTATTGCGAAGCATGCTCAAATAACACTCGCTGTTCACAGTTTCTTCAAAGAAAAAGGGTCCAATAAGTCCGTGACTGGAAATTGCTGCCCACGCTGTAATCCACGGAGTATAATGTTGTCGTTCATGAAGCACTTGTGGGTTTTCAGAGGCCCAAAAGCGTACATTTTGTTTGTTAACCACAACGTCTAAATGAAAATGCGCCTCATCTGAAAACCAAACGTTGAGAGTTTCGTCCCTATACTCCGCCCACTGAGCAAACAGTAGTCTCTGCTGCTTGTGTTCTTCAGTGAGCTTCTGTGCACAGGTCATCTTGTATGGGTACACACGGAGGTCAATTTCAAGAATGCGTTGAACGGAGCGTCTGGATATTCCCAGTTGCACTGGCTGCCTTTCTACACGATTTCCCGGGACTTCTCTGTACGGCAACTCTTACCGCTTCAATATTCTTCGGCGGCGAACAAACGGTCTTAGGCCGAGGTCGCTTCGCTTCCAATACTGTTCCTTCCTGTACAAATTGATCGCACAATCTGTGGATGGTCTTCTTGCAAGTGACCCATCGTGTTGTCGAAAACAGTCACAACAAGGCTTTTCGTTTCATGAAAAAGTAACACAATTACCGATCGTTGCTGTGTCGTCAGTCTTCCATTGTCAGCCATTGTTGCTTACTAGTCTCCTAGCGGCAGTGTCGTGAATTACGTTTCGTAACTCATTTGTTTTACTAAGCTCTACTGGTACTGCTGTAGAGCTCCAAGAGGGATATCTAATGTGTGTCGTAAATTGTGAAAGAAACAATTGGTAACACATTTCGTGCGCCGCTCTGCGAATTTACGTGAGTGTGAATTCCAACGGTGAGAACTGGCACAGTAATAATATCATTTGTTAGAAATATTTTATGCAACAAGGACGCTGGGCAAAAGATCAGTCAGTCACCCCCTCAGAGACGTCGCGCTGTAATACCGTGTAACACCGGACTACCCCTGATGATGACGTGTTGTCCGTTCGTAAGCTGTTTGAGATGGAAACGTTACAGTTCTGCGACCGATTGTCATTGACAAGGCGTGACATTCACCTCCTGTCTCTATCTGTTAGGATGTTCTCACGACCACTATTCTGACGCCGTCTGCATATTCTGTGTCTGGTACATCATTCATTGTAGACAGGTTCCACCGTCCGCGCTGAGCTACCAACAAATCGGGCAACCGTATACACGGTGTGGTCGCGATCACGTCAAAGCACGATAGCTCTTCTCTGTCACTGTGTATCTCTCTGTGTCGATTTACAAGGAACTTCTTGGCTGTGAGGTCGTAAAAGGCAAACAATATTTACGGCATGCGACGCCCCACACATTGTCTACCACGCGATCACAATATTGACAGCTAATGGCAAAAGGGGCGGTACTGAAGGAATCCAATAGTGAGCGCAGCATGAGGCGAGTACCTCACAGTGCTAGTGCTGTTCGTACAAAGCAGAGCAGTGGAAACGATAAACAAAGCAAACATTGCATTTTATCTGCAACACCAGTTGCCGAAATTGACATTTCGTCACAAAGGTACCCAAGGAATTTCGCAGAGTAAGAAAGAAGTGACAGATGAAAGATTAGCGTATATGTAAAATGAATCAGTGAAATGTGTGGTATCGTATATAATCGACTTTGGGGGCAATGTACAAGAGGAGTACAATGATGACGGTACGTGCTTAAGTGAGAGTGGTGTTGAAACATGTAGTTCATCAAATGGTTCAAATGGCTCTGAGCACTATGGGACTTAACATCTGAGGTCACCAATCCCCTAGAACTTAGAACTACTTAAACCAAACTAACCTAATGACATCACACACATCCATGCCTGAGGCAGGATTCGAACCTGCGAGCGTAGCGCTCCCGCGGTTCCAGACTGTAGCGCCTAGAACCGCTCGGCCACTCCGGCCGGCATCAGTGTCCAAGCAGCGAGTACTAAATGTAATCACGTACATGGAAGATCATCCGCTGCATAGAAAAAAAAGGAATAGTTTTCGAGTAAGTCAGCAGCAATATCATCGTGTAGTGTGAAAGAAAAACTACCGATATTCAAGCGAGGACAAGACGCACGTCTTACGAAACCCAGTGTTTCCGCGTTTCAGGGATGCTCGATACAGCTTACAGGATGTGTGTGTTAGTAACCTACAACTTTATGCACATCAGACTGCGCGCGACGCTGAGTGTAATGATTTCAAAGGAAGCAGTGAATGGTTGCATAACTTCAAACAGAGCTACAGAATGGAAAGACGTAAAATCAAGAAATTTCAAAAAAAAGCGTCAATTTGACGATGCACAACAAACTGCGGAATCACCCCAAAAATTTGTTGAAGAGGTAAACAAATTTATCCTATTGATCATAAGGAATTCGCTTTCAACTCTGACGAATTGGGATTTGAGGAGGAAATGCATATGAAAGGAGCCCTGGAAATTAGAGGTACAAGAGAGTTGTATGAAGATCGACTAACATCAATGCCTCAAAGCACTCGCATACAATTATGCTGACTGTTAATCTGGGTGGTAAATTGACTGCAAAGTTATTTATTGTGTTGAGAGAGGTTGGTGGTGCTCTGCCCCTACGATTCATTCTCGTGTACGTGAGCTTGCAAGGGCATTAGGGAATATTTACGTCACAGCAAGCAAGAGTGGGAAAATGGGCGTAAGAGAACTACAACTATGGTATGACCACTGTCTCTTACCAGTAATTGGTTAAAATAACGTGCTTCTGCTTGATTTCTGGTCTGCATATAAAAATCATACTCCTTAAGAGCAAACTATCCTTCCTGAAAAGTGTGTGACATTGCAATTCATACACCTGGCACCACTTGGCAAATTCAGCCTCAGGATGTCTGTTTTTTTCGCACCTATAAAACTACGAGTATCTGCAGCTGCGCCTTAAAAGATAGCCAGTTCCACGATAAACTGCACTACAGGCAGTTTCGTATTCCGTTGCATGTCATCACATTCCATCAGTTCTCGTCACCGTGTTACACCAGTATGATTCTATATGCATTCTTTAAGAGTGGACACCTAGCTGAAAATCCTACCCTGTTTGTAACTCCCAAGGACTTCGCCTTCGAATCTGATGGGGCGAACCTTTGTGATCACTGTAGCATTCCGTGTTCATGGTGCAAGCTAATGATTTGTTTCGAAGATTTCTTAAGTGTCAGCTATGTCCATCTTGTGAAGTGTGGTACATACATCCCGTAGAAGGTTGATCTCTGCACCTCCTGGACACTCATTTTCTGTCGCCCTCGTGATGCATATGGTGAGTCATTGTCAGCTAATATTTTTCCTATCATAACTGTTAACACAACAGTTTCAACAGACACTTACTGAAGACTGAGCTTGCTACTTTGCACTCAAGAAGTTCCTTGTTTGAGCTCTAATCCCACAAAAGCGGCTGTAACGTACACATCACACCACTACCATTACTTATGTCGTGGGTCGAGGGTCACATGACTACCAAGTATCCGGCCTACAACACTCCAAAACGGCCAATGCGCTGTTTTGTGTGGGCGCCAAACATTTAGTCTGGTGGGATTACATTGTAAATCAGTAACAGTATAATTTTTATCGACTACTCAATTTCTGAAGATTAAATTTAGTATCTTAACCTTCTCTCCGTCGTCCTTCATTTTAGTGTATGTTCCCTGAGCTACTGTATTCCTTCAAAAGTTTGATTCTCCAGCAACAGCGCTAGAAAGTTCCTGAACTTGCACACAAACCAGATAGCGAAAAAATCACCGGGAATGCCATCAGAACCTCTTGACGTGCACTGTGGTTAAGAAGTGCTGTACAGCGAGAGTTCTTCGTACGGTAATGAATTCCCAAAATCACGGATCATGAACAGTTGTGTAACTCTAATAACTAGTTTTTCCCTGTACCTACTTCCTGATGTCAAGTGTATTTCACTCACATTTAGTCTTCTTAGTTCTGCAATTTTCAGAAACATTAATGTGCTTAAATATTTTACACTTTTCAGAATGTTAAAGAAAGGCGAAATATGCATTCTGAAGTGCTTCACTGTGAAACCCCATAGAATCTTGATGTTCTGTGATTAAGTTTTTAATAATCAGATCTGACACCATCTTTTCGATTTGCAGGTATGAGACTCGGTTTACTGTAGACCAAAGTGGGTCTTGCGAACATCCTGTCCAAGTGTTGCGTGAGACCTACGAAGAACACAACCAGGCATGTCACCTACAACACCAGAAATGTACTGCTGCTGCCCACAAAGGAAATCGAGCTGCAATTTGTGGAACGATCCTAGGAGATTCACTAGCACGCCAACATGACATAAAGAGGAACTTTAAAGACTGTACATGGCTTAATCGCCTGCCTATTGTGCTGTAGTAGCATATGATTGTTTCATTTTGTAATAATAAAATTATAATACTTAGGAATCTATTTTTCACACATTTACTTCCTTCCTCGCACTATGGACAGAGTATTGCCAAAATTCACAGTGATAAGTACACATCTCTCATCACAGGAAAGCCCCTCGTTATATGAACACTGAACTTTCCGGCTGCTTCCATCATGTCACTCTGGAAACAAAAACCCTGCCGCTTTTACAATTTGCATACCATGTTTTCAACTCATTTATTCGTCTACTGGCAGTTATTTATGGTTTGTTATCTATTGGTGTAATTATCTACATAACATTACACTTTGTGGCCATTATTCAATTTAGCATCTGAAGCCACCTGATTTTTATAAATACCTGCTATTCAGTAAAATATGTGTAACATTTACAATAATATTAGTTATAATTAAAGTAATAACCATAAAAGGCATAGTAATAATAATAATAATAATAATAATAATAATAAATGCCGTGGAGGCCCGGGAAAAGAATAGGCCTCCGGTATGTTCTGCCAGTCATAAAAGGCGACGAAAAGAACAAACCACTAATAGGGCTAACTCCCCTTTTAGTGTGATTAGTTGGTTCAGGACAGAACTAATGAAGCCTCGGACAAGCACTGTCATGGTCGGGGACAATACTTGAACCCTATGCGCATCCACAATGGTAACAACACGGAAAATGATTTAAATCCAAACAGAGATGTATGTAGGATATGCTTCCTGCAACCACTCTAGAAGGAAAACAAAGACAGATGATGAGATGGTCAGATGAAGTTAACTGACACATCATGTTCTGTTATTACCAAGCAACAAACTTAGGAATCAACACAACTGGATACAGATCACAAGTATACACAACATTTATTACCAGATACCCAGAATTAAAATTTTTAACAGAACAACGACTAGTTGATCAGACCCGTGTAATAATAAAAAATAACAGGATACCCCAGTCAGAATTAGAAAACATCAGACAACAAGTACAACAAATACTGGAACAAAATAATGTGCAATCAGAAGAAGAAGAAAATACAGTAATGGACTCAAACATCCCAGAACAACCAGACAAAGAACAACACACATCAATTAAACAATTAGAGGAAAACGAAATCTTAAGACAGCCACCAGAACAAGCACAAATAGAACACAAAGTGACACACATGTTAGATATAGAAGAAAAATTATAGCTGACATATATAGAATACAAAGACACAAATACAGACATTAGATCATTCTTGCATAGAGCACCAAATAACCCACAAGTCTAAACAACAATAACAACTATCAACACAATCATACACAAGAAAATAATTGAAAATACAACTATGGAAGAGTTGCAACTAGTGGTTTATATAGGAGCACTCACTACACTAAATATACGCAATAGGCAGAGATCAGAACCAACCAACACACAGAATAAACCCACAAAACCAGCACGGCAACACAGGCTACTGATCAGAATAGAAAAACTGAGAAAAGACATCGGACAGCTAACACAATTTATAAGAAATGAAATATCAGACAAAAAACGAAAATGGTTAGGTAAAATTTCACAACAAGAAGCAATAGAGCTATTAGATGAAAAGAAGCAGAAATTACAAGCATTGGCCAAACGACTTAGAAGATACAAAACAAGTGAAAATAGAAGGAAACGAAACCAAACATTCAACACAAACCAAAAGATGTTTTACCAGAGAATAGATAACAAACACATTAAAATAGACAATCCACCAAACATTACACACATAGAAAACTTCTGGAGCAACATATGGTCAAACCCAGTGCAACATAACACACATGCACGGTAGATAGAAGCAGAAACAGACACGTACAAGGTGATACCACAAATGCCTAAAGTGATAATTTTGCAACATGAAGTCACCTGAGCAATTAATTCTACACACAATTGGAAAGCCTCTAGAAAAGATAAAATAGCAAATTTCTGGCTAAAGAACTTCACCTCAACACATTCACATCTAACTAAATTATTTAACAGTTACATTACAGACCCATACACATTCTCTGATACACTTACACAAGGAATAACTTATCTGAAACCTAAAGATCAAGCAGACATAGCAAACCCGGCAAAATATCGCCCCATAAAATGATTTCCAACAATATACAAAATATTAACTGCAGTCATTACACAGAAATTAATGACACATACAATACAGAACAAAATTATAAATGAAGAACAAAAAGGCTGCTGCAAAGGAGCACGAGGATGTAAAGAGCAACTGATAATAGATGCAGAGGTGACATATCAATCTAAAACTAAAGAAACGTCGCTACACTACGCATACATTGAATACCAAAACGCTTTTGATAGTGTACCCCACTCATGGTTACTACAAATATTGGAAATATACAAAGTAGATCCTAAATTGATACAGTTACTAAAAATAGTAATGAAAAATTGGAGAACCACACTTAATAGCCCAACAAATTCAAATATCATCACATCACAGCCAATACAGATTAAGCGTGGAATATATCAAGGAGACTCATTAAGTCCTTTCTGGTTATGCCTTGCCCTGAACCCACTATCCAACATGCTAAATAATACAAATAATGGATATAATATTACTGGAACATACCAACACAAAATCACATATTTTCTATACATGGATGATCTAAAACTACTGGCAGCAACAAATCAACAACTCAACCAATTACTAAAGATACCAGAAGTATTCAGTAATGATGTAAATATGGCTTTTGGAACAGACAATTGTAAGAAAAATAGCATAGTCAAGGGAAAACACACTAAACAAGAAGGTTACATATTGGATAACCACAGCGACTGCATAGAAGCGATGGAAAAACAGATGCCTATAAATACAAACAAAAATATTAATAGATAATACAAATATTAAAGAAGAACTAAAAGAAAAATATAGGCAAAGACTAACAAAAAAATTGAAAACGGAATTGATAGCAAGAAACAAGACAAAAGCTATAAATGCTTATGCTATACCAATATTGACCTACTCATTTGGAGTAGTGAAATGGAGTAACACAGACCTAGAAGCACTCAATACACTTAGACGATCACAATGCCACAAATATAGAATACATCACATACATTCAGCAACAGAAAGAGTCACATTAAGCAGATAGGAAGGAGGAAGGGGATTTATCGACATAAAAACCCTACATTATCGACAGGTAGACAATTTAAGAAAATTCTTTATAGAGCGAGCAGAAACTAGAAAAATACACAAAGCAATCACTTATATAAATTCATCGGCTACACCACTGCAATTTCATAACCACTTCTACAACCCTTTGGATCATATAACATCAACAGATACGAAGAAAGTAAATTGGAAAAAGAAAACACTACATGGCAAGCGACCGTATGATCTAACACAGCCACACATCGATCAAGACGCATCCAACACAGGGCCAAGAAAAGGCAATATATACAGTGAGATGGAAGGATTCATGATAGCAATACAGGATGAAACAATAAACACCAGATATTACAGCAAGCATATTATTAATGATCCCAATACCACGACAGATAAATGCAGACTTTACAAACAACAAATAGAAACAGTAGATTTCATCACAAGCGGATGTACAATACTAGCAAAGACAGAAAACACCAGAAGGCATGACAATGGAGCAAAAATAATACATCAACAACTTGCCATACAACATAAACTAATAAAACAACACGTTCCCACATACAAGTATGCACCACAAAATGTACTGGAGAATGATGAATACAAATTATACTGGAGCAGAACCATTATAACAGATAAAACAACACCACATAACAAACCTGACATCATACTCACCAATAAAAAGAAGAAATTAACACAACTAACACAAATATCCATACCCAATACAATAAATATACAGAAGAAAACAGGAGAAAAAATTGAAAAATACATCCAACTGGCTGAGGAAGTCAAGGACATGTGGCATCAGGATAAAGTTGACATTATACCAATTATACTATCAACTACAGGAGTCATACCACACAATATCCACCAGTACATCAACGCAATACAGCTACATCCTAACGTATATATACAACTACAGATGTCTGTAATTATTGATACATGTTCAGTTACCCGAAAGTTCCTAAATGCAAGGTAACATATAGCATACAGTTAAGAGGAAGTCACGCTTGATCAAGGTCTGCATCACTTTCCATTTTTAACCAGACATAACGTCTGAGAAAGGAAAGATAATAATAATAATAATAATAATAATATTGAGGGTTTTGCCATGCCAGTGCAAGACAGTGTGGTAAGTATACATAACAATTGGAAAGATATTATTCAAGTGTAAATGGGTGAAATATGTAGTAAAAATGAGTAATCGAGCTCATAGAAGTATATGCAGTGGCAGGCAGACCTGCTTAACAACTTACCACGTTTGGATGATAAACTGCCAGCCACTGAAACTGTAAAGTCAGTTTTGACGGGAAATATCTAAATTTTTATTTTATGCATGTACACTTTAGTAGGAAGGGAATATGATTATATTTGTAGGGTATATACAGCGCAAAACGTGGCACCGACCTTACGTAGCTGCAACAAACTGTATGACGTAACACGTGCACTCCAATAGTCAGAGTAGTCAGTTCTTTAGCAGTGCATCATAACTGCAGCCAATATTTAATATGGCCAGTGATTGCACATCTAATTACTTTTTATCTTCCCTCATCTTTTATGACAGTGAGATGAACCTGTTATTTTCTGCAGCCTTGGAGCTCTTTCTAGCAGGCCCATGCAACACGATATGTTACTTAAAAGGACTAGGAGATGTCATAAACGTGCTCATGGCTGAAAGCTGTCTTCCTGAGCAGGAGAAGATGCAGAATTCACTATGTCCCATCTCAGCACTGCAGGAAATGTAGGGCAGCCTGTCTGTAACAAAACTCTATTGTGTGAGACACTACGAGTCCTTTTGGAAAGGACAACATATGAATCTACCTGTAGGCACCAGAGCGGGGGAAACGTAAGACTGGCCATTGACCAGTGTTCATGCCATGAAAGAATGTTCGCTTAAAATCTTGGTAAAGGGCACTCTGTTTGGCTCACAATAGTTATTTCTGTAGAAGGCACGCTTTCCCGCACGTGTCTACATATAAGTTCCTCAAATGGCCATGGTTCGAAAGCTATCGTGGAGCGGTACAGATTTTATGGCTTCCTACTCACGTCAGACCACTACTGGTTAACCATGAGAAAGGGTCCGTGAGTGTAGGAGTTCAGCTTATTTAGATAATTATTATTGTTCTGAATTCGCAAGGTCTATTCCAATTGGCCAGTGAGATTCCTACGCCGGCAGAAGCAGCGCAGTTGCAGAGAGCTACCAGAAGCCGCTCGCTGGCAGGCAATTGATGGGTAAATCCTTGCTACCAGATGGTCGAAGAGAGTGCGCTATTGCTGCTTAGGGATCTCGCAGATGGATGTATCCATATTAGAACTGAGCACAGAAGTCGACCAGGACTCATAATTTCCAGCCAATACTGCCTCTGTCTTTCACATTAATACTGCATAGGAGTGGTAAGAGAAGGTAATGAGATCACAGAATCGAGGGACAACCAAGACTTGTCAACTGAGGTTTTTTGGCACAATTTTGCCATTAACAGCCAACTAGTTACTTCCATTACGCTTTTTTGTAATTCTTCTGGCGTCTGTACTTAATTTTTTGGGTTCTTTCTTTAACCTCCAATCATTCCCTCAGTCATTGGCCGTATCCGCAATAGAGTTTCATATTATATTTTCACATGTCCATCCACCTGTGTCAAGGCTATACTCCATAATTGCAATCCTTTGTCCACCTATTAAATGGTTACGTTCTTTTAAAATGGCTCTGAGCACTATGGGACTTAACTTCTATGGTCATCAGTCCCCTAGAACCTAGAACTACTTAAACCTAACTAACCTAATGACATCACACAACACCCAGTGTTATGTTCTTACCTCAGTGGCTGATTCATTTGTTCGTTGCTTTATGGTAATAGTTTCTTTCGTAGTTTATATGAACCTGTAGTACATATATCCATGTGTGATGCAGTACCCATATTTTCGTCCTTACTGGTCCACCCTGAGTAGTCTTTCTGCAATACGATGTTTCTGCTACGTGATACAGTTTTTCTTAAATTTTCATAATCTTATGGGGAACTCCCCTTCCGTGTAAGTCATCAGGAATCAGATTAAGGGGAGAATCGTGCAGTATCAGCCGACTTAAATTTTTTGACTTTACTGTGCTACTGTGGTAGTTAATCGAAATACTGAAGACATGTTCTATGAAGTAAACAATGTATTTATTTTTATTTTTTATATATGTCACTTAACTAAACTGAAAGTGAAAGAGCTAAATTACTAGGGTTGTAGAAAGGTTGTTGCAGTGTCAATATCGGTTGTTAATGATAGATTGCACTGATAATTTTTGAATAATAGTAGAACCCGTAAGCATGGGAACTTATTGTTACTATTTCAGCTCAATTCACCAATGTTTAGCTCTCTTGTGCCCTGCTGAAACCTACAGCTCTTTGGAAGCTTGTAGATTCTGGCTTCCCGGGAGAGAGACAGGATGTGTCGAAATGAGATGATACTGAAATTGGTTTATACCAACCTTGTTCTGTCTGCTATCTTCCAAGATAACTCATAGGGTCAGTATTGCATCGCGTGTTCCAACATTTCTATGGAATCTAAACCGGCTTCTACCGGTTTTTCCATTCGTTTGTAAGGAATTCGTGTTAGTATTTTGCAACCAGACTTGTTAAACTGATAGTTCGGTAATTTTCACACCCGTCAACACCTGCTCTCTTTGGGATTGGAATAATTATATCCAACCATACAGTAGAGCTGCATGCCCTCGGGAAAAATTACGGCTGTTGTTTCCCCTTGCTTTCAGCCGTTCGCAGTACCACAAAAGCAAGGCCGTTTTGGTTAGTGTTACAAGGCCAGATCAGTCAATCATCCAGACTGTTGCCCCTGCAACTACTGAAAAGGCTGCTGCCCCTCTTCAGGAACCACACGTTTGTCTGGCCTCTCAACGGATACCCCTCCGTTGTGGTAGCACCTACGGTACGGCTATCTGTATCGCTGAGGCACGAAAGCCGCCCCACCAACGGCAATGTAAATGGTTCAGAGGGTGGTATCAAGTAGATAAGATTTCAGTTTTGCCGCACCTCCACGTTTTTCACAAGACCTCTGCCCAAAAACTGCAAGACAAGCAGAAAATAGACACATGTCTGTGGATACATTTTCCATCCAAGTTTTTAACTCAAGTTACAGGCGTTCAATAAGGACACCTTTTGTGACGATACAGATGTCAATGCGATAGTCAAATTTTTGACACGGTCGACATTAGAGACTGCTCCATTATCCTTCCTTGCGACTCTTTCTTATTAAGTTGCAGTGGAGGCAGAAATGCACTATCTCTGACATAAGCTCATGTGCACATACGTCAGGTGACGGTGGGGCAACCTAGGAAGAGGAAAGTCAGAATAGGAAGTTCGTCCAAACCAACAGTGAGGCAGTTCAGCAATAAGATAATCACTAGCGTCTGTGAGAAACTATGGCGGAGACCCTCTTGTTGCGAAACGAAGTATCCACTACCTTGCTGTATTTCTCGCACTATCCATTGCTGCAGCATGTTCATGTGCACGAAACAGCCAGAAGTATCTCCGCAAGGAAAAAATGGTCCGTAAATGTTTGAAGAGGGCAGAGAACGGAAGATGTTAACTTTAGTAAATCACGAATGTGTTATGTGTCTGAAAGAAAGCTCGTCAAGGCGATTCACTCTTCCGGACGGATGAAACTTGGCGACGATACCGGAAACCCATTTCTGTGGAAAACCGTCTTCTTCCATTAGCCGATGCAGGCCACACGCAGCACCTTCTCCGCTTGCGATCTGACTTCTTCGCACCACATAAGCGGCCGGTCTCTACCAACCATAGATTGTTTCGTCTGTTGTACCTTTTACGTGAAATTGTTTTATGTGATACTTCGTTCGCAATAGTCTCTGAACTGTCACAACTGACTAACATTTAGCGAATTTAAGGAGACAAAAGAGACGCATCGCTGCATTATACGGAATATGACTGGATTGAGGGTTTTTTGATACGGAGGACCAAGCATATTGTTTCGGGTGGAGCATCACCAGCAGATGTAGAAATAACTTCAGCTGTGCCCCGAGGAAGTGTTTGGGACCACTGCTGTTCATGTTGTAAATTAATGAACTTGTAGACAATATTGATAATAACCTTTGACTTTTCGCAGATGATGCAGTTATCAACAATGAAGTATTATGTGAAAGAAGCTGCATAAATGTTGAATCGGATCTTGAGTGCAAAGATTGGCAACTTGCTTCAAATGTCCAGAAACATAAAACTGTGTACTTCGTACAACGAAAAAAAAAAAACATTGCATCCTATGAGTGTAATATCAATGAGTCACTGTTGAAATCGGCCAACTCATACAAATACCTGAGTGTAACACATTGCAGGTATATGAAAAGGAATGGCAACATGGGCTTAGGCGTGGGTAAAGAGGGAGGTAGACATCGGTATATTGGTAGAATACTGGGGAAGTGTAATCTGTCTACAGAGGATATTCCAAATTCCATACAAATCACTAGCGCGAGAGCTTCTAGAATATTGCTTAGACGTGTGGATCTCTTACCAATAGAACTAAAAGGCTATATTGAACGTATACTGTGAAGGGCAGTACGAATGGTCACAGGTTTGTTTGATCCGTGGAAGAGTGTCACAGAGAAACTGAAGAAACTGAACTGGAAGACTCTTCAAGGTAGACGTAAACTGTCCCGAGAACTCCTGTTAACAAAGTTTCAAGAACCGGCTGTAAATGACGATTCTAGGAATATACTACAAGGCTTTTAACAAAGCTTTAAGAACCGGCTTTAAATGATGACTCTAGGAATATACTACATTCTCCTAAGTATCGCTCATTTAGGGATCGTGAGGAGAAGATTACAATAATTATTGCTCGCACAGAGGAATTCAGACCATCATTCTTCCCGCGCTCCGTTCGTGAATGGAACGGGACGAAACCCTAATAAGTGGTAAAGTGGGACGTCCCCTCTGACACGTACCTACGGCTGTTTTTTAAAAAAAAGCCCGCCACAGCTTAGAAGTTCGTGTGCATCAGATCATGTTCACTGCGTTTGACGCCACATGGTGTCTTTAGAGAAGCGATGAATTGTCTGGGGGGGGAGGGGGGGTTATTTATTTACTATTTATTTATTTCTCAAGTAAAGACATGCTGCTTGTTTTATATAGCAGTTCGTACATCGTGTGATTTTACATGTTATGCCATACAAATTCAGCTTCATCACTAGTACATTTTTTGATGAAAATTTTACAAAAGGACAAATTAAAAAAAAACAGAAAAAATATTTATGTATAATAAGTACAAATGCATATACACAATTCTGTTTAAACTTGTGCTAACTTAGATTATGATAATAAATAAGATACATAATAGGTTGTGGATGTATTTTAAATTTATTAAAGGTGTATTTAATGGAAGGAACAGGAGATAGCAGTTTGACTTGGATATGATCCAACAGTTTTTCCCTTTATACCTTCTGCGTGTATGGTTACATCTGTTACACACGTTGTCTTAGTAGTGGTAAAGCTCAATTCACTATATTGATTAGTTAGGTCATAATTTATTCCCGAGCTTGCGGTAACAGTGGGGATTTGGAGTAGATTTAAAACGTCATAGTCAGCTACATCATCTCTCAAAGTCTTCCAAAGAGCGCCGTCCACCAAAGGTTGTCGAAAGCACCACCTACACTGTGTGATCAAAGTATCGGGACACCTGGTTGAAAAAGACTTACAAGTTTGTGCCGCCCTCCATCGGTAATATGGGAATTCAATATGGTGCAGGCCCACCCTTGGCGGCTTTCACTCTCGCAGGCATACGTTCAATCTGGAGCTGGAGGGTTTCTTGGGGAATGGCAGCCAATTCTTCACGGAGTGCTCCACAGAACTCAGTGCAGGTCAGTGCATTAAAGGGATTTTATTGTTGTGTAACCACTCCACCACAGGTGCTCGATCGTGTTGAAAGATGCAGTCGCCATCCCCGAATTGCTCTTCGAAATTGGGAAGGTGTTTAAAAAATCAATAAAGGCCTTGCTGTGATAGTGCTACGCAAAACAACAAGGGGAGCAAGCCCCCTCCATGAAAAACACGACAAAATCATTACAACACCGGCTCCAAATTTTACACGCTGGCAGATGACGATCACCGGGCATTCGCCGCCGGCCGCGGTGGCCGAGTGGTTCTAGGCTCTTCAGTCCGGAACCGCGCGACTGCTACAGTCGCAGGTTCGAATCCTGAGTGGGGCATGGATGTGTGTTATGTCCTTAGGTTAGTTAGGTTTAAGTGGTTCTAAGTTCTAGGGGACTGATGACCTCCGAAGTTAAGTCCCATATTTCTCAGAGCCATTTGAACCATTTTTGGGTGAATGACATATACACACCCTGCCTTCGGATCGCCACATTGTGTACCGTGATTCGTCACTCCACACTGTTCAATCGTCCAATGTTTACGCTCCTTACACAAAGCGAGGCGTCGTTTGACATTTGCCGAGGTGATATGTGGCTTATGAGCAGCCGCTCGACCATGAAATCCAAGTTTTCTCACCTCCCGTCTACCTGTCATAGTACTTGCAGTGGATCCTGATGCAGTTTCGAATTCTGTGTGACGGTCTGGATAGATGTCTGCCTATTTTACATTACGACCCTTTCAACTGTCGGCGGTCTCTGCCAGTAAACAGACGAGGTCGGCCTGTACGCTTTTGTGCTGTACATGTTCCTTCACGCTTCCACTTCACTATCACACCGGAAACAGAGGACCTAGGAATGTTTAGGAGTGTGGAAATCTCGCATACAGGCGTATGACACAAGTGACACCTAATGACCTGACCACAGTCGAAGTCCATGAGTTCCGCGGAGCGCCCCATGTTGCTCTCTCACGATGTCTACTGAGGTCGCTGATATTTAGTACCTAGCAGTAGGTGGCAGCATTATGCACCTAATATGAAAAACGTATGTTTTTGGGGTGTCCGGATACTTTTGATCACATAGTATGAGTCAATTAGGATTACTACTATGTATTTGTCTTGTATTGTCTGTGTCATTTCTATGACCCTATTTACTGCCTCGTCGATGGATTTATGTGCTCGAAAACCAAACTGATGTGGCCCATTGGTCTGTATATCTTAGTCGGGTCTTTGTCCTCCGTTTTCTTTATTATAACTGCATTTGCCGTCTTCCATATGTTCGGTATTCGTCCTTCTAGAAGAGCATCATTTACTAAGTCTGTCAGGTATGGTACGATAAGTGGAGCAGCTTGTTTGACGGTTACGGGGTGGATGCCATCAGGGCGAGGAGGCATTTTGTTTTTTATTTTGTGTGTTGTCAGTGGAACTTCTTTGCGAGCAAATGGGATCGTGATACCTTCGTTTTCATATTGGTGAGACAGTAGTCTGCACCCATACTCTAGAGGTAGCGTCTTTGATTCTTACTGAAAAAACGTCTTTCGGTCAGGGTTCGAATCCCACCACTGCTTAAATTTTGATTAATAATCAGCATTGGCGGCCGAAGACTGCCGACAATAGAAGTCACCCTCATTCTGCCAACGGCCTTGTCAAAGAGGGCGGAGGAGCGGACAGAGGTTCAGGGCACTCTCTTGTCCTAGGCATGGGAAACTGCCCCTAAAGGCGCAAGAATCAGCAATGATCAACGGCATGAGGATGCAGAAGGCAATGGAAATCACAGCATTAAAGACAAGTAACGTGCATCCACAGGAAATGTGGCCTGTAACTGAAGAAGTGTCATGACGAGGCCGGTCGCGGTGGTCTAGCGGTTCAAGGCGCTCAGTCTGGAACCGCGCGACTGCTACGGTCGCAGGTTCGAATCCTGCCTCGGGCATGGATATGTGTGATGTCCTTAGGTTAGTTAGGTTTAAGTAGTTCTAAGTTCTAGGCGGCTGATGACCACAGATGTTTAGTCCCATAGTGCTCAGAGCCATTTGGACCATTTTTTTGTCATGACGACTTCCCCATTGGCAATGGATTCCGGAATAGTCCCCCAATCGTATCTCCGGGAGGGGACTGCCAAGGGGGAGGTTACCATGAGAAAAAGACTTAATAATCATCGAAAGGATAACGTGCTACGAGTCGGGACGTGGAATGTCATAAGCTTGAACGTGGTAGGGAAACTAGAAAAATTTTAAAGGGAAATGCAAAGGCTCAATCTAGTAGAAGTCAGTGAAGTGGAAAGAAGACAAGGATTTCTGGCCAGATGAGTATAGGGTAATATCAAAAACAGCAGAAAATGGTATAACGGGAGTAGGATGAATAGGAATGTAGGGCACAGAATGTGTTACTGTGAACAGTTAAATGATAGGGTTGTTCTTATCAGAATCGAAAGCAAACCAACACCGACAACGATAGTTCAGGTATACATATCGCAAGATGAAGACGAAGAGATAGAGAAAGTGTACGAGGATATTGAAAGGATAATGCAGTGTGTAAAGGGAGATGACAATCATGGGTGACTGGAATGCAGTTGTAGGGGAAGCAGTAGAAGAAAAGGTTACAGGGGAATGTGGGCTTGGGACAAGGAATGAGAGAGGAGAAATTGAGTTCTGTAACAAGTTGTAGCTAGTAACAGCGAATACTCTGATCAAGAATCACAAGAGGAAGAGATACACCTGGAAAAGGCCGAGTGATACGGGAAGATTTCAGTTAGATTACATCATGATCAGACAGAGATTCCGAAATCAGATACTAGATTCTAAGGTGTACCCAGGAGCAGTTATAGAATCAGATCTCAGTATAGTAGTGATGAAGAGTAGGGTGAAGTTTAAGACATTAGTCAGGAAGAATCAATACGTAAAGAAGTGGGATACGGAAGTACTAAGGAATGACGAGATACGTTCGAAGTTCTCTGAGGCTATAGATACAGCAATAAGGAATAGCTCAGTTGGCAGTACAGTTGAAGAGGAATGGACGTCTCTAAAAAGGGCCATCACAGAAGTTGCGAAGGAACACGTAGGTACAAAGAAAGTAAATGCGAAGAAACCATGGGTAACAGAAGAAAGACTTCAATTGATCGATGAAAGGAGGAAGTATAAAAATTTTCCGAGAAACACGGGAATACATAAATACAAGTCGCTGAGGAATGAAATAAATAGGAAGTAAAGGGAACCTAAGACCAAATGCGTGCGGAGAAAATATGAAGAAATTCAAAAAGAAATGATTGTCGGCAGGACAAATTCAGCTCACAGGAAATTCAAAACAACCTTTGGTGACATGAAAAGCAACGGTGGTAACATTAAGAGTGCAACGGGAATTCCACTGTTAAATGCAGAGGAGTGAGATGATAGATGGAAAGAATACATTGAAAGCCTATATGACGGGGAAGATTTGTCAGATGTGATAGAAGTTAGAAACAGGAGTCGATTTAGAAGAGATAGGGGATCCAGTATTAGAAACAGAATTTAAGAGAGTTTTGGAGGACTTAAGATCAAATGAGGCCGAAGCGATAAATAACATTCAATCATAATTTCTAAAATCATTGGAGGAAAAGGCAAAGAAAGGACTATTCACGGTATTGTGTAGAATATATGAGTCTGGGGACATATCATCTGACTTTTGGAAAAGCATCATCCACACAATTCCGAAGACGGCAAGAGCTGACATGTGTGAGAATTATCGCACAATCAGCTTAACAGCTCATGCATCCAAGTTTCTTACAGGAATAATATACAGAAGGATGGAAAAGGAAATTGAGAATGCGCTAGATGACGATCAGTTTGCCTTTAGGAAAGGTAAAAGCACGAGAAAGGCAATTCTGACGTTGCTGTTAAAAATCAAGATACCTTCATAGGATTTGTCGACCCGGAAAAAGCGTTCAAAAATGTAAAACGGTGCAAGATGTTCGAAATTCTGAAAAAAGTAGGGGTAAGCTATAGGGGGAGACGGGTCATATACAATATGTACAACTGCCAAGAGGGAATAATAAGGGTGGACGTTCAAGAACGAAGTGCTCATATTAAAAAGGGTGTAAGATAAGGTTGCAGCCTTTCGCCCCTACTCTTCAATCTGTACATCGAGGAAGCAATGATGGAAATGAAAGAAAGGTTCAGGAGTGGAATTAAAATTCAAGGTGAAAGGATATCAATGATACGATTAGCTGATGACATTGCTATCTTGAGTGAAAGTGAAGAAGAATTACATGATCTGTTGGACGGAATGTACACTCTGATGAGTGCAGAGTATGGATTGAGAGTAAATCGAAGATAAACCTCATACCTTCGTAGCAGAAATGAGAGCAGCGAGAAATTTATCAGGTTTGATGGTCACGAACTAGATGAGGTTAAGGAATTGTCCTACCTAGGCAGTAAAATAACCAATGATGGACGGAGCAAGGAGGACATCAAAAGCAGACTAGCACTGGCAAAAAGGGCATTCCTGGCCAAGAGAAGTCTGCTAATATCAAATATCGGCCATAATTTGAGGAAGAAATTTCTGAGAATGTACGTCTGGAGTACACCATTGTGTGGTAGTGAAACATGGACTGTGGGAAGACCGGAACAGAAGAGAATCGAAGCATATGAGATGTGGTGCTATAGACGAATGTTGAAAATTAAGTGGACTGATAAGGTAAGGAATGAGGAGGTTCTGCGCAGAATCGGAGAGGAAAGGAACATGTGGAGAACACTGACAAAGAGAAGGGACAGGATGATAGGACATCTGTTAAGACATGAGGGAATGACTTCCATAGTACTAGAGGGAGCTGTAGATGGCAGGCCGGCCGGGGCGGCCGAGCGGTTCTAGGCGCTACAGTCTGGAACCGAGCGACCTCTACGGTCGCAGGTTCGAATCCTGCCTCGGGCATGGATGTGTGTGATGTCCTTAGGTTAATTAGGTTTAAGTAGTTCTATGTTCTAGGGGACTGATGACCTCAGAAGTTAAGTCCCATAGTGCTCAGAGCCATGTGGAATGGCAAAAACTGTAGAGGAAGACCGAGATTGGATTACATCCAGCAAATAATTGAGGATGTAGGTTACAAGTGCTACTCTGAGACGAAGAGTTTAGCACAGGAGAGGAATTCCTGGCGGGCCGCATCAAACGAGTCAGAATACTGATGACAAAAAAAAAAGAAAAAGTCTACGAAGCATTACAGGCGCTCCTATCTGTGATGCAGCGTCAAGGGTAACCGCAGTCATGGTCTCCGAGCTGATAGTCCATGCTGCTGCAAACGTCGTCGAACTGTTCGTGCGGATATTTGTTGTCTTGGAAACGTCCCCATCTGTTGACTCAGGGATCGAGACGTGGCTGCACGATCCGTTACAGCCATGCGGATAAGATGCCTGTCATCTCGACTCCTAGTGATACGAGGCCGTTGGGATCCAGCACGGCGTTCCGTATTACTCTCTTGAACCCACCGATTCCATATTCTGCTAACAGTCATTGGATCTCGATCAACGCGAGCAGCAATGTCGCGATACGATAAACCGCACTCGCAATAGGCTACATTCCGACTTTTATCAAAGTCGGAAACGTGATGGTACACATTTCTCCTCATTACACGAGGCATCACAACAACGTTTCACCAGGCAACGCCGGCCAACTGCTGTTTGTGTATGAGAAATCGGTTGGAAACTTTCCTCATGTCAGCACGTTGTAGGGGTCGCCACCGGCGCCAACCTTGTGTGAATGCTCTGAAAAGCTAATCATTTGCATGTCACAGCATCTTCTTCCTGTCAGTTAAATTTCGCGTCTGTAGCACGTCATCTTCGTGGTGTAGCAATTTTAACGGCCAGTAGTGTAACTTAGTCCTTACTGCGGCACACTAAAGCTAAATGATGCATAGTTTAAGTCAATTTGCTTACTAGTGTATCAGACAAGAAATTAGTTATCAGCAGAAGACGTCACGCTTATACCGTGCAACACCGTACCTAGGATCGTTAATGTCCTGAACTCGGCGAGGAAGAGAGCACACTAGTTTCTTCAGGCGTACCACTGTCAGCTGAATCCTTTCAATGATGGTAATATTCCGTAGAGCTACGAAATTGCGGGGACGCCGATTGCTACATTTCACTTGCCGTTCCTGTCAGCCCCGAACATTTTCTTTGGGAATGAGATCAGGAGATTCAGTGCACCAGTCCAGATGCGATCGCCTTCCTGAGTGTTTGTTAGACAGGGAGGTATGCTTGCAACTTTGTAGTCTTGTTAAGTTGGCAGTGTCCACAGCATATTCTCCGTGAAAGTGCGGAAGACAGAGCAACAGCTGGTCATCGAAGATGGAATCGACAACTTGGTTCATGTTCACAGCAACCTCGACGAGTACGTCTGTCACCACAGAAAAAAAAAACACCACCAAAGCAGATTCGTACCATTAACGTACAGTGGGTTGAACGCTTTTCTGGACCGTTGGTGCGCTCGGAACGTCATTTGAACAGAGGGAAAATAGCGACGCATCGGACCGAGGTAGACGCCTGTATTCAGCTCCATCCAATTTAAAATTGAAACAACTACAGTCCTCGCTCCTGAAAATGAAGTGTTTTTGACCTAGTTTTCTGCCACTTCTAAGAAACCTAGATCAAAAAGACTTCATTTTCACGACCGAGGGCTATAATTGTTTCAATTTTACCTTTTAATGGTCGCTAACAAAGCAGCCATGTTTAAAGTTTCATCCAATTTGTTGTTTCTGCTCTCACGAAGACGTGCAGTTTGAAGTGCCGCTGTGAATAATGGCCTTTTGCGCGGTACCGTTCTGCAAATGTCCACACCACGCAGTTTCCTTCACATTGTTCCCACTTAAATTGGGAGGTAGACCTACATTCACTGACAGCGGCAATTCGTGTACGGTCTGAAACCGATTACCGATGACAGGGCGAGAGCGCCGCTGCCCGCCTCCTTCGGTGAGTGTTTTTTTTTTTACCGCTGTTCTTACGCCGCGTTACGCGGCTGTGATTGGTACAACGTTGCTTGTAGACACGTTGGACAACCAGCGATGATACATAGACAAATCGGGCTTCTTCTTTCACGGCGTGTTCCTGCACACGTCCAAATACCATGTCTCTTTTCTTTCATGCCGTCAAGTCTCCACACTGACCCACCTTTACTGAACTGATTGCACTCAACCGACTGGCAGACACTCAGCACTACACTGTCGTGACCTAGGACTACTTTGGAGAAACACGTTATCATATAACCACCTGTGACTACAACAAATTGACTTTGTATGCTGAATCTCATTATCGAGAGCGTCAAAAGTTACGTAAAATTATTTAATAGGTTTGTTTATAAATAAATAAATCTTCTGCCGCCAGTCACGATTTTTCTTTATTTTACTATTCGCACGACGCGTTTCAAGGAATAATTCCCAATTTCAAGTGCGTTTTTTTGGTGTGTATTAAGCCATTTCTTTTGATGGTAGTGTGAGTCTGCTTCATTTTGTTGACTTTTACTGTAATACATAAGAAACGCGATTTTTAGTTGGGTATCAATTCTTTTTGTGAGATTAGTGGCTAAAATTTAGAACAATTTGTACTTACAGTTTTCTAATGGTCCATTCGTGTAGAGTCTCACACACACTTAACATCACACACAACTTGTTGTACATTTTACGCATCGAAAATATCTTATATAAAACAAAACAGTTACAAAGATCTTCTTACAGGTAGTTCACAGAGATAACATTACAGACTCAAAAACCATTTATAATGGATCAAATAAAATTATTTACTCGAATTCTGTTCTTACCCTGTAACGCTATAAGGAAATTGGGACCAAATTATATATTTGGTTTAGTCTCATTTACTTTCGTAAAAGTCAAGGATGATAATAATGCTGTTACCTTTCATTTACTTTAAAACTGCAAAATATGTATGGTCACAGTTATCTGAAACAATTCGTTTGCTAATTTACTGGCCGTCAAATTAAGTGAAGTTTCCTTTCGGAATATCGCACTCAGAAAAGTTATCGGACTTGGAGAAAAATAAGTGATTGCAGCTTCTAATGAATGTGATGTGCAAATAGTAACTACGCAGAAACTGGCATTTGCCATAATCGTGAACCAAACGAAAAATTTAATTATTTAATTATCTCACTTGAATCGAATAAAATTTATTTCTTTTTATCTAAAATGAAAGAGGCTCTTCAGTTTCAGCATTTTGTTGATAGAAAACTAGGAACTTTATTAAATTCTTAAAGCATTTACTAACGATTCTGTCAATTGCAGCAGGTATGTTACGTGACTAGTTTCGAACCTTACAGGTTCATTTTCAATCTAGCCTACTGACAGGGCTTAGTGGCAGTGCCTTATCTTAATAATAAACGTCAAAGTGGCAAGTCATGTTTTATAAATGTTTGGAGAATGAGTGCCACAAATCACACATGCCTCTTAACAACTCAAAATCAAGATGATTGACTTCATTGTTTTTGACTTGGTGAGAGACACTTGTGGATTTTGGCGTTCATTCTGCAGATATTTATGAGTCATGTGTTGCCACTTTGATGTTTATTATTAGGATCGGGCACTGTCTGGACGGCGTCAGTAGGCCAGGCTTGAAAATGAACGAAACTATTCGCCTAATGTAAATACTGCAACTCTTGATAGAATCGGTAATAAACGCTTTAAGGAAACAGGTCCTTCAGAAGACGCGATCTTAACACAACAAAATACCTTTTATGCTTTTAATGACGTTCAGTGTACACACACATATCAGATTCGCATTTAATAATTCAGCTTAGCTATATCGATCATGAAACACCTTATTCCAAACAAGATCTAATCGCCTACGGGACTTAGTAGCAAGACAGCTTTTTTTACACCGGTCCATTACATTTCATAGCCATTAACATCTTTGTTCTTACAACAGATAATAATAACAAGTTTCACATATCGCTGTCTTTCACAGATGACAGTTAAATATTATTTTTACTACGCATACTTGACGCCGTTACTCATTTGGAGAAAAGGGGGGAACCTTTAATTACGGGAATGACGCCCAGTGGTAGTTCTACGCCGTCTCTTTTTTTTTTTTTTTCGTCATCAGTCTACTGACTGGTTTGATGCGGCCTGCCACGAATTCCTTTCCTGTGCTAATCTCTTCATCTCAGAGTAGCACTTGCAACCTAAGTCCTCAATTATTTGCTTGACGTATTCCAATCTCTGTCTTCCTCTACAGTTTTTGCCCTCTACAGCTCCCCCTAGTACCATGGAAGTCATTCCCTCATGTCTTAGCAGATGTCCTATCATCCTGTCCCTTCTCCTTATCAGTGTTTTCCACATATTCCTTTCCTCTCCGATTCTGCGTAGAACCTCCACATTCCTTACCTTATCAGTCCACCTAATTTTCAACATTCGTCTATAGCACCACATCTCATATGCTTCGATTCTCTTCTGTTCCGGTCTTCCCACAGTCCATGTTTCACTACCACACAATGCTGTACTCCAGACGTACATCCTCAGAAATTTCTTCCTCAAATTAAGGCCGGTATTTGATATTAGTAGACTTCTCTTTGCCAGAAATGCATTTTTTGCCATAGCGAGTCTGCTTTTGATGTCCCCCTTGCTGCGTCCGTCATTGGTTATTTTACTGCCTAGGTAGGCGAATTCCTTAACTTCATTGACTTCGTGACCATCAATCCTGATGATAAGTTTCTCGCTGTTCTCATTTATACTACTTCTCATTACCTTCGTCTTTCTCCTATTTACTCTCAAACCATACTGTGTACTCATTAGACTGTTCATTCCGTTCAGCAGATCATTTAATTCTTCTTCACTTTCACTCAGGATAGCAATGTCATCAGCGAATCGTATCATTGATATCCTTCCACCTTGTATTTGAATTCCACTCCTGAACCTTTCTTTTATTTCCATCATTGCTTCCTCGATGTACAGATTGAAGAGTAAGGGCGAAAGGCTACAGCCTTGTCTTACACCCTTCTTAATACGAGCACTCCGTTTTTGATCGTCCACTCTTATTATTCCCTCTTGGTTGTTGTACATATTGTATATGACCCGTCTCTCCCTATAGCTTACCCCTACTTTTTTCAGAATCTCGAACAGTTTGCACCATTTTATATTGTCGAACGCTTTTTGCAGGTCGACAAA
The DNA here is from genome assembly GCF_021461385.2 of Schistocerca piceifrons. Taxonomy (NCBI): domain Eukaryota; kingdom Metazoa; phylum Arthropoda; class Insecta; order Orthoptera; family Acrididae; genus Schistocerca; species Schistocerca piceifrons. Next base: position 479,326,509 of record NC_060145.1, on the reverse strand, counting down.
TCCTATGAAAGTGTCTTGATATTTCTTTAGCCTTGCGTCCATTATTAGCCGTAACGTTAGAATTGCCTCTCTCGTCCCTTTACTTTTCCTAAAACTTATCATCACCTAGTGCATTCTCAATTTTCTTTTCCATTCTTCTGTATATTATTATTGTAAGCAGCTTCGATGCATGAGCTGTTAAGCTGATTGTGCGATAATTCTCGCACTTGTCAGCTCTTGCCGTCTTCGAAATTGTGTGGATGATGCTTTTCCGAAAGTCAGATGGTATATCGCCAGACTCATATAAATAAGCTGATTGTGCGATAATTCTCGCACTTGTCAGCTCTTGCCGTCTTCGAAATTGTGTGGATGATGCTTTTCCGAAAGTCAGATGGTATATCGCCAGACTCATATATTCTACACACCAACGTGAATAGTCGTTTTGCTGCCACTTCCCCCAATGATTTTAGAAATTCTGATGGAATGTTATCTATCCCTTCTGCCTTATTGACCGTAAGTCCTCCAAAGCTCTTTTAAATTCCGATTCTAATACTGGATCCCCTATCTCTTCTAAATCGACTCCTGTTTCTTCTTCTATCACATCACACAAATCTTCAGCCTCATAGAGGCTTTCAATGTATTCTTTCCACCTAACAGCTCTCTCCTCTGCAGTTAACAGTGGAATTCCCGTTGCACTCTTAATGTTAGCACCGTTGCTTTTAATGTCACCAAAGGTTGTTTTGACTTTCCTGTATGCTGAGTCTTGTCCTTCAGACAATCATATCTATTTCGATGTCTTCACATTTGTCCCTGCAGCCATTTCGTCTTAGCTTCCCTGCACTTACTATTTATTTCATTCCTCAGCGACTTGTACTTCTGTATTCCTGATTTTCCCGGAACATGTTTTTACTTCCTCCTTTCATCAATCAACTGAAGTATTTCTTCTGTTACCCATGGTTTCTTCGCAGCTACCTTCTTTGACCTATGTTTTCCTTCCCAACTTCTGTGATGGCCATTTTTAGAGTTGTCCATTCCTCTTCAACTGTACTGCCTACTGCGCTATTCCTTATTGCTGTATCTATAGCGTTAGAGAACTTCAAACGTATCTCGTCATTCCTTAGTACTTCCATATCCCACTTCTTTGCGTATTGATTCTTCCTGACTCATGTCTTAAACTTCACCCTACTCTTCATCACTACTATACTGAGATCTGAATATATATCTGCTCCCGGGTACGCCTTACAGTCCAGTATCTGATTTCGGAATCTCTGTCTGACCATGAAGTAATCTAATTGAAATCTTCCCGTATCTCCCGGCCTTTTCCAAGTATACCTCCTCCTCTTGTGATTCTTGAACAGGCTATTCGCTATTACTAGTTGAAACTTGTTACAGAACTCAATTAGTCTTTCTCCTCTTTCATTCCTTATGCCAAGCCCATATTCTCCTGTAACCCTTTCTTCTACTCCTTCCCCTACAACTGCATTCCAGTCGCCGATGACTATTAGATTTTGGTCCCCCTTTACATACTGCCTTACCCTTTCAATATCCTCATACACTTTCTCTATGTATTCATCTTCAGCTTGCGACGTCGGCATGTATACGTGAACTGTCGTTGTCGGTGTTGGACTGCTGTCGATTCTGATTAGAACAACCCGGTCACTGAACTGCTCACAGTAACACACCCTCTGCCCTATCTTCCTATTCATAACGAATCCTACACCTGTTATACCATTTTCTGCTGCTGTTGATATTACCCGATACTCATCTGACCATAAATCCTTGTCTTCCTTGCACTTCACTTCACTGACCCCTACTATATCTAGATTGAGCCTTTGCATTTCCGTTTTCAGATTTTCTAGTTTCCCTACCACGTTCAAGCTTCTGACATTCCACGCCCCGACTCGTAGAACGTTATCCTTTCGTTGATAATTCAATCTTTTTCTCATGGTAACCTCCCCCTTGGCAGTCTCCTCCCGGAGATCCGAATGGGGAACTATTACGGAATCTTTTGCCAATGGAGAGATCATCATGACACTTCTTCAATTACATGCCACATGTCCTGTGGATACACGTTACGTGTCTTTAATGCAGTGGTTTCCATTGCCTTCTGCATCTTCATGTCGTTGATCATTGCTGATTCTTCCGCCTTTAGGGGCAATTTCCCACCCCTAGGACAAGAGAGTGCCCTGAAACTCTATCCGCTCCTCCGCCCTCTTTGACAAGGCCATTGGCAGAATGAGGCTGACTTCTTATGCCGGAAGTCTTCGGCTGCCAATGCTGATTATTTATCAAAATTTAGGCAGCAGCTGGGATCGAACACAGGACGTTTTGATTATGAATCAAAGACGCTACCCCTAGACCACGCCGTCTGTAATGCTCCTGAATTCCTAGTGCGCTCTCTTAAATGCGTGAATAAAATTTTGAGTGGTGCGCTTATTTGAACATTGCCTTCGTTTTCTCAGTGACACTGATATGGCAGCAAAAGCGTACTGTGAGGCTGCTGTGAGCACACCCAAATACTTAGTGGACACCACACATTATCCTACGTACACCCTTCTCTGCAACAAATAGTTTATTCATAACGGAAGACTTTCCTCCGAATATGGCGTCACAAGTCGTTAGTGATAGAAATTAAAAAAAATCAAGTTAACTTGTGATATTTTTGTCTACATCTACATTAACATGTATGCACATACTCCGCAAGCCAGCTTATGGTGCATGGAGCTACCTTGAACCGCTTCTTGCGATGATTACCTTTACTGTTGCCGTCGTAAATGGAACGACGGAATAACGACTGTCTATATGCCTCAGTACTAGTCCTTTTTTCTCTTATCTTTTTCCTCACGGACGTTACCTGAAATGTACGCTGGCAGTAGTACATTCGTCCAGCATTCAACCAAAGGCTCAAATGGCTTTGAGCACTATGTCCGTTTGTTTTTTCCTGCTCATCCGCATCAACTTACAGATTTATACATTTAGAGCTTCCTGCTATTCATCACACCAACTATACATTTTGTGTAAGTCGTCTCGTATCCTTCTCCAGTCACCGTACACCACAGCATCATCAGCAAACAAGCGCAGATCGCTGCCCACTCTCTCCGCCATGTGTGTAGAAAATGAACAGCAGTCCTGTCGCACTTCCTTTGGACACCCCTGACGACACCCTCGTCGCTGAAAGCACTGGCCATCGATGACAGCATATTGCGTTCTGTTACTTAAGATGTCTTCCAGACACTCACATGTCTGGCAACCTATTCTGTATCCTCGTACCTACGTTAATAGTCTGTAGTGGAATACCGTACCAAATGCTTTTCGGAAATGTAGAAATATGGAATGTGCTTATTTTCCTTCATCCATAGTTCGCAGCATATCATGTGAGAAAAGGACAAGTTGATGTTCACGCAAGCGATGCTTTCTAAATCTTTGGTGATTCGTGAAATGAGCTTTTCCGTCTCTAGGAAATTTATTATATTCTAAATCAGAATATTTTTCCTGGTCTGTTCTTTTCCGGCTGTCCTTTGTGCCCGTGCGGTTCTAGGCACTTCAGTCTGGAACAGCGCGACCACTACGGTCGCAGGTTCGAATCCTGCCTCGGGCATGGATGTGTGTGATGACCTTAGGTTAGTTCCAGGGGAGTGATGACATCAGATGTTAAGTCCCATAGTCCTCAGAGCCATTTGAACCATTGTTCTTTTACGCTTCGTATACACAGCGATGTCCCGAGCGAATGAAAAAAAAAATGCAGGTGACTCACCTGCATTTTTTTTTTCATTCGCTCTGGACATTGCGCTCGGCGGGAGATTTGCGATAAGTGCAAGCTAAGTAAGCGGCCAGGGCAACACTCTTCGTAAAATCGAACTGGGATTCCGTCTTGACATGACGGCTTATTTGTTTTCAACTCTTTCAGTTATCAGTTGTACTTCTGCGCCAGGGATGCTTACTACTATGTCGTACAGACGGGAGTCTTTGCCATGGTCAAACGATGATATGTACGTTTGTAAGATTCTCCTGCGCGTACGATCTCTTAAACGGGGTACGTTAAACTTCGACTTTGGTTTTGCTGTCTTCAACTGCCACTCCAGACTGGTCAACGAATGACTGTAAGCACAATAGCTACTTGGTGAGAAAATAATGCAGTGCGTCTAGACCCGCCAGGGGTAAAATGCTAGTAAGTGACCTTGACGTGGCTTCTTTTGTGTGGAAAGGAGTCAGTTTTACTTCTATGTGCACGTGCCTCGGTTACCGGCTAAACACGTCGGACTTTTACTGAAGAGGCAATACTGCGGCCTCATAGAAAGCTATAAAACCGTCCTGCGGAAGCGGTTGGAGTGATAAACTTAGAGCGGCCCCTCCTCCGCTTGTCCAGAGGTGAGTGGGGGAGGGCATTCACGGCCCGGCCAGCGCTACACGGGACCCCTCTCTGTTGACACAGCAGCACGGCGTCTGGCACCAGGCAGGCACGGGAAGAGGTCGGCCTGCAGCGTGGAACCCATCAGCGCTCAATCAGCCAGATGGACCGCGCACGCCGCGGACGTTTACTTTGCCTTAATAGGGCCAGCCGCTCGCGGGAGGGTATATAGGCCGCTGTGTGTGCCAGATGCCGCGTAGTCTGCCCGCAGCCATGGCACCCTCGACTGCAGCACTCGCCGTGGTCGCGCTCCTAGCTCTCTCCGTCTCTGCGAGCGACTCTCAGCCGTCCCACAGGTATACTCTCTCTCGATCCTGATTACAGCGCAAGGCTTGAAACTGTAAGACCAGCTTAGCGAAAGGTGGTGGACATCTAAACTTCTACTAAACTCCTCCCCGATGGGCCATGAAGGCCGAAAGGCACCAACCGACCACCGTGTCATCCTCAGCCCACATATGATGCGGATATGGAGGGGCATGTGTGGAGCACACCGCTCTCCCGGAGCCGCTACTTCCCGATCAAGTAGCTCCTCAGTTTGCCTCACAAGGGCTGAGTGCACTCGACTTGCCAACAGCGCTCGGCAGACCGGACGGTCACCCACCCAACTGATAACCCAGCCCGACAGCGCTTAACTTGGGTGAACTGACTAGAACCGGTGTTACAACTATGGCAAGGTCGTTGACATCTAAACTTCTACTTATTTTTAATAAGTCAATTACAAGACCTGTTCCCTTTGTATGTGTGCCTCATTCTCTTAACACCTGCTTATTTCTTTATTTTTATCTACCAGGTGATCAAAAAGTCAGTATAAATTTGAAAATTTAATAAACCACGGAATAATGTGGATAGAGAGGTAAAAATTGACACACATGCTTGGAATGACATGGGGTTTTATTAGAACCAAAAAAAAAAAAAGTTCACAAGATGTCCGACAGATCGTGCTTGGCAGCAAAACTACTACCGTGATGGTTGAGAGGTACGCCGATATGTTACAGAATCGCATCATCCCCAGCCAGGCTGATAAACACCTGCTGGAACGTACGATGTTTATGCAGGATGGCGCTCCACCCCATATTGCTAGACGCGTGAAAGATCTATTTCGCGCGTCGTTTGGTGATGATCGTGTGCTCAGCCGCCACTTTCGTCATGCTTGGCCTCCCAGGTCCCCAGACCTCAGTCCGTGCGATTATTGGCTTTGGGGTTACCTGAAGTCGCAAGTGTATCGTGATCGACCGACACCTCTAGGGATGCTGAAAACATCCGACGCCAATGCCTCACCATAACTCCGAACAGGCTTTACAGTGCTGTTCACAACATTATTCCTCGACTACAGCTATTGTTGAGGAATGATGGTGGACGTATTGAGCATCTTTGATTTGTCTTATTTTGTTATGCTAATTATTGCTATTTTGATCAGATTAAGCGCCATCTGTCAGACATTTATTGAACTTTTGTATTTTTTTGTTCTAATAAAACCCTATGTCATTCCAAGCATGTGTGTCAATTTGTACCTCTCTATCTACATTATTCCGTGATTTATTCACTTTTCAAATTTATACTGACTTTTTGATCAAGTCAGCGTGGCAGGGACTCAAGTCGTTGGAAGTCCCCTGCAGAAGTTTTGAACCATGTTTCCAATACAGCCGTCCATAATTACGAAAGTGTAGCTGGTGCAGGATTTTGTGCACAAACCTACCTCTCGATTATGTCCCATAAATGTTCGATGGGGTTCATGTCTGACGATCAGGGTGGCCAAATCACTCGCTCGAATTTTCCAAAATGTTCTTCAAACCAATCGCAACCGATTGTTACCTGGTGACATGGCGCATTGTCAGCCATAAAAAATCCATCGTTATTTGCAAACATGAAGTCCATGAAAGGCTGCAAGAGGCCTCCAATTAGCCGAACATAACCATTTCCGGTCAATGATCGGAACAGCTTGCACAGTGCCTTGTTGACAACCTGTGTGTATGGCTTCATCGGATCTGCGCTACACTCGAACTTTACCATCAGCTCCTGCCAACTGAAATAGGCACTCATCTCACCAAGTCTCGATGTTCCAGTAGTCTACGGTCCAACCGATGTGGTCGCGGGCCCAAGAAAGGGGCTGCAGGCGATGTTAGCAAAGGAATTCGCGCCATAAGCCAATAACACCAAATTTCACCATACCTTTCATATTGATTTGTGCGGTTATTTCACGCAGTGTTGCTTGTCTGTTAGCACTGACAAGTCTACGCAAATGCCTCGTTTAGTGAAGGCCAACGGCCTCTGCGTCGTGAGACCTAATGCCTGAAATTTGGTTTTCTCGGCACACTCTTCGACACTGCATCTCGGAATATTGACTTCCCTAACGATATCTGAAATGGAATGTCCCATGCATCTAGCTCCAACTACCATTTAGCGCACATTGTCTGTTCATTCCTCTCATGCGGACACGACCACATGAGTACAAATGGCAGGTCTGCCAATAGACAGCCGTTTTTACCTTGTGTGTGCGATACTATTGCCTTCTTTTTTGTGACGGCTCCGTAACCCAGGGTCCTCGGCGGTACTTCTGGGGCAGCCACCACAAATTGTATAAAGCGTGGGTAGTGACCAGGACGTAGCTATGTCTGCTGGCCGAAAAATAATTAACGAGAAGAATTGCGCCAGCTAGAATGAAGAGATAACTTATCTTTATTTCCGACGAAAAGTGCATCAGCAATACAAGTAATTTCCGAGAGTAATCTGTGTAATGAGCCCAGTCGAATAGAATAGCAAATATCACACTGCAATGGCTCCGCTATAAACTCCACGAAAGGCTAGCAATAGACAATCGACAGTAGACTGTCCGTCTCGGGGCCAGCGCTCCTCCTTACATGCAAAAGGCAGAGGGCGCTGTGGACCCGAGCTCAGCCATGGCGCGACCTCTTCCGTCGGCGGTAACGCTCTGAGACGCCGACGCCCGCGACAGGAACTGTGGCCAGCGATGTCACGGTCTGGGCGCGCGTGCGCGAGTTAGTTGGTTGGTTGGGTCCGTGGATACAGGTCCTTTGGATGTACATATCGCTATTTCATGACTTTTGTCATCTCAGTGAAGAATGCAACAAGCATTATGAAACAAAACTCAAATTTCTTCCAAATAGGCCTTGACGACCCAACGCTATTGACCGATCGCCGGTATAGCCACTGGATGCGCATATGGAGGGGCATGTGGTCAGTGCCTCTCTCTCCCGGAGCCGTTGTCAGCTTCTGTGACGTCGCTATTTCTCAATCAAGCAGCTGCTCAACTGGCCTCACAAGGACTGAGTACACCCTACTTGCGAACAGCACTCGGCTGACGCAGCCAGACGCTAGCCAAGCCCGACAGCGCTTAACCATGATGGGAATCATTGTGACCACTGCGGCAAGGCCGTGGTCCACTTTGCAGTCATATGTATAAAAATACATCCAGACTATTGCAGCGAGCTGCTACTACGAAATTATCACAGCAGAGAGAAGCTACATTTATCTCCTGACAGGGGTGTCGCTCGCCAAGAAGTGACGTGTTTTTCTTCTATCTGCTGTGCTTCCTGACGGGCATTGTTGGCGTCAGGGATAAACTTTGTATTGTAGGGTATAATGCATACAGTCAGATTGGTTCAAATGGCTCTGAGCACTATGGGACTTAACAGCTGTGGTCATCAGTCCCCTAGAACTTAGAACTACTTAAACCTAACTAACCTAAGAACATCACACACATCCATGCCCGAGGCAGGATTCGAACCTGCGACCGTAGCAGTCGCGCGGTTCCGGACTGCGCGCCTAGAACCGCGAGACCACCGCGGCCGGCCATACAGTCAGAGACAGCAAAGGACCTGGAAGAGCAGCTGAACGGAATGGACAGTGTCTTTAAAGGGGGATACACGATAGACACCAACAAAAGCAAAACAAGGATAATGGAAGGTAGTCGAATTAAAATGGGTGATGCTGCCGGAATTAGATTAGGAAATGAGACGCTTAAAGTAGTAAATGAGTTTTGCTATTTGTGGAGCAAAATAACTGATGATGGTCGAAGTAGGGAGGATATAAAATGTAGACTGGCAATGGGAAGGAAAGCGTTTCTGAAGAAGAGAAATTTGTTAACATCGAGTATAGATTTAAGTGTCAGGAAGTCGTTTCTGAAAGTATTTGTATGGAGTGTAGCCATGTATGGAAGTGAAACATGGACGATAAATAGTTTAGACAAGAAGAGAATGGAAGCTTTCGAAATGTGGTGCTACAGAAGAATGCTCAAGATTAGATGGGTAGATCACATAACTAATAAGGGGGTCTCGAATAGAACTGGGGAGAAGAGGAGTTTGTGGCATAACTTGACTAGAAGAAAGGATCGGTTGGTAGGACGTGTTCTTAGGCATCAAGGGATCACCAATTTAGTACTGGTGGGCAGCGTGGAGGATACAAATCGTGGAGGGAGACCAAGAGATGAATACACTAAGCAGATTCAGAAGGATGTAGGTTGCAGTAGGTACTGGGAGATGAAGCAGCTTGCACAGGGTAGAGTAGCATGGAGAGCTGCACCAAACCAGTCTCTGGACTGCACAACAACTACTATGCACTCGCATCCTGTACAATCATAATGTGTAAGGGTACTGTACCCTTACGCCTAGCTGCCAACAGGTCATACCCCAACACTCTTTAAAGATTCCTGCTTGGATCAATAAAAAATAGAGAAAAGTTAAAATGGTGGTTTTTGAGTACAGTGCAAGGAACGTTCGTATAAACATATGAACAGTCCGGTTCCAGATGTTGTTCAACTTACGCATGAAAATCGACCTTAGTTCCGTCGTGGCGAACCACCAGAGGCGTCTTCTGCAGTTTCTCGTTTCGTGGTAGTTTCGTAGTTACATCATCAAGTCCGCCATCGGTGATGATTTTTTCCGGGAAAGATTTTCCGCAACTTTCATTTCAGGCGTCCACGTCTCGTCGTTTCTGTTGAGGAATCACCGTGTGCGGGACGCACTTGGCACAAACACGAATTTTTCTCTTCTTCAAAATGTTCTTGGCAGTATCTTGAACGGATAATTTATAAACGTTCAGATCGTTGCTCCACTGCGGTTTGTGACACAACAGCGTTAACATACTTCGGCCGCCCGTTCACTACTGAACGCTGCCTGATAATATAATGGGTATCCGTTGTTTACTGTTGTTAGTTCAAACTGCCATCGTTGTTACTGCGCTGGCTGCACTTATGTCTCTGCACAGCGCGACCCTCACGTGTTGTATTTGCGGGTCGCGTGAGGTTGGGAGGATGTTGAAATCTCGCCTGCTCGTGTTCCGGGGACCTGCAGTGGCAGGGTGGAGATAGTAGTGTTACGCGGTCACTGCAGCTGTTAGTTGTGGTTGTGTTATCGTCTAGTTCTTGTAAGACCTTAGTCTAGTGCGAATGCTTTCTGTTACAGAGAGAGCGGTTTTAATGGAAGAGGTTTTCCGTACAGGAGGTAACTTTGCGGTGTATGTCAGGCGGCAATTTACATTGCGTCTTCCTGCTTCGAGATGTTCACATCGTGATACTATATGTGATTTAATTTGCAAATTGCAGACAAAAGGTTCAGTTCTTGAATCAGCACGAACTGGTAGGCTCACAAGTTCAACAGAACGGAAGTTTCAGGATATTTCGGACGCAACGTTGCAGAGTCCATCAAAATTAGTGAGAAGGTTATCGCAAAATCCTAAAGGCTGCCGTACGGTAGCACACAATGACGTAACCAAAGAGCTAGGTATGTGTCCGTATAAAATTACTGCTGTGCAAAAGTCACGCTGTATGGACCATGCGAAGCGAATAGCGTGTCGTGAATCGTTTCAGGGGTTTATAAACCGACATGGTGTTTTAGATCGAACTTTTTCACTTATGAGGCTTGGTTTCACCTATCTGGTTACATTCCCAAAATCCACAAATATTGTCATCAGAAAATCCACATGCCTTGAGATAAAACGCCCTTGCACGGGATGTCGCAGAGAAATGTAGCCGCGTCGGCATGGCGGCAACCTGCCGGGCAGTGCTGCGTGACGTGTTGCTGGGTCATCAGGCGCTCACCATACACTGTGTACGCAGGGCGGTCGGGAACTATCTAATAAGCTGAGTGCTGAGTAATAATAAGAAAAAATTCGATAAGTTACGCCGTTACCTAGTTATTTAGCATCGAAGTCAGCGAATCAGGTCGCCGTACGTGCAAGTTGCTGCAGCCTGCCGGAAACAGTGTCATCAGACATGTTCTTCGTTCGCTTTCCTCAAATCGAACAAACGTATCTTTCGCTTAACTAGCTTAAATTTATCATTTTCAAAAAAAAAGGCATATTTTAGCTGGTAATGAGCATTGTGGTAACTCACAGACCATTAGATGTGTTACGCGCACGTGCGAGTGTATGAATTTGTGCACGCAACGACATTATTGCCTAATTGCAATGCTAAATAAGTCTGGAAACGTCGCATAAAAGAAACCTGTTTGCACGATATCACAGGTCTTGCAACGCGTCAGTTTTTCATTTACTGCAGGTAGGGAATCAGTCTGCGACATGTCGATTAGACCAGAGTCTTCTACAACGGAGACCAGAGCTTTCAATGTGAATAACTACACACAGCATAATAGCAGACGCAGAAACGTATCTAGCAAAGCATATCTGAAAAAGTACGAGTACACTTCGAAGCGGACGGTTACACATCGAAGTGGTGTTATAGCCTTTCACGCCTTTTACAACTCAATAAAACACTGAAAGACAAGAGATGAAAGTAAAAACATCTGGCAATGCCATACGTGGATCCGTCTTAACTTATTTGAGAGTGCACAGCCAACGAAAAGTGATCACGATATCGGCACAGAAAAGAAGTATCTACATCTACATCTACATCTACATTTATACTCCGCAAGCCACCCAACGGTGTGTGGCGGAGGGCACTTTACGTGCCACTGTCATTACCTCCCTTTTCTGTTCCAGTCGCGTATGGTTCGCGGGAAGAGCGACTGTCTGAAAGCCTCCGTGCGCACTCTCTCTAATTTTACATTCGTGATCTCCTCGGGAGGTATAAGTAGGAGGAAGCAATATGTTCGATACCTCATCCAGAAACGCATCCTCTCGAAACCTGGCGAGCAAGCTACACCGCGATGCAGAGCGCCTCTCTTGCAGAGTCTGCCACTTGAGTTTGCTAAACGCTATCACGGTTACCAAATAACCCTGTGACGAAACGCGCCGCTCTTCTTGGGATCTTCTCTATCTCCTCCGTCAACCCGATCTGGTACGGATCCCACACTGATGAGCAATACTCAAGTATAGGTCGAACGAGTGTTTTGTAAGCCACCTTCTTTGTTGATGGACTACATTTTCTAAGGACTCTCCCAATGAACCTCAACCTGGAACCCGCCTTACCAACAATTAATTTTATATGATCATTCCACTTCAAATCGTTCCGCACGCATACTCCCAGATATTTTACAGAAGTAACTGCTACCAGTGCTTGTTCCGCTATCATATAGTCATACCATAAAGGATCTTTCTTTCTGTGTATTAGCAATCCATTACATTTGCAGCTAACATTAAAAGATGAATACAGGGTGTTCACTTTAATTGAAGACACAGAAATATCTCAAAAGCCACACAGCGGATTAAAAGAAGTTATAATTCCAATATGTTTAAACTCGGATGCGGACAGCCAATGATACCACTCTCGACCCCCGCCGACTTCATCCCATCCCGTGTATCCGAGGCTCGGGGAAACTTTGAAATATACAATGGGACCCTCGTTTTTTATAGCAGATTACGATTCTACTGCAGGATCTACATAATTTTTGTCTCAAGCATTTTCGTCACAGATGGCACTGTAATCGGAGGAACAGAAATGGGCACTCAATCGTAATTTAAAATATGCTACTCAATGGCCCTTGAGTATCCAATGGGACGTGAGACTTTATCTCCATCCTACGAAGGTAGAAAAGGCCATTATTTCTTAACCAGAAACCCCATTCGCAACGCTGTATTCCTCAGACATATCGAACAGGGGACTACTCGTAGCACTGTGGTCGTGGCTCGGGGCGAAAACTACTCTGCTTTTCCAATTACAGTAACTGTTCAAACATAGCGCCGCCAACTTCAGTGTACTTAGTGATCCGCTTTTCAAATGACGATCACAGGAGAGAAGCATATCTACGGAAATGTCAGCACACGTGTTTCTGATGTCCTGCAGTAGTCCTTTCCAAAAACATTCGATATCTGCGTCTATTCAACGTGCCGTCTATAAAAGACGGACCATTAAGTTTGTTCCGCATGATGACACACCATACATTAACCCTCCGAAGACGTAGATGGTCAACTTGCCGTAAGCAGTGGGGATTGTCTGCACTCCAGTAATGCACCTTATGCTGGTTAACGCTACCCAGTTATGGAAATCGGCGTCATGTATTTCTTTATGCAGTAACACGTGGGTTGGATGATACTTATGACGAAGCAGTATTGTGACAACACTACCTACGAACACACCGGAATCACGGTGGGTTCTGCTACACTGCCGCTAGTACAGCTATTTCATTAGCTTCTCCTCTGGACCGTTTGCTTCGTTTCCTTTTGCAGGTGTGTACGCTGCCATCAGTCATAAAGGCGTTCACTTGAAAAAACCAACGAGAGAGAGCTTTCTCTGGAAAGCACTCGGCATACGAGGCAACAACAGTCTCAACATTTCTCCTACATCCTCCATAAATCAGCATTATTTCAATTTTTTCTTCTGTGATTGTAACATTTATCATCCACTTGCACGTCTGTTCTCAAAATGATAAGTAGGTGTGGAGGCAATAAAAACTGGGCAAGTACTGTAATGTTTAGAGTCGCTACGTCTGCAGGATACGTGAGCTCCGGTCGCAGTGTACTGCCTGTTATGATAGTCGTAGTAGTCTACACGGCCACCGTGGCGGACGAGTGGTCCCCTGTTCGATATATTGGAATAATACAGAATTGCGAATGGGGTTTGCAGTTAGAAGATATGAAAAACTGTTCTGTCCTACCCTCGCACATAGAGGTGGTGTCCCACGTGCCACTGGATATTCAGTGGTCATTGAGTAGCATGTCGGAAATTACGATTGTGTACCCATTTCTACTTCTCCGATTACAGCGCCAACTGCGGCGAAACGAAGGGAATGCTTCAGACAAAACGGATGCAGATTTTCATGTAGAATCGTAATAATAAACGGTGGTTTCCAGTGAAGATTTTAAAGTTGGGCCCCATCACCCACGCACAGGTCGAGTGTGGTATTGTTGCATATCGCATCCGAGACAAACAAATTGGAATTATAACTTTTTTAATCCGATGTGTAGTTTTCGATATATTTCAAAGTATTCAGTTTGTTTGGTATGTTTGCCACTGTAAGCATCTTTGCACACCCGAATACATGAGTGATGCGTATTCTTTGGCTGTCATAGTTGTTTAACAGTATCTACTACTTGGTATCCAGGGTGAATTATCAGTAATGTGTTCAGCATTCAGATTACCTTTCTACTTCCACTGTTAGTCAAAAATACTTCCATTATGAAAGCAAAGAGTAAATCTTGCGTTATTTAATATCGTGCTTAAAAATAATTTTTGTGGCGTATAGCAGTGTTGAGAAAAGATTATAGGGCATGTTTGTACAAGTTACTTGTGCGGCATTAAAAGGATTACGCACTTAATACTTTTGCAATACGCAGATAGAGTAGAGCCCAACTATCCGTTGCGAGGTAGGAAACAACTATAGGGTCTAAACGAATATTTGAGAGAAAATTAGAAACAGTTTCCATCTACAAAAGTTTCATATAAATTCAGTAGAGCCGTTTTCTAACGTCGTTTAGTTTTCGATACGCAACAGTTAGCCATTGTGTGATTGTGACAAAGCCAGTCTGAGTATTATTAATAAGTATTCTCTACATTTAATTTCATTTGCAGATAGCCAGATTAACTTTAGATTAAGTTGAGAAGCGTGATAGCTAAGACTATTCTAGATAAAAATACGTTGATCAGCCAGAATATTATGGCCTCCGACGTACTATTGACGTAAAACCGTCCAGACAATAGCAGCGTCACCTGTCGAGCAATGACTGCTAGTCAGACACACCTAAGATGTATGCAGTGTCAGTGGGCGTGCTGTTCGTGTGTACAGGATGAAAAGTATTTAAACCGATAAACTCTGGGACATTGTAGGGGACATCAAAACAAATATTTTTCCCTGATGTCATTTTTTCCTATGAGGATTACTTAAACCGGTGGAGGCCGTATTACGCTCTTCAGTTGTTAGAGGGCGTATTACACTCTTCAGTTGTAGGCAACTGCTGTCCACCAATATAGTAGTGCATTCTCTCTGTTTACTAATGGAGCGATACACCTGGTTCGTGCGTACTAAGTAGCGCACCACAACGGACGAGCTGCACAGCGGGTTTGTCAACAATAATATCCTAATCGCCGTATCCCGCATCATACGAAATTTGCTGCTGTGTACCACCGTCTGAGTGAGACCGGGTCATTTAGCAGATTACCTGGACAGGGACGCCGTCGCTCGGTAAGAACGCTGCTTGCAGCATGTGCTTGCAGCATGTGGAGCGGGATCCTTCAATCAGCACTCGTGCAATTGCACGTAACATGGGGACGAATCAGACGAATGTAAGAACAGTCCTTCGAGAGCAATTGTTACGTCCATTTCACTTACAGTGTGTCCACAACCTGAAACCAGTTGATTATCCACCCAGAGCACAGTTTTCGCAATGGTACCTGGAGCAGTGTGAAATGCATCCTACATTTACATCCTCTGTGTTGTTTGCCGATGAAGCAACGTTCGGGCGTGATGGAGCCTTCAACATGCACAATTCGCATGTTTGGAGTGAGGATAACCCACATGCCACAATTACTAGCCCTCAAGTGCGGTTCTTCGTTAATGTGTGGATCGGTGTTGTTAGGGACTGTTTAATTGGGCCGTATCTGCTACCTAGACCATTAAATGGCGGACACTATTACAATTGCATTGCCAGAGTTGCTGGAAGACGTCCCGCTCTCTACAAGACAACGCATGTGGTTCCAACATGACATTCCTGGACCGACGGTTCCCAGAAACATGGATTGGCAGAGGTGGTCCTGTACCATGGACTGCTCGATCCCGATATATGTCCCCTCAGGACTTTTTTGTGTGGGGAGAGATGCACAACCTTGTTTACGCAACTCCTGTTGCATCAGAAGATGATCTTGTTGCCCGGATAGTAGCAGCAGCAGGAACAATTCAGTATTACTCCTGGGGTTTTTGCCTGTGTCAGACACAACATGATCCGACGGTGTAACCTTTGTTTACGTGTCAACGGAGATATTTTTGAAAATCTACTGTAATTGAAATTGGGTTGTGTTAATGTGTTGTCTCTTGGTGATAAAAAAATGGAAAAGTGTTTGTTGGTTTAATTAATTTGCCGCCAGAGAAATCTTCCTCTACCGGTTTAAATACACCTCATAGGAAAAAATGACATCAGGGAAAAGTATTTGTTTTGATGTCCCCTACAACCTCCCAGTCGGTTTAAATACTTTTCACCCTGTAGAATGTGGAAGGAGCGCGATCCGTCTGAATTCGACCGAGGGCAGATGGGCCGGAGGCTCGGCACGAGCATTTGGGAAACTGCACGTGTTGTCGGGTGTTCGAGGAGTCCTGTGGTCAGTGTCTTCAACACGTGGCGAAACCAGGGTGAAACCCCGTACAGATGTCGTGGGGATGGGCGGCCACCTCTCATTACAGATGTCGGACGTCGGAGGCTGGGCAGACTGGTTAAATAGGGCAGGCGGCGAGCTGTACGCAGCTAATAATAGAGTTTAATGGTGCGCAGAGTACAAATGTGTCTGAACACAAAGTGTACCGAAGGCTACGAATGATGGGCCTCCGCAGCCGGCGACCCATTCACGTGCCAATGTTAATACTACGACATCGGCAGCTACGACTGCAACGGGCACGTGACCATCGGCAGTATAAGTTGGCGCAGCGGCAGAGCGTTAGATGGTCTGATGAATCTAGATACCTTCTTCATCATGCCGACGGGAGACCGCAATCCCGTCATCTTCCAGGGGAACAGCTCCTTGATACCTGTACTACAGGACGGAGACAAGCTGGCGGCGACTCCATTATGATCTGAGAAAAATTCACGTGGGCATCCATGGCTGCAGTGGAGCTCGTGCAAGACACCATGACGGCCAAGGAGTATCGTACACTGGTTGAAGAGTGTGATGGTGTGGTCCGAGAAACACAGTGCGAGTTGTTCCAGTTGATATGGTGCCTCCCCCCCCCCCCTCCCCCCCCCCTCCGCCCCCCCCCCCCCCCCCGAGAAGGTGCTCACCGTTCCCCTCCCAGAAATTTACGAGAATTAGCAGACTTGTGTTTGTGTAGATGGAGCGCCAACTCCCTCCAGAGACCTACCAAGGCCTCACTGCTTCCAAGCCACGACGTTCAAATGGTTCAAATGGCTCTGAGCACTATGCGACTTAACTTCTGAGGTCATCAGTCCCCTAGAACTTAGAACTACTTAAACCTAAATAACCTAAGGATATCACACACATCCATGTCCGAGGCAGGATTCGAACCTGCGACCGTAGTGGTCGCTCGGTTCCAGACTGTAGCGCCTAGAACCTCACGGCCACTCCGGCCGGCAAGCCACGATGTGTCGCGGCTTGAATCCGAGTCAAAGGTGGACATATGGGCTATTAGGTAGGAGGTGCTCATAATGTTCTGGCTGATTAGTGTACACTAACGACATTGTAGTCGGAATTTAAAAGTACTTGCTTTGCCATTGCCAGCGAGAGACTTTGTCACACGAAGTTTTAAGTTAACAAGTAAAATCATGTAAGTTTCAACCTTTATGTACAAATCATACGTAACATGTTTATGAAAAAAGAAGATGACTTCGTTAACAAAACTCTAGAAAACGGGAAGAAACTTTCTTATAAATATTTATGACTCTTTGCAATGTAAACTACGTCCTTGCTTTTGATAAATCTGTGAAGGATGCCTGTGTAACATGCGAGGAACTGAATTTAAAAAGTGGAAGTCTCTTTCCGGATGAGAATGTGAAAAGAGTGGCGTCGCCGAACTTCTGGTGCATAAGCGCAGAGCCAAAAAGTTTTAGACTTCCATTAACGATATCATTGCCAAACGTGTGTTGGAGCCTAAACAAAATGTTGGAAGTCTAAAACTTTTTGGCGCTGCGCTTATGCACTAGAAGTTCGGCGACGATCACTCTTTTCACATTCTCATCCGGAAAGAGACTTCCACTTTTTAAATTGATGCCATGGTTAACATCTCTTTACCTCACATTCCTGTTGAAGACACCTACTATTTCAGACAATTTACGTGGAAGTTTCTGCTGTGCTTAACCACACATCAGGGGATGACGGGATGACGGTAAGAGAGGAAAGAGTTCAAATAATGTGTGTGCGATTTTGAACTGGTGCATCAAAAATATGATAGGCAAGAATGTAAAAATGTTATACAGAACAAAAATTAATACTCTGGTTAGGATGATGACGGCACTGTGTGACATCATATGATTCAATGAAATTAAAGTCTTTTCCAATTACTCGTTGATGCCGAATGATAGGGATCTCGGGATTGTTAGCAGGAAGCTAAAGAAGGAGCAAAGATAGTATACAGTGGCAGACGTATCTGAACTGGTGAAGCATTCCTCAAAAAATGAAAAGTTTTCTTCAAATGCAAGTGGATTAATTTACCGACTACGGTTCCTGATGGCCCACATTGCGTTGATTTGTACGGTAAAATCGTTCATAGACACCTGAAAAGGGTTCTCAAAATACCATGAGCTGTACAAACTTTGGAACTCCCTTCAGAGAAAGTCAACATATCTTTACTGCCTACATATAACAACAAAAGGGAAGACATTGCGAAATATTTAGACTGTATCCCTCAAGACTAGATATAGTTTTAGAGTTCAGTCGCATCATGGCGAACAACAACGGCATCTCGTAATGTAGATGAAAATGATTGAGTAATGCAACCTTGTAAAACGTCTAGTATTATTCAGAAAAAAAACTCCGTCCGAACAGGCCTTCGAAGGCCCAACGGTACCGACCGGCCGCCGAGTCTTCTCCAGACTACAGGCGGATATGGAGAGGCAAGTGGTCAGCACACCGCTCTCCTGGCCATATGTCAGTTTACGAGACCGGAGCCGCTACTTGTCAAGTATAAGGCTGACCCTGGCTGTTGAGACACCAGTCCCACTGTGACACAGCCGGCCGGAGTGGCCGAGCGGTTCTGGGCGCTACACTCTGGAACCGCGCCATCGCTACGGTCGTAGGTTTGAATCCCGCCTCGGGCATGGATGTGTGTGATGTCCTTAGGTTAGTTAGGTTTAAGTAGTTCTAAGTTCTACAGGACTGATGACCTCAGCAGTTAAGCCCCATAGTGCTCAGAGCCATTTGAACCCACTGTGACACAAGGCGGTGAATGGCTGTCTCATAAAATTTCCGGAGCTGCGATGTTAACCAGCTCCGCATGCGAAGCTGGACATCGTCGTCCAAGGAGAATCGTTTGCCCCTCAGAGCCTTTTTAAGGAGACCAAAAATGTCGTAATCACAGGCAGAGAGGTCCGAACTAAACGGAGGGTGCCTGTCAACATCCCTTTCGAATTTCTGCAGGAGTGCCGCGGCTGTGTTGGCCGCATCAGCCTTTGCACTGTCGTGGAGCAGAATGACCCCACGGGTGAGTTTGCGTGGTCGTTTTGATTTAATAGCTTGGCGAAGGGTGGTCAAGGATTGCGAGTGACGCTGGACGTTCACTGTTGTCCCATGCTGCAGGAAGTGAATGAGAAGGGGGCCATTTTAGGTCCCCTTAAAAAGGCTCTGAGGGGCCAACGATTCACCTCAGACGACGACGTCCAGCTGTACGTGCGGAACTAGTTAACATCACATTTTATGAGGCAGCCATTCACCGCCTTGTGTCAAATTAGGAAAGTGTCTCAACAGCCAGGGTCAATACAGGTAGTGATTTCTGTAACTACACCTCCGGCTCGTTTCTTTTTGAACGCCTCTTATAGCTCTCAGTTTGCCTCACAGGGGCTGAGTGGATCCCGCTTGCCAACAGCACACGGCAAACAGGATGGGCACCCAACCAAGTGCTAGCCCAGCCCGACAGCGTTTAACTTCGGTGATCTGACGGGAACAGGTATTACCACTGCGGCAAGGCCGTATTATTCAGAAATTAGTGCCAAAAATCTGTATTACAGTAAAAGATGTTTATATTAACGATTCTACTGTAAAACAATTAATTCAGTCTTAAAATTAATTTGAACACCCAGTGTACTGCAGAAAGGAAACATGTCCAACCAACAGATTCGTCTCTCTCTTTCGCCTTATGCCACTGATGACATTTACATGTATATACGCTACTGGCCATTATAATTTCTACACTACGAAGATGACGTGCTACAGACGCAAAATTTACCGGACAGGAAGAAGATGATGTGATATGCAAATGATCAGTTTTTCATAGCATTCACACAAGGTTGGCGCCGGTGCCGACACCTACAACGTGCTGACACGAGGAAAGTTTTCAACCGATTACTCATATACAAACAGCAGTTGACAGCCGTTGCCTTGTGAAACGTTGTTGTGATGCCTCGTGTAAGGAGGAGAAATGCGTACCATCACGTTTCCGACTATGATAAATGTCCGATTGTAGCCTATCGCGATTGCGGTTTATCGCATCTCGACATTGCTGCTCACGTTGGTCGAGATGCAATGACTGTTAGCAGAATATGGAATCGGTGGGTTCAAGAGGGTAATACGGAACGCCGTGCTGAATCTCAACGGGCTCATATCACTGGCAGTCGAGATGACAGGCGTCTTACCCGTATGGCTGTAACGGATCGTGCAGCCACGTCTAGATCCCTGAGTCAACAGAAGGAGACGTTTGCAGGAAATCAACCATCTGTACAGTTCGACGACGTTTGCAGCAGCATGGACTATCAGCTTGTAGACCATGACTGCGGTTACCCTTGACGCTGCATCAGGAGCGCCTGCGATGGTGTACTGAACGACAAACCTGGGTGCACGAATGGCAAAACGTCATTTTTTCGGATAAATCCATGTTCTGTTTACAGTGTCATGATTGTCGCATCCGTGTTTGGCGACATCGCGATGAATGCACATTCGTCATCGCCGCACTGGCGTATCATCCGGCGTGATGGTATGGGGTGCCATTGGTTACACGTCTCGGTCACCTCTTGTTCGCATTGACGGCACTTTGAACAGTGGACGTTACATTTCAGATGTGTTACGACCCGTGGCTCTACCCTTCATCCGAATCCCTGCGAAACCCTACATTTCGGCAGGATAATGCACGACCGCATGTTGCAGGTCCTGTACGGGTCTTTCTGGATACAGAAAATGTTCGATTGCTGCCCTGGCCAGCACAATCTCCAGATCTCTCACCAATTGAAAATGTCTGGTCAATGGTGGCTGAACAACTGGCTCGTCACAATACGCCAGTCACTACTCTTGATGAACTGTGGTATCGTGTTGAAGCTGCATGGGCAGCTGTAC
Organism: Schistocerca piceifrons; assembly: GCF_021461385.2. Classification (NCBI taxonomy): domain Eukaryota; kingdom Metazoa; phylum Arthropoda; class Insecta; order Orthoptera; family Acrididae; genus Schistocerca; species Schistocerca piceifrons. The sequence goes on along the minus strand of NC_060145.1, from coordinate 479,305,570 downwards.
CTGCACACGTCATCCAAGCTCTGTTTGACTCAATGCCCAGGCCGTTATTACGGCCAGAGGTGGTTGTTCTGAGTACTGATTTCTCAGGATCTATGCACCCAAATTGCGTAAAAATGTAATCACATGTCAGTTCTAGTATAATATATTTGTCCAATGAATATCCGTTTATCATCTGCATTTCTTCTTGGTGTAGCCTTTTTAATGGCCAGTAGTGTATATAATAAGGAAAATTACCTTCATAAAGAAATCAGAAAAGCATGTCAGGATATAATTTACATTAAATCGGTTTTATTTAGTTTTTTTTGTCTGTAATTGATAGTAGGATATGTGGACACGTTGCCCTTCTGCAGTAAGCGGTCGCTACAGGCGGGCAGCTAGCTATGTAGCGCTGGCGTCTGTTTGTGTGCTCAGGTGGAAGCGGCTGTCGGACCAGCGGCTGGCGGAGCTGCAGACTCTGGTGGCGCTGCAGGCGATGGGCCACACCGTGCCCGTGGGCGCCGGCGTCGTGGACCCCAGGGCAGTGTGAGTGCCGCGCCGATACTTTCAACGTTTCACGAGGAATAGTAAGCATCTTAGGAGGTTGTAGTGCAGACTAATAAACGAAAACGTTCCATATAACATGTGTTCCACTGTTACTGGTTACAGAGGTACAGCCGTCACAATATAACCTAAAGGAATACTCACAGTCCAGAATGAGATTTTCACTCTGCAGCGGAGTGTGCGCTGATATGAAACTTCCTGGCAGATTACAACTGTGGGCAGGACTGGGACTCGAACTAAGGACCTTTGCTTTTCGCGGGCAAGTGCTCTACCAACTGAGCTACCCGAGCACGACTCACGCCCCCTCCTCACAGCTTTACTTCCACCAGTACCTCGTCTCCTACATTCCAAACTTCGCAGAAGCTATCCTGTGAACCTTGCAGAACTAGCACTCCTGTGAAGTTTGGAGGACGGGGCGTGAGTCGTGCTTGGGTAGCTCAGATGGTAGAGCACTTGCCCGCCAAAGGCAAAGGTTCCAAGTTCGAATCTCGGTCCGGCCCACAGTTTTGATCTGCCAGGAACTTTCGAATACTCATAGTGTCGTAGAGTTGTGTACGACTTCCTACACAACGGTAAGCATTGGTGGCCTACAAAGTTGTGTGGCAACCGTCGTAGTACAAAAGCTGGACAGGAGCAGAATAATTGTAACACACCACCCGTTGGTTGTCCGACTTTTACGTGTGTTCGCCCCTGACAAACAACTTACAGAGAAATTGGGAGTGGAACTATACGCAAAAATGGATATCGCTGGATTTAAATGTGGCCCTGTCACCCCTAATTAATCTGCGGTGGTAGTGTCGACGATAAATCACACCTATTTTTACTTCCGAACATGAACGATGACGAACACTTAGGGTGTTCAATGACATCAAACACATACACAAAATAAAATAAAGCAAAAGGGTGAATTCAGGATCAACTACTGAAAGTAAAGGCTCTACTGAATTTATTATAACCTTAAGATCAATGCTGAATAAAACATAATGAACAATTTACAAATTATCCTCCTAACTGGCATTGGCAGTAACTGTGTTAAAATCTGTCTAAAACGCGATCTCTTATAACACTCCAAAGTACTGTGAAACCTCTGTGGAAACAGCAACAATGTTTCCGCCAATGCGACAATGTTTCCGCCAGCAATGAGCTGGCGCGGCTAACGTCCTTTCAGAACGAAAGACCAAGAGTGGAGACGACTTGGCTAACGTCCTTTCAGTAGGAGAGCCCAGAACGGAAGATCTCTACCGAGAGTTCAGCAAGATCGCTCTTCATCCTTATTTTCTCACCTCAACTTTTACTGAGCGAATCACATCACTAGAATCTTTCAAAATACCCAGTTTGCCAGTGCCGACCAATGTACGGTCTGGGAATATAACTCTTTGCCACAATTCTTTTATTTCTACAAAATTTCACAAGTAAACTCCGCCCTCGTCGGCTGGGAAGAACCAAAGCTGTGGGTAATAACACGTTTACTGGAAGTTTCCTCCCAAAGGACCACTCGAGATTCCCCATCGTAGCGAACACAGATTCTTGCGTTGAAAGTTTGTTATTCGCAACTCCTGGCCTGCTCCACTTGAGTCACTCTAAGGTGTAAAATTAGTGGGACATAGGCGAGAGCACGCACAGGAAAGCCCTTCCAGCTATCCACCGCTCTATTTTGGTAACCACTTGAAGACTTGCCGCCGCACGTCCCTCAGAGGCCGACCGCTGTGGCCTCTGTAACGGATTACAGAAATCCCCCAGTTCACCATTCATACCGTCAGGCTGTGGACTTCGGCGGTTAGGCGGGGATGTAGCCGAGCTCTGTCTCACGTACTGCCTTTCCGCAAAATCTTATAATTACAAAATCGCGGAATTCTCGCGTGCCGATGCCTTTCCACATAGATTTCCTACACCGTAATTTAAAGTATTACTCCAACAAAACCTAGTGTCACGGTAAATGGACTCATGTAAGGTGCAAGGCCGTTGCCATCTTAGATGATCATTAAACGAGCTAACACAGTAAATATGAGATTTACTTAACTTGTCTATCTCCGAGTGTGCAAAGACTCAATACAAATAATGCAGCACAAAATAGAGTCCAGCTCCCATTGTCAACAAGTAAGAGGTACTACCAACCAAAGCACAAAAGGTGGGGCCGGCCGGGATGGCCGAGCGGTTCTAGGCGCTATTGTCTGGAACCACGCGACCGCTACGGTCGCAGGTTCGAATCCTGACTCGGACATGGATGTGTGTGATAGGTTAGTTAGGTTTAAGTGGTTCTAAGTTCTAGGGGACTGATGACCTCAGCAGTTAAGTCCCAAAGTGCTCAGAGACATTTTTGAACAAAAGGTGGTGTCGGAGTCGCGACTAGGCCGCGTCTGTCTAGCGTCAAGTAGCAAAGTGGCTCCGAGTGTGAGTGGGCTGTGTGGCTGCTGCTGGCCATTGTATATTTGGGGGCGCGTATCGTACGGAGCCATTGGAGGAGTGGTTCAGTGTGCGTGCACCATTGGGTCCACCAGTTACTGCATGATCCCTAGCGGCATCTGACGTAAACTTGCGTTGCCCTTGCCAACTTTGGGACTCCAGTAGGATGGTATCAACACGTAATATCACATACAGAAGGTGTTATGCAAATGATTAAGCTGCAAGTTGACTTTTGTAAATTCAATCTTCCAACTTCAATGAACTACTGCATTCTCTTGTCAATGTGTAGCTCTTCTGGCGTCGCCTGACGTCTTTTATCAGGGAGCAGTAATCATGATCCGAATCATAAGTTCGTTTGTCGCCTTTAAATTTTCTTCGCAAACTTCCCCTTTCAATCATCCTAACAGACACTGATATGAAAGGGTAAGGTCCGAGGACCTTGGCAGTCAAGAAACGTTACCATTTTTTCAAATACATCTTATGAGGAATGTTGGATTTATTCATTACCTGACAACAAAAACGTGTAGAGGCCTGTTAGGCTGCAAGAACATGCCGATTCTTGTAGCCAGAAACGCCTGCCCCGATAAACATGAGAACTGGTTTTTGAGGACTTCCGGATTACGGCGCCCTGTAAGACGACACGGTTACACAGCAGGCCGAATTAACCGATAGCCTGTCATATCACACAACAAACTTAAAGCAAAGTGCTCTCTATAGTACACTGGTGTCCAAAATTAAAGTAACAAACCGAAATTTAGCTAGGTTGCCACAAACAGTAAATCAGGTGAAATTAAAGCAGAAAGAATATAAAAAATGCATAACGGACAACTGGTTAATGCGCTCAGTATGGTGTGGGACCGCTTCCGGCAGCAGTGCAGACAGGGCATTCTGTGACTGATGTGATGTCTCTTGTTGAGACAATAATTCGGCTTCTTTTTGTGTAGCTGCTCGCAAGTCTTGGAGAGTGGTTGGTGGATGCTGACGTGCTGCAACCCGTGCTCTGTGGGATTCAAATCAGGGGAGCGTGCAGGCTAAGCCTCGTGTGCAATATCTTCCGTTTTCAAGAAAACATCGATCACCCGTGCTCTATGAGGTTCAACATTATCCTTGATCAATACGAAGTCTCGGTCTACAGCACCCCACAACAACAGTACATGAGGTCCCAAACCTCGTCACGATATCTGACAGCAGTTAAACCTTGTCGATTTAAACATAGAGTTTCATGAAGAGGAGGGTAAGTGGTCAACATAATCCCTGGCCACACAATTAAGGATCATCCTCGATATCGGTCTCTTTCCATAATGATTGATTCCAGAAATCCTGCTCCACGTTCCCTCCACCGTCGAGAATCACTGTCCAGACGAATTCGGCATTCATTTGTGAGAAGAACGTTGGCCCCTGTCCGACAGTCCAGGTGGCGTAGTGACGGCTCCACTCTAGACGTTCCCTTCTGTGAAGACGAGTCAGAGGTACACATACAGCAGGTCTCTGAGAATATAGGCCACTGCCGAAGCCTTCTGTACACCGTTTGCTTCGCTTCAACACGTCCAGTCGATGCTGTGAGCTCAGATGCCTGTTGCCGTGCAGTACTAAGGCAGTACTGTCGTACCTTTACAACCAAATAACGGTTCTTTCTCTCTGATGTTACTCGTGGTCGGCCCCGCTCAGTCTTCGGGATACAGTTTCGATCTCTAAAAACTGTCGCCACTTCCGAAAAACAACAGAACAATTAACATTAAGCCATCGGACTACATCATTTTGCTACTGTCCTGCTTCCATTCTTCCCATGGCCCCCCACCATAGAGAAACTCGTAAGCGTCTTCTCTGTGCCGTACAGCACTGTCTGTGACTGTGTACGCTGTGGTGTGTGGATGTGGGCGTACACGGCACACATAGGCGCCCTGACATCATTGTTGGCGTAGTTGTCCATTGACCAGAATCCCATCATCCGTGCAGGACACGATCGTACGGACTCCTGTTGGCAGTTTGTATGATTATATCGTGAGCTAGACACCACACTGGGAAATAGCGGTTTGTTGTTTTAATTTTGGAACCCAATGAATATGTCGACAAAGCCTCGTGGGTTTACGTCAGACAATAGATGTGCGTTACGAATGCGTTACGTGCGTTACGAGTGCGTTACGAGTCATGGCATACCGCCAGATATCGGTCGGATGTCCTTTTCCTCGCGTAGTGCAGTAACTCGACGTCGGATGGATCAACAGTTGTTGGAAGTACCCTGCAGAGATACTGAGCCGTCTACCTATATAGCCGTCCATAACTACCCAAGTGTGCACGAACTGACATCTCGATTATGCCACATGAATGGGATTTATGTCCGACGATCTGGGTGGCCAAATCATTCCCTCGAGATGGCCAGAACCTTCTTCAAACAAATCGGGAACAGTTTTTAGCTGGTGGCATGGCACGTAGTTATCCACGAAAATTCCATCGTAGTTTGGGAAACTGATTGTTTACAAGTAGCCAAACATAATCATTTCCAGTCAATTATCGGTTCAGCAGGTCCACAGCACCCAGTCAATTCCATGTAAACACAGCCGACAGTATTATGGATCTATCACCAGCTCGCACAGTGTCTTGTTGATAACTTGGGTCCATGGCTTCGCGGGGTCTTCGTCACACTTGAACCCAGCCGTCATCTCTCACCAGCTGAGATTGGGACTCAATAGACCAGGCCACGATTTTCCAATCGTCTCGGGTCCAACTGTGTAGTCACCAGCCCAGGAGAGGCGCTGCAGGCGATGTCGTTCTGTTAGCATAGGCACTCCTAACGCACACGTACGTCGTACGTTGCACACTGACTTCTGCGGTTACCCCAGGCTGCGTTGCTCGTCTGTTAGCACTGACAACTCTATGCAAACGCCGCCGCTCCGGATCGTTAAGGCCGTCGGCCATTGTGCTGGGAGTGGTGTGGGACAATGCTTGAAATTTGGTATTCTCGGTATACACTTGACGTTGTGGATCTCGGAGTATAGAATTCCTAACGATTTTCGAAATGCAATGTCCCATGCGTCTAGCTCCAACTGCCACTCCACGTTCAAAGTCTATTAATACCCGTCGTGCTGCCATAATAGCCCCGGAAACCTTTCCACATGAATCACCTGAGTACAAAAAACAGCTCCGCCAATGCACTGCCCTTTCGTACCTTGTGTATGCGATACTACCAACTTCTATAAATGAGTATATCACTATCCCATGACTTTTGCCATCTTGGTGTACATCAAGCTATCTAAGTGAGTTATGGGTGTTATCGATAGAGTCAGGAGTGAAACTAGCTGTTGTGTACATAGTTCCGCGTAGTCAGCGCGTACACAACTTTCCCACTAGAGCACAACAGCTAAGCACAACAGCGCAGGCGCAGCGCTCGTCCATCAATGCACTACGAGATGGCGCTGCCTTAGAGATGGACCAAATTCTGCTTCCGCCGATCTGTGTATTAATATGTAACGCAGCCAATGAGATTGCTGCTAACGTAGAACGTTTTCTCCTCGCGGATCACACTCGCACAGTGATACGTGAACGAATGAGGTATTATAACGAGTGTAGAGACCTCTGATTGGCCAGTCTGCATTTGTCTGCACCAATCTGTATCAGTCTGCATTAGTCTGTACCAGTCTATAGTCAAGTTTCAGTCTGCGCCTAATAAGATTATCATATTCCTGTACATTGCCATGAAGATAAATGTAAACACTTTGTCAAGTTCAAAAAATGGTTCAAATGGCTCTGAGCACTATGGGACTTAACACCTATGGTCATCAGTCTCCTAGAACTTAGAACTACTTAAACCTAACTAACCTAAGGACATCACACAACACCCAGTCATCATGAGGCAGACACTTTGTCAAGTATCAGAGATATGTGAGAATATGATTAGCGTACCAAGACCAAAGGAACTTCAGATTGTCAATTGTAAACAGCATCCAGAATCAAGTTACGTAACATCTACGTTTTTCTATTATTTTAATAAATGTTTGTGAAAATTAATCAAGTTCTGTTTAAAGTTGGTCACCGCCAATCTGCTACTCTAAGCGTGCAAGTGGCATTTCTATCGTCTGACCTAACGGCAGAAGATAAACACGCCACGATAAGACCACGAGACATATTGCAGACACTCGCCTACTTCGTTAGAGCGACAAGTCAAATAATCTGATGGTGTGTGTACCGAAGGTCTTACAGTATGCACACCACACTAGCCTCATTAGTTAGCAGTATTCATGAGACTCCTCAATGATTTACAACTAGGCACTGACAGGATCCTAATCGTCCTTTAAGTTCCTCTCTAAAGTTGTATGTGGAACACTGGTATGTCTAGCAGTTCTGTGTGTGGTTGTTGAAGGACTACGAGTATATTCACCCAATTGAACAACGTCGTCTGCTTCACGCACACCAGGTTCAGGTGAGGTATGACTGTAGGGCAGTGCACCAACCTCACTCTAATTATCAAACTACGAGAAATCTGGTAGTTTGCCATAAGGAAATCATATTTTGTATTATCTAAAAGCAGTGTTTCCACTGGAAAACTCGCACACATGTGACATATCTTGTGTTACATCAGCCAACACATAATTCTAAAGACACATGATATGCTTAAATGATACAGCACAAGTGGCCAACAGGTCACAGTCACAGATGAAAAATCCTCTACTTAGAACTTAAAAACAAAAATGCCATTCCATAAATAAACCTATAACAAGAAACTTTCCTGTGTAACCAGCTGTATCTCTGTAACCAATAAAAATAGCACCATATGTTACATGTAATCTTTCGTTTGAATTAGTCTATAGTACAATTTCCTAAAATATTTACTCGTCCTCGTGAAACGCTCTGTATAGGCATCATTGTTCTAAGAACTAAGGGATATTAAAAGAAATCATTCTTGCACCTTGTTTGATACTGTCCTGAATCTTTTCTTTATCTTCTGCTAAGCTTTTAGTCCGTATTTAACTATACTCTCAATATCTTCTAACAGTAATATGTTTTGAACATTTTACTCTCTACTCTACTTTTCTTATCTTGTGCTAAGCTTTCCTCTCTACTTTTCTACTACACGTCCCTGAAGCAGGGACTCATGAAACCATTACCCAAGAAGAAATTTGCCAAACAACTTCCCGACTCCAGACCCATTTACATTCTACCTGCATTCTCCAAAGTTTTAGAATATACAGTGTACCAACAGGTTTAACATCAAATAACCTTGTAAACGTATACCAGTCGAGTTTCCAGAAAAATCGCAACATTACGATCACTCCTATAATAGTGACTGACGAACTGAAACAATCTATGAACGAACAACAGCTACAATTATGCACTTTTTTGGATTTCAGCGATGCTTTCACCACTGTCGATTTTGACGCTGTAATTGCTAAACTCACAAGTCAATATTTTTTTCTAGTGCTGTACAATGGTTTCACTCACACCTTACATATATACATATATACAGAATTAAAAGGTCGCAATATGGGGATGTCATATCAGAGTTTCCACAAGGATCAGTATTGGGACCATAAGTTTTCTCATTATACATTAATGATGTGTTAACCATTCTCTCCTATTGCAGAATCACCTACACACTCACGACCTCCAGTTATACCTGAGTCCAACAAGTTCAATACAGCCATCCATCATGTGAATGCTGATTTACTTGCCTTATCTATGTGAGTGTGGAGAAAGCAAACTTAGTCCCTCACAAAAGACTTATTACCAGTTCAGAGAATGTTCTCCACCCTCACTTCTGAACGGTTCAGGAATAACCTTTTGCTCTTCTGCAAAGAACTTCGGGTTAATCCTAGACAATCACTTAGACTGCATTGATAATAAAACTTTAATTTGTATGAAGACTCAACATCACTTCGTTCACTACAGAAACATAAAAAAGTATTTTCTTTAGAACTTAAAAAGAAGATGGGTCAGTCGGTAATACCACTCAGACTTGACTATGATGATGCTATTGTCCAGGGAGTTCCCTACGAAAGCTGACGCAGGCTAGAATGGCGATGAATGCTTGTGTGCAATATAGTTGTGATGTGCGCTATTTCGAGCTTATCACCTCTGCCTATGAACCGTTACCATGGCTGCGTGCTGATAAGCGTAGAGACTATCATACGCTACGTTTGCTCTATCGTCTTCTCAACCATTGCCCTCGCTCTTATTTAGCTTCTGCTCTTACACTACTATCTGAACAATGTAAAATTCTTTCTGTACCATCACATAACACTGCCATGTTCTCTAAATCATTTTCTGTGTCAGGAACCCGACTTTGGAACAATATTCCTCAAAACATAGGAGAAATTAAATTCCTTCAAAACTTCAAATCGTAGTTAATGACCACCTTCTGCCACAACAGCCATCTCTCCAATATACTGGTCTGCTGCTTAGACTTGTGAATACCCCCTCCCCCACAGATCTTCCATCACACATGTTGACAGAGTTCTTTATGTAAATTCTATTCTCTCCTAATAGCCGCTGTCACTGTCATTCGACTCTTCTCCTCTTTCTTTCTCCCTTCCGCTTCTATAATACTGAACATGTATTCAGAGGTGTTAAAGCAATCTGTATCATTCTTAATGCCTACTGCTGTTGTTATCATGGTTATCATTAGTGTTATCTATTATTTTCATTAGCGTTATTATTGTCATTTATTATTTTTATTACTACTACTACTACTATTATTATTATTATTTATGTGAATGTTTGTGCAATATCTTTTGTGTTGTTCCTTGCCAGATGTAATGTAGCTGGGCCAAATAAGCCATAAATAAATCACTAAATAATACTTTGATACTCACAAACAAACCCAACAATAGCAGTAGGTCAGGGCGGCCAAGATTTCAACTCGCAGCCAGTGCCTTGGCATTTATGCCCGCTGCATATTTCCACTACTATCATGCCACGTTCCCTGAGCGATTGGAGAGCGGAGAAGGGAAAACAGCGAACGTGACGAATGTAAATGGCAGTGCAGTCTCACTACATAAGACTTGGTTTTACAGTTCACATTTCGGAACGACATAGAAGACAGTGAAAGAAATTTTCAATGTTATTTAATTATTTTTGGCGTGTAGAAGACATAATATAATTTTTATCTGGTTGAAACCGTCGGCATAGGACAGATGCAGACAATGTCGCAGACTATGGCACTTGAGTTGCCACGTAGTCATCACTTATTTAATTTCATAATCGAGAAAAGATCTTTCTCATAAATATGTCGATCGAAATAGTGCAACACGTTTGGAGCCTCATTATGGAGACGTGAAAACTCTGAAACGAATGCAGAAGTTCTGGCAATTTTTAATGTAAAAGAGTTTGACATTAAAACCATCAGTTCCATGTGCACATGTGTGGCGCGCTTTCACCTGAAACGGCGAGCGGTTTCGAAAACAGACTGAAAACAGATGTAAGACTGATAGTGTCCTCGTAACGTTTAGGGAACCACCGTTGTAATTAGGACAGGGTCACAATGAATTCTTTAAACGTAGTGTTTTGTTTTAACTGCAGTGAGATTAGGGAACTGGATTTGTTTGTCAGAATGCGTCGCTTCTATAATGCTATTTGTCAAGATCGAAGAAGACATCTACAAGCTGCTGTCTGTGTAGATTGTTGGATTTCCTTCTCTAGCAGGATGTTGTTTTCAAAGGTTGAACGATACCTCCGAAATCCACACTGGAAGCGACTAAGTAGGACCGATATCAGTTGACCATGTGTTCTCGTGTCTTTCCTATACATCTAGTGAGGGCCATTTTGCGATAACTATTGGCCAACATGTGGCCTTTCGCTAGTTTTGGAAGGGACACTAACCTCCACGAGTCAGGAAAGTCCCCGGTCAACCGAGTCGCATTAAAAAGGGACAAGAGTATTCCCTTTGAGTCCTGGTGCTGTAACATGCTGTATCGGATTCGATCCTTACCTGGGGCAGTATCCTTGACCCGAGACAGGGTACAGTAAATCTCTCACATGGAGAAAGGGCGATTGTAATCTTCGGTGTCGGTAGAATGAAAATTTGAACCAGCTCTCTCCACCAATGCTCGATGGCGGCGGAAAGCTGGATGTCGATTTCCATTGGCAGTGATCGAACCACAGTAATCCGCTGTGGCATTCGCTATGTTTCCATGTGTAGATTGTAGATACCCCTGCCGAAATACAGCAGTTACAGGTCGTCTGGAACATTTGCCAAATATCCTTAGTATGGCTTCCCATACCTTTGAAGAGTTAGCGGAACGATTGATCGAGCCCAGAAACACTTGACTTGTTCTCACTGATTTTCTATCGTGCCTTTTCGCTCACGATTCAGAAAGCTGAGAGGTTCATAGCACAAGGTTGACGTTTGAATCATCACAGGGCCATGCGTCGCTCCCTGACGGTGGAACGACACTCATTGTTGCACCGTGGGACATGCCGCCTCCGAGGTCGGTTTGAAGACTTGGAGATGGACGCATCAGTAGCATGGTGGTGAGCCATCCAGTCCTGTACCCTACCTCGACGTTCAAAAACAGTCTCCAGTCCGCTCTGCTTCCTTTCAGGGACAGCTCTATCTGAGAGGTGAATCCAGATAGGGGAGTGGCAACTGGAATCCAAGTCAGCGACCACTTTCCAGTGTGCAGCATCGACAAGGGCTGGAGAACAGAAAGCAAAGGCTATGGCCGAGAAGACCTCATGATAGTCCAAAAGTATGTGCTACCACCAGCATTAAAATAGGCATAACTCCTCTGACATAGTAAGGCTTTCGACAACCCTACGCCTGGGGCATGTTGATGAAGATCCACATAGCACATTGTGAGCATTAAAATCTCCTACAAGTAGGAAGGGTGGAGGGAGTTGTGAAATCAGTTAAGAAAGACCGACCCTATCCCAAATTTCGTTGGACGGCGGATACACACTACAGATGGTAAGAGCAAATGTAATATGCACCGTGAGAATAACTACCTGAATAACTGCACTGAGGGAGAGAGAAGTGATTACATGTCATTCACAAAGATAGCCCCTCCATCTTCAGCCCTGTCTCCACCGCAGTAATCTTTCCGATGAGGACTGTATCTCTGAGCATAGGGATGTTTAAAGTGCCTTTCCTGTAGACGCAGACAAAGGGGCTCCTCCTGTGCCAACAGTCTCAGCTCCTCCGTTTGTGTTCTGTACTCGTTCATGTTCCACTGAAGCACAGAAGCCATTTGTCTGGGGGATTTATGTTTTCCTCTTGCTTGAACCCGCTTCAGAAGGTAAAAAACCGAGTAGACTCAAAGGTTCATCGAAGTCGTGTCGTCATCTTCTAAGTGTTCCTGGACCTGACGATCTATCTGCTTCGATTTTGCCTTCTTGATAGTTCACTTAACCTTAGTCTTCTGCTTCAGATTCAACAACGCCGAGGTATGCTGTGTCGTCCCAACGTGTAGCACTTGCCCTGCCAACGTAGTAGCAGCAGCACCAGGAGAGGGAGCAGTGGTCACTGTTGGAGATCACATGAAGACAGCAATATCAGGAGCGAAGTAGTGTTCACTGTTGGAGTTTGGATGGAGACAGCAACGGCAGGAAATGAAGCAGTGGTGACGGTAGGAGTGTGCGTGGAGACGGCAACAGATTCATCTGAACTGTCGCTGCCACAGATGTCCTTGCAAAAGCATTTCTTGGTATGAGGGTCCACAGGTGACGTCTGGGTGGAAACATTCATAGTCGAGGGATTCTTCGAGAGTGATGTGAGGGGCTTTGGGTTTGAAGCGATTTGCACATCATTTTCGCTCCAGCGCATATACACGTTTAGTCACCTTTAACTCTTCGATTTTCTTTTCCTCCTTTTATTTTCCTCCTTGTACACCATACACTCTCTGCTCCAAGCTGGATGTAGACCTTGATCAAATGACATAAAGGCCAGGGAAGGTGTATGTAGTTCCATCAGCATCGGTGCCCATACCACACTGTACCACGCGTAGCTCCTCTGTTACACGCGAGAGTCGTGTGCCCGAATTTCTGGCACATGAAACACTTCATAGGGTTGAGGAAGTATGGCATGGCTTTATTAAAAACCCAGCCTTAATATGATCCAGCAAAGCCGGCGATCTCAACATCAGTGTAAATGAGTCTGATTTTCCCAGTTTTTCATCAACATGATGCATTAATTGCTTCACCTCAGTGACCCCATCGTCAGCCCATTCCTCCTGTTGCTCTGCAGTGTTCATGTGCATAATGTCACTGCATGTGATCACTGCCTGACAGTAGTTAGGGGCGCGGTGCTGTTCAGCTGCAGTTGTTGTAGTTGTGGTCTTCAGTCCTGTGACTGGTTTGATGCAGCTCTCCACCCTACTGTATCCTGTGCAAGGTTCTTCATCTCCCAGTGCCTACTGCAACCTACATTCTTCTGAATCTGCTTAGTGTATTCATCTCTTGGTCTCCCTTACTATTTTTACCCTCCACGCTGCCCTCCAATACTAAATTGGTGATCCCTCGATGTCTCAGAACATGTCCTACCAACCGATCCCTTCTTCTGGTCAAGTTGTGCCACAAACTCCTCTTCTCCCCAATTCTATTCAATACCTCCTCATTAGTTATGTGATCTACCCATCTAATCTTCAGCATTCTTCTGTAGCACCACATTTCGAAAGCTTCTATTCTCTTCTTGTCTAAACTATTTATCGTCCACGTTTCACTTCCATACATGGCCACACTCCATACAAATACTTTCAGAAATGACTTCTTGACACTTAAATTTATATTCGATGTTAACAAATTTCTCTTCTTCAGAAACGCTTTCCTTGCCATTGCCAGTCTACATTTTATATCCTTTCTGTTTCGACCATCATCAGTTATTTTACTCCCCAAATAGCAAAATTCCGTTACTACTTTACGTGTCTCATTTCCTAATCTAATTCCCTCAGCATCACCCGACTTAATTCGACTACATTCCATTATCCTCGTTTTGCTTTTTTTGATGTTCATCTCATACTCTCCTTTCAAGACACTGTCCATTCCACTCTTCCAAGTCCTTTGCTGTCTCTGATAGAATTACAATGTCATCGGCGATCCTAAGTTTTTATTTCTTCTCCATGGATTTTAATACCTACTCCGAACTTTTCTTTTGTTTCCTTTACTGCTTGCTCAATATACAGATTGAATAACATCGGGGATAGGCTACAACCCTGTCTCACTCCCTTCCCAACCACTGCTTCCCTTTCATACCCCTCGATTCTTATAACTGCCATCTGCTTTCTGTAAAAATTCTAATAGCCTTTCGCTCCCTGTATTTTACCCCTGCCACCTTCAGAATTTGAAAGAGAGTATTCCAATCAACATTGTCAAAAGCTTTCTCTAAGTCTACAAATGCTAGAAACGTAGGTTTGTCTTTCCTTAATCTTTTTTCTAAGATAGGTCGTAGGGTCAGTATTGCCTCACGTTTTCCAACATTTCTACGGAATCCAAACTGATCTTCCTCGAGGTCGGCTTCTACCAGTTTTTCCATTCGTCTGTAAAGAATTCGCGTTAGTATTTTGCAGCTGTGACTTATTAAACTGATAGTTCGGTAATTTTCACATCTGTGAACGCCTGATTTCTTTGTGATTGGAATTATTATATTCTTCTTGAAGTCTGAGGGAATTTCGCTTGTCTCATACATCTTGCTCACCAGATGGTAGAGTTTTGTCAGGACTGGCTCTCCCAAGGCTGTCAGTAGTTCTAATAGAATGTTGTCCACTCCCGGGGCCTTGTTTCGACTTAGGTCTTTCAGTGCTCTGCCAAACTCTTCACGCAATATCATATCTCCCATTTCATCTTCATCTAACTCTTCTTCCATTTCCAAAATATTGTCCTCAAGAACATCGCCCCTGTATAGACCCCCTATATACTCCTTCCACCTTTCTGCTTTCCCTCCTTTGCTTAGATCTGAGCTTCGATCTGAGCTGTTGATATTCATACAAGTGGTTCTCTTTTCTCCAAAGATCTCTTTAATTTTCCTGTAGGTGGAATCTATCTTACCCCTAGTGAGATAAGCCTCTACATCCTGTCATTTGTCCTCTAGCCATTCCTGCTTAGCCGTTTTGTACTTCCTGTCGATCTTATTTATGAGACGTTTATATTCCTTTTTGCCTGCTTCATTTACTGCATTTTTAAACTGTCCTTTCATCAATTAAATTCAATATTTCTTCTGTTACCCAGGGGTTTCTACTAGCCCTCGTCTTTTTACCTATTTGATCCTCTGCTGCCTTCACTATTTCATCCCTCAAAGCTACCCATTCTTCTTCTACTGTATTTCTTTCCCCCATTTCTGACAATTGTTCCCTTATCCTCTCCCTGAAAGTCTGTACAACCTCTGGTTCTTTCAGTTTATCCAGGTCCCATCTCCTTAAATTCCTACTTTTTTGCAGTTTTTTCAATTTTAATCTACAATTCATAAACAATAGAGTGTGGTCAGAGTTCACATCTGCCCCTGGAAATGTCTTACAATTTAAAACCTGGTTCCTAAACCTCTGTCTTACCATTATATAATCTATCTGATACCGTTTAGTATCTCCAGGGTTCTTCCATGTATACAACCTTCTTTCATGATTCTTAAACCATGTTACCTATGATTAAGTTATGCTCTGCGCAAAATTCTACCAGGCGGCTTCCTCTTTCATTTCTCATCCTCAATCCGTATTCACCTAGTATGTTTCCTTCTCTCCCTTTTCCTTCTCTTGAATTCCAGTCACCAATGACTTAAATTTTCGTCTCCCTTCACTACCTGAATAATATCTTTTATCTCATCATACATTTCATCAATTTCTTCGTCATCTGCAGAGCTAGTTGGCATATAAACTTGTACTACTGTAGTAGGCGTGGGCTTTGTGTCTATCTTGGCCACAATAATGCGTTGACTATGCTGTTTGTAGTAGCTTACCCGTACTCCTATTTTTTATTCATTATTAAAGCTACTCCTGCATTACCCGTATTTGATTTTGTATTTGTAACCCTGTATTCACCTGACCAAAAGTCTTGTTCCTCCTGCCACCGAACTTCACTAATTCCCACTATATCTGACTTTAACCTATCTATTTCCCTTTTTAAATTGTCTAACCTAACTTCCCGATTAAGAGATCTGACATTCCACGCTCAGATCCGTAGAACGCCAGTTTTCTTTCTCCTGATGCCCTCTTGAGTAGTCCCCGCCCGGAGATCCGAATGGAGGACTATTTTACCTCCGGAATATTTTACCCAAGAGGACGCCATTATCATTTAACCATAAAGCTGCATGCCCTCGGGAAAAATTACTGCTGTAGTTTCACCTTGCTTACAGCCGTTCGCAGTACCATCACAGCAAAGCCGTTTTGGTTACGGTTACAAGACCAGATTAGTCAATCATCCAGATTACTGAAAAGGCTGCTGCCTCTCTTCAGGAACCACACGTTTGTCTGGCCTCTCAACAGATACCCCTCCGTTGTGGTTGCAAGTACGGTACGGCTATCTGTATCGTTTAGGCACGCAAGGTCCATGGTTCATGGGGGAAGCTGCAGTAGGACACCCAAAACTTCAAGAGGTTGTTAACTCACTGTGATGTGGCTGTTTCGAATAGCAATGTGCCGTTACGCAAATGTTTAACAGATTTGAGACTGCAGCCGACACATCAAGGTCTTTCTGGGTATAGAAGGGCGATACCTTCCCAACCATCTTGTCCCCTGATCACAACAGACATTTTGACACTCTGGGTGCTCCGTGTTACGACACAGTGCCTGAACGTTTGAGGGAGATTTCTCGCGAGGTCTATCTCCTGTCTCGCTTTGAAGGATGATTGTGAGTACTACCTAACAGATAACCAAAATTTTCGGGAGGAAGTTCATATAAAGTCGTGGATGTCATAGTGATCCCACCAGCAGTTGAGAAACGAACAGTTCGCCCAGATAAAGCATGACTGAGTAAACCTTGTATAACTAAGGCGCGGCAGGTTCATCAGAGGTTGAATGCTAATGACTGTTCCACCACAACAAGTATGTATCACACTGGCACGCAGGACATCGTAAGACTGAGAGTTTTTGTAATCCTCGCGACCTCGGCGGTCAAGCCAAGACCCCCATTCCCTGTGGTACACGACGTTGCACCGTCTCTCCGGACAGTGATCGCTGAAACATGCCCAGAGCTCCGCGGTTTACCAGACCCCAGCTCAGGAACCCTGGGGTCGCCAGAGCCCTTAACCAGCAACAAAATGCTGAGCTACTGAATGTGATTTTAATTGTGTTGCACGTCCAAGCAATCAGACCCCACATTATAATTTTTGTCCCGATTTAAGTGAATTGGTTCAAAATGGCTCTGAGCACTATGGGACTTAACTTCTGAGGTCATCAATGCTCTGGAACTTAGAACTACGTAAACCTAACCAACCTAGAGAAAACATCACACACATCCATTCCCAAGGCAGGATTCGAAACTGCGACCGTAGCGGTCGCGCGGTTCCCGACCGTAGCGCCTAGAACCCCTCGGCCACCCTCGCCGGCCCGGATGGTCTCTCTAAGCAGTTTTATGCCCACTTTTGGGCCCTCTTGGGTGCTACGTTTACGACGATGTTAAACGAGGTTACACAGGGGAGAACTGTGCCTGTAGACTTTAATATTAATACCGAAGCAACACGGCCGTGTCTCTGTGAATTCTTTTCGTCCTCTCACTTTGCTTAATTTTAACTATAAAACTATAGCGACGGCAATAAATAGCAGGTTATCTTCTGCGTTGGCGAATGTGACTGACGAACATCACAGTCGTCTTTCTGCTCGCTCAATTTTGACTCCAGTATCGGAGAAGTGATTTCAGCTTCTGCAGCCATTTCTGCCCACTGTGCCCTACTTTTCTAGATGTTAACATGGCATCTCACCATGTTTCTCATAGTTATTTTACCTGTGCGTTGCAGGTAATCGATTTCACCCTGAGGCTCGTGTAGTTCTCTCCCACATAAGGCATCGTCGCAAAGACACTTGCCGGTGGTCGGCTGACGCCGTCGATCGCGTTTAGTCCGTGTGTGCCCTAGGGCACCCCGCTTTCCTTACTTGTCCCGTCTCTGGAACTACTGCTTCGCCGTCTCCCATTGCCGTTACGTAGAATGAGTGTTTCTGGTGCAACCATTACAGTTCAGGCGTATCCAGACGTGGTGGTCCTTCTCCGTCGTAGTGAGTTTCCAATGTAATATTGTTGTTGAGTTCCTGACAGGGGCAAAAATAAAATTCTCGCACTAGCGAGCTTCGATGACGTTGCTGCCCGTGGGCTACTGCTGTAGGCTGGCGTACGCCATTGGGTGCCATCGTTGATTGTTACCCTCTTAAAATGGCGACACCTAACTGCAAAATTGACAATGTCTAGGGGGGGGGGGGGGGGGAACACTGGGCCCCATGTTACAGTTCTCCAAGACGTTCACATCTTGGATGCATATGTCTTGTGTAAGTTATTTTACATTGCCCAGTTGGTACTGATCCATGCGATGATGGAAAAAAAAAAATTCCGCTCTTGTCTGGCAGGTTTTTATGGAGACGTTACACATTTAGGTTGCGCTATGCGATCACGACGCGAGAAACACTTACTATCTTACTGGGGTTTCCCTCTAGTTTATACATTCGGTACACGGTTTTGATTATTATCCAGGAATCATATAATTTCAAGACTTGCTATTCTGACATGTGCGCCCACCAAGTCTTGCTCTACCTGTTAATATTGGTCGCCTTGATTTTAAACTACGACACGTTAGAGAATCTTACCTTGCCGTGGGCTGTTCGGGTTCCGATGTACTGCGGCGGCTGGTACCTGCGAGCTGGTCTCTGCTAGCTCGCTCGGAAAGGATTGTCTGTCCCACTCCCATAGAACTGCTGTCCTCTGGAAGACAGTGTGGAACAGTATTAGTTTCCCGTTTCTTTCCACGACAGTGGTCTCTTCTTTGTACAGAGCGGTAAATAATTTGATCCCCAATGATGACCGTTTGCATCGGACTGAATCGGTAACACAGACAAATGTAGCAGTAAATTTTCAGAGTGTTCGGAATAAAGTTCCTGAATTTACTAACCTCCAGGAAGCGTGTGGCGCGCAAATTATTCTCGGGACTGAGACCTGGCTGAACCCTGAGATAGGAAGTTCTGAAATATTTAGTGAGGGTTGGAACGTGTATCGGAAAGACAGATTACACACCGTATGACGTTGTGTCTTCATTGCGGTTGACAAAAATATTGTCTACTGAGGTCGAAGTAGAGTGTGATTGTGAAGTTATCTCGACATGTTTAACAGGGCTAGAAGAAATAAAGTTAATTGTTGGGTGTTATTATCGGCCTCCAGGTTACACCGTGACAGTTCTAGACTCATTCAAAGGGAGTCTACACTCTGTACCCGGATCATGCTATATTAGTCGGAGGCGACTTCAACCTACCTAGTATAGGCTGGGATGTCTATGGATTCATTACAGATGGTACAGACAAGCCGTCGTGTGAATTACTTTTGAACACATTGTCCGAAAACTGTCTTGAGCAGCTAAATCGACAGCCAACGCGTAATGGAAATATTTTAGATCTGGTAGCCATGAACAGACCAGACCACATCGACGGTGTCAGTGTTGACACAGGGATTAGTGATCATGATGTTGTCATTACGACTATGGTTACGTAAGTTTAAAAGTCGGTCAAGAAGGCTAGGAGAGTATTCTTACTAGAAAGAGCAGATAGGCAGCTGTTTGCATCCCACTTAGTAAATGAATCGACTTCATTTACTTCCGGTACGATGGAGGTGGAAGAATTTTGCTCAAATTTTAAACACATTGTAAATCACGCATTGGAGAAGTATGTGCCGAAAAAGTGGGTTACGGACGGAAAAGACCCACCGTGGTTTAACAGTGCAATTCGGGGAATGCTCAGGAAGCAAAGACATCTGCACTCGCGGTGGAAGAAAGATAGGGAGAATGAGGACAGGCAAAAATTAGTAGAGATTCGTGCTGCTGTAAAAAGAGCGATGCGCGAAGCATACAACCACTACCACCGTCATACCTTAGCAAAAGATCTTGCCGAAAACCCAAGGAAATTCTGGTCTTACGTAAAATCGGTAAGCGGGTCGAAGGGTTCCATCCAGTCATTCACTTATCAATCTACCCTGGCAACGGAAGACAGCAAAACGAAAGCTGAAATTTTAAATTTAGCATTTGAGAAATCTTTCACTCAGGAGGATCGTACAGATTCCCGTATGGAGGACATAGTGATAGACATCCCTGGGGTTGTGAAGCAGCCGAATGGGTTGAAAATAAATAAATCGTCAGGTCCTGATGGGATTCCAATTCGGTTTTACAGAGAGTACTCTACTGCATTGGCTACTTACTTAGCTTGCATTTATCGCGAATCTCTTGCGCAAGGTAAAGTACCAAGCGACTGGAAAAAAGCGCAGGTGACGCCTGTGTATAAGAAGGGTAGAAGGACGGATCCTCAAAATTACAGACCAGTATTCTTAGCATCGGTTTGTTGCAGGATTCTCGAACATATTCTCAGTTCGAATATAATGAATTTCCTTGAGACAGAGAAGTTGCTGTCCATGCATCAGCACAGCTTTAGAAAGCATCGCTCCTGCGAAACGCAACTCTCCCTTTTTTCACATGATATCTTGCGAACAACGGATGAAGGATATCAGACGGATGCCATATTCCTAGACTTCCGGAATGCGTTTGACTCGGTGCCCCACTGCAGACTCCTAACTAAGGTACGAGCATATGGGATTCGTTCCGAAATATGTGAGTGGCTCGAAGACTTCTTAAGTAATAGAACCCAGTACGTTGTCTTCGATGGTGAGTGTTCATCGGAGGTGAGGGTATCATCTGGAGTGCCCCAGGGAAGTGTGGTAGGTCCGCTGTTGTTTTCGATCTACATAAATGATCTTTGGGTAGGGTGGATAGCAATGTGCGGCTGTTTGCTGATGATGCTGTGGTGTACGGGAAGGTGTCGTCGTTGAGTGACTGTAGGAGGATACAAGATGACTTGGACAGGATTTGTGATTGGTGTAAAGAATGGCAGCTAAATCTAAATATAAATAAACGTAAATTAACGCAGATGAATAGGAAAAAGAATCCCGTAATGTTTGAATACTCCATTAGTAGTGTAGCGCTTGACACAGTCACGTCGATTAAATATTTGGGCGTAACATTGCGCCGGCCGCGGTGGCCGTGCGGTTGTAGGCGCTTCAGTCCGAAACCGCGTGACTGCTACGGTCGCAGGTTCGAATCCTGCCTCGGGCATGGATGTGTGTGATGTCCTTAGGTTAGTTAGGTTTAAGTAGTTCTAAGTTCTAGGGGACTGATGACCTCAGATGTTAAGTCCCATAGTGCTCAGAGCCATTTTTCGCAACATTGCAGACAGATATGAAGTGGGACAAGCATGTAATGGCAGTTGTGGGGAAGGCGGATAGTCGTCTTCGGTTCATTGGTAGAATTTTGGGAAGATGTGGTTCATCTGTAAAGGAGACCGCTTATAAAACTAATACGACCTATTCTTGAGTACTGCTCGAGCGTTTGGGATCCCTTTCACGTCGGATTGAGGGAGGACATAGAAACAATTCAGAGGCAGGCTGCTAGATTTGTTACTGGTAGGTTTGGTCATCACGCGAGTGTTACGAAAATGCTTCAAGAACTCAGGTGCGAGTCTCTGGAGGAAAGGAGGCGTTCTTTTCGTTAATCGCTACTGAAGAAATTTAGAGAACCAACATTTGAGGCTGACTGCAGTACAATTTTACTGCCGCCAACTTATATTTCGCGGAAAGACCACAAAGATAAGATAAGAGAGATTAGGGCTCGACAGAGGCATATAGCCAGTCATTTTTCCCTCGTTCTGTTTGGGAGTGGAACAGGGAGAGAAGATGCTAGTTGTGGTACGAGGTATCCTCCGCCACGCACCGTATGATGGATTGCGGAGTATGTATGTAGATTTAGATGTAGATGTAGTAAACGTGCTCTTATAGACAGCATCCAGTTTCGACTTACCTGCATTTGGCAAACTGGAACTGGCTCCATAACACTTGGCCTTCCATACCCGGTCTGCTGACCCCGTCTACACCACTGATATCATTCGGGGGCATGTAACTTTATTTTTTCAGAAAACGGAAAACAATACAGTAATCTGGGTGCTCGGCTATTTTGTACATTCCGTGGTCTCTGGTTATGGGGAACCCTCACTTTGCGTTTCACCAGTTCATGCATACCGCCTACTGGAGCAGCCAGCCACTTTAAGGACTCTTTTGACAACATGCTCACCCCTACGTTTCATCGGCAGGGCATAGGCTGAAGCCAGGTGCGAATGCTAGAGGCTTGTAATGCCATGCTCTGTAGCAAAACTGTATACGAACACTCATGTGAGAGATGACTTGACTTACAGTGCTGTCTGATGGGTAGTGGATACATAACACTACAGATGTTCAGCATTAAACAATAAAATAAAATGAAAATAAATAAATGAAGTATAGTGAGTAGAGTTTTGCGTTGGAGGGCTCGAGTTGGGTAGTTCACTTACAGGTCTGGGTGTAATGTTTTTTATTTTATAATTTGACTCTGCATAATAAACAAGGCAGCTTTGGCTCGAATAATAATAATAATATAATAATAATGAAAAGGACGGAAAAACGTCTGGTCAGAAGCCAATTAGTGGTAGGATCGAATACGGACTATGTCAATTTTTTTCTCTCTACTTTTTAACCTAGCATAGAAAACCGGTAAGATGTCTGGCTAGCAAACGAAGGGTTGTTGGATCGAACGCTAACTGGGTCACGTTTTTACACTCTAGCTTTCAACATAAGAAAAGGCGGTAAAGGGCGTGCCTGGAAACTGAGACGTTGCTAGATCGAATCTCGGTCGAACCACGAATTTTTCAGTCTTCGTTTTAACCTAGCCTACACCTCTCAACAATGTGAGACGTCGCCAGGAACGACACGTGGTTCGAATTCCACGTTACTCTGTCAACTTTCACCACGTGGGCAACTGGCGTAGATTAAGGACTCGCAGATCGCCGATGTCGTCTCCAACAGAAAAACTTGCATACTGGTCCACACGAAATTATTATTGTTATCTATATACATACAATTAAGTTTGCACAGAACCCTCAGAGCACGAATCCTACTCGCAGTTGTCTGTTTTTTGTTTTTAATTAGGATTATCAGAAGCAATCAATTTACAATTCGTTTCCTTAGCTAACTTTGCTAAAAAAATTATTCCTGTCTTAATGTACTACTATTTACCTTAAAACCAGCAAATGTAGATCAAGTGTTTGGTTCTGGGGAGGAGAAAGAGCGTTCATACTTTTTTATTGTTTCTTTCCCCCCTCCCCCATCGCGAAATTTATCTGGCTGTAATCCCCACATTTAATATGCCATATGCATACAATTTTAATAACAATATCAGTGCAGTATATAAGGGGCAGTCAAATGAAAAGATGAAAGATTGAAAAAAATTAAGTAAACTGTGGTGTTCAGTGCCTTCATGGAAAAAGTTTGCACTTGCCTACCGAATCATGTTAGTCCCCAAGAGCGCTCATTTTCGTCTGAAGCAAATCTATGGCCTCTAATGTCCTTCTTGACAACTCTAAAAATATGGAAATCGAATATTGAGGTATGCAGGATGTGTAAGGGTTTCCTAGCGAAACATTTCTAGCATAGTCAAACAAGCTGCCAACAAAATGTCAACCCACTTGTTGGCAAGATCGTTTCGAGTGTATTGGAAAACTTTCACTGCAAATCCTTTACAAATTCTCCATACCTCACATATTTTTCCATGAAAGCAATGTTCTCCTCTTTTTCTTCTCTTTATTGCATTTCAACTCCCCATCTGAGTTGGCTGGCAACAGCATAGGCGCCGCTCTTCAGCCGAGAGATAGTAAGTACAGAACATGGAGACATTTAAAACAACATAAAGAGGAAATATGGTGAGACATAGGTTTAAAAAAGAGGGTTACATAATGGAATATAAAATACAAAGGGGATGACTGTAAAAATGGAGATAAAAATCTAAAATAACCACTCACTGTGATGATTAAGAAACACAAGGTAAAGTACAGCTGGAGCATAAAAGTGGCGACGGGTGGAATATCACAAAACAATCACAGACAGCAACACTATGTACAAGTCCATCACATGATTAAAGTCACAGCACTTGATGTCATTGTAGAACAGCACCAGACACAACAATGACATAGCACACTGATGACAAAGAACAAACTGGGAGGATCTCCTAGCAGTACGGATACAAGGGAGAAGGGAAGAAAAGTGGGGGGGGGGCTGTTAGAGGGGGAAGGGAGAGAAGGGGAGACGGGATGGGGGGCGCACTGAAGGGGGCCTGGGAGGGAAGAATGGGAGAGGGAAATGGCTGCGGAGGGGATGCAGAGACTCAGGGGAGGGGAAGGAAGAGAAACAGCTCCAAGAGGAGGAGAGGAGAAGAAAGGGGGACCCTAGGGAGGGGGGGGGAGTGGGGACAAGGCCAGGCTACAGTTGGTAGGAAGGGTCGAGATCCTGGCAAGGTTCATCATACGTGAGTGAGAGGTGCTGGAAATTGCCGTTATGGAGGAGATGGAGGGTGTGGAGGTAGAGAGCGGAAGGAATACAGCGATAGAAGCGCGGCAATGGGTGGTGGGTGGAGAGGAAGGCGGAATGCAGGGGGTGGGGAGGATGAAGCATGTGTAGAGTGTAAAGGGTGCGGAAATGTTGGAGGAAAAGGAGGAGGTGGGGGAGGGGGATGAGGTCACAGAGGAGTCATATGGGGGACGGAAGGCGGATACTGAAGGCGACCACCTCGTCTCACAGTGGGATAAATATTTTAACAGTTATGTCAGTTACTTTCCAAATAATGAAGAGTTTAGTTTCTGTTTTCGAACTGTCTTGTTTTCATTTTGCTGTCCCTTATATGTCTAAAGTACAGCAATATAAGAAAGTAATTCATCAACTAGGGGAAACTGAAAAAGAAGCAAATCAAAGTTTTGCGATATGGTATGAAGGGACAGGATTATAGGATTATATCAGGACATCAGGGAGTAACCTCCATCGTAGTAGAGGGAGGTGTAGAGTGTAAAAATTGTAAGGGAAGACAGAGATTGTGACTTCCTATTATGTTTTCATGCGTAATTGTTCTCTGTTACGGTAACTAAGCGTCACTGCCTAGCGAGAGTTTCACAAAGGATTACACGGAAAGGGTGAGGGAAACACGTGTCGTCACTTTCAGCTTCGAACAACATACACTGGTGTCCAAAATTAAAGCAACAGACCAATATTTCCTCGTGCTGTGTCTAATTCGCGATATAATCATACAAACTGTCAACAGGTGTCCATACGATCGTGTCCTGATCGAAAGATGGCACTCCGGTCTAGATACAACCAAGCCAGTGATGACATCAGGGTTGCAATCAAACGGGATAGTGTTTGCCGAGAAGTCCCACATCCACAATCGCTGTGTACACAGTCACAGACGGTGCAGTATGGTGCAGAGAAGATCCCTACCAGGCTTTCTACAGTGTAGAGCCATAGAATGCAGGGGAGCAGGACAGTCGCAAACTGATGAGGCCTGATCTACATCTACATCTACATCTATATGGTTACTCTGCAATTCACACTTAAGTGCCTGGCAGAGGGTTCATCGAACCATTTTCATACTTCTTCTCTACCATTCCACTCCCGAATGGCGCGTGGGAAAAAGGAACACCTAAATCATTCCGTTCGAGCTCTAATTTCTCTTATTTTATTATGATGATCATTTATCCCTACGTAGGTGGGAGTCGACACAATATTTTTGCATTCAGAAGAGAATGATTCTGATTGAAATTTCGTAAGTAGACTTCGCCGCAAAGCAAACCGCCTTTGTTTCAGTGACTGTCACCCCTACAGCACGATAACACGAAATGGGCTGCCCTTCTTTGCACTTTTTCAATGTCCTCCGTCAATCCTACCTGGTAAGGGTCCCATAACGCGCGGCACTATTCCAGCAGAGGACGGACAAGTGCAATGTAGGCTGTCTCTTTTGTGGGTTTGCCGCATCTTCTAAGTGTTCTGCCAACAAAGCCGTGTCTTTGTTTCGCATTCCCCAGAATATTATCTATGTTGTCTTTCCAATTTAAGTTGCTCGCAATTGTAATTGCTAGGTATTTAGTCTAATTGACAGCCCATAGATATGTGCGATTTATCGTATACCCAAAACTTATCGCATTTCTTTTAGTATCCGTGTGCATGACTTCGCACTTTTCTTTGATTAGTGCTAATTGCCACTTTTCGCACCGTACGGAAATTCTCTCTAGATCAGTTTGTAAATAGAATTGGTCGTCTGGTGATTTTACTAGATGGTAAATTACAGCGTCATCTGCAAACAATCTAAGGGGGCTGTTCAGATTATCACCTAGACCATTTATGTAAATCAGGAACAGCAGAGGGCCTATGACACTACATTGCGGAACGCCAGATATCACTTCTGTTCTACTCGATGATTTACCGTCTATCACTACTACCTGTGACCTCTCCGAGAGGAAATCACGAATCCAGTCACACAACTGAGACAATACTCCATACGCACACAATTTGATTAATAGTCGTTTGTGAGGAACGGCATCAAAAGCCTTCTGGAAATCTAGGAATATGGAATCGATCTGAGATCCCTTGCCGACAGCACTCATTACTTCATGGGAATAAAGTGCTAGCTGTGTTGCACAAGAACGATATTTTCTGAATCCGCGTTGGTTATGTATCAATAAGCCATTTTCTTCAAGGCGATTCATTATGTTCGAGTACAGTATATACTCCAAAATCCTACTGCAAGTTGAGGTCAGTGATATGGGTCTGTAATTCAATGGGTTACTCCTATTTCCTTTCTTGAATATTGGTGTGACCTGTGCTACTTTCCAGTCTTTAGGAATAGACCTTTCGTCAAGTGAGCGGCTTTATACGATTGCTAAGAAAGGCGCTATTGTGTCTGCATACTCTGAAAGGAACCTGATTGGTATACCCATCTGGACCGGAAGACTTGCCTTTCTTAAGTGATTTGAGTTGTTTCGCAACATATAAGGTATCTACTTTTTTGTCACTCATGCTAACAACTGTTATGGTTTCGAATCGTGGAGTATTTAATTCGTCTTCTTTCGTGAAGGAATTACGGAAAACTGTGTTTAGTGACTCCGCTTTAGTGGCACCACCATCGCTAACATTTCCATCGCTATCGCGCAGTGACGGTATTGACTGTTTTTTGCCACTGGTGTACTTTACATACGACCAGAATCTTTTTGGGTTTTCTACCATATTTCATTGTGGAAACTATTAAAAGCATCTCACATTGACGTCCGCACTAAATTCCGAGCTTCCGTGAAACTTAGCCAGTCTTGGGGATTTTGCGTTCTTCTGAATTTGGCATGTCTTTTTCTTTGCTACTGCAACAATGTTCCGACGTGTTTTGTGTACCATGGTGGAACAGTCCCGTCTCTTATTAACTTATGCGGTATGAATATACCTATTTATGTCAATATCGTATCTCTGAATTAGAGCCATATCTGGTCTACACTTACATAATTAGCTTGGAAGGTATGGGGACTCTCTCTTAGGAAGGCATCAAGCGAAATTTTATGTGCTGTTTTAAACAGATATACTTTGCGTTTATTTTTAGAGGTTTTTGTTGACATGGTTTTGAGCATCGCTACAGTGACCTTGTGTTCACTAATCCCTGTATCCGTCATGACGCTCTCTATTAGATCAGGATTATTTGTGGCTAAGAGTTCAAGTGTGTTTTCGCAACCATTTAAAATTCGTGTGGGTTCATGAGCTAAGTGTTCAAAGTAATTTTCAGAGAAAGCATTTAGTGCAATTTCGGAAGATTTTTTCTGCCTACCACCGGCTTTGAACATGTATTTTCGTAACAAATCGTGGGTAGATTGAAGTATCCACGAATTATAGCTGTATGAGTGGGGTACTAATTTGTAATGAGATTCAAGTTTTCTTTGAAGCGTTCAGCTATTATATCATCTGAGTCGGGGGGGGGGGGGGGGGGTCGATAGAAGGAGCCAATTATTATTTTGGTACAGATGTTGAATATAACTTCTACCCACAGTAATTTGAAGGAACTATCTATTTCAACTTCACTACAAGATAAACTACTACCAACAGACACAAACACAACACCACCTACTTCATTTAATCTATACTTTCAGAACACGGTTTGCACCTCTGTAAAAATTTCGGCAGAATTTATCTCCGGCTTTAGCCAGCTTTCTGTTCCTATAACGATTCCAGCTTCAGTGCTTTCTATCAGCGCTTGAAGCTCTGGTACTTTCCCAACACAGCTACGACAATTTACAACTACAATACCGACTGCTGCTTGGCCGATTCTCATCGTTTCTTTGCCCTGTACCCTTTGAGACTGGAGCCCTTTTTGATCTTTCCGAAGTCTGTCTAACTTAAAAAACCACCCAGTCCACGCCACTCATCCCGCCTCCTGTGTGTAGTGGACACCTGACCTATTTAGCGGAACCCGAAACCCCACCACCCTATTGCTTAATGTGAGTCGTCCTGTTATTTTTCGGATGTGACGACAGTTTATAACTAAACTATCCTGAAGACCTTGGACGCAGCCGACCACGTGTAACATCTGAAAGACAAAATCGTTATTTGGGCTGTACGGACACGACGGTACCGCCTTAGTACTGCAGGGCAACTGGCATCTGATCTCGCAGCATCCACTGGACGAATTGTAGCGAGGAAGACGGTGTACAGAAGGCTTCGGTAGAGTGCACTTTATGTGTATCTCTGACGCGTCTTCACAGAAGGGAACGTCTAGAGGGAGCTGACAACATGCCACCTGCACGTTCGAAGAGTGGGCCGATATTCTTTTCATGTCTAGTTGCTGCACTATTTCGGGCAAAAGGAGGTCCGACATGGTATTTGGGGGTGTCCGATGACTTTATTCAGCACAGTGTAAGTGTGCATTATTTTCGATACACGATACTAATTCTGGCACCTTTCCCTGGATGCAACTGCAGTTTAGTAATATAATATAAAGCCGCTCTACATCGGATTTGCAATGACAAGAATTCTCTGAGGACATTGTTGCGAATGTATTTTCGAATTAGGTAGGCAATTCGGCTCTAATCCGAAAAGGGGAAAGGGGACTTCTGTAACCTAAGAAACCTCCATGTGCACGCCACACGTAATCCACTACCCCAGTAGTCACTTTCTGCGTGCAGTGCACGCATGTTCTATTAAGGGGAACCCTAAAATCCTTTGCCTGACAGCGGAGATCGACAAATTCGCATCTGATACCAGCGTAGAATTGTCTCAGTCTCTGG
Organism: Schistocerca piceifrons; assembly: GCF_021461385.2. NCBI lineage: Eukaryota > Metazoa > Arthropoda > Insecta > Orthoptera > Acrididae > Schistocerca > Schistocerca piceifrons. The sequence continues at coordinate 479,276,369 of NC_060145.1, read as the reverse complement.
CTTAGACCTTGCAGTCTGCTCCTAGGTCCAAACCAGACGGTCAGGTGGGTCTTTTACGCGTTTAATTCTCTACATCAAAGAGCAGAGTGAACTGTTAGAGTCCCAGTCCCAAGCATTTCCAGCCACGTGGCTGACGAGTCGACAGTAAGTTAGGAAGTGGGTTGGGGGAGAGTCTCGATTGGAAATGTTTCGAAGGGCTTCCCTTTTCTGGCATTCACCTGTGCAATCAGCAGAAACCTCCCAATTACGTGTTTGGAACTGCAGTGCTGAATCTTTCTTAGGTTTCAGGGACGATGCCTCTAGCTCCAAGTAGCATTCCTCGTTCAAAGTCTGCTAATTGCCATCGTGTGGGAATAATCACGTCAGAAACCCTTCCACACTAATCACTTGAGTACAGATGACAGCTCCGTCAAAGCCCAGCCCTTTTATACCTTGTCGTAGCCAAAGATATAAATGCTATTGTGTGTCTGCGAACGTGTTTGTATCCTACACATGTTCATAGGGTCGATTACTTGCTTCGGATGTGTAGTGTGCTTGCTATTTCTGAATGTTGCAATTTTTACAAAAGAAGTGTAGGCAAGGTTTGTGTGTGTGTGGGTACGCGTTTGGGAGCCTGTGTGTGTGTGTGTGTGTGTGTGTGTGTGTGTGTGTGTGTGTGTGAGTGAGTGCGTCGAGGACAAGATTATGGCTTTCTTGACTCTCACTAGAGTGCTCAAACTTTCCGTTAGCACTGTGTGCCATTTTATAAGTGTGTTCATATTTTTCGGCCGTCGCGCGATGTGTTTCAGTGGTCGCAAACGTTCTGACTGGGATGACACCTGGCGACCGCAAGGCGAAGCAGACGTGCCGCTGGCTCTGTACGGTGGAACCCAAGGAGTGTGGCCGGCGCAGCAGTAACTGCAAGAGGAGCCAAGACTCTGGCCGCACAGAACGGTAACTCACTCACTTCTTGTTACACGTAAACTGTAAGCTTAACATATTTATCACAATCGGTTTATCAGGCATTCGAGAAGAAAAATGAATAATTAAAATGTAGGGAGGGAGGAGAGAGAGAGACAGAGGTGGGAAGTCTACTGAGAAGCAACGATCATAATACGATGGGCGTTAAATAAGTAATGCAATACTTTTTTCTGAAAGCAGGATCGCAATACTCCATATTATTATATTAGAACAAATAAGCCCTCGGTCACAAATATTAAATCAAAATTGACGAGGTTTCGACGCTACTATGACCACCGTCTTCAGAATTAAACTAACTGTTCTAAAACGTAATAGGTATATAAGACATTAATAAACTAAAGTGTGTACTGACTGCAAAGAGATGCAGTACTTACAAGTCACATTCTAAAAAATCTAAGCCTGAAAGGCGACGTCATGAAAAGTTGCAAATAAGATAAGATGGCGAGCCGCTAAGGGCTGCTCGTACCTCAGTGAACACGGGCTGCAACAGAACTGAGGTGCCCACGTTAGAAAGTGTGGGCAAGTAAACATGGTGTTGCTACGAGCGCCATCTAGTAGCCGCAGAAACAACTAGGCTACTGTACATTCAAAATTACACACATGGAATTGTAATGAAGCAGATTCAGGTATAACGTAAGCACTAATAACAGTAAGATGAAGTTAATATTTATGTGCTTTAAACAGAGATGCATTTTGTAACGTAAAAAAACCTCAGTTATGACATACAAGAAAACGGCAAAAACGTAACAGGAAAATAACATTTCGGCAAACTGCATGAGGAAATCTGAATCAAAGATCAAGCAAATGGCTTTATACAATCGAAAAAGTTTTTATTTCACAGCTGCAGCTGTTCTTTGAGAATGAGGCCATCATGACGAGATAGAAGTTTGAAAATCTCCAATTCCTCTAAAACATCTTACCTACGTCCCTTCTTTTCGGTATGCAGAATATTGCTATCGCCAATGGCTTTAGGCATGTGTCCAGTAACTAAGAGATGATCGGCAAAGGATGAATTTAGGGGACTGGTGCCGTTATTTCTCAAAAGATGTTCTTTATATCTGATAGCGAAAGCACGTCCAGTTTGCCCTATATAATAGGGGGAGCAGGTATCACAGATGATCTTATAAACGCCAGAACTTTCTGTAGGGGAGCGAATAGATTTCAGATTATGAATGAAGTTTCTCTTCAGATTATTATTAGTAGAGAAGGCAACATTGCAGTTGTATTTGTTGCGAAGCATGCGCTGAATCTAATAAGAAATGGGTCCTAGGAAAGGAATAGAAAAGCGGTTTTTTTTGGGTTAACTTCAGCGCGTGAGGTGTTGAGCGTAGTAGTTCTTGCAGTTTTCTTTTTGTGGATATCGTCCACTATGTTAGGCGTATATTAATTATTGACTACTATGGTTTTAAGTAAATTAATCTCCTCATTAAACTTTTCTGTTGAAAGTGGTATAGAGGTGGCTTGGTGGACGGCACTCTTTTGGCTACAGAACCCAATTTTCCGAGATAATCTCCGTTCAATGCCTGGTCTTACGGCACCTTATTGTGAGGGTCTGCATGCCCCCATGTACCACTCCACACGTCGACGTCAGGGCCAACATCTTTCTGCTTCAATAACCTCTCCATCATCCACCTATTGACCCCTGTGGCGAGCATACATCATTGGGCCAAACAGATGGAAGTAGGAAGGTGCGAGATCCGGGCTGTAGGGTGGATGAGGAAGAACTGTACAACGAAGTTTTGTGAGCTCCTCTCTGGTTTGGAGTCTCGTGAGGCCTTGTGTTATCATGGGGAAGGAGAAATTTGTTTGCATTTTTACGGCGACGAGCACACTGAAGTTATTTCTTATGTTTCCTGAGGGTAGTACAATATATTTCGGATTTGATTGTTGCACTATGAGGAAGGTCATCAAACAGAATAGCGTCTTAAGAGTCCCACAACGCCGCCGCCATGGCGTACTGGCTGAGAGTGTGGCTCTGAAGTTTTTCTTCCAAGAAGAGTCGGAGTGGCACCACTCCATAAAAGGCCGCTTTGATTCTTGTTCGAGGTGATGAAGCCAGGTTTAATCGCCTGTAACGACGTCCGATAAAAAATTTGCGCTATCAGCCTAGTAAACGTGCAAGCAATTCCGCACAGATGGTCATTCGTTGCTCTCTATGGTCTTCTGTAAGGCAGCTAGGAACTCGACTGGCGCACGCCTGTGAGTACCCCATCTGGTGGACGAGCAGGGCCAGCTGTTGTGTAAGAGCACAAGAGCACGCCAACCCCCTAACTTTTACACCTTGCGATTTTATTAGTTATTTTTCTTTGAATCCTGTTAAAAGTAACGCTGATTCTGGAATCTGAAAGATACTGCACTTAAACCTACCGCACTACAGCTCCTCTAGACTCGGTGAAACTTCGCATCAGGGTCGCGAGCATACCTTCCCTTGTGCACATTGTAAAGGAGCTTGTGCGCATGTGCAACTGACGTGACGTAATTGCCTTACGGGCCAAATACATACGGATTTGATAAGCAATGTGCACGATTTACAGCATGCACAGCTAGCCCTCACCACTCAGCTACAAGTTTACGTCAATGCCACCAGCGAACATTTAACAAAGAAGTGTATAATAAGACTAATTTGTTGTGTGGGTGTAATGTAAGGGTACCCGACCTTCAGCCCGTAAATTGATTCGTTAAGTAATACATGAATTAGAGACCTTGCACATTTTCCAAAAAGATTAAAAAGCACTGCCAGACACTTAAATGTGATTTGCAGAGTATCCATGTAGATGTAGATGTAGAAAAATCGACGGTATGTAGTGTGTATGTTGTTTGGAAACTGGGTTTTTACATTCGGGTACGGTGCTTACTGTTGACAACAGTAAGGCCCACTCTGTTCTTGGCCATGGAGCTTCTATTCAGTAGCGAATAACACAACTGTATTTCAGGTGCGTTTAAATTATTACAGATGTAATGACAATGTGGTTTTTACACCCATTTTTATTCAATAGTCAGGATGATTACTGTTTCCGGTATATTGTACATAAGAGTGTCTACACTATTTTTGTTTTTAAAGAGACGACTGAACCCATGAAATTGTGTGACTCAAATTATTTACATACGTAATGACGACAGGATATTTGTAGTTCCCTTTTTTATATCAAACAATCATGACAGTTCTGTATTATCGCAGTTTCTGACTGTTTTATTTGTGTAACGACGATACGATTTTTTGTAAGCACTGGTGTTAGTTCCTCTTGTGTTGTACATAGTGGTTGTGTTCTACTTTTGTTTGCACGAAGTTTCTGTTAATTGACTGAATAACTATATGGTGTCCTTTCCGCTTGACTGCCATATCTGTAGTCCGTTCAACTGAATATTTCATTTATGTATTCACAGCGTAATAATTGTAAGTAATTCTTGCATTCTACTGTTAAGGTGAGCTAGTATCTATACATATTTTTCGGTTCAGACTCTCGCACCTAAGTCATTAGCTTTGGTTGAAACGAATATGATAGCATGCAATCGAAATACTGCAGTAGACAGATGCCGAGCAGGATGTTTACATGTTAACACCTTTGGTTAAGCGGCCCTGCCTGGACAGTCCAGTACAGCACAGCACAACACAGCACTTTGGTCTGTTCCCTGATTCCACTGACGGCTGTGTTTCTGTGAGGCGATGGACGAACTGTTTAAGTGTGTTCTTCGTGTTTCAGAATGTGTGTCTTCCGTTTTACGAATGCAATATTTCTCCGGAACAAGCTCTCTGCCATGCTCCCTGGACGAATTTCAGCCTAAAACTGATAGCTGTAAAAAAAAAAAAAAAAAAAAAAAAAAAAAAAAACTTTTTTAACCCTATGTGCGTCACATTTAGAAAAAATTGGGGAAAATTTTTTTGTGATGGTTATTTGCTGTATATTTTGCACATATGCCATATCCATTGCAAAAGTTCTTTTGAAGCTATTGGTTAATAAATAAAATAATGATTCCAAATTTCATCATTAGAAATTACATAATAATTACTCAAAAAAATTCATACATAACTGTATTGTAAACTTACCGTATTTCTTTCCCTTGCCCTTGAGGAACTACATAAAGGTGGTTCCACAACCAAGAATTTCAGTATACACAGAATAAAACTAAACACAACAGTTATTGTTCACTCACAAATGCAGTAGCACAACTCACGACACTTCTCTGTTCTGCACTTCAAACAAACGGCGAGTCATGAAAGGAAACGCCACTGTCATCTGTTGGCCAAACTTGGAACTACGTGAAGCGATGCCAAACGGTGTCATTGAAGCATTGAGAAGCTCAAGAAAAAACCAGGAATATTTCATGATGCCGTTTGGAATCGCAGACGCAGAAAGGGTTAAGTATGGATTCCTCAACGGGACGTAATTTCCCACTTACACAAAAGTGCGAAACGGATAAAAACGAAAGATTAAAAATTATTTCGTTCTTGCACAAACTGCACTCAATTATTGAGCCATGGCTGGCTCGCGTCATGCCGTGTTTTTTATCATTGGTTGCCCGTATTTCTTCTTCGGCTACTGCCATAACGTTGGTGTCTTCTCAGTCGGGGCCGAAGCGCCAGTGAGGTCCGGACAGCCAGGACTCGCCGACCGCTGGCCACACACATGTACTGTCCGACGGAAGGAGACTCGAGCGGGAACGACAGTTGGTTGGTCGTTCGGTCGGCCGTCTCATCAGGCGACGTGTATTTGGTCTTTTGACCATTTCTGGGCCTCGTCAGTTGGTCATCTTGCCAGACTTGGTCGGTTCCTCCCTTGTGCAGAGATGATGGGTGGCCAATGGGCCAGTGTTCCCTCTACATGGTGGGTCCGAGCCAGTGTGCCCGGGTCACCGTGTCTCCAGGTTCCGAACGGACATCGAACCGGGGCGCAGCATCAGTGAGGCCCGGACAGCCATGATTCGCCCGACCGTTGCCGACACACATAACCTGAGTGGCGATGGCCTTGCTTTGCCGTTCGGTCGGTCGTCTGATCAGACGACATGTATTTGGTCGCCGACCGACTATCGGCTCTGTGTGTGAGTCGACATGTGATTAGTCTTTGTTGTTGTTCAGTGAAATCGCTGGGCTAGCAGGACAGAGCGGATGCGGTTATATTTGTGTAAAGAGCCCAAAATAAGTTACTGTCAGTTGCATTCAACATATAAACTTTATTTCTTGAAACACACAATCACACAAGCAAGAATCAAAACTCTCAAAGTTTTAACGAAAGACCTCCTTTGATTAAATTTAGATCAGCTGAAGGCCACATCGAAAATGCAAGACACAACGCCTAAGCAAGGAACTGAGATACAGGAATTCTTCTGGAGGTTTCACTTCTTTAGAATTTTTTTTTTATCTTCAATGTAAATAGGCGGAAAGCCTTAGCTTAAATTTTTTCCGTAGATCTCGGCTGAAGGCCTCACATTAATCATGAAATGTGTTACAGCTTAAGGCTGAGACAAAGATTTTCAAATTTTGAATAGGCTTAAAACTTGGCTAAAGGGCGCATATCAACAAAAGAATTTAATGGCTAGGAAGAAGAGCTTTCACTTTGCAAAGGCTGAAAGCCTTATCTTGAAATATTTCGTGTGAAATTCGGCTGAAGGCCTCATACTAAGGAATAAGAATCTTATGACTTAACGGGAATTAATTTAAGAGAGTTAAAACTCGGATCAAGGCCACACACCATGCTGAAAACAATTTTATGGCTAAAGGCCTAATTGGAAGAGCTTCTAAATTTCAACTAAAATATGCTAAAGGCCTTATCCTAAAATGCTTCACATAACTCTCAGCTGAAGGCCACATACGAAACCCAAACAAGCTCATGGCTTAAAGGCCAGACAAAGAAATTTCCAATTTTCAATTTAAGCTGGAAAACTCGGCTGAAGGCCACATAAAAACTAGAAAATATTTCTTACGGCTTAAGGCCTAGACAAAATTTTTCAACTTTAGAGTTGAAATGGCTGAAAACACGGCTGAAGCCCACATACCAAACTGAAACCAATTTACGGATTAAAGCCTAGGCACAAGGAATTTTCAATTTTAATTTTGAAAAGCTGAAACCCGGCTGAAGGCCACATATCAAACAAGAAACAATTCTTTTTACAGCTTAAGGCCTAAGAAGAAAAGCCTTGCAATTTTAATAAGCTCGGCTGAAGGCCATACAGAGTACTTAAGACTATAAAGGAAATCACTATGTGAAACACAAGGAGCGGCGCTCAGAAAGTTCCAAGGGTCGGCATGGGAAAGTAACACTAACGCACGTTTAGGTGAGACAGGCAGCCAGACCGACAACCTCTTAATCGAAAGGCAACCCAACCAAAAACCAGTCGACGAACCAACTAACAAGATCAGTTCTGCTCCACCAGACCAGCAAAATGACAACAAGATGTCAATAACTCAACGTTCTGGATACTGGTGCTCAATCCAGCCAAGTCAGAATAAACGCCCAAAACTACCAACAACACCTCAGCTGTCGAACTACACGCCGTGCTGGACAGCATCAACACGCCGAAGAAAATACACTGTCAAAAACTGCGTCAACGACCAGGGCAGGTCACAGGAACGTCAACGGCCACAAGTCAGAAGATACCGCTGGTAACTTCATTAATGAAGGAATGAATTAAATTAAGTTAGAAACCACACAGGAAGACGGCTGCAATTCTAGCCAACTTCAATGCAAACACGTTGTTGATCGCGGGAATCTCACAGATAGCGACAACCAGGCTCAAACGAAGAGATGTGATAGCAGCTGAGACTTGATAGTAGGATGAGTGAGCACTCTACCTTTGTGTCCAGGATTGGTGGGCGACGATTTGTGTAACCCTCTCTAGAAGCGCCTCACAACTCTGACCACGCGTGCACGCCGCCAGCGGCTCCGGCCTGACTACGCGCCACGGAGACTTCCTCGCTGGTCTGCCCCAACAGACCGACTGCCACAGACCGCGCAGCCGGAGAATACACTGCTGGCCACCGTAAATGCAACACCCTGAAGGAAGCATCCGAATCAAGTGAAATTTACACCATGGGTTTGCAGCGATGAGATATGCAACTGATTAGAATTTCAGCGCAGACGCACATCACGCGCGCCTGTGGCGCCACCTCATAGCGCCATTTAAGGCTTGGCGATTTCTACGAGTGTACGTTCGGCACGTGTGTTTACCTTGTGGTTGTTTCACAAGACGATCAGTTATGCCTCGTAGACAACAGCGAACATCGTTTGATCAAGTATCCGAGTTCGACAGAGGAAGGATAGTGGGTTACCGAGATTGTGGATTATCATATAGAGAAATCGCTAGTCGTGTTGGACGAAACCAAACAACTGTAATGCGGATATGTGACCGTTGGATGCAGGAGGGTACGACGGACCGACGTGGTCGATCGCATTCACCTCGGTGCACCACGGCACGTGCTGATAGGCAAATTGTGCGCATGGCAGTGACGGATCGCTCAGTGACATCCCGAACCATAGCACAGCACATTGCGTCTGTAACGCATCATCCAGTGTCTGCGCGTACCATTCGACGCCGTTTACAGCAGAGTGGTCTGTCCGCAAGACGTCCATTGCTTCGTCTACCATTGACGCAGAACCACAGACGTCTCCGTCGCCAATGGTGTGATGACAGACGGATGTGGACGGCAGAATGGAATGCCGTTGTCTTTACTGACGAGGCACGCTTCTGTCTGCAGCACCACGATGGTCGGATTCGAGTGTGGAGACACCGTGGAGAGAGGATGCAGGACAGCTGCATTATGCACCGCCACACTGGTCTTGCACCGGGTATTATGGTATGGGGCGGTATTGGATATTACTCTCGCACGCCTCTAGTACGCATTGCCGGTACTTTAAATAGCCGGCGCTACATATCCGAGGTGCTGGAGCCAGTTGTCCTTCCTTACCTTCAGGGCTCGGCCACAGCCATATTTCAACAGGATAATGCGCGACCACACGTGGCACGCATTGTCCAAAGGTTCTTCGACAATAACCACATTGAATTGCTTCCCTGGCCGGTTCGCTCTCCGGATCTTTCGCCGATAGAAAACATGTGGTCCATGGTTGACCCAGATTACATCCCCAGCTGCCACACCAGATGATCTTTGGCAACGTGTGGAAGCTGCTTGGGCTGCTGTACCCCAGGAACACATCCAACGTCTCTTTGACTCAATGCCGAGACGTGTGGCAGCGGTGATCTCCAACAATGGCGGCTACTCCGGCTACTGATTCTGGCAGGAACCACATGTCACAGACGTCTGTAAACGTCATCATTAGATACTTGGTCAACATGTTATCTACAAAATAAATTTTGTTGTGCTACCTCTTGTCTTTCTTGGTGTTGCATTTACGGTGGCCAGCAGTGTATATCCGCCACACCAAAGACAGTACGACAGTACTAGTATCGATACACTCTGCTGCTGGCACTCACGGAGGGAAGACAGCAACGTGATGGCGGTAACCGAAGAAGAAATAAGGCACCACTGGAGTGCAACCAACGATAAAAAACAAGTCACGACGCGAGCCAGCCACGGCTCAATTATGTTCAAAACAACAGAATTCTACAAAACAATTCGTCCTTCTTTTCAGACAAATTATAGACATTATTAACATTATTATTAATGTTATTATTATAACTATATTATTATTATTATTATTATTATTAATGAGAGCAGTTGAAGCTGTACAAATATGTTGATAAGCATAACTATTATACAGCACATGACAGGCCGCTGTGACCGAGAGTTTCTAGGTGCCTCAGTCCGGAAACGCGCTGCTGCTATGGTCGCAGGTTCGAATCCTGCCTCAGGCATGGATGTGTGTGATGTCCTTGGGTTGGTTAGGTTCAAGTAGTTGTATGTCTAGGAGACTGATGACCACAGATGTTAAGTCCCATAGTGCTTAGAGTCATATGAACCATGTAGAGCACACGATAATTCAGAGTATACAACTATGAGCCGTCACTGTGGACGAATGTGTCAGCACTGCCAACAGAGACATCCAGTAGATCAGCGACGTGTTTGGCTCTGAGCAGTATGGGACTTAACTGCTGTGGTCGTCAGTCCCCTAACCTAAAGACATCACACACATCCATGCCCGAGGCCGGATTCGAACCTGCGACCGTAGCGGTCGCGCGTTTCCAGACTGTAGCGCCTAGAACCGTTCGGCCACGCCGGCCGGCCGCGAGGTGTTTGATAGTGATTAGACGATCACCTCGAAAGGGAATTGTCGCATATTTAAAAAAATGCAACACCTGGAAGGCTACCGAACAGGAGCCAGAACGAATAACTTACCTTGAAAGTTCTGAGAGTTCAAAGGAGACGCCACAGGAAGGGCGTGGGTTTGGGCATTGGCCATAAATGTTATGTACACTCACGAGGTATCACGTGAGCTGACTTGTTGAGCCGCGAGGGCCGCAGTGCATTGGTTGTGACCATGATGTGGTCGTACTTGAGGCCGCACAGGACAGTGTCCAGAGGCGCCAGCAGTGTGGTCTCCCCGCACAGTACAATGGCGGAGGTGGCGTAGCTCGTGGGACAGTTCAGAACAGACAGCGGTCCAAGAGGGACCTGTATAGCTCTGGCCTGGGAGCTGGACTTTTTGTACTTGCCCTGGCTCTCCTCACGCTCATACGTAGCCGTGTACCTCCCTCCATGGGACTTTGCAATCAGGACTAGTGTAATTTCATTCAAGTCATTATCCAAAGTGACTCAGATGAGCAATTAAAGACTGCAGTTATTCAAGTCTTACCTTAGCTCGATTATTACCCGTCAGCGTTCTATAACACTTTCACACTTCCCGTTAGCCATCTCCACGTTAGTTGACTGGACGGACCTTCTCCAGTCTCCAGTGCACTGAGTGTCTGTACCGCTCCCTGGACGCGACACACTGCCGCACGTTCCAGCACTGCTGGAGGCACAGCTGTGCACAGCCGGCGGGCGCACGGGAGATGGACTGGTTTGCGCGACCTTTTTTGCGATGACGACGTACGCCTCACCCAGCGGTTCACTCTGCAAGCGTCTGTGAATATCTGAGTGCTCTTGTTTTCCGCTGAAAGAAATACAATGACACGTCTCTGCTTGGAACGCACATCCGCTACAGACGCCATTTTCAAAGCCATATACAGGATGGTCCATTGATAGTGACCGGGCCAAATATCTCACGAAATAAGCATCAAACGAATAAACTGCAACGAACGAAACTCGTCTAGCTTGAAGGCGGAAACCAGATGGCGCTATGCTTGAACCGCTAGATGGCGCTGCCATAGATCAAACGCATATTAACTGCGTTTTTTTTTTTAAATAAAGAAATATGAACGTTTTAGCTGGACCACTTTTCTCGCTTTGTGATAGATGGTGCTGTAATACTCACAAACGTATAAGTACGTGGTATCACGTAACATTCCGCCAATGAGGACGGTATTTGCTTCGTGATACATTACGCGTGTTAAAATGGACCGTTTACCAATTGCGGAAAAGGTCGATATCGTGTTGATGTATGGCTATTGTGATCAAAATGCCCAACGGGCATGTGCTATGCATGATACTCGGTATGCTGGACGACATCATTCAAGTGTCCGGACCGTTCGCCGGATAGTTACGTTATTTAACGAAACAGGAAGTGTTCAACCACATGTGAAACGCCAACCACGACCTGCAACAAATGATGATGCCCAAGTAGGTGTTTTAGCTGCTGTCGCGGCTAATCCCTACATCAATAGCAGACAAATTGCGCGAGAATCGGGAATAAAAAAAAATCGTTGTTGAGAATGCTACATCAACATCGATTGTCGCCCGAACTATGCACCAGGAATTGCAGGGCGACGACTTTGAACGTCGTGTACAGTTCTGCCACTGGGCACAAGGGAAATGACCGGACGATGACAAATTTTTTGCACGCGTTCTATTTAGCGACGAAGCGTCATTCACCAACAGCGGTAAGTAAATCGGCATAATATGCACTATTGGGCAACGGAAAATCCACGATGGATGCGACAAGTGGAGCATCGGTGACCTTGGCGGATTGATCTATGGTGCGGCATTATGGGACGAAGGATAATTGGCCCCCATTTTATCGATGGCAGTCTAAATGGTGATATGTATGCTGATTTCCTACATAATGTTCTACCGATGTTACTACAAGATGTTTCACTGCATGACAGAATGGCGATGTACTTCCAACATGATGGATGTCCGGCAGATAGCTCGCGTGCGGTTGAAGCGGTATTGAATAGCATATTTCATTACGGGTGGATTGGTCGTCGAAGCACCATACCATGGCCCGCACGTTCACCGGACCTGACGTCCCCGGATTTCTTTCTGTGGGGAAAATTGAAGGGTATTTGCTATCGTGATCCACCGACAACACCTGACAACATGCGTCAGCGAATTGTCAATGCATGTGCGAGGACTACGGAAGGCGAACCACTCGCTGTTGAGAGGAATGTCGTTACACGTATTGCCAAATGCATTGAGGTTGACGGACATCATTTTGAGCATTTATTGCATTAATGTGGTATTTATAGGTAATCACGCTGTAACAGCACGCGTTCTCAGAAATGATAAGTTCACAAAGGTACATGTATCACATTGTAACAACCGAAATAAAATGTTCAAATGCACCTATGTTCTGTATTTTAATTTAAAAAACGTACCTGTTACCAACTTTTCGTGTAAAATTGTGGGTCATATGTTTGTGACTATTACAGTGCCATCTATCACAAAGCGAAAAAAGTGGTCCAACTGAAACATTCATATTTCTTTACGTACTACACGTATATGTAATGAAAAAATGAGGGTTCCTGTTTAAAGAAAAAAAAAAAAAAAACGGTGTTGGTATCCGTTTGACCTATGGCAGCGCCATCTAGCCGGCCAACCATAGCGCCATCTGGTTTCCCCCTTCGAGCTAGACAAGTTTAGTTCTTTGCAGTTTTTTCGTTTGACGCTTACTTCGGGAGATATTTGGCCCGGTCACGATCAATGGACCACACTGTATAGAACCGCCACCTCTCGGAACTCCGTGAAACTACAGGGTTGGAGGATGGAATATTCCACGACGTCCCACAACAAATTCCACATATTTCTTATTGAATGCCAAAGATATGCAATATTCATTAAGCAAGACTACAAGAACTAACCTGGGACTTATTGCAATACCAAATAGTGCATCATAGTTGGAGCGGGACATTACGCTTTGGGCGAAGTGAATATTAAAGCAGTCATTAATTAATATATATGTGCCTAAATAAACTCTGACATGTTTCATTACTAACTTCTTTACAATAGTAGTCTGTGAAAGGAAAATTGAAAATATATAGGAAAAATAGAAAATACATTTTAACTCATCTTGATAATTTAATAATATTTTTATGCCGCCACACCATGAAGCACACATCTCACTGAGAGGGGTTTGTAACGTGCATCAATACAGACAGACGTACCGTGGGTGTAACCACAGTTGGCAGTACTCTGCGTAATTTAGGTTTTACAAAAGCCTTTTCATTTCATAAAAGGCGGTAAGCACTAAGTTGTTTTGCTTCTTAACCCCGTCGGCGTTCATTTGCTCCCGAGAGAGTTTGGCGCCGAATTTGAATTTTGTTTACTGTTTCTCTCTCTTTTGTGTGTGTGTGTGTGTGTGTGTGTGTGTGTGTGTCTGTGTGTGTGTATGTGTGTAAGCTCCCTTAGCTGTTTGTGTTGCCTTTTCTGTAAAGTTCCTTCAATGTGTTAAATAGTGTGCCTTTACAGAGTGTAGTGTTTTCATTTAAAACTTGTTTACCTTCTGCTGTTGCCTTCTATATGTGAAATTTATTTTCTACTATTAGTTTATGGTGTAGACTGTGGCCGGATGTGAGTATTTTTAAATCTGTTGCTACTGTAATTGGGTGTTGGTTACGGACTGTTAGTTCGTCAGCAAATATGCTCTAGGTAGTGTTACTTTTTAGGGCTCTGAGGTGTTCTGAGTGTCTTGTTTAAAAGTATTACATGTTTGTTCTATCTGACTGGGCAGTGTTGCATGTGAGTTAATATATTCCTGATCTGTTGAATTCATCTGTGTGTGTCTTCCGTGTTCTGAGTTTTTTCTGTGTTGTGTTGTCTGTCCTGTGTTCTATCTGAAGTCCGAGTTTCTTCAGTATGTTGCCTATTCTGTGGACAGTTCTGTTATTGTAGGTGAGAATGTGCCATTTTATTTCGTGTGTGTATTGTTGCACTTTTGTATCTTGCATTTGGTCATTGTTTGTATGTTGTGTTGATAAGAGTTGTGTAAGATTTTGTGTCTGTCTTGCGTTCGTTCCTTTTCTGTTTACAAGTGCATTGATTTAATTTCTCTATCGTATGAGGCTTGTAACCAGTTTCCTCTACTACACACCAAGCATTAGATCATTTGATGCCACATCATCGTAACTTGTTTTCCAATAAATGATATTCTGTTCAGTCTGCGGAGCATGATTTGAAGCTTCTTGTTTGTGTGCTACTGGGTGGTTCGACAGATTGTGACTAGTGATGCTTTGATGCTTATAGTTATCGATTTTCTGAATATTGTGAAGTCATGGATGTTGTTCGTTATTCGTAAGGGGATATCTATAAAATTTAGTGTGTTGTCTGTTTATTTTTCTAAAGGGAATTGCAGTTTGGGTGTAAGTTGCTTATTTAATTGTGTAGCTGTTCTATATGTATGTATGGTTCATTAGTCAGGCATATTATGACATCGATGTGACGGTACCAGTATATACGTTGGACTTTTTTGGTCTTATTATGTATCTGGAGATCCAGTTCTGTAAATTGTTCATGAATATGTTGACCACCAGGTAACTGATTGGTAATCCAATTGGCAGGCCTTTATTTTGGGAATAAAACTTTTTGTTGAACCTGGGAATTTTGTGCTGTTACAGACTTAAATGTGGTTGCTGTTTCATTAATGTGTGACACTGGTGGATTTCCTTGTTGACTGAGTCGAGGTTGATTGTTTCATTTATTGGAATACAATGTGCCATCAAATTATATGATGCTTGGTGTGTAGCAAAGGAAAATTGTTACAAGCCCCATATGGTAGAGAAATTAGACCAACATATTTGTAATCAGTAATGGAACGAACGTGCGACACAGACACAATATCTTACATAGCCCGTATCAACACAACATACAGACAATGACCACATGCAATATACAAGAGTGCAACAACACACACACAAAACTAAATGGCACATTCTCACCTACAATAACAGAACTGTCAACAGAATAGGCAACATATTGAAGAAACATAGACTTCAGATAGGATACAGGACAGTCAACACAACACAGAAAAATTTAGAACACAGCAGATACCCACAGACAAATTCAACGGAGCAGGAATACAAGAACTCGCATGCAACGCTTGCCAATAAGTATACATAGGACAAACATGCAGGAACTTTTAAACAAGATACTCAGAACACCTCACAGCCATAAAAAGTAACTGCATCTATAGCTCATTCCCTCACCGCCTAATAGCCCGTAAACAAAGCCCAACTACAATAGCAACAGATTTAAAAAAGAAAAAAAAAACTTAAATCTGGCCACAGTCTATACCACAAACTGACAGTAGAAAACAGCTTCCACATACAGAAGGCATACAAATTTTAAATGAAAGCACTTCACTATGTAAAGGCACATTATTTAACAAATTGAAGGGACTTTACAGAAAAGGCAACACCAACAGCTAAAGGAAATTAAAACACACACACACACACACACACACACACACACACACACACACACACACAGAGAGAGAGAGAGAGAGAGAGAGAGAGAGAGAGGGAGAGAGAGAGAGAGAGAGAGAGAGAGAGAGAGAAAGACAGGAAAGAGAGATACAAAGTAAACAAAATACAAATTCGGCGCCAAAATCTCTCGGGAAGTAATGTACACCGATGGAATTAGGATACACAACAACATAGTGCTCACTGCGGTTTGCGAAGTGAAAAGGCATTTGGAAACCGAAATTACGCAAAGTACATTAATATGTGTCTGCAGCTCTCTGAATACGAAAGAAGAAGGATCAGGCACAACAAAACGCGAGTAATAACGCATATATACGCAAAACATTTTGCCATGAAAAAATAACGTTTCTTAAAAAGCAAGGGATGTGTTAAATTGTCAATGAAATTCACGCTTGCATCGCTTGGTTTGCAGATGACAAGGTATCAATGCAGAACACCATACAGATGGTCCTGCAAAACCATATACTGTAAAATCACGGTAAGAAGAAAAATGAACAAAAACCTTATTTAGACCTCACTTTGACAGATCAGCTACAGCCTAAAATATATTCATTTTTTACAGTTTTCAATAGACAAAACCCATGATGATGCCGTAGAGGTGCCGAAATACCTTTGGATAACGAAAAAATAACGTTTTTTTTGCATAAAAGGCGGAACCTTTATCCAATAATTTAACTGAAAACACGGAAAGAAATGCAAGAGCTACAGATCCAAAATATGAACCTTCTAACTGTGAAGCGAACTTTGAAACTGTGGATCAAAATTGTCACCTGTAGCTGTACTCATTTCGATTGTCAAAACTAACAAACTAGAGAGCAGAGCTTGACTCGTACTAGACCTAAGGTGATTCTTAATTAGTTCGAGTTTTGAAAAACTCATCTCTCATGACCCTCCCGAGAAATCTCTATGTCAAAATGAAATTCGGAAAAATATTCAGTTACGAACAGAAATACCCTTAAATGTGTCCAACCAACAGGCTCTGTTTCTTAGAACTTTGGTAGCTAGCAAGATATCTTGTTAGTAGCAAGATATCTTGTTAGGCGTGGAATTTCTGCGAAGATACCATCTACAGAAATCTCATTATAATTGTAAACTATACTTTTGTCCGGTAGTTGGAAGTTTCCGCTTCACAGATCTGATCAGATAGCTGTGCTCTAAAAGAGCAGACCGTTCTGATATACGTTTCACGATTTTGCAACGTGTACCCGTTTCTCGCAGAAACCTGTCGATGCACTGTGATGTTGACCTTCTCCGTTCCTGTTGAAAAGGCCCTGCAGCCTTCTCTCCAGGCATAGTTTTTTTTTCTTGTTGATAGTTCCACTTTTTGCCACAGTATTACCCACCTTGTCATACGTATCCGTTGCAGAAATAAGTACTTTGGCAGCAAGATAATTCCTTTGAGTTTTTCAGTTTCTTCGCATACGTACTCTCTCCCTGGTTCTTCAATTTCCATACGTGTGGCTGTTTTTACGTTATGTATGTATTCACTCCAGAATTGAGGTAATTTTATATCTTTCGCATGTCGTTTTGGTCTGACGCTTTTTGAAAACTTGATACTGAAGGGATTCAAGGGTTTAGAAGCTTTAACAACATTCAGCACTGAGGTGACCAGTGACTGGTCTTTCACAACTTTGTCCCTCTCTTTTTTGACAACTGTGCTCCACTTGTGAGATGTTTTATGTTTATGTATAATTTTAGATTATATTTATGAAAAAATAAATAAATTTTACTTAAAATATATTTTTTAGTCGATAAGAACAATTGTTAGTTGATAAAAAGGCATAATTAAAAAAACTGAATTCTTTAAGCACAGGCAGCATTTACTTATTGGAACTTATTGACACGTTACGTGCAAAATGAGACAGGCGAAATACCCTCAGACTTCAAGAAGAATATAATAATTCCAATCCAAAAGAAAGCACGTGTTGACAGATGTGAAAATTACCGAATTATAATAAGTCACAACTGTCAAAATAGTAACGCGAATTCTTTACAGACGAATGGAAAAACTGGTAGAAGACGACCTCGGGGAAGATCATTTCGGATTCCGTATTAATATTGGAACACGGGACGCAATACTGTCTCTACGACTTATCTTAGAAGAAAGATTAAGGAAAAGGCATACCTACGTTTCTAGCATTTGTAGACTTAGAGAAAGCTTTTGACAATGTTGACTGGAATACTCTCTTTCAAATTCTAAAGGTGGCAGGGGTAAAATAAAGGGATCGAAAGGCTATTTACAATTTGTACAGCAGAAACCAGATGGCAGTTATAAGAGTCGAGAGGCATGAAAGGGAAGCAATGTTTTGGAAGGGAGTGAGACAGGGTTGTAGCCTCTCCCCGATGTTATTCAATCTGTATATTGAGCAAGCAGTAAAGGAAACAAAAGATAAATTCAGAGTAGGTGTTAAAATCTATGGAGAAGAAATAAAAACTTTGACGTTCGCCGATGACATTGTAATTCTGTCGGAGACAGCAAAGGACTTGGAAGAGCAGTTGAACGGAATGGACAGTGTCATGAAAGGAGGGTATAAGATTAACATCAACAAAAGCAAAACTAGGATAATGGAATGTAGTCGAATTAAGTCGGGTGATGCTGTGGGTATTAGATTAGGAAATGAGACACCTAAAGTAGTAAAGGAGTTTTGCTATTTGGGGAGCAAAATAACTAATGATGTTCGAAGTAGAGAGGATATAAAATGTAGACTTGGCAATGGCAAGGAAAGCGTTTCTGAAGAAGAGACATTTGTTAACATCGAGTGTAGATTTAAGTGTCAGGAAGTCGTTTCTGTAAGTATCTGTATGGAGTGTAGCCATGTACGGAAGTGAAACATGAACGATAAATAGTTTAAACATGAAGAGAATAGAAGCTTTCGAAATGTGGTGCTACAGGAGAATGCTGAAGACTAGATGGGTAGATCACATAACTAATGAGGAGGTATTGAATAGAATTGGGGAGAAGAGGAGTTTGTGGCACAACTTGACAAGAAGAAGGGACCGGTTGGTAGGACGTGTTCTGAGGCATCAAGGGATCACAAATTTAGCAGTGGTGGAGTGTAAAAATCGTAGAAGGAGACCAAGAGATGAATACACTAAGCAGATTCAGAAGGATGTAGGTTGCAGTAAGTACAGGGTGATGAAGCAGCTTGCAGAGGATAGAGTAGCATGGGGAGCTGCATCAAACCAGTCTCAGGACTGAGGATCACAACAACAACAACGTGCAAAATAAAGGAAATACTAGTACCGTACGTAAACAGTGTTTATGAATTATAGCATAAAAGTTTCGTAGCATCAAAATACCTCAGTTTGATTAACATTTTTGGGAAGCGTTTTGCACACAGTTCGCCTACAAGTAGCACACAATGTTAATGTTTGCGCAAAGGCAGTGTGACGTCACTTTATTTTCTGCAATATTTGGCCCAGTTCGTATCTCCTTGTGTTTTTGA
This sequence comes from Schistocerca piceifrons, assembly GCF_021461385.2. NCBI lineage: Eukaryota > Metazoa > Arthropoda > Insecta > Orthoptera > Acrididae > Schistocerca > Schistocerca piceifrons. The sequence goes on along the minus strand of NC_060145.1, from coordinate 479,257,218 downwards.
TGCTCCTCATGCTATTGCTGATTTGGTGCCTTTGTTTCTATATCCATCAAACACAACTTCATTCTCTCTAATAATATGGGGTATTTAGCTATTGCTAATTTCCTGAGAATTTTTCCATTATATATTAGTATTAAGCTCCTAAAGAAATATCCTGTTATTTTATCTTTTTATTGGGACCATTTCGTAAAGGAGATAAGACTTTAATGAGCAGACGTTAAAAAATTAGAAGATAGCGAGGGGCCATGTACTTATTTTGCGCGTTGCACAAATGTTCGCACACGTCCAGCTTTCCCTTAGTGCAGTTATAGAGTCACTTTTTTTGGAGACACCTGTATCTTCACATATGTTAACATTGCTTATATTAGAACTAAACAATGAGACTTCATGGGAACAAATGCACATACACATTGTCTTGTAAAACAAATCAAACTTGAATTCAACGTTTCTGTATTTATTGGGCAGGAGCTGAGCAGGAATTTCGCGTTTATTCTTGTTCAGTCTCGCTTTAAGCGGTTTCAAGTTGATCAAGGTCCTGGCATGCTGGACACCACTATGTCAGCTATCAATGGTTGTATTTCTTCCTGAGTCTTTTATGTGAGTAACAAGATGTTTAAGAACATTTGAAAGCCATATACCGTTACCTGAAATGTGCACGACAAGAAATTTCCGTTTCTACTACAGCAACCACCTTTAGTTCCAACTTTATTTGTATTTTCAGGCAAATACTGCTTAAATGAGCAACGCCCTCGAAATGGAGTGAGTTGCTTAGCAGTCATCAGATACTCTTTAGGACTTGTAAGGTCCTGGGCTGAGGCCCTTAGGGTTGCATGATTTCAAAGCGGGGAGTTCGGTGGTAAAGGCCTGTCCTGTTGGCGCTCTGCTCACTAATGAAATGGCGTGAGTGAGACATACATTTATTCCACTTAAGTGTTACCATAAAATCATCTTCCTGATCGTAAGGGCAGTGGACGCAGCATGCAGCCTTGGAACACACTGACTCATCTACCTAGAAACATGACGACAATTTCAGACTGCCAATTTCTGCTTCCCTTAGATTAGCTGTCATAATTCAGATTCTTAATTCACTGCAAATTATTCGAACAACGGGCAGTGTGTTACTCAGTTTTCAAGTATCGTAATAAAGATGACGAATAACGAAAAGATAACCACCTCGTCGTCATGCTGCGATGTGAGACTTACAATTTCAAATAATCAAACTTTTTAATCAATACTTTGCCTGCGATCGTAAGTTATATGAGATGACGTTCACTTACTTAATGTTGTTTTCTGAATTTTATCCGCGGCCCCCAAACAAAATACGCTACTCCAGTGAATTAGTTGAGGGTATTTGTCTGTAGTGTAGCCTTGTACGGAAGTGAAACATGTATAGTAATCAGTTTAGACAAGAAGAGAATGGAAGGTTTTAAACTATAGCATTACAGAAGACTGCTGAATATTGGATGGGCAGAGGGTATCACGTACTAGGAGGTACTGAATCGAATAGAGAAAAAAAAGCAATTTGTCTTACAACTTGAATAAAAGAAGGGGTTGGTTGACAGGATCAGTTGGATGTAGGCTGCAGTTTTCAGAGATGAAGAGGCTTGCACATGACAGACTTGTGTAGAGAGCTGCATCAAATCAGTCCTTGTATTGAAGAGCACAACAACAACTACTACAACAGCAATATCGATACTTCAGAGACCCTTAATTTCAGTGAACATTATACGTTTTGGTTCCACAAATGAAACATTCATTTGTGTATACTTATAAGGCAAATTTCGTCTAGTTATGACACCAGCTTTTCTTTTTGAGATATAGAAAAAATATATTCCCATTTTAAATCCTATGAGCCACTTTTTACAAATATTTATATATTTTCATTTGGTTTTTGGTAGGGGTAAATGAAAACAGTCTCTTCATTTTTGCAGGTATACTACGACAAAGAATGCCCAGAAAGTTCCCAGCGAAATGATCAGCCGACCAAAGAGATTCCAGCTCCACCACTTCCGTAATGAAGATGGCTTCGCACACTGCGTTTACTGCAAGACTCAGCCTCAAACATCGATACTAATATTCGGAGCTTCTATGCTTCACGTAGCCCTCATAACTTCGTATTAAGTAAACTTTCTTCCAAAAATAAAGTTAAATCGAAATTACTGTTTCTGTCTGATTACTGTTTTCCTGCTGCTTCCCATCCACTTCACTTACGCTGTCTGATAAAATTCCAAATGCCATCCAAACTGTATGTTTTCTCCTATTTTTCGGTAAAGCGGTCAGGCGAAATTTTCATTTGTCGTGACATAACAAAATATTTGCAGAATCACAAAAATATAAGGCAGATAAGGGAAGACCGACTTGATAATGTCCTGTTTTCGGATGTAGTGCCAAAGTACCAGTTTTATTTCTTGCTGATCACAATTTTGAAACGTTTCTGAGATCAATCTAGGTTCAGAAGATTTCTGGGTCTGACAATGAGATTTGTTTGGTTTAAAGTTCGCCCTCTTAGTTGCAGATCTGTTTTTTTGATGGCTAGTTTATATCAGTGTTTAATAATCTATAGACCTGCGCAGCTGCATAAGCAACCAGTCATATTAGTATGGAACCACATATCACAATATCACACATGAAATATCCCAGCGAAAAAACTGTATTCTGGATGCAAGAGGACAACGGAAATAACGAAAATTTTTGTATTATATTGTAATTGTAACGTGGGATCTCTAGTGCCGAATATGTCGGCAAATATGATTTGGTTGTTTGTCTGATTTCACAGAAAGAATAAAAACATTGGTAAGTATGTAGCAAGAAGACAGCCTATTGTGTTGGAAGTACCAGTTCAGAGATCTTTCTTACTGTTGTTGCAGTGGAACAGGGTGAACAGCATTAGCATAATGGAGAAAAGTCCAAAGTTGGAAATAGAAATAACGTCACCATTTAAAAAAGTAACTATTCTCTGCAGATGAACCGTCTAACCACCATCTCAATCTATTATGTCTAATAAAAGAAAATTATATCGCAAACCTCACAGTAATCCACTGTGGATTTTTTTGCAGTAGATTTTCTCGCAGTCTGAAATGAAGTAAGAGAAAAACTTACATTTTCTCTATATTAAAATCGACATTATAATAAATGAACATTGTTCTCGTACATCGTATTGACTGTCCACCAGTGGTCATTCTAGTTCTTGGTACAGTTGTCTATTTGTTCATTCCTGCTTGGATAAAGGAATCCAGCTTTCCGACTAAACTTATACACACTGCTAAGTGAATTTTTCACATTTTATTCAGTCTTTTGTACTGTCTCACATCATTACAATGCGTCATTAACACGTACAAGTCTTAACCCACAACTCGTTGACAATCAGTGTTACTTAACTGGAACACGATAGTGCAAATCTGTATTTTCCAAGGCATGCGAGTAACGTTACAAATCATGTACGAGGGAAAATAAGCAATTGAAATAGAATTTTATAAATTCTTAGGTGCTGATATTGGTAAGACTTTGAACTGGAAGTCACATGCCACATATCTTAAATGACATAGTTCTGCAACTTTCGAATTACGGATTACAACAGATTTTGGAGATAAGTGTCAAAATACTGACTTTCATTTCCTGTCCTCATTCAGTAATGTTTTATGACACCATATTCTATAACAACTCTTAGTCAAGAAGGAAGGTATTTGTTGCACACAAGCACTTTAAACAGTTGTGCATACTGACCATCTGTCTCGCAGTATATTTACTACTTTACGATTATTGTTATCAGCGATCTATTAGTTTGAAAGCTACAGTAACAATCATAGATCCGATACCAGAAGTAGAAGTAATGATCGCCGGTCCTTAGTGTGGCACAGAGACGAGTGACGTATTCAGCCATAAAAAAAAAAAATATTTGACCGGCTGCCAAGTTAGGTGAAGCATTTAATGGGAAATGAAATTAACTTCAAAAGCAAACTGAACTGTTCTTCTTCAGCTCCTCTCTACAGTTAAACAGAAGGTTTTTCTTACTCAATATCAACAGGTTCAACCACCATATATGACGTTTATAAACAAGATCAGATCTTAAGAGTTCCCGTCACATTAAAACTTAGTGCCGGACCGAGACTCGAACTCGGGGCCTTTGTCTTTCGGGGGCAAGTGTTTTACCTACGGAGCTACTCAAGAACGGTTCACGAGTCGTCGTTAGAGCTTTACTTCCTCCAGTACATCATATACCACCGGGTCGACAATTGCGGTTGGGTTGCTCATCTGGTGAGGCACTTGCCGGCGAAAGGCAAAAATTCCGAGTATGAGTTAAACAGCCAAGAGATTTCGTTTCAGTTCACAGTCAGAGACGAGAGTTCAGACGGAAGATGATAGATGACATACGCACTGTTTTATGTCTGGCCCCTGAAGTGCGTCTTCGGACCATATCTCTCACGGGAATGGCCGAAGATCCACGAGCCTTCCGACGAAAACACACGCTGTTCTGTGGCTTCATATCTGACGCCTTGTATTATAAATGATTTCTATACGTATCGACTGAGTAGTTTTTGTTGATGTTCTGTGATTTTGTTGTAGAGCAGGGTTATCCTCCTTACTCAACCCGAGCTAGGATTACATTATCATAAACATGACGAGTAAAGGTAAAAAAAAAAAAATACATGTTCACAATGCGAAAAAAGCTACGATTAAAACAAGAATTAAAAGCAAAACGTACAGTAGGCATATCCATCATAGTTAAGTGTATCGCCCGACAGTTAAAGGGGCAAATATTTGTGTAGTTTATGAGGAAAACAGTTTAACCGACATCGTAATTTAATGCTCCACGAAAGAACGCACACGCATGACAGAATGCTTGTAGTAAGAAACTAAAATACCCATTGCGCGATCTTTCACTCACTGCCAAGAAATACTGTTCTGATCGCTTGGCATTGAGATATAACGTGTCGATCTCCTCAGTAGGGACTGAATCTGAGTTATTGCAGAAAATCAGTGACCGGAAGCAACAGACTGGTAGAAAAATATTGTCACTTAACGTAAAAAAGCGGGGATCGAAATGTACTTCCCAGATAATATCACATGATATTATGCCACCGTCCAGGTCATTATGTATTTGAAAGCAAGCGTGTACCTACACCAAGTGAAAACGCAAAGAAGCAACAAAATACACAGTGCCTGTGCTACAAGCACCGACGTAACCAGGTCTGGAGATGGCAGCTCCAACATCAAAAACGTGACTACTCATGTGAGTTATCAGAATGTGATAAGTGATTTAGGCGTGACAGAAACTGGAAGAAACTTGCTAGCCATTGACATAGCAAACGGAACTCTGTTCCATGGAATACGTAACACAATAAGAGACACACTATCTGATTCCAAAATCTAGCAAATTCATGTGGTGACAAGATACATTTGTAACACACTGAGCAATATAATAAACTACATCGAGATGTCTTGAGACGGAAAGACGATGGTACCAGTGTAGAAGCGTGGATTAACGAGAGCAGCACTTACGATAACCTGTGTGTGTCATGCCACAAGACGTAAGCAGCCCAACGCGTTGACTCCTAAAGAGAGAAGACTTTGTTCTCATTATTACGGATAGTGTTCGACGCGAAATGTTGATAAAGTACCGCAATGACTGAATTTGCATCGATAGAACGAACTGTTATGGTTTTGAATGAATTACGCCTCGTAGGCTTGACGACGTGGGAGAATGTTTTCCTTGTGTTTTCTTTATTTGAAACACATCAGCAGCTCAAGAAGGGCCACGATTGTTTTTTTAATGAAATAACAGCGGAAAGTAAAACAGAGGGTCAGATGTGTAAATTAGATTTAGCTGAATCATTTTACAATGCTCGAGTTTCAATGAGAAGACCGTGTCACGAGACCATTTTTGGGTACAGAGACAAGGCATAGATCACAAATATTTGCAAGGAAATTAAATCGGAAAAGGAGAAGCCGACGTGCACAATCTCATGGGACGCCTGATTCAGTAAGGACAAGTTATTTTTTGTGAAGACCTTCTACTTATGCTTTGCTCTCTGCAGCTCAGTACTGTACTTTTTTATATTTTCTGCTGATCTCAGAATTCAAGCCGTAAAAAAATGATTTACAAAAAGAGGCGATTGTGTGTTGTATGAGTTTGGGATCAGCTTCTGCCATCAGCACAGAGCGAGTGCGTAATATAAAAATACCTCTCTTTCGCAAATGCACTTAGTTTCAGAGAGTTTACTTATTCTTTCAATGATAATACAGTGAAATTATCTGCTACCAAGATCAAATTGACGCTAAAATCACTGACCGTCGTATTTTGCGCCTAAAGTCGGCGTGGCTCTTCAGCCTGGAGACGCAGTTGCAGGTAATGGGCTGGGCAGAAATATCGCAATGTCGATCGCTCAGCGCGACTTGCCCGTAGGAAGGGCGTTCGAAAACAGAATCAGGCACCAGAGCTGCAAAGAGCGAAGTCCATTCCGCTGTGGAACGTGCTACTGTAGCCAAACGCCAGGGGGTAGGACTTTCCGTTAACTGCGGCATCCCCCACTAGGTTCGTAGCCTCCAAGAATCATATTTTCTTACTCAAGCAAGCGTTTTCAGATGAAATAAATGTTGTGATTTGTAACTTAAAAGTGCAAGGGAAATAATAGAAATGGAATGTCAGTGATGGTACAAAAGTATGAGTATCTGTGATAGGAACAGAAAAAATCGGTTCAATGACGGAGATGCTATTGGTAATGTTATGTGAATAAGAGCAGCTGTAAAACATAAATATTCCTTTTTTAACAGTGGTTTATCTTACCAGATATCGGAAATAGACTGCACCGCATTGGTCGTCTGGATCTTTGACTATTAAGCCCCGAGCTTAGTCAAGGTTTAGTCCTTGGGGACGTTTGAACATTATCTATTAGGGAGTTTCACAGTTTCTACTCTAGGCTCCGAGCGGTTGTAGAGGAGACTTAGCAGATAAAGGTTTGATATCGAACCCACTAGGGGTAAGATAGATACTGCCTACAGGAATATTAAAGAGACCTTTGGAGAAAAGAGAACCACTTGTATGAATATCAAGAGCTCAGATGGAAACCCAGTTCTAAGCAAAGAAGGGAAAGCAGAAATGGGGAGCGAGTATATAGAGGGCCTATACAACGGCAATGTGCTTGAGGACAATATTTTGGAAATGGAAGAGGATGTAGATGAAGATGAAACGGGAGATACCATACTGCGCGAAGAGTTTGACACAGCACTGAAAGACCTGAGTCGAAACAAGGCCCCGGGAGTAGACAACATTCCATTAGAACTACTGACGGCCTTGGGAGAGCCAGTCCTGACAAAACTCTACCATCTAGTGAGCAAGATGTATGAGACAGGAGAAATACCCTCAGACTTCAAGAAGAATATAATAATTCCAATCCAAAAGAAAGCAGGTGTTGACAGATGGGAAAATTACCGAATTATAATGAGTCACAACTGCAAAATAGTAACGCGAATTCTTTACAGACGAATGGAAAAACTAGTAGAAGACGACCTCGGAGAAGATCATTTCGGATTCCGTAGAAATATTGGAACACGTGAGGCAATACTGTCTCTACGACTTATCTAAGAAGAAAGATTAAGGAAAAGGCATACCTACGTTTCTAGCATTTGTAGACTTAGAGAAAGCTTTTGACAATGTTGACTGGAATACTCTGTTTCAAATTCTAAAGGTGGCAGGGGTAAAATACAGGGAGCGAAAGGCTATTTACAATTTGTACAGAAACCAGATGGCAGTTAGAAGAGTCGAGGGGTATGAAAGGGAAGCAGTGGTTGGGAAGGGAGTGAGACATGATTGTAGCCTATCCCCGATGTTATTCAATATGTATATTGAGCAAGCTGTGAAGGAAACAAAAGAAAGATTCGGAGTAGGTATTAAAATCCATGGAGAAGAAATAAAAACTTTGACGTTCGCCGATGACATTGTAATTCTGTCGGAGACAGCAAAGGACTTGGAAGAGCAGTTGAACGGAATGGACAGTGTCATGAAAGGAGGGTATAAGATTAACATCAACAAAAGCAAAACTAGGATAATGGAATGTAGTCGAATTAAGTCGGGTGATGCTGTGGGTATTAGATTAGGAAATGAGACACCTAAAGTAGTAAAGGAGTTTTGCTATTTGGGGAGCAAAATAACTAATGATGTTCGAAGTAGAGAGGATATAAAATGTAGACTGGCAATGGCAAGGAAAGCGTATCTGAAGAAGAGAAATTTGTTAACATCGAGTATTGATTTAAGTGTCAGGAAGTCGTTTCTGAAAGTATTTGCATGGAGCGTAGCCACGTACGGAAGTGAACCTTGACAATAACTAGTTTGGACGAGAAGAGAATAGAAGCTTTCGAAGTGTGGTTCTACAGAAGAATGCTGAAGATTAGATGGGTAGATCATATAACTAATGAGGAGGTATTGAGTAGGACTGGGGAGAAGAGAACTTTGTGGCACAACTTAACTAGAAGAAGGGATCGGTTGGTAGGACATGTTCTGAGGCATCAAAGGATCACGAATTTAGCATTGGAGGGCAGCGTGGAGGGTAAAAGTCCTAGAGGGAGACCTAGAGGTGAATACACTAAAGAGATTCAGAAGGATGTAGGTTGAAGTAGGTACTGTAGATGAAGAAGCTTGCACAGGATAGAGTGGCATGGAGAGCTGCATCAAACCAGTCTCAGGACTGAAGACCACAAGAACAACAAAAACACCAACAACATGGAACCCACATCCTCAAATGCACCGCGTGGATGTAAAATAAGTTTGAAGATCGGATGAGTTTCAAAACTACCATTTCATGGTGTCGTACATAATGGTAGACCTGCTCAATGGGTGTATCGAGAATCGTTTTTCGGATCACCTCAGTCCATCTCGTGGCAGTTTCGTGTAACCACAACGACGGCTGCGAGCAACTAGTACGTTCAGAATAAGGAAGGTTGACTAGAGTGCTGCCTGGATGTTCACCGAGTGTTGTGCGACGAGCGTACGGCAGCTTGCGTCGCTGATACACAAGGCCGGTATCAAGCTCAAACTACGCAAGCAGCTGTTGGCGGAGCCAAACTATGAGCAGTGCCAAAGGTGTCCTAGTGCAAAATCTGTAAAGGAGATGGATGATAATTAGTAACGAAACCAACTCAATACCACACCCAAGATATCTTGATTTATTTTTAAATGCCTTAACAAAAGCGCAAGGAACGACAGCTAATGTATGAAGCAGGGTAGAAGGGTCCGCCCCAAATGATTTGCTGCTTGTGTGGAAAAATGTTCTCGAAACTTTCCTGCAGATAATGTTGTGGAACGTATAGCAGGGAGAAGAAATGCAAAAGTGATTCAGCGCCACTCGACTAGCACGCAAGGGGACGCATGTCGGCTGCCTACATGCTAGGGGCAATGACGTCATCAATTACCTTGAATGCCTGATGCCAAGAAAGATGTTGAGGGCGAGAAATTTAAAAATCCAAGACGGAGGATATAACACGGTATTTCTAATGAGAAATTAGGAAAAAATAAAAAATGTAAGATGGCTGAAGTAGCTCACATGTGCTAGCACCCTTTATAACATCTTGGGCGAAAGTATACGATCTGCCTGTAGTTCGCGTTATGTTAAAAATAAATGAAGATGTTGATAACACTGCGGTATTTTCAGGTCAAAAATATTTAAGCTTTGCCTGAATTTTGCTTAAATTGGCGCCATGTTTGAAAGAGTCCTATTATTTATCAAATACATAAAGATACTGATAATACCAGTGTAACTTGACATTCGTGATCTAATTTATAGGTCAAGCAGCAAATATCAATGTCCACAGTTCCCTTTGCTCAATGAAAAGACCTAAAGAACGGGTAAAAAGAGCAAGTGTCTCCTATGTATGAAAAGGGTAAAAGAACAGACTCGCAAAATTACAGTGCAACATTCCTAACACCGGTAGGCAGCAGACTTATTGAACATATTCTGATTTCGAATACAATAAATTTCCTGGAGACGAAAAAGCTTGCGTCCACAAATCGGCACGGATGTTAGAAAGCACCACTTACGCGAAACTCAGATTGTCCTATCCTCGCACGATACCCTGCGAACTAGCGTTGCTGCCTCTGGATCACGGGGTCCAGTGTGCGATTCCCGGACGGGTTGGAGATTTTCTATGCGAGGTCTTTCGGTATTTGTGTTGTCCTCATCATTTCATCGTTATAATCACTATCATTCGTGACAGTGGCTAGACTGGACTGTGTAAAAAATTGAACTGTGAAACAATTGGGAGTCTGAACGGGCACTGATGACCGCGCATCTGAGCGCCCCACAAACCAAACATCTAAAAAACATCTATCCAAATATGTACATGTGAGTGGCTCGAAGACTTCTTAGGTAACAGATCCCAATACGTTCTCCTCGACGGAAAATTTCCATCAGAGACAAGGGTATCGTCAGGAGTGCCCCACGGAGGTGTGACAGGACTACCATTGTTCCGTATGTACATAAATGATCTAATGGATGGGGTGAGTAGCAATCCAAGACACTTGGTAAATGACGCCATAGTATGTGCAAAAGTATCGCTCTGGAGTGACAATAGGATACAGAATTTATATTTCGTGTGATGAATGAGGGTTTCCTTTAAATGTAAGATAATGCAGATGAGTAGGAAAAACAATCCTGTAATATTCGAGTACAGCATTAGTAGTGTGCTATTTGACACACGTCGATTAAATATCTAGGTGTAACGTTGCAAAGTAGTACGAAGTGGTATGAGCACGTACGGACGGTAGCAGGGTAGGCGAACTGTCAGCTCCAGTTTATTGGGACAGTTTTAGAGAGGTGTAGCTCATCTACAGACGAGTCCCTGTCCCATTCTTGAGTACTGCTCGAGTGCTAGGACTCTCCACCATGTCGGATTGAATGAAGACATGGAAGCAATTCAGAGGCGTGCTACTAGATTTCTTGACGATAGGTTCAATCAACATGTGAGTATTACAGAAATGCTTCATGAACTCCAATAAGATTCACAGATGCTGAAGACAATGTTATTTTCGTGATACAAAGTAAGAAAAATTTAGCGAGCAAGCTTTTGAAGTGGACTGCGCAACAAGTCTACTGCCACTGACGTGTATTTAGTGTAAGGATTACAAAAACAAGATAAGACAAATTAGAACTCATATGGAGGTATATAGGCAGTCGTTTTTCCTTCGTTTTATTTGCAAGGGAAACAAGAAAGGAAATGAGTAGTAATGGTACATGGTACCCTTCGCCGTACACCATATCGTGGCTTGTGGAGTATGTGTGAAGATATAGATGTATGGTACAATTAAATATTGTTCTATAAAACACATGATGCTTGTCGAGAGTTACAATGTTAATTCAACGTCTAACATATCTGCAAGAAGACTTAAACTTAACATCAATACAATTTTTGTCTCAACGCTATTTTCGCATCTTATAAAAAATATATCATCAACTAAAACGCACACACACACACACACACACACACACACACACACACACATACACACATTTAAGGGTTACAATGATATCTCCACATCTAAAGTGTATGTCAGACTACGTAAAGGATATTGGCATTCCTGTCAAAGGCTAGGTTAGTGTTGGTACGAAGAACGAAATATGAGCACCTGTATCGAGTTCTCCTGTTCTATGCCGCAAAAATATAATCGATGATATTGTCTGGCTATTATTACCTTTTCTGGCATTTATTCTAGCCGCACGAGAGATAAAGTACAAAACTAAGTTTTGCTCAAGGCTGCGACATTTACCAATGGGAACTATGGTATCAGGACTTTCTAAAACATCTACAAACTGTATTTTCGTAACCAGGTACTACCTAATAACAAAATATAATTGTAATGCTAAAAGAAAAAGATGTAAACACACAACATAACTAAAGATAAACGACCTGACCAAGAAACATATGGGTAGGAGGCATTTTCATGAGATCTCTATTCCGTTGTAACACTCCCGTAATGTATAGAATAGAGAATGGCCAAAGATAATAGTGGAACAAGTTTTCACACTTGATATTCCTTTGCACCACAGATCTCTGGTTGCAAACAAAAATTTAATCGTTACGCGAAAATAAAATTATTTATCAAAATAAGGAAAGATATCGAGTAGAAAAACTTACACACTGGTAGCTTGCCATAATACATAAATAAATATCTCTAATATCAAATGAAAATGTGTTCTTCGCACCAAAATAAAATTGTTTCTCAAAATAGTGAGATTTCGAGCACAAAACGTGCATGGTTCTACTGTCATAACTTGGTTGTTCTGTAACATAGAAAACATACATGGTTTGCATATTGGCTGATTACACTTACAGATTAATGTACACTGGCGACAGCCGAAGTTTCATTATTGTAAATAGCTTTGCAAGGCGCAATAGACCCTCTAATTAAATATTAACACTTCGAAACTGTCTGTATTACTTATCAGCATAGTAGTGTTTATTCGCACTACTGAAAGATTTATCGGTTTGTTATCGCTTTGCCGATTACGTTTATTAAGTTTATCAACTTACACAAAAATTTGTTCTCCAATATTGCTAAACACACATGAGCACTACTGCTGTTCTAACTTACAGCTGAAACTGCACATATTGATGAGGACGGTTTGATCTTTGTAGGAAAGTAAACACTATTATTCCTTTGTCTAAAATTGTGAAAAACGTGGTTCAGATAAAACCGTTATCAAAGTCAGTCAAACCTTATAGTGACCCCCAAGGTAAGGTATTTAGTTCACCCAGCAATACAAAATGTTTTTTCATCTTTCGCTTATACTCCTAGCTTACATCATCACACAATAGAGACTACATGACTCTTTAGCATCCATACATCACCACATTAATGAAAAATGTAACAAACACCACAATATATAACAACATTACACCAGAATTGTAACAAATTCACATTATAACAGCAAAATTATAACAAATTCTCCACAAATTGACATCACAGCAAAACTGTAACAAATTTCACCATGTAATGACATCTTCTAGGAAAATCTGCCCCATTAGTTTAGTGATCTTGAATGGTAATGGGCAATCTATAATAATTTCTTGAGAGACGCGAACTTCTTAACTAATATCGCTTGTAAACGACCTTTACTGTCGATTACCAGTTTCAGTAAGCATGGAAACGATATAAAATTATACAGAGATAAAATTAAATATGATAGCAGGTGCAGTGTAATAACAAAACTGTGGTACAGCATACCTTGATGAAAGATTGTTACATGTCTCCTATATCAGCTGTAAAAGCATGCTTTTTTAAAAAAGATCCGGGTATGTGAGGGACAAGATAAAGATCGCACAAGTGCGTCTATGTAGAAGCTATTGAAGCTACTTTAAAATTTGGTGCAATTTCCACAAACTGATATGCAATAAATCGCTGTATGACGATCATCATCATCATCATCAACATTTAAGACTGATTATGCCTTTCAGCGTTCAGCTGTATGACGATATTTTGTAATTTATAAAAAGCTGCGGACATAATTGTAAACTTAGTGCAATTATAAAAGTTATAAAAATATACAGAAGTGAAGTTACAAGTTGCCCTGCACATGACAGCCTCAGTAATTACCACATATGCAGATAAAAAAATAATTGCAGTGATAGTGGCTCTGAGCACTATGGGACTCAACATCTGAGGTCATCAATCCCCTAGGACTTAGAACTGCTCAAACCTAACTAACCTAAGGACATCACACACATCCATGGCCGAGGCAGGATTCGAAGCTGCGACCATAGCGGTCGCGCGGTTCCAGACTGAAGCGCCTAGAACCGCTCAGTCACTCCTGCCGGCAGTGATAGTGGATAACACACTTAATTCACATAGCAACAACGGTTAAACGATGTGACTGCTCATGTAAGCCTCACAGAATATGGCTACACTGTGTTCCTGGAGTCTAGTACTTAAAAAATATCGACTCACCACGGTGACATTAACGGAAAGGCTAAAGTCGATGAGTTACAAACATAGCAAATAAACATAAAAACTCTAGGTAATGGACAACACAAATTCACGTGTAACACACTTGACACAGCCACAAAATTCTCGTTTACTGTGTTTCGTTAAGGGTATCTTACCGTGAGCTGTATTTATCTTCACAGGCTGCAGTTCCTATTGTCGTTTGTTGGTACAGGCGAATGCCCAATACCTGGAGACTGTTAGGCACGGAATAATGTCTGCAAAGGTACCGCCACACCTTATTAGGGCACGTTATCTTCATAAGCCAACAAATGACCTGAAATCAGTAGCGCCTGGGAAAGTATCACAAGCTGCAGTGGTCGCATTCTGTACAGGCCATCTTGGAAGAAGTTGTCACACTGTGAGTTAAACAGCTCGCAGCACAAAATTTAACGTCCTGTTTTATCTGGTTAGCAGATACTTAAAGGTGTCTCTTGTATCAATCTCCTGAGCAAGCCAGTACATACTGGGTCACGTATACATTGAGATAGGTAATTCACCAGCTGATAAAAAGCAACATCACTAGACACGACATAGATGGTCCCCTGATTTCAAAAAACCTGCAGTGTATAGGGGGGGCTAACAGTTACACGTAACTCGTTTCAGAGGCCTCAGACGACCCTGATGCAGTGATTGCTGTACAGCTCGGCCTCAGTATATGGGAGTCGAGGTTGCACGCCGAAGCAGCTGACCGCCAAACCGTCATATTCGCCATCTGCCAGCTACAGCGATCAACACTGTGGTCTGTTTAATTTCAGTTACCACGGTAACGTTTATTGTGTATGCGATCAGCAGAGAAGCCCTGCTTGAAGCGTACTGGTCCCGCATCGCTGTGTTTCAGCGCTCATCACTACAGCATCGACATTTACGAGGCCCTCGCAGCCTACTGTGCTACCGGGCACAGTGAATCCGACGCTTTGATGCACGCCGCAACAGCGCACCCCGCAGCAGGTGATATCCAGCTGGCGACGTAGGCAGTTCGACAGACGTTTTAACGAACCAGAGTACAGTTGAAACTTCCCCTTGGAAAAATTTATACATGACTGTGCTTAAACTGACACACAATATTTTTAGCGCAACGCAATTTGACTTTCAAAAATCCCTACAAAAGAATGGCCCTGACTAACATTAACCTACACCTTTCACAAATCACTTACCTCACCAAAAATCTTCGTTATTCGAACTACTGCAATACAGCGAGCGCCACTACTGCCAGCTAAATAAAAGATTCAAACTACTGATGGCACTAACTACTAATAGGCATAGTTAGCAAATGAAAGATTTTGATAGAGAACAAACAATGTATTTACCTCAATAGTGTTCAAAAGTCATAATGTATATAGCAGTTCATGACATCCAGTCTTACAAGTTTCAAAACTCCGCCATCTCTATCCCCACATCCACCACTGCTGGCGGCTCACCTCCAACTGCGCAACGCTACACGCTGTTCACATTCAGCTGCCCAACACTACAATGGTAGACAACAATGGAAACTAGCCACAGACTGCGCACAGCACAGCCAGTGATTTTCATACAGGGCGCTACGTGGCGTTACCAATAAGAAAACATAAACAGCCTACTTACATAGCCCCCATGCTCCCCACAAAAAATTTACAAATTGTTTTGGGCAGTGGCCAATAACGATTTGATAAAATTTTTCATAATTACAATAACAAAGATATCAAATGCACACACTTATTGATACAATGTTGGCCAAAAGCTAAAATTTTCTCACAGTCCATAAAGACAGTCCTGATCGTTCATCACAGTAAAATAGCAGTGTTTTTCTCAAAGTCTGAGCAGCAGAAGAAAATGCACACGGAAGTAGTGGATCATGCAGTCTTGAAGTAGTGTTGTCCTTCCAACGAAAAGACAGTGCTGACTCTTGACATGCAGACAGGTAATGGGCCACAACAGAGCAAACCCACAACAGAGTCATTCGAAGTTTTGATGACTATTGGTTGGTAGGTCATCACAGAGCAGACCCACTGTAGTCCTGGTAGAGATTATGGTATTGGTGGGCCACCAGAGGTGCAGACCCACTGTAGTCCTGGTAGAGATTGTGGTATTGGTGGGCCACCAGAAGTGCAGACCCACTGCAGTCCTTGTAGAAATAATGATATTACTGGGTCATCAAAGATGCAGACCCATTGTAGTCCTTGTAGAGATGGCCAGCAGCCATCTGTTGTGACTGTGCAAGTCCATAACCACCACTTTTGCACTCACAAAGTTTTTGGAATTGTCCTTAGAACTAGCAATGCTGTTACCCAGACCCTTGCTGAATTAGTAACACACGTGCAAACACTAAGAGTCCCTACTTCTCACATATTGTGCATTACTATGACCAACAGAAACGTGTGCAGTGAAATGTAACTTAATTTGAAGAACTGGTGTCTATACAATTACAACATAAGAATACAATTACAAAGGTACAAAATACATCATTAAAGAACATAACAGTACAGATAACATTTGTAGTAACACAGACTTTACAAAAGAATAGAAATAAACATATACATCAGTGTTACAGGAATTATGAAATAAGTAAATAAATAAAATAATGAGAACAGTTTTCGAAACATTAATTTTATACATGATCATTAAAACAAAACAGAATAAATAATGTCTAAACATCTTTACGAAGAAAATAACATATTATCAGAAAAATTCTACATTGTAACTCTCATCAGATAAACACATAAAGACAGGAAGAACACAAATACCCAAGGGTACACAAACACTTAGTGGGATAACACAGGGAAAGGACAGGGTTTGTTTTACTGCAGTATTTTGCAAACAAGACTTTCTTTACTTCTCGGAGATCTCCCTTCATTCTTCATTATTTCCAAAAAAGTCCTATCTATACCTGCTTTCTGTACTTTTTTCGTATAACTTCTCAATGCATTTCTTCCAATTCATCACAACTCATTCTCTTATATAGTCTACCCCATCTTAAGCTAACTTAAATCTACTGAGCTCGGATGCTAAACTAAGGGACGAGGCAATGTAGCAGCATAAAACAATTGATAAAAATAGCAATGAAAGAAAAATGCAAACTGGCAAAGCAAGCACCAATATTACAACTAATATAAGGCAATGAGCAGCAAACAAGAAAAATAAATCAGTAGTAAAACTGGCTTAACAGAGTAATGTAAAGTGAACTTTAGTAGCACTATGCCTGGGAAACAGCAGCAGCAAATGCAATAACTTATATCTAAACATGACAAAGCTCAAGCAGAAAAAATATTACACTAAAGATGGCCATGTCTAATACCTATGTCACATCTTAGTGTCTATGTAACTAAACTGGTGCACCACAACAACTTATTGTAAAAAAAATATTACCATGCAATTGAAAAGTAAATTATGTATGCAGTTCCTGTGAAGGGAAATGTCTTTGTGCTCCCTCATTTTTTTGGGAAGTGTATTCCAAAATTAGTATTTACTGGATCTGTAGGCAGAAAATATTTATATTAATACATCTGTAAAATTCTATTTTAACCAATGGTGCAGTGCAACTAGAAACTAGATATTAAACAAAATGAGCAAATCTCTCAACTAGAAAGACAGTAGATGTAAAATGTTTCTCATCATTTCATTAGGCATTTTAGTAAATATCATAAATTAAGAGCTCCACAGTGTAATTATATGTTTTCAAGTTTGAGCGTGTCATATTTGAGATGCTTTCGACAAAGAAATGTCAATAGCGAGGATAATGGCCTTTTTTTTTGTTCTACCTTTGCCTCTGAAAAGGCACACACTAATGGCTTTTTCTCCAGGCATCTGACACAGCTGGCCGCTCAAGGCGCATTACGTCAAGGTCACTTGGCTTTCTTACCAAAATATTTACGACACCAGTTTGCACTACAGTGACAGTCTCATATACAAAATTTCACAGGTCTAGAATTTGCGTTACAAATCTGTAGAAACAAAATCCTATTGATATAACAGTGTCCAAAAAATTTTCGTCGGCATTGTACTACATTCACCCATTTACATAAATTTCATAACTCTTAAAGTACGATTCTTGGTTTCCAACAACCTTTTTCACAAACCAGAGTCCCTAAACACTGCTCATTATTCCTTACCTTATTATACATCTACATATCGTCGACACTTCTACAATATTTCATCATAACAGATACGTAGCATAATCAAATTCCTCATATAGCATCAGCTTATTGATCATAAACATACCGCAACAGCATAATACACATAGTCATCGTAATAATAACATCATAACACCTCAGTCAACTCTCAAAAACGTCATAGCTTTCTGCAATAATGTCAAAACCTAAAAAAATTCTCTGCTCATTTCAATAGTGTCATCTACCTCAAACGTACTTGAAAAATCATGACCCCATACCAAATACATCATTCAAAGCTCTCATAGTATCACAATGGTTCTGAAAAAATATGAACAGTTCACTAAATACAGACAAAAATACAATTCCATAAGTATGAAGTTATCCAACTGTGTAATTGCGTAAACATTTGTCACTGACTTAGTAAAAAAATGCTTGTTTCTCTGTTAAATAATCAAATAGCTGTGTAATTTACGTGTTAGAGAAATATGGTACTGATGTGTAAAGTTGTATAAGCAAATACCATATTAGCTAGGGCTCCTTGTGCTTGCCAAACACATGGTACACAAAGTAGGCGTGTACCCCCTGAGGATTAATGTAATTATATCGTCAGGTGTTACAGATTACAGCAATGGAATGAAATGTATCACGGAAAACCTTTGTATCATTGTACTTCAAATATCTTTAAAAATAAATGATTTAAGTACAAAATTAATCACTCAAATACGTGTCCTGTAGCGCTAAATGTGCGTCTTCCTGTAAGATAATCTCTGTGGGAGTGTCGTAGTTATTGTCCTCCGAAAGCTAAGTTCTGCAGAAGTCAATGTACTTACCTCATGATACACAAAAGTGAAATGCTTTGCGTATAGATATCTTAGTTATTACGCTTATTGCTGTGATGAAGAAAGTACTGTGCTGTAACGTATTGTAGTCCTACGGAAAAGGCTGTCTCCTTGTAGCTATACCACAAAAGTAAAACATGTTTTACTTTACAGAAGAATTCAGAAAAACTGTGCAGATATAAAACAGATACACAGCAAAAACAACATTGTAAATTGTCACTCATT
The DNA here is from genome assembly GCF_021461385.2 of Schistocerca piceifrons. NCBI lineage: Eukaryota > Metazoa > Arthropoda > Insecta > Orthoptera > Acrididae > Schistocerca > Schistocerca piceifrons. The sequence continues at coordinate 479,238,100 of NC_060145.1, read as the reverse complement.
AGTAGCGTCGTGATAAAATCGTGTAGCTGTCACATAAACTAACCACTGTGTCATTTGGTATCTCACAGAAAGTACTTTAAATCCAGAATGTATTTTCAAGTAAACCAAAATGTTGCATTAAAATCTCATTAGCAGTACTGGTAAATGTTCTAAGTATGTGAGCCTTATAGTCGTTACGTAATCTTGCAACTAATAAGCAAGAATGTACACACACAATAACAATGTGTTGTCTGTTCACAATAACAATGCATTCGTAATTTCTGTTTAAATAAGTTCTCTTGGTTCTTGACTGGATATTTAACTTCAAACATTGTTGCATATTAACAGATTCTAAGTCTGACAAAGCATACTAGTAGTGTAAAGTGAAAAGTTATATGGCAAAGACAAAGATAAAAAGCAGATTATCTTTCAATAAACGGTTTTACATGTGAAATGTGGTGTAAACCTTTACTCTTCCTAGTACGCAGAGTTTCAACTTCAACGCATTTATCATGTTGTATACGTTGGATTCTGTAAGGTCCATTGTAAACTAGAAAGAATTTGCGACTCAAGTGTTTCTTCTTATGTGACAATGAATGAGCTTTAATGAGAACTTTCTGACCAATATATAATTCCTTTGCATTTGCTTTACCGTGTAGTTTTCTCCTTTTGTCTGCTGCAGATTTGATATTTATAATAGCCAAATCAATTATGTCTTTGTGTCGAAGTTGACGTGTATTCGGGAAAGGTACAAGCTCTCTGATTCTGTTCGGTGGTTCTTCATTCTTCAGTACAAGAGTAGGTGGTAAAGCAGTGGAGTCATGAGGCATTTCATTCAGCACGTTTTGAAATAAGTGTAAATATCTGTCCCAATGCTGATGCTTTCTGTGACAATAAAGTCTGCAAAGCTTATTGATTTCTTTCATAATACGTTCGGAGGGGTTACAATGTGGTGAATACAATGAAATAAAAACAGGTTTGATTTTATGATTCCGAAGCATGCGTGACCAAACAGCAGATCTGAATTGCGGTCCATTATCTGAAATGACTTTACTAAACAGCGGAGCACGATGGGAGATAGTAGATGGTTTCGCCTTTTGACAAAGTTTACAAATAGACAAGACTCTTCGAATTCTCTTTTCCATATTGTTAAAATAACAAGTCGTTCGAAGAATATGATAACATTTTCGTGGGCCAAAATGTGCATAGCTCAAAAGAATGTACCAAATGAGCTTATTAACAAAATCGTCAGGAATGCAAAGTACCCATAGCTTGTCATCAACAGTGCAGCGTTTGAACAGTATGTTGTTTCTAACCAGATAATAATGACGAATCTGTGTGTGTGTCTTTTCGTGCCATTTGCTCTTGATGTCTTTCCAAATCGGATCTTTATCTTGTTCATGAGCAATGTCCTTTAAAGATGTGGTGATGAAGTTTTCAAAGGCGACTTTCTGAATGTAAAGAATACTGAAATTTTTCTCGAGGTTGCCTTCTGTGTTACTTTTCTCAAGCCCAGCCGGTGCGCGTGACAGTGCGTCCGCAACAATGTTCTCCTTGCCGGGAATGTAGACTATTGTGAAGTGGAATTCTTGCAGAAACAATGCCCAACGTTTCAACCTGTCATGATTTAATTTTGAAGACATAAGAAATTGTAATGCACGATGATCACTGTATACTTTTACGAGCTTACCAGAAAGAAAGAAACGGAATTTGTTAAATGCCCAAACGATAGCTAAAGCTTCTAATTCAGTAACGGAATAATTTTTTTCAGATTTTGTTAGCACTCGGCTAGCAAAAGCAATGGTTTTCTGAACGGTAGTGTCATTTTCTATAGCTTCTTGAAATAAATGGGCATCAGGACCGACTTTAGAAGAATCCGTGCTAAGGCAGAAATCTTGTGACAGATCTGGATGAGGTAGTATTGGCGCGTTAAGTAGCGATTCATTCAAACAATTGAATTCCAACTGTGATTGTTCGTCCCAGTTCCAAATAGTATTTCTTTCCAGTGAGAGAACAAAATTTGCATATTCAGAAAACGACGGTAAAAATTTACGAGACCTAGAAAAATGCAGACTTGTTTTTTTGTGGATGGAACTGGAATGGCTCTGATTGCTTCTAACTTTTCAGGATCCGGCTGAATGCCTTCAGAAGAAATAATATGTCCCAAAAACCTCACCTTTGACCTACCGAATTCAGACTTTTCCAAGTTAACTGTAATTCCAGATTTTGCAAAAATACATAACAAACTGTGCTTGACAAACTGTACTTGACTAGAAGAAGGGATCGGTTGGTAGGACATGTTTTGTGGCATCAAGGGATCACAAATGTAGCATTGGAGGGCAGCATGGAGGGTAAAAATCGTAGAGGGAGACCAAGAGATGAATACACTAAGCAGATTCAGAAGGATGTAGGTTGCTGTAGGTACTGGGAGATGAAGAAGCTTGCACAGGATAGAGTAGCATGGAGAGCTGCATCAAACCAGTCTCAGGACTGAAGACCACAACAACATCAACATAACAGACTGTTGAGGATGCGATTATGTTGTTCCCATGAAGCTTCTGCTATTAGAATATCGTCCACATATAAGGTGATGTGACGTTTTAAGAACTCAGGTAGTATGGAATTTAGCCCGCGAATGAATGCTGCCAAAGAAATGTTCAAACCAAAAGGAAGTTTCCGAAACTGATAACAAACGCCGAAAGAAAGGAAAGCTGTGTATTTTCTACTTTCTGGATGAAGTTCGATCTGATAGAAGCTGGATCTGAGATCAATGGAAGACAACACTTTTACACCATTAAAATTTTGAAGAAGTTCTTCCAACGTTTGCGGCCTGTCTGTTTCAGAAATAATGATAGTGTTGATTTGTCTCGAATCCAAGACAAACCTGATCGATCCATTTTTCTTCTCAACAACATGTAATGGATTGTTGTATGAGCTTACTGCAGGCTCAATAATGCCCTCGTCAAGCATAGATTGTATTTCTGTTCTAACACGGTCCCTATAATGTGCTGGAATTACGTATGGTCTAACACAAAATTTAGTATGCTCACGAACACGAAATTGGTATTGAAATCCCTTGATTGTTCCTGTTTTGTGAGTTTGAATTTTATTCTGAATTAACTCATTAGTTTCAAATATGCCGTCGATATCATCCCTGTCAGTACTTGCAGAGTGATTGTTAGTATCTAGTTCCATAGAAAATTCCGAACTGTTGTCTAACAGAAGGTAAAGCCGATTAATTTCCTCGTCATGGTTTGAGAGCCAGTCTTCAAATTTCAAAGCTATTGACTTACCATCTTTCTCTAAACTTATTTCAGCATCGTGAAAGTTTAAGATTGCTTTGTATTCATTCAAAAAGTCTACTCCCAGTATAATTTCCGCCGACAATAATGGAACAATAAGAAAGTTAATAGAGAAGCTGTGGCTTTGACAAAAGAATTCTAAGTTGGTTTGTTGGCGTACATCTACACTTTTTCCAATGATTGCACCTTGTAATTTAATTTTACGTAACGGAAGTGTGGGGCAATCATTCGATTTGTTGCATTTGCTAAAAGCTGTTTCACTAATTACTGAAATGGGACTGGCAGAGTCAAGTACAGCCGTAAATTTTACGTCATTTACAGTAATGTGAATCACAGGATATGCAATGTTGTTATGTTTTACGTCGTGTTCCTGGAGTAAGATGTCCCTAATGTCTTCCATTTTTACGTAATTACTAGCTACGGCAGCTGCGTCGTCAGTTTCATAAGTACGTTTTGTGGCTGCCAGCGGTATGAGTCATTGCCTATTGTGTCTTTGTTGGCGCGCATCGTTATTGGGATTTGGAGACCTAACTTCTACAAATTCACCTTGTCGAGAGGGCCCTGCTCTGTTTGAATCCCGCCAGTTCTGATGCAATTCAGGTCTGTCATTACGATCATATCGTCTGTCGTAATGTCGGTAGATTCCATAGTTTCTTTCTTGTCGGTCACGTGGTGGAGAATTTCTCCCTGAATCGTAACTGCGCGCTTGACCGTTGCATCTGAAGTTATTCTGTCTCCCTTGATAATAATTGTTTTGGTTCCCATAATGTCTGTTTCTCTGATTGTCTCTGTGATAGTCATTACTGTGGAGAGGTGATCTTTCCCTGTAATTATTACTACTCTGCCAACGGTTGTCATACGGGTGGTGTCTGTTTTGGTCACGATTTACGTTATAAGAATAGCCTTGTCGTGTATTATTTCTGTCACCGCGGAATTGTGACAGATGTGACCTGTAATTGTGGTGCACCTGTTTTCGCGTTCCGCGATTGTCAGTGTCAATTTCCAGTTCTTGGAACAGTCCCTGAAATGCTTCAATGTCGTCTTTGCAACGTCCTGCTAAAATAATATGTCGTAAATGTTCAGGCAGTTTGATTAAGCAAATGCGGATGAGTTCTGAGGGGCTGTATGGGTTTGAAAGATACTGATTCTTATGCAACATGTCTTCAAAATATTTCATAAGACTGGAAAATTCAGATTGTTCGAAACGTTTCATCATTATGATGCTATGTTTTACTCGGTCTTGTGTCGCTTGAGACCAATACGCTGAGAGGAAGGCATGATAAAATTCTCCTTCACTGTGACAATCGTGAATGACCAATCGCATTCTTACAGCTGGTTCATTCTCCAAGTAGCCACACATAAATTCTAACCTGTGCTCCAATGACTAGTTGGGAGGAAAACAATGAAAGAATTGATGGAGCCACGCTTGTGGATGAATGTCGTTGTCAGAATTCTTAAATGTTTTGAATTTACGTTTGGTAATGAACAGCTTATAGTCGAAATCATCGTGTCGGCGAGTTGCACATCGCTCATTGTTACTTCGTTTCGGCGGTTCCATCTCAAAATCCAATGCGCCTTACTAATTTCTTTCATAATTTCCGAAGTGTCCTGTGTTATTATTTTGTGGTTGTTCCGTATTTATATGTCCCTCTTCCCGTACTGGCGCGCGAGTGTCCTCTGAAATATGTAATTCTTGTATTACCTGTGTCAACTGATCTTGTACTTCCCGGATTTCTCTTTTGTACTGTGTATTGATTTGATTTTGATTTTGTTTGAATTTTCTAATTTGTTCATACTCTTCAGTGTCCGTGAAGGCTACAGGTACAGTGTCATTCAGATCATCATCTACCTTTGTAGATAAGTTAGTGAACTGATCCGAAAGTTCGGCTACTTTCTCCGATAGTGAACATATTTCCTCAGTGTGTTTTTCTGAACCAAGTTTCAGAGTGTCCATTTGTGTTGAAATCTTATCTACTGCGTTCTTTAAGTTTTCCTGAGTTTTTGCAAGTTGCGTAACCGAATCAGTAGATGCAACTGAGTCAATTTTAGCCCACAAGGTCTCATGATTTTCATGAACAATGGTTTGCAGTTCTTTTATGGCTGCTTCGTGATTCTGTAATGCATTTTCATGCCGCGAAAAAATAGGTTGAAAATGCTCACAAATTTGTGTTTTTACGTCATTACAGACTTTTTGACATTTCGATTCAATGTTATGTAACGCAGTAGTTAAATCTTCACGTGTTTGTTTAAGTGTGATGTCTAACTTCCGAAGATTTTGTTCCATTGCGTCTAACTTTTGAAGCTTTTGCTGTGTTTGTCTCTGATTTTGTTCCATTGTGTCTAACTTTTGAAGCTTTTGCTGTGTTTGTCTTTGATTTTGTTCCATTTGTTGCATTAATTGCAATAATAATGTATTAGTGTCTGGAATCTGTTCCTCTATGCTTTTCGGCAGAGAATTTGCACCGGCAACATTCACATTCTGACAAGCAGAAAATGTGTCTTGACTTATTTGAGAAAACGGCGAGGACGCAAAACCTGAATCTACAGTATTTGCAAGATTGTGTCCTGTCATTTCGGATTCCTGAGGCAAGCTGTTGCCGACCGAACGATCGATAATGCTTCCCTGTTCACTAATTGTTTCACTGCCTACAGCATTATTTGCAGCCCGCTCCATTTCCCTATGCACAATTACCAGATTACTACTTTGAACATTTGTTAATTCATTACTGGCGGCGCTGATAAGCTACGCTCGTCATCACTATTATTTCTCAGTTTACTTTGGAGCATAGTGTTACGTTTTTCACACGCCATTATTGTCACAATATTTCACACGACAACACAGAATAGCACAATTTGAAGAGCAAGATAAGAAAACACACTAACATAGCACTGAAAATGATATCTAGTTAATTGCAAGCGCAGCTGCGAAATACTTGGTGCAAATCTACATGCATGCCACACCTGTTTTACTGTACAACAATGAAAGACTGCAACTACAAAGGAGATTCTCTCTACAATTACGCGCTAGCAATAAACAAAATCTGCACTAATTACACAAACTACAAGAAAAAATCAGAAGATTCCAGTGAGGTATCCTCGGAGAAGGGTCGACATATGAAACTTCCCCTTAGAAAAATTTATACATGACTGTGCTTAAACTGACACACAATATTTTTAGCGCAACGCAATCTGACTTTCAAAAATCCCTACAAAAGAATGGCCCTGACTAATATTAACCTATACCTTTCACAAATCACTTACCTCACCAAAAATCTTCGTTATTCGAACTACTGCAATACAGCGAGCGCCACTACTGCCAGCTAAATAAAAGATTCAAACTACTGAAGGCACTAACTACTAATAGGCATAGTTAGGAAATGAAAGATTTTGATAGAGAACAAACAATGTATTTACCTCAATAGTGTTCAAAAGTCATAATGTATATAGCAGTTCATGACATCCAGTCTTACAAATTTCAAAACTCCGCCATCTCTCTCCCCACATCCACCACTGCTGGCGGCTCACCTCCAACTGCACAACGCTACGCGCTGTTCACATCCAGCTGCCCAACGCTACAATGGCAGACAACAATTCAAACTAGCCACAGACTGCACACAGCACAGCCAGTGATTTTCATACAGGACGCTACGTGGCGTTTCCAATAAGAAAACATAAACAGCCTACTTACGCAGTCAACACCATGGACGAAGTTATATGTCTCGTTTACGCCATGCGGCCAAGCTAACATCGTCCCATGCTGTGGACAAACCGAGTGACACAGAAACCATTCAACACTGAGTAGGACATTTTTTTCCGCATGCGGGCACCTCACCTGCCTCACTGTCACGGCAGAAAGTCCTGTGGGAATCTAAATGGCGATATTTCAGTCTGTTTCGAAGAAACAAAGGAGACTCACGTTTTGATACAAAGATGACCCAAAACATTACGACCATTACTGCTAGTAAACTTTTTGAGGTACAAGGTCGTGGTCAACGAAACTATTGTTCCTAACGTTTCGTCCAGAGCTGCGCTGGTCATCTTCAGAGGCGTTGCTCCTCTGCTGAGTCTTACCGACTGACGGGTCGGAAGTCTGAGAGCGACCTATGTACCGTAGAATAGGGGTTGTGGCAGGAGATACACGTGAAAAGCTGAGATTATCCTTGTCAAAGATTTCAACTATGGATTGTCGTCTTGTCAAAGATAAAAAAAACTCTTTAGCGATTCTGTAGAGCTACTGTCCATAAGTCGCTAAGTTTCATGCTCTCTTCTTCCCTATTAAAATTATGCCAATGTTTACATATTTCAATGGCTTCAATGACTTCATCGATCCAAGAATACAGTTTCTCTCTCTTTTATTAAAAAAGCAAGAGATTAGATCGGAAAGATTTTACAGCAACTTGGCATTGGACCGGTTTTAGACTAACAAAGAAAATAGATCAAGCACTTCGACCTGTAAAGGATAAATGCCCTCTTTTATCAGCGCGCACTTGTCGTAAATTTTATATCAGAACAACCAAAATAAGCGTGATTAGACGAGTATACGACGACGAACTATGTTCCACGCTTATTTAGAGAAGGCATTGAAATGCATTGAAGCGCAAAAACAAAAAAACAAAAAAAACTGGCATAGGCGTGCAAATTCAAATACAGAGATATGTAAACAGGCAGAATACTGCGCTGCGGTTGGCAGCGCCTATATAAGACAACAATTGTTTGTCGCAGTTGTTAGATCGGTTGCTGCTGCTGCAATGGCCGATTATCAAGATTTCAGTGAGTTTGAATGTGGTGTTACTGTCGGCGAATGAGCGATGCGGCACAGCATCTCCGAGGTAGCGATGAAGTGGGGTTTTCCCATACGGCCATTTCACAAGTATATCAGGAATCCGATAAAACATCGACATCGCTGCGGTCGGAAGAAGATCCTGCAAGAACGGGACCAACGACGATAAAAGAGCATCGTTCAACGTGAGAGAAGTGCAATCTTTCCGCAAATTGCTGCAGATTTCAATGCTGGGCCATCAGTAAGCGTCAGCGTGCGAAAACTTCAACCGAACATCATCGATATGGGCTTTCCGGAGCCGAAAGCCCACTCGTGTTCCTTGATGACTGCACGTCACAACGCTTTACGCCTTGCCTGGGCCCGTCAACACCGATGTTGGACTGTTGATGACTGGAAACATGTTGCCTGGTCGGACGAGTCTCGTTTCAAATTGTATCGAGCGGATGGACGTGTACGGATATACAGACACACTCATAAATCCATGGACCATGCATGTCAGGAGGGGACTGTTCAAACTGGCGAAGCGTCTGTAATGGCGTGGGGTGTGTGCAGTTGGAGGGATATGGGACACCTGGTACGTCTAGACACTACTCTGACAACAGGTGACTCGCACTTAAGCACCCTGTCTGATCACCTGCATCCATTCGTGTCCATCGTGCATTCCGACGGACTTTAGCAATCCCAGCAGTACAATGTGACCAACCTACACGTCCAGAATTGCTACAGAGTGGCTCCAGGAACACTCTTCTGACTTAACACATTTCTGTTGTCCACCAAACTCACCAGGCTTGAATATTATTGAGCATACCTGCGATGTCTTGCAACGTGCTATTCAGAAGAGATGTAAACCAAAAGAAATTCTGGTCATACATAAAGCGCACCAGTGGCAAGACGCAATTAATACCTTCACTGCGCGATTACAACGGTGAAGTCACTGATGACAGTGCCACTAAAGCACAGTTATTAAACACGGTTTTCCGAAACTCCTTCACCAAAGAAGACGAAGTAAATAGTCCTGAATTCCAATCAAGAACAACTGCCAAGATGAGAAACATAGAAGTAGATATCCTCTGTGTAACAAAGCAGCTTAAATCACTTCATAAAGGCAAGACCTCCTGTCCACATTATATACCAGTCAGGTTACTCTAAAAGTACGCTGATAAAATAGCTCCATATTTAGCATTTACATACAAACACTCGCTCACAGAAAGATACGTACCTAAAGACTGGAAAATTGCTCAAGTCACACCAATACCCAAAAAGGGAAGTAGGAGTAATCCGCTGAATTACAGGCCTATATCACTAACGTCGATTTGCGGTAGGGTTTCAGAAGGCTTACTGTATTCGAACATTATGAAGTTCCTCGAATAAAACGATTTATTGACATATAGTCAGCACGGATTCAGAAAATATCGTTCTTGTGAAACACAACTAGCTCTTTATACTCATGAAGTAATAAGTGCTATCGACAGGGGATGTCAAATTGATTCCATATTTTTAGATTTCCAGAAGGCTTTCGACACCATTCCTCACAAGGAGTATCGCCTCAGTTGTGCGACTGGTTCGTGATTTCCTGTGAGAAAGGTCACAGTTCGTAGTAACAGACGGAAAGTCATCGAGTAAAACAGAAGTAGTATCCGGCGTTCCCCAAGGAAGTGTTATAGGCCCTCTATTGTTCCTGATCTATATTAACGACATAGGAGACAATCTGAGTAGCCGTCTTATATTGCTTGCTGATGATGCTGTCACTTACCGTCTTGTGAAGTCGTCAGATGATCAAAACGACTTGAAAATGATTTAGATAAGATATCTGTATGGAGCGAAAACTGGCAGTTGAACCTGAATAAAGAAAAACGCGAAGTTATTCACATGAGTACTAAAATAAATCAGATAAATTTCGATTACGCGATAAGACACACAAATTTGAGGGCTTTAAATTCAACTAAATACTTAGGGATTACAATTACAAATAACCTAAATTGGAACGATCACATAGATAATATTGTGGGTAGAGCAAACCAAAGACTGCGATTCATTGGCAGAACACTTAGAAGGTGCAACAGGTCTACCAAAGAGACTGCTTACACCACGCTTGTCCTACCTATTCTGGAGTACTGCTGTGAAGTGTGGGATCCGCATCAGGTGGGACTGACGGATGGCATCGAAAAAGTACAAAGAAGGGCAGATCGTTTTGTATTATCGCGAAATAGGGAAGATAGTGTCACAGATATGATACGTGAATTGGAGTGACAATCATTAAACCAAGGCGTTTTTCGTTGCGACGGGATCTTCTCATGAAATTTCAATCACCAGTTCTCTCCTCCGATTGCGAAAACATTCTGTTGGCACCCACCTACATAGGGAGAAATGGTAATCACGATTAAATAAGAGAAACAATGACTCGCACGGAAAAATTTAAGTGCCAGTTTTTCCCGCGTGCCGTTAGAGAGTGGAACGGTAGAGAGACAGCATGAAGGTGGTACACTGAACCCTCTGCCAGGCACTTTATTGTGAATAGCACAGTAATCACGTAGATATAGATGTAGATGTAGATCCACGGTGGAAACTCAGTGATCATGTGCCCACTACAATCATAATTGACCGTGTCGTTGGGTCAACGCAGGAACGGGTAGAAGTCGTGTGATGTGGAGCTCAATGTTCGACAATGGCCTTTGGAGGTTGTGCTCTGGAACACTTGTGTCTGCACCAGCACTGTATTCTGACGTCACATCTGCCGTAGATCGCTGCCTATTCTGGGTTACACAGTGGGGAATCCTCATACCCTTACGTTTTGTAATGCGACGTGGTCGTCCAATGCCGTTCGGCCTAGTCGTTATTTCGCCAACCTTCAACCACTTTTCATAGGTGTTTATGACAGTAGTATGCCAACAGACGATCATCTTCGCCATTTAAGAGATTCTGATTTCAAGCCGCAGCACCACAACAATGTGCCCCTTGTCAAAACAACCTATATCTCGAAAACTGCACATAGAATCAAAAAAAGTTTTAATTACAATTTGTTTATGCCGGAGCGGGATATTTAATAATACCACACTCGACCCCCAGTCCACACCGTAATTGGGTCGCACGAGCAACTTCGAAATCTTCAATGGGAACCTTAGTTTTTATTGTACATTACGATTCTAAGGCGACATCTAAATACTTTTCGTCTGAAGCATTTTCTTCGTTTCACCGCAGATGGGGCTGTAATTGGAGGCATAAAAGTGGCTACGTAATTTACGATATACTACCTAATGGTCCTTGAATATCCAACGTCACGTGGGACCCCATCTCCATTCTACTAGTGTTCTATAGGTAAGTATTTCATAACTTCTAATTGGAAACCCCATCCGCAATGTTGTACTGCTTTTTGGACCTTTCTCTATAATAGTCTAAGCACCACGGAATTGTATGATTATAGTCAAAAGCGTTTTTGCATAATTGTATCACATTTCACATATCAGAGATTGGTAAAAAGAGACATTTCCTGTATTTGCTAGCTACTATCTCGTTTTGTTATAGAGATTAATGAGAGAGCACCTTGTACCTTCTGTATTGTTTCATCAGGTGTAGTCTACAGCCATGCGAGGTGATGTGTAAGATTATTGTAGCCATGAACGCCCTAGCCATTTTCAGCCCTAAGGACAGACAACGTATTTATTTTTACGTTACTCTCTTATGAATAAATTTTCCGTTTCAGTGCTTCTCCCTTGCACGACTGTATAATTACATAGAAAATTCTACTTTATCAACAAACGTAAAATTGTTTTATGAAACTAAGCTTACAATCGTTCTTCTTGGAATATACTATTTGTGCCAAGAGCAAAGAAATATGACTTGTGAATGTATGTTCACGCCAGATTCCTCATTTCACCTCTACAGTGTGTAAGAACATCGGTTTATTGCGATTTGTGTTACGGATGTTAACACTGGCAATAGTTCACGTAATTTATATCATCTGCCTATGTACGGAACGTCGCTGGCCTGCAATGCTGCTGTGTTCTTACAGTGAAAAGAGGCAGTTCCGAGGAAGATATGTATACACGTCTGAGGATTTAAAAGTTTGACATGTACTGAAACAAAATGTACTGCTGTATACATGGTATGTGAGTGCAGTTCTATTTTTACACTCTGTGATTAATTTTTTTAAAATTATTAGCTTTCGCAGTACAACTTGATAATGACCTTAAGGCCGAGATTGTAACTGTGAAATAAATAATCTTTACACTCAACGGCGAATGAGATCTCCCTTAAAATGTTCAACACGACTGTTAAGCCCAACAATGAGAAGTTATATCGACTCGGTTTTACTAGTAAGAAATCGTGTTCTTTAATGATCAGAGAGGAAATTGTTGATTGCCTTGAGGCGTTATATCCCCTCAACGAATAAGCACAAACGAGGCGGTCGGTAGAGAGTTGCAAGTTAAGAATTATACAGGTTGATTCCACACGATGACAGGCAGTACCAGCAAGCAGGCGCAGTTTGCAGCTCACAGCGAACGCTTAGGGAGCCCAGCCTATACTCAGCTCGAGGGCAACATCGTTATCTCGCTCGCGATGCTCCCGGAATTCTCTGTTCTCGTATTGTGTTGGAGGGCTTACGATTATTATGGAAGCTGAGGAGCTTCACATTAATTGTAGTCCCGCATCAAAAAAACCACGCAAAGTCACGGTTTATGGGCTTTTAATCGCCTCTCTATTAAAGTTATGTATTCAGCAACACTAAAAAAGGTTTCTTGCAACTACTGCCTGCAATTACCACATCCGGTACACTCTCAATTAGTATAGCGGCGGTAACGACTTCCGCGTGAAATCCGAGTTTCTAGGAGGGTATCAAGGTTGTGATGTCGATGACACAGCAGCCAAAAGAGCAGAAAACCAGTGGCCCTGACTCTGCTGGAGAGAGAAAAAAATTTAGGACAGGCTACTCGGAAACGTATGTGTAGTCACCATCAAAAGTATTTCTTTCACAGGTGGCTGGAACTGGAACTGTGGACAGCCTTCAATTTGCTTTCGTTTGCCAGTACACTCGAGCTTCCCTCAAACATCAACAGCTCTAAAAAGACTAGGAACAAAAACCGAGAAGGAGCCCCCTTGGTAACTACCGTCCCGCACGGTCGCTGAGTGTGGATGTGGTCGCCTGTCCGCTGCCATTGCAGAAGCAATAGTCGTCTCAGAGGAAACAATGAACATGCACTGATGAGACAAAACATAATGATCACTCAAATGAAAATATATGATTCGAGAGACTTTTTCAAGTCTCACACATCTGTGATGTACATTTGCAGACTGAAGAGACGAATAAAAATTTGCACCAAGGTGAGGAATCGAAGCCAGGTGCTAACCACTACGCCATCCTGGCGCTGTGGATTTTCCCACCTGCACGGATGAATCTAGCACGCCTCCCTCCTTAGTCCAAATTCCCATTCACGCTTCAGTCTATTTGGTATCCCTCCCAAACTCGAACAGGATTACAGAGAGTATCCAATTGTATTGGAATAGCATCGAACGAAAATGGGAGATCTTTCCCAGGCATAGGTGCTTTTAATCATATGTATTTATATGGCTACAGAGTCCTTTTCAGGTGACAAACAACTATGATATGCAGTCTGAAGTGATGAATGAAAATTCGTACCAAGGTCAGGATACAGCTGGAAAGCTTCAGCGCACCTATTCGAGTGTAGGGCGAACAGATGTGGGCTGAGGCGTGAGTAGCTGTTTGAATTGAGGAAGACGCGGTGCTAAGGTATGTGCATGCAGTTATGAAAAGCCACTTCACCAAGGTGGTGTACTGGTTAGCACATCTGCCTCCTGCGGCGCAGGTCTGGGTTCTAATGCCAGTCTTGGTAAAATTTTTCGTTATTCGTCAATTTATTATGCATCACAATGAGCACCTCATTAATAACGTGTTAGTCCATCACTGGAAAGCAGTAGAATGGCGACTCTGCATCACAGTATCTTGACAAGGCCTCGGAAGGTTTCCGAAGGTATGTGGCACCAATTGTCTACGGACAGATCACGCAATTTCGGTAAATTACGGACAGGTGGAACGTGGGTGCGGAGCTGAAGTCTTCCAGATGGGGTCCATCGGGTTCGTATCAGGCATTATTTCATGGTCTAGACATCGACGGGAGTTTACTATGCAATTGCTATAGCACATTTCTGACCTCGTGACACTGACAGCCTGCTGGAAGAGGCTATCGCTGTCAGAGATGCATCGATCACGAAGAGATGCAGGTGGTCCGCAGTGGTGTGTACGTAGCCTGCAGCTGCCATGGCGTCCTCGAACTGGCAGAATTCCAAAGGGAGCCTAGATGAATGTCCCCAGTTCCCCTCTTAACTCCCCCTAACCCCTCCGCAGCATAATACTGCCAAAACCGACCTGCATCTGCAGAGCGGTCCACGAATTGATGTGAACTGGCCGAACAGGCTACGCGTGATTCACAGTGCTTGAACCACTTTGCACAGATGGTCACGACAGCAGTATGTAAACAACTGGCCAACTTATTTTTTGCTTTTTATATGTTTTAAATATCTAAACTACCAGTCAAAAGTTTTCGATCACTCGTGGTAAAAAGTATGCGCTTTATTTCAGTTCACATACGCATCGCACGAACTAAATAGACAAACGAAGTGTATTTTCTCTCTCTATCATGAAGTACAACACAGTATGATTTATATATGATTTATATATTAGCTTCTTCGAAGTATTCATCCTTTGTCCTCAGAGCAGGTCCACAAACTCTTGGCATTCTGGAGACTTTTTGCAGATGCTGCGGTCCAAGACTTTAGCAGGGTTTAAGTCAGGTGACTGACTTGGCCAAATCATATTCTTCAGTTTTCGACGTGCTCTTTTCTATTGGCGTACCCTTCGAGAAGTTTAGAAGCATTTTTGGTATCACTGCTCTGCATCTGAAGAAACTCAGGACCAATAAGCCTCTTGCCAGGGGCTACTGCGTTGTTGTGTTCTTCTTTAAAATTCCATAAGTCATCGATTTTATTACCAGAAAAACATCCCCACACCATGACCGACCCTCCCCATGCCTCACCGTTTGTGACACACCCTCACTACTCATATCTTCTCCACGAAGTCGCCGAACAAACATTCGATGATGGCTTCCAGATACTTCAGACTTAGATTCGTCCGTGAACGACACCTTGGACCATTGCTGCACTCTCCAGTTTTTATGTTGCTCTGCCCATTGCGATCTTTTTACCTTATTGTGGTAGCGTATTAAAGTTCAACCAGGTTCACGTAGAGGCTCTCGTCACACGTCATTATTATTATTAGGTAGGCGGCATTACAGTGTTAATTGAAACTGCTCACATACTCGTACTTCGTCGCGAATTTTAGGTGCAGTACGAGTCCTCTCACGTTTATTCTATACTCTCATGAACTGACCATTCCTGTGTGATGTTATTCGTGGTATTCCACATGTTGGCACCAGTTTGCGTGAAGTGCTGGAAAGTGTACACCACTGTAGATTGTGCTGTTGTGCTACTAGAAAAGCCTTTCTGATGCAGAGGTACAATTACAGCACGTTTTTCAATTCCATGTCCCACTTCCGTCCCAGTAGGAGGTATGAACCTGATCAGCTATACAGACACAACGCTAGATCGACTGTACTGTAAACGAATGCGAACTAGCTGCTATGCAGACGGCTGAAGCAATGAGGCCTGTTCAAAAGGTACTGTGTTATGTAAAGGTGATTCATTTCTGTTGTGGACAATCATCAGCGCAGCACCATGCGAAAAATCAGTCAAATACACAAAAGAGGCGCTTAGTCTTTATATGTTATAATCAGAACGGCCGTGCGATGTAATATTTAAATCGGTAACCCTGTTGTATCCACAAATTCTTACTTGTTATAGTCACCAAAAACTTTTGACCTCTACGAGAGCTGGTTTCTCAGGATGGGGCAGGATAAGGTTACGATTGTGGATGAGCCCGTAATCAGTTACTCTCGGTTGCACAACAAATACGTAAAATTTATTTAAAGAAATTAAAATTTGAAAACAAACTCTTAAAAACACAATTGACTGTATGACGGCTCAAGGCCTTATCACAAAAAAGAATTCCACAATTTTAGGGCCGAACGCCACCAACAATAGCCTCAAACAACAATCGGCTGAAGACCTGAATTAGAAGTCAGAAGAACAATTCCAAATAGCACATATTAAGATAAATACTTCGTTTTAAAACAAACTGTAACATGGCTGAAGGCCTTATTATAAAGGAAGTGAAATTAGCACTCGGTTGAAGGCCACAAACAAATTCAAATAACAATTGGGTGAAGGCCTGAATTAGAGGTCAGGAAAACAATTCCAAATAGCACACATCTCAACAAATACCTTGCCTTTAAAATAAGTTTGCTTTTAAAAAAACTTATTGTAACACGGCTGAAGACCTTATTATGAAAGAAGTAAAATTATTGCTCGGCTGAAGGCCAGACACAACTTCAAATCTCAAATGGCTGAAGGCCTGAATTAGAAGTCAGAAGAACAATTACAAATAGCACATATTAAGATAAATACTTCATTTTAAAGCAGACTGTAACACGGCTGAAGGCTTATTATAAAGACGTGAAGATATTACTTGGCTGAAGGCCACAAACAATTTGAAATAACAAACAGCTGAAGACCTGATTTAAAAGTCGTGAAAACAATTCCAAATACCACTTTTAAAATAAATCCCTTGCTTTTAAAACATTTTTGCCTTGAAAAGACGTACTGTGACACGGCTGAAGGCCTTATCACCGAAAAAATGAAATTATTTCTCGGCTGAAGGCCACACCAACAATAATTAGAAAATTACAAATATCTTCAAAACAAGCATCACAATCTAACGAATCAGGACAATCGGTTCTCAGCAAGTGTCCCAAGGGTCGGCCTGGGCAGGTAACTCAAACATAAGGTAAGGTCAGACAGGAAGCCAAGAGTTGTACCCACGTAACAGGATGACAACTCAAACTAGGGGCAGCTGAAGCACCGATCGAACGACTAACCAATCCGCCTAACGTCCGATTTTCGGTACATCGATGGAATATTTTTGGGCAAGGGCGAAGAGACAGACAGCCCCACGTCTTCAGAAAACACCCAAGGCCGAAGGAAACACTAGAACCAAGGTAGACCTCCCAGAAAAAATATGCACAGTATAATACAAGAGGCTGTCTAACTACACGCCGTGTCGGACAGCGTCAACACGACGAGGGAAGGTATACTGCCAGAAAAGTACTCTAACCTCCAGGGCAGGTAACTGGGGTGTTAGCGGCCACAAGGCAGAAAATACTGCTGGTTGCACTTCACTAATAAGAATAATACTAAATTCAATGAGGAATAATGAATAGAGAAATACGGCTGCAATATTTCACAGCCTCGAAACACTTCACTCGTTGCCGCCAGGCTCAGTCGCCCTGGGAGCAAGAACCCGCCGGCCAGAGGCGAGATCTCAGAATAGTAGAGGTTGCATTAGCAGTTAACTCTTCACTCATCTTAGCGTCCAGGGTTCAGTGTGCAACGAAGTCGTCGCTCTCACAGCTACCCCTCCTCGATCCGGCAGTGGCAGCACGCCACCAGGGGGGCTGCACGGACCTTCTCGCTGCTGCGCCCCCAACCAACCCGATGTCCGTTCGCAACTGCCCACTGCACACAACGTGACCCGGAAATACTAGCAGTCGCTCCAAAGATAGTACCACAGTACTCGTATCGATAAGTGCTGCTGTTGCCACTCAAGGGGAAAGGAGAGCCAGCAACTTAGAACGCCAGTAAATCGAATAAGAAACGAGATGCCATAACTGCAATGGCAAGATGCCAAGCAATAAACGGCATGAACACGAGCTATGCACGGCTCACTGTAGTGTTCTCTTCAGATACCATATTTATATAATTCTATTTTTTAGATTATACTACATAAAAATGTAATAAGTGGATGGTAGGGCCAGGTCGAGATGGGCATGATGCTTTCCTTCAAAATGGATCGCATATTTTATTACATTAAAACCTTCCCTTAAAAAAAAATTCTCATGGAGTCCCATAAAGTCACAATTTAGGAGAACAAATAACTTTAAACAGCTAAATGGATATACCTCCACAACTTCCTCAGCAAAAACAAAATGCAATGTTGTGTACATAGTTCCGCGTAGTCAACGCGTACACAACTTTCCCACTAGAGCGCGCCCCGCTAAGCACAACAGCACAGGCGCAGCGCTCGTCCGTCTCCGCACTACGAGATGGCGCTGTCTTAGAGACGGACCAAATTCTGCTTCCGCCGATCCGGGTATTAATATGTCACGCAGGCAATGAGATTGCTGCTAATGTAGAACCTTTTCTCCTCGCAGATCACACTCGCGCAGTGATACCTGAACGCGCGAGGTATTATAACGAGTGTACAGACCTCCGATTAGTCAGTCTGCTTTTGTCTGCACCAGTCTGTATCAGTCTGCATCAGTCTGTACCAGTCTATAGTCAAGTTTCAGTCTGGGCCTAGTAAGATTACCATATCCCAGTACATAGCCATGAAGATAAATGAATAGACACTTTGTCAAGTATCAGAGATATGTGAGAATAAGATTAACGTACCAAGATCAAAGGAACTTCCGATTGTCAATTGTAACTAGCATCCAGAAGCAAGTTAAGTAGTTTTTAGGCTTGTAATTATTTTAATAAATGTGTGTGAAAATTAATCAAGTTCTGTTTAAAGTTGGTCGCCATCAATCTGCTACTCTAAGCGTGCAAGTGGCATTTCTATCGTCTGAGCTAACGGCAGAAGATAAACACGCCACAATAAGACCACGAGACATATTGCTGACACTCGCCTACTTCGTTAGAGCGACAAGTCAAATAATCTGATGTTGTGTGCACCGAAGGTTTTTACAGTACGCACAGCACATGCCACTACATTAATTTAAGAAAAAGCAGCATAATAAAACAGTATACTTAAGACTCATATTCTACACACGGAAAATACTTCTACGAAATGAAATGCGCTAAACCTCTATAAAACTAATTTTTACATAGACAAACAACCATCTACATTTATCGACATAGTTAACGAATGTTATAAGCTGAAGTTAAAATACAGCAAACCCGAAAGACGAGATAGATCTGCGCTCATAAATTCATAAATGAATGAATTTGCCTTAAGCTTGCTACACCAACGTTTTCTAAATCATAATCAGCATCTTCCCGGATAATAGTCGAGGCCACCCAGCACTTCCTCCACATGCAGCGAGATGTATCAAGGTCCACAACCCCAACATATTCTCAGTTCGAATATAATAGATTTTATTGAAACCGAGAATCTTATGTCCACGGATCAGCATGGTTTTAGAAAGCATCGCTCGTGCGAAACTCAGCTCACTCTTTACTCACATGATATACTGCCAGCTTTGGATGAAGGGCAACAGGCAAATGTGTTTGACATAGTACCTCACTGCAGGCTGTTAATGAAGATACGAGCATATGAAATAAGTTCACAGAGATATGTGTAGTTCAAACACTTCTTAAATAATAGAACGCAGTATGTTGTCCTCGATGGCCAGTGTTCGTCAGCGACAAAACTAACGTCAGGAGTGCCCTAGGGAAGTTGATAGCACCGCTGCTGTTCTTTCTATACATAAATGATTTGGCGGGCAGAGTGGACAGCAATCTACGGTTGTTTGCTGATGATTCTGTGGCGCGCAGTAAGAAGAGTGACTGTAGGAGGGGAGAGGACGACTTAGACAAAATTTCTGGTTGGTGTGATGAATGGCAGCTAGTCCTAAATGAGGAAAAACGTAAGTTAATAAGGATGAATAGGAAGAATAGACCTGTAATGATGGGTTACAGTATTACCAGTGTCCTAGTTGACACTGACTTCAAGAAGAATGTAATAATTCCAATCCCAAAGAAAGCAGGTGTTGACAGATGTGAAAATTACCGAAATATCAGTTTAATAAGCCACGGTTGCGAAATACTAACACGAATTCCTTACAGACGAATGGAAAAACTGGTAGAAGCCAACCTCGGGGAAGGTCAGTTTGGATTCCGTAGAAATCTTGGAACACGTGAGGCAATACTGACCCTTCGACTTATCTTAGAAGAAAGATTAAGGAAAGGCAAACGTACATTTCTGGCATTTGTAGACTTAGAGAAAGCTTTTGACAATGTTGACTGGAATGCTCTCTTTCAAATTCTGAAGGTGGCAGGGGTAAAATACAGGGAGCGAAAGGCTATTTACAATTTGTACAGAAACCAGATGGCAGTTATAAGAGTCGAGGGACATGAAAGGAAAGCAGTGGTTGGGAAGGGAGTGAGACAAGGTTGTAGCCTCTCCCCGATGTTATTCAATCTGTATATTGAGCAAGCAGTGAAGGAAACAAAAGAAAAATTCGGAGTAGGTATTAAAACCCAAGAAATAAAAACCTTGAGGTTCGCCGATGACATTGCAATTCTGTCAGAGACAGGTAAGGACTTGGAAGAGCGGTTGAACGGAATGGACAGTGTCTTGAAAGGAGGATATAAGATGAACATCAACAAAAGCAAAACGAGGATAATGGAATGTAGTCGAATTAAGTCGGGTGATGCTGAGCGAATTAGATTAGGAAATGAGACGCTTAAAGTAGTAAAGGGGTTTTGCTATTTGGGGAGCAAAATAACTGATGATGGTCGAAGTAGAGAGGATATAAAATGTAGACTGGCAATGGCAAGGAAAGCGTTTCTGAAAAAGAAAAAATTGTTAACATCGAGTATAGATTTAAGTGTCAGGAAGTCGTTTCTGAAAGTATTTGCATGGAGCGTAGCCACGTACGGAAGTGAACCTTGACAATAACTAGTTTGGACGAGAAGAGAATAGAAGCTTTCGAAATGTGGTGCTACAGAAGAATGCTGAAGATTATATGGGTAGATCACATAACTAATGAGGAGGTATTGAATAGAATTGGGGAGAAGAGGAGTTTGTGGCACAACTCGACTATAAGAAGGGATCGGTTGGTAGGACATGTTCTGAGGCATCAAGGGATCACCAATTTAGTATTGGAGGGCAGCGTGGAGGGTAAAAATCGTAGAGGGAGACCAAGAGATGAATACACTAAAGAGATTCAGAAGGATGTAGGTTGCAGTGGGTATTGGGAGATGAAGAAGCTTGCACAGGATAGAGTAGCATTGAGAGTTGCATGAAACCAGTCTCTGGATTGAAGACTGAAGAGAGAGAGAGAGAAAGAGAGTTGGCACTGTCAAATGGGAATCCCTGAAGACTCACTATTAACACTATTGAAAAAATTTAGAGAACCGCCTTCTGAAGCTGACTGCCGACAGGTTGTACTGCCGCCAACATACTTTGTGCTTAATGTCCACGAAAATGAGATAGGAGAAGTTAGATTTCATACGGTGGCACATAGACAGTCGTTTTTCCATCGCTCTATTTGCGAGTGGAACAGGAAAGGAAATGACGGGGTACTCTGCGCCACGAACCGTACGGTAGCTTGCAGGAGTATCTATGTATATGTAGATGTAGAACAGACAGCCTTAACACACTGGATGACTCGACGGCAGCTGCCGCCGTTGACGATACAGGGCCAGGGAAACAAGCAAGTCCAGGTCGTAGGAGCAATGTGATCTGGCGAGTTGGGAAGCTGACGGCTAAAGAAGACCCCGCCCCCCCCCCCCTCCCGGCTGTCGTCCCTCCCCGGCGGGCCGGGAAGCTTCCTTTCCGGAGTGTCGGCGCTCAACAGGGCGCATCGCATCCTGGGGAAGCAACGCCGGCCACCCTACGTTGACACAATATGTCTACATTACTTTCGGACCTAGAGCTTGTTTCAGATGGTGTTTGCTTTATTTTGATAGCAACACGTTAGGTTACATACTAGACTATTATGTTACTGTTCCTTCATTTTATTACTGTTATACTCGTACTTGACAAAATCTAAATTATTTTTTAGGACATTTGTCAAAGTAAACTCCCATGTTTTTTGAACAACTTCTTCTTTTAAAAGTTCGGCAGCCGTACATCGGAGGAGTCAGTTTTCCCAGTCTTTGCAGCAGCTTCAAGTGGTAGGGCCTTTAACAAGTCACTCACATTCTTATGAACGTTCAGAGTCCCAAAAAGACGTCCCTTGAACACATTTTTCAATTTACGAAGAAGAAAAAAGTTACAATCACAGATCAGGTGCAGAGGAGGGCTGTGGAGCAACAGAAACGCCTTTTGAGGTCAAAAATTCCATGATGGAAGTACGTGTGTCACATGTGGCGTTATGATGATGCAAGATCCAGTTCTATGCACTGACCAGTCTGACTAGATTAACTCTTTCATGCCCCTTGCAAGGACATCTTTGCAAAACACTTGGCTGACAGTTTGTGCTGGAGGAACAATCTCACAAGACGTTTCCGTCGGTTTTCCAAGTTGAAAGTCTCCCTGAACGAGGTTCGTTTCCAACGTCTTCTCGGCCTTAAGAAAATAATTTGTACCATCCTTGTGCTCTTGATAAGGAATGTTGCCCACAGGTCTGTTTCAAATTTTCAGAGATATCTCTCGTGGATTCCCCAAGTTTAACTCAAAACATCATGCCATAACGTTACTCTAAATTCCGCTGTTCCATGTTCGTAACACCAACAAAATCACAACTTGTGCTCTTAAAGATCACACGATGGCTGTACGGAGCTGACCGACTATTTGGAAGGGACGAACACACCGGTCTACACAGGTAGAGCAAAATAGTGTTGCCAGATCTCTCGCACTGTTGTCAGTCTCATTGCCTTTCCCTCACACATCTCGTATTTGCACATCATCCACATATTACCATATTGCTCGTAGAGGCTATTCAAGTGTGAATTACAGTTCCTGATATTTGTTCTAACGCAACTGTTAACTGAGGAATTTTCTGGAAGAAAGGCTAATAAGACCAAACGATTGTTTGACATTGACAGTTTAAATACTTACTTTTAATACACTTGAATAACAACCAGGTTCTAACATACAGTTATATTTTAGTATGATGAATACTACTATTAAGTAAGTATTTCCACAATACTAGATATTTTAACGTATGTTACTAATGTAAAAAATAATATTTCTGATAAACATTTATCGGCCATCTTCCCATAAATCAGTGTCAGTAGGTTAAAACGAGCAAAAATTTCTGTCATCAAATATTGTTTTAACCCTCACAGCACAGTAAAACATAATAGTAATATTATTAGTAATAACAGATACGACCAGGAAATCCTCAAAAGAGAAGAAAAATAAAATAAGAAACTAAATTCATAATAAAATACAATTATAGAAACAAATCCACTGTTTTCTCCTGTCTCCATACCTGACGATGGAGAGATACTGACATAATTTTTAGTTGCTGATGGACCTTTTGTTTCTTCTCTTTCCTGAATTGGTGTCTATTTTCTGAACAGCGTTTGACAGCTGGTGACTGTCTTCAGGCACATTGTTTAAACACAAACTTCTTTCATCATCCGTCTACTTAAATAAATTCCTGGCCTACTTTCCTCTTTCTGGCTTCATTGGATCAAATGCCACTGTTGATAGTCTCACGCCTTTCAGTACTCCATTATTGTATTTCTGTTTTCAAACACGGAATTATCTGAATGGAACTTCGTATGTTAGTGAGCGTGTTACTGAACCAACTGCCGATGCTCAAAGTAAACTGACCTGCATAGTAAGCACTCACTACAGAAAACTGAATGAGAAGCGCTGAGTGTACGCGCACCAAGGAAGCGCTGACGTGATCTTTGGCGTTCAGATAATGAAAAAAGACATTGGAAGAACATTCTACATAACACGATGATTATTCTTAAACAATCTGCCGAAAAAGGGCCTCTATTCCGGGAAATGTATCAATGGCAGTTCTTCTGGTATATTTGCTGTAATAAATATAAACTGGTACTAATGATGAAGTGAGTATTTGAGCAATGACTGAAAAGAGCTGCAGTAAAAGTTAAATATCAAACGGTAACCACTGTATGGGCGCTGAAAATTACGCCACCACATTCAAGACAAAAGAGATTGTGTGCTCAGCCTTGAAAGTAACATCTGTTAATTGGTTATTAGTGAATGAAATACCACAAATTTCTCACTTACGACAGAAGTGGGGGAGACGAGTATCCTAGCGTCAGAATGCTGACATTAGACAGGAATGCTGCAGATTTTTAACGACGCCACTGTCCTGAGAGCAGGCTGTTAGGTAACGGCTAATAGCCACCACTGTAAACATTTAGGACCTCTAGCTATGTAATTAGGCGGGGATTGTGGAAAGCATCCAGTGACACGCGGTGAGCGAACGAGCTGCCCCCCGCCTCGGTTCTCGACATCCTCAGGTTCCCGCTTCCGGCTCGTTAGCAGCACGCGATCCGGGCCAGCTGACGCCGTGGTTAGGGACCCTCTGTCTCGAGGACTCGCGTTCGAAACCCTGTCTGGCAATCACGATTTACGATAGTGGTGAGGTTATTCAGCTGAACAGGCCATGGTCCATTTCTTTCTAGAACCTTGTTCCACCGAGTTATATGGTCATAAAGGTTTTGCCTGATTATAAAAAAATGTTTCTGAGGAGAAGCTATGTGGTTTGTGGAAAATGGTGTCTTAACTCATAGAGTTTTTTGTGAAGACACTTCCACACGTGCTCCATTTGTGATCCACAGAACATCTAGATGATGCTCAATTTCTCCCAACGGCTTTTCCAACATCTTATCTCTCATCGCCTCTGCAGCACCTCGTATTCGTGAGTTAAGAGATTGTACGTCAGGAACTGGTGAACTGAACACTTCATGTTTCACGTCAAGAGAGGTTACGTCCGATGAAAGAAGTAGCCGCGATGTTGTACAGTCTCTACCGATCCATCTAACCGGAATTGTATCATCCAAGAACTGGCGAACATGTAAGTCCCTGCGTAACGATGCACCATCTTGTAGAAACACTACCTGTGGTTAAAATTCTGGTATCTGAGGTGCAACATAGACTTCCAACATGTCCAGGTAAACCGTTGCCGTAATGGTGGGCTCAGTGAGAAAGAACGATCCAGTAATTGTGTTGTGCATTAAGCCAAGCCTGCCGCTGCGGCCGAGCTGTTCTAGGCGCTTCCCTCTGGAACCGCGCTGCTGCTACGGTCGCAGGTTCGAACCCTGCATAGGGCATGGATGTATGTGATGTCGTTAGGTTAGTTAGGTTTAATTAGTTCTAAGTCTAGGGGACTGATGATCTCAGATGTTAAGTCCTGTAGTGCTTAGAACCATTTGAACAATTAAGCCAAAAAACACATTTACTTTTGGGCTGTTCCTTGTCTTCTGTACCACGATATGTGGGCTCTCTGACCCCCAAACCATGACTTTATGCTCGTTTACTTTCCCAGAGATCTGAAAAAGTACGATACTGCAGAGGCTGTGTTATTCCGATTACGATACAAAGTTCCTTTGGCCATGCATGCGTGTCCAAAGGAACTTTGCATCGTAATCAGAATAATACAGGCTGTGCAGTATCGGATTTCTCTGCCGATACCGGGCAAGCGATTTTCAAGTGCTGCGTCTGACCTGTGAATGAATATACATAATGGATGTACGACTCCATGTCGTAGACGCGTGGGTGACGACATATGGAAGTTTGTGTACGGCCGTTATTCGTGCACGGATAGCCTAAGGTAAGGCGACCGCTCGCGATAAGCGGGAAATCCGCGTTCGAGACCCGGTCCGGCACAAATTTTCATTGTCATTACATTCTACAGCTGATGGTTGTTATTATTCGCAGTTGAATTTAACGTATGTCAAAATGTCGCTTTATCGTAAAAGCAAACTTTATTAAGGCAGTCATTGCCTGCATCGGTCCGTTCCAGCACGTTTTCAGCAAACTCAGCACGTCTGAGCCCTTCAGTTGGCTGCACAGCTTTCAGGATTTGCACATTACATGCATTGATATGCAGCCGTTTGTGTAAAGAGTTTACGTTAGTGCTCTGAAGCAACCCTGTTCTTCTGCAACGACACCGCACCGCGTCGATTGCCACGGGCTGCAGGGTGTCAACCGTGGCCTCTCTCACTCCACGTCTGCCACTTCTTGCATTTTCACCAACACCGCCAGTTTCTTTAAACTTTGCGTATCATCCCTACATGTGCTTCAAATCAGGTACATTTCGACCAAAGGGCGCTTCGCAGCTTTCGCTGAACTGTAATAGGCGAACGTGGTACATGAAATCAAAAGACACGCTATTTAGACAGCAGCACTCCTGTATTAAGCTGCGTGTTACGGGAGAGAGAGAGAGAGAGAGAGAGAGAGAGAGAGAGAGAAAAGAAATCAAATGCTGTCAGAGCACATGCAGAGGTATATCCATAAAAACTCATGACTTAAGCTAAAATAAAGCAGCGTAGACATGTGGAAATGCATCCATAAAAAACCGTATGAGCTAAGCTGCCATCTGCAACAAACAGTATGGCTGTACCTGGCATACTTCCATAGAAATATCTTTTTAAGTCGAGGAAAGACTGTGTACTCACCCTGAATAAGGAATGATACCCAAAGTGAAATATGAAAAATAAGCTATATCCATCTTTAACACAGGCAATTTTTCCAGACAGGCTAAATTATACCCTATTTAAATCTTCTTGTAAGAAAAGCGAGAGTACAGATTTTGATAATTATCATCCAATTTCCTTACTGGCATCTTTTTCCAAAATACACTCCTGGAAATTGAAATAAGAACACCGTGAATTCATTGTCCCAGGAAGGGGAAACTTTATTGATACATTCCTGGGGTCAGATACATCACATGATCACACTGACAGAACCACAGGCACATAAACACAGGCAACAGAGCATGCACAATGTCGGCACTAGTACAGTGTATATCCACCTTTCGCAGCAATGCAGGCTGCTATTCTCCCATGGAGACGATCGTAAAGATGCTGGATGTAGTCCTGTGGAACGGCTTGCCATGCCATTTCCACCTGGCGCCTCAGTTGGACCAGCGTTCGTCCTTGACGTGCAGACCGCGTGAGACGACGCTTCATCCAGTCCCAAACATGCTCAATGGTGGACAGATCCGGAGATCTTGCTGGCCAGGGTAGTTGACTTACACCTTCTAGAGCACGTTGGGTGGCACGGGATACATGCGGACGTGCATTGTCCTGTTGGAACAGCAAGTTCCCTTGCCGGTCTAGGAATGGTAGAACGATGGGTTCGATGACGGTTTGGATGTACCGTGCACTATTCAGTGTCCCCTCGACGATCACCAGTGGTGTACGGCCAGTGTAGGAGATCGCTCCCCACACCATGATGCCGGGTGTTGGCCCTGTGTGCCTCGGTCGTATGCAGTCCTGATTGTGGCGCTCACCTGCACGGCGCCAAACACGCATACGACCATCATTGGCACCAAGGCAGAAGCGACTCTCATCGCTGAAGACGACACGTCTCCATTCGTCCCTCCGTTCACGCCTGTCGCGACACCACTGGAGGCGGGCTGCACGATGTTGGGGCGTGAGCGGAAGACGGCCTAACGGTGTGCGGGACCGTAGCCCAGCTTCATGGAGACGGTTGCGAATGGTCCTCGCCGATACCCCAGGAGCAACAGCGTCCCTAATTTGCTGGGAAGTGGCGGTACGGTCCCCTACGGCACTGCGTAGGATCCTACGGTCTTGGCGTGCATCCGTGCGTCGCTGCGGTCCGGTCCCAGGTCGACGGGCACGTGCACCTTCCGCCGACCACTGGCGACAACATCGATGTACTGTGGAGACCTCACGCCCTAGGTGTTAAGCAATTCGGCGGTACGTCCACCCGGCCTCCCGCATGCCCACTATACGCCCTCGCTCAAAGTCCGTCAACTGCACATACGGTTCACGTCCACGCTGTCGCGGCATGCTACCACTCTTAAAGACTGCGATGGAGCTCCGTATGCCACGGCAAACTGGCTGACACTGACGGCGGCGGTGCACAAATGCTGCGCAGCTAGCGCCATTCGACGGCCAACACCGCGGTTCCTGGTGTGTCCGCTGTGCCGTGCGTGTGATCATTGCTTGTACAGCCCTCTCGCAGTGTCCGGAGCAAGTATGGTGGGTCTGACACACCGGTGTCAATGTGTTCTTTTTTCCATTTCCAGGAGTGTATTATACACATTCTTCACAGATGAAAGAGTTATTATAGTTAATCACTTCACAGAGATCGCAACACAATTAGTTGTTCACAAGTAGTTGTTCACAAAATTTTGTTAATAATTATTATGTGGCCCTCTGCAAATTGAGTCTCTCTTCGTTCGAGTGCAACATACAGAAAACCCACAATAGTTAATGTATAACGTGAACAGTAATCGGACACCAGGCTGAAAAGATTCAAATTTTAGAATTTTCATATTAAGGAAAATTTGGTATGTAAACAAAGTTATTGAGCTTCTTAAACAACTACTTTGGTCAACTAATGCTTTTCGCATAATTGCTGATTTCAAAAACAGATAAATCTGTGTACTTTATATTTTATACGTTTGCACTCAAAGGGCTGATGCCATAGCTCTTGCGTGGCAAGCCAGGCCTGCCACCAGCTCCTTTTGCACCTGCCTGCGGAACATTCCCCTCACTCATCCTCTTTCCTAAGACTAGATTCGTGTAAACGTCTTTCAGTTTTCTCATTTAAAAGCGTGTAAGTAAGGCAAAGAAACACTTTTCGTTCTCAAACAATTTATAGTCATTAATATGTTTGAGGCGTGGCGGCTTTAATTTTGGCATGCATGGCACTCCGCTGGCGCCACTAACATCTTAGGCCTTAGGTATCGATCCTGATCATGTGTCGGGAGTTAGAGTCTTTGGTTGAGGGATGTGTTGTTGACAAGACATTCAAGTGGTTCAAATGGCTCTGAGGACTATGCGACTTAACTTCTGAGGTCATCAGTCGCCTAGAACTTGGAACTAATTAAACCTAACTAACCTAAGGACATCACACACATCCATGCCCGAGGCAGGATTCGAACCTGCGACCGTAGCGGTCACGCGGCTCCAGACTAAAGCGCCTAGAACCGCAAGGCCACACCGGCCGGCGACAAGACATTCCTGTCAGGTATAATTTGTTAGGTATTACCTATAACTAGGGTGGGGTAGCAGAGATTCTCCTTCGAACGGGCTCGAGATTTGCCGATACGCCGCAGCGTTCGACACAGTACCTAGCTTGTCTGAACGTAACATTTGAATTGCATGGCGCTGGTCCTAGGGATACACAAGGAACTACGAACTACCCACAGTAATAAGTTATGGCTCTGCTTAAAATTTGACCATTTCGTAAAACACTGAAGGAAATAGCACTAAATCCTACCACTGCACCAACTCCTATTGCGTTTGAACAAATTTACAAAAAAGAGTTTTCATATGGCACTGCTGTGTATAGATATCTAAACATTGGTGCTGATTTTTAAGTAAAGGTAACAGACCAAGACGAAAATTATGTCCCCAAAAAATGTTACTTGACAGCACCCTGTATACATTTTGTTTTATGAGTGGCGGTAATGGTTTACGAGGTAGGTTGCAAATGAGCAGTACAATCCCTGTTCACATTATAGAATAAGAGATTTAAACGTTACCATACCATAATGAGATTTTCACTCTGCAGCGGTTTGTGCGCTGATATGAAACTTCCTGGCAGATTAAAACTGTGTGCCCGACCGAGACTCGAACTCGGGACCTTTGCCTTTCGCGGGCAAGTGCTCTACCATCTGAGCTACCGAAGCACGACTCACGCCCGGTCCTCACAGCTTTACTTCTGCCAGTATCTCGTCTCCTACCTTCCAAACTTTACAGGAGCTCTTCTGCGAACCTTGCTCCTGAAAGGAGTGCTAGTTCTGCAAGGTTCGCAGAAGAGATCCTGTAAAGTTCAACTTTACAGGAGCTCTCCTGCGAACCTTGCTCCTGAAAGGAGTGGTAGTTCTGCAAGGTTCGCAGAAGAGCTCCTGTAAAGTTCGGAATGTAGGAGACGAGATAGTGGCAGAAGTAAAGCTGTGAGGACCGGGCGTGAGTCGTGCTTCGGTAGCTCAGATGGATTAGCCGGCACGGTAGCTCAGCGTGTTCGGTCAGAGAGCCGGTTGGCCTCTGTAATAAAAAACTGAGTGGAACGATCAACCACCGAACTTGAACAGGCTGTCTTGCGGCGTCCGCAACGACCAAACACAACGATCAATAACGAACAAAATGAAAAAAAAAAAAAGATGGTAGAGTACTTGACCGCGAAAGGCAAAGGTCCCGAGTTCGAGTCTCGGTCGGGCACACAGTTTTAATCTGCCAGGAAGTTTCGTTACCATACCATGTTTTAATCAGTCGGAAAACAAGACGGCAACATTTATATGAAACAATCAGGAACTGAATGTTGAACTAACGAAATGTATCGCAGTCCAGTGACTGTAATTTTTATAGCGAGCATGAATTACAGTGGCAAGACTTTTTTTTTTCATTTATTGAATTTCAATTCCCCCGAAGGGGGCGGGCTGGCAGCAGCTTAGTATGCCGCTCTTCAGCCGACAGATTTTGTGACAAAGATCAAGAGAACAAATAATACAAAACAGGCGATAAAACCGGAGACTTAGAGAGTAACAAGGCGAAAAGAAATCGTGGAACTTAAAACAACAACACAGGGATGATGACGCTAATAAAAATACACTCCTGGAAATGGAAAAAAGAACACATTGACACCGGTGTGTCAGACCCACCATACTTGCTCCGGACACTGCGAGAGGGCTGTACAAGCAATGATCACACGCACGGCACAGCGGACACACCAGGAACCGCGGTGTTGGCCGTCGAATGGCGCTAGCTGCGCAGCATTTGTGCACCGCCGCCGTCAGTGTCAGCCAGTTTGCCGTGGCATACGGAGCTCCATCGCAGTCTTTAAGAGTGGTAGCATGCCGCGACAGCGTGGACGTGAACCGTATGTGCAGTTGACGGACTTTGAGCGAGGGCGTATAGTGGGCATGCGGGAGGCCGGGTGGACGTACCGCCGAATTGATCAACACGTGGGGCGTGAGGTCTCCACAGTACATCGATATCCAGTGAAGTTATTAGCGAATGCGAATGTGAAATGATCTGGGTTAAGTTAAGTATCAAAGGTGGGTCAGATATGATAGTCGGATGCTTCTATAGACCACCTGCATCAGCAACCGTAATAGTTGAGCGCCTCAGAGAGAACCTGCAGAACGTCGTGAAGAAGTTTCGTGATCATACTATTGTAATAGGGGGAGACTTCAATCTACCAGGTATAGAATGGGATAGTCACACAATCAGAACTGGAGCCAGGGACAGAGACTCTTGTGACATTATCCTGACTGCCTTGTCCGAGAATTACTTCGAGCAGATAGTTAGAGAACCAACTCGTGAAGCTAACGTTTTAGACCTCATAGCAACAAATAGACCGGAACTTTTCGACTCCGTGAATGTAGAAGAGGGTATCAGTGATCATAAGTCAGTGGTTGCATCAATGACTACAAGTGTAATAAGAAATGCCAAGAAAGGAAGGAAAATATATTTGCTTAACAAGAGTGATAGGGCACAAATCGCAGAATATCTGAGTGACCACCATCAAACATTCATTTCTGAGGAAGAGGATGTGGAACAAAAATGGAAAAAATTCAGGAACATCGTCCAGTACGCCTTAGATAAGTTCGTACCGACTAAGGTCCAAAGCGAGGGGAAAGATCCACCGTGGTATAACAATCATGTACGAAAGGTACCACGGAAACAAAGAAAGCTTCATCATAGGTTTAAGAGTAGTCGAATCATAGCTGATAAGGAAAAGCTGAACGAAGCGAAAAAGAGCGTAAAGAGAGCAATGAGAGAAGCATTCAACGAATTCGAACATAAAACATTGGCAAACAATCTAAAGAAGAACCCTAAAAAGTTTTGGTCATATGTAAAATCGGTAAGTGGATCTAAATCCCCTATTCAGTCACTCGTTGACCACGATGGCACCGAAACAGAGGACGACCGAAGAAAGGCAGAAATACTGAATTCAGTGTTCCGAAACTGTTTCACTGCGGAAAATCGTAACACGGTCCCTGACTTCAGCCGTCGCACGGACGCCAAAATGGAAAATATTGAAATAAACGATATCGGAATTGAAAAACAACTGCTATCACTTAGTAGCGGAAAAGCATCCGGACCAGACGAGATACCCTTAAGATTCTACAGTGATTATGCTAAAGAACTTGCCCCCTTTCTATCAGCAATTTATCGTAGATCGCTGGAAGAACGTAAAGTACCTAGCGACTGGAAGAAAGCGCAGGTCGTTCCCATTTTCAAGAAGGGTCATAAATCAGATGCGAATAATTATAGGCCTATTTCGCTTACGTCAATCTGTTGTAGAATAATGGAACATGTTTTGTGTTCTCGTATTATGACGTTCTTAGATAATACAAATCTCCTTCATCATAACCAACATGGATTCCGCAAACAGAGATCATGTGAAACTCAGCTCGCCCTATTTGCCCAAGAAATTCACAGTGCCGTAGACACTGGCGAGCAGATTGATGCCGTATTCCTGGACTTCAGGAAGGCGTTTGATACGGTTCCGCACTTACGTTTAGTGAAAAAAATACGAGCTTACGGAATATCAGACCAGGTTTGTGATTGGATTCAGGATTTCCTAGAAGAAAGATCACAACATATCATTCTTAACGGTTCAAAATCTGCAGATGTAGAGGTAATTTCGGGAGTACCGCAGGGAAGCGTGATAGGACCTTTATTGTTTACAATATACATAAATGACTTAGTTGACAACATCGGTAGCTCCGTGAGGCTATTTGCAGATGACACGGTTGTCTACAAGAAAGTAGCAACATCAGAAGACTCGTACGTACTCCAGGAGGACCTGCAGAGGATTAATGCATGGTGCGACAGCTGGCAGCTTTCCCTAAACGTAGATAAATGTAATATAATGCGCATACATAGGGGCAGAAATCCATTCCAGTACGATTATGCCATAGGTGGTAAATTATTGGAAGCGGTAACGACCGTAAAATACTTAGGAGTTACTATCCGGAGCGATCTGAAGTGGAATGATCACATAAAACAAATAGTGGGAAAAGCAGGCGCCAGGTTGAGATTCATAGGAAGAATTCTAAGAAAATGTGACTCATCGACGAAAGAAGTAGCTTACAAAACGCTTGTTCGTCCGATTCTTGAGTATTGCTCATCAGTATGGGACCCTTACCAGGTTGGATTAATAGAAGAGATAGACATGATCCAGCGAAAAGCAGCGCGATTCGTCATGGGGACATTTAGTCAGCGCGAGAGCGTTACAGAGATGCTGAACAAGCTCCAGTGGCGGACACTTCAAGAAAGGCGTTACGCAATACGGAGAGGTTTATTATCGAAATTACGAGAGAGCACATTCCGGGGACAGATGGGCAACATATTACTACCGCCCACATATATCTCGCGTAATGATCACAACGAAAAGATCCGAGAAATTAGAGCAAATACGGAGACTTACAAGCAGTCGTTCTTCCCACGCACAATTCGTGAATGGAACAGGGAAGGGGGGATCAGATAGTGGTACAATAAGTACCCTCCGCCACACACCGTAAGGTGGCTCGCGGAGTATAGATGTAGATGTAGATGTAGATGTTGTCGCCAGTGGTCGGCGGAAGGTGCACGTGCCCGTCGACCTGGGACCGGACCGCAGCGACGCACGGATGCACGCCAAGACCGTAGGATCCTACGCAGTGCCGTAGGGGACCGTACCGCCACTTCCCAGCAAATTAGGGACGCTGTTGCTCCTGGGGTATCGGCGAGGACCATTCGCAACCGTCTCCATGAAGCTGGGCTACGGTCCCGCACACCGTTAGGCCGTCTTCCGCTCACGCCCCAACATCGTGCAGCCCGCCTCCAGTGGTGTCGCGACAGGCGTGAATGGAGGGACGAATGGAGACGTGTCGTCTTCAGCGATGAGAGTCGCTTCTGCCTTGGTGCCAATGATGGTCGTATGCGTGTTTGGCGCCGCGCAGGTGTGCGCCACAATCAGGACTGCATACGACCGAGGCACACAGGGCCAACACCCGGCATCATGGTGTAGGGAGCGATCTCTTACACTGGCCGTACACCACTGGTGATCGTCGAGGGGACACTGAATAGTGCACGGTACATCTAAACCGTCATCGAACCCATCGTTCTACCATTCCTAGACCGGCAAGGGAACTTGCTGTTCCAACAGGGCAATGCACGTCCGCATGTATCCCGTGCCACCCAACGTGCTCTAGACGGTGTAAGTCAACTACCCTGGCCAGCAAGATCTCCGGATCTGTCCCCCATTGAGCATGTTTGGGACTGGATGAAGCGTCGTCTCACGCGGTCTGCACGTCCAGCACGAACGCTGGTCCAACTGAGGCGCCAGGTGGAAATGGCATGGCAAGCCGTTCCACAGGACTACATCCAGCATCTCTACGATCGTCTCCATGGGAGAATAGCAGCCTGCATTCCTGCGGAAGGTGGATATACACTGTACTAGTGCCGACATTGTGCATGCTCTGTTGCCTGTGTCTATGTGCCTGTGGTTCTGTCAGTGTGATCATGTGATGTATTTGACCCCAGGAATGTGTCAATAAAGTTTCCCCTTCCTGGGACAATGAATTCACGGTGTTCTTATTTCAATTTCCAGGAGTGTACATACGAAGCAGACGGGGAAAACAATAGACAATTATAAAAACACGGCGACAGTCTGGATTCTGTTCGCAAAGGACATAAAATTCACACCTAGCGACAGCATGGTTTCTGTTCGCAACACGAGAATGACAAACAACACTGAATAGTCACTGGAACACTGCACTAAAAAGTTGGCAAATGTGACACCACAGTCGATAGCAGGTGGGGGGAAACTGGACAGAAGATGGGAAAACAAAAAAGGGGGGAAAGGAGAGGAAAAGCGAAGGGGGGGGGGAGCCGGGAAAGGAGCTGAAGGAGGATGAGGACCCATAAGAGCGGTGGGGGGCAGATGCGACAGGGAGTGGGGTAGGCAGAGGAGGGGAATACAAAGGGACTGGGGGGGGGAGAAGGGAGGTAGTGAGAGGGTTAGTGGGGAGAAAAACAGGACGGAAGGGGGGGGGGAAGAGGGAGCCCAGGGAAAGGACAGAGGAAAGGAGGGGGATTGAGGATCAGAGTTGATAGGAAGGATAAATGGAGGGAGAGAGGGCATCATCTGGGAGGGGGAGGTGACGGAAGCCACCTTGGGAAAGGAGATGTAGGGTGTAGAGATGGAGGGTATGGGGACACAATGGTGAAGACGTGGCAGGGGGCGGGGATGGGAGAGGAGAGGAGCAACCAGGGGGTGAGGGGGTTCAAGACGGCGGGAGGTGTAGAGGATGCGGATATGTTCGAGGAATAGGAGCAGATGGGGGAAAGGAATGAGATCATAGAGGATCCGCGTGGGGGACGGGAGGTGGATACGGAAGGCGAGGCGGAGTGCATGACGCTCAAGGGTCTGGAGGGACTGATAGAATTTGGGGGGGGGGGGGCTGGCAAGACTCGTCTTTGTGAAAGTACCATTAGACGTCCTCACACCGCGGGATGAGTGAAACCTCGAAAATTGGACGGAATCATTATTGCAATCTTTTATTCATTTATTAGTTTCCGTCGTTAGTCATGATCTGGAGCATAGAATATATTTTATTCCGTGTTTCACAGTTATTTTTGTTTCCAAATTCCACAGTGCATTAAAAAAAGCTAAGACGAGTCGTTGTGGTAGTACTAACGAAAATCACTAGATCGCGCGCCGATCAAAAGGTCGAACAGAACCCGACATTCCACAAACTGTGCCGTAAGCTGCTCGAACAGTTCAAATAGTGTTCAAACACAGCTCTGCCTATAGCCTAAAATTGTTAGTTTCCCAAATCCTAGAATATCTTAGTTTGTGTATGTTTGCTGACTTCATTTGTGAATCAAAATTGGTTTAAGACTGAAATATACTTACACAAATTGAATTTTTCTTGCTTTTATATTTGCAACATCTTGTATTATCCGCCTAGTTTCCAAACTGTCTAACATCTCATGTTCTATTTAAAATAATAGCTACATTAGTAAGTCTTTGCTGATGCATTTTTGATCTTAAATATTTTTATGATTTTTAGTTCTGAGAAGCTCTTTCACCAGACGGAATTATAACTGCCGGAGTAATATATATTCTTATTGTTAATGCTG
This sequence comes from Schistocerca piceifrons, assembly GCF_021461385.2. Lineage (NCBI taxonomy): Eukaryota > Metazoa > Arthropoda > Insecta > Orthoptera > Acrididae > Schistocerca > Schistocerca piceifrons. The sequence goes on along the minus strand of NC_060145.1, from coordinate 479,201,920 downwards.
TGTTGGAGAAAGATGATATCAGATCATCTGCAAAAAGATATTACACACTGGTTTGGTGATCACAACACTGATTTTGCAATTTTAAAGAGTCATTTTCAGTTTCAGTCCTCATTTTGTCTTCAAGTTTCAGATCTAAATATTTATAATTTTTCACTAATTCTTCTCTGTAGTAGCTAAATAATTTACTACTGAAAAAGCTCGTCAAATCTATCTGTCAACGAAATTAATGTCTGATCTAGAATTGAAAAGGATCTTGACACTGTAATTGTTTTGGGGTCTATGAAAACTTCACCACAATTTTCATACTGAAATTGTGTCAGTTCTCTTCTCGGACGAAGTATGTCTACTGCTTCAACATTTAGTTTGAGTGCCACTTTGACAGATCAGATTACACTTTTAGCAAACATTTTACAATAGAAACAATCAACTGAATCTTTTGAAACAGACTATTTCTATCAACTATTTCGTCATTAGAAAGGTTTCTGTAATAGTAAGTGTTTGACAAAATCAGAATTAATAGTAGCAGGCCACAACGCTGCGTCATTACTAACCGTCAGACTGTTACAAACGGCTTTTGTGCTGCTTGAAGATTCGTCAGCAGTACGTTCGCTTGTATCACTGTTATCTTTAAGGGCTGCTGAAAAACTACGACTGCAACGTGTCTTTTTGTCTCGAGATACTTCCACATGTTCAGGTCCTGACGTCGACGATGTAACACAGCCAAAAATTTCTTGAAATTCCTTACCAGACTTCGTTAAAAATTTCCCTGTAGAACCTGTCAGTTTTACTTTGTCGCTCCTTCTCTCGCTCCTGGTGACAAAATTGAGACCTAGACAGTTTTTTCCTCTTTTGTTGTTCCTGAAACAATTTTTTAGTGAAACTAATGGAATTTTTCGACTGTGTTTGTTTGAATAAAGTTAGCAATCAACGTAACGCGCACGTTGTTCCGCTCTATAATACTTCATATCGCGTTACTGTAGTCTGTTAGGCTGGCCAGATGTGGCGAAAGGCTCAGCGCGACATTCAAACATTAGTGTGTCCACAAAGTGGGCGCATCGACACGCAGTCTGCGGTGTTCGCTTGCGGTGCCCCACGAGTGCACTGACAACGTATCGAATAAAACTGCCTCTACTTGCCTGCGTTTGCTAACAAGGGAAACTTCCCACCCCTCTCCTCCCAGATTTAGTCGTAAGAATGCCCAGTGGATAGCCCTTAAAAAATTGAACGCAGGTTAAGCAGGTCTATCCACTGGGTCACATTACGACTTAATCTGAGGGGGGTGCGACAGGGAGTTTCCCTTGTAAGTACGTACGTGCATGGAGTAAGGTTGCCCGTCTGAGGCTTGCCTAAGTTTTTGCAGCATGTGGGAAAAAATTTGCCTGTAGGGTTGGCGGTAAATGATTAACTACTGAATGAGCATATCTCAGCCTGTAAATGGAAATTCTTTGAGTAAGGAAAACTAGCTGCGGATGAAAAGATGACTTGCTGGCAACAAGGTATATGATATGGGCATTCTGTTCCTCACTGTGATATACAGGTTGTATCAAAAAGAATCATTCGATTTGGCACGTCTATATTTCTGAAACTAATGAACATATACAATGAATTTTGTTTTTTAATGAAAGAGAAGCTAAAAGAAAGTTTTTTTTCATATCTTTTCATAGGGGTTCAATATGCCCCCCTTGAGATGCACGTCATATGTCAATGTGGCATTCAGATTGTTCCCACACTGCAGCGAGCATGCCTTGAGTTACAGCTTCCACAGCTGCTGTAATGCAATGTCTCAGTTCATTCATTTTGTTGTTAACGCAGGCACAGTAACAGAATTTTGTAAACCCCCACAAGGAATAATCACATACAGTCAGGCCTGGTGACCTTGGAGGCCAGTAATGTAAGGCTAAATCATTTCGTCTTGTTCGACCGCTCCATCAGTCAGTAATCGCTGGATTTCAAAAGTCCCGCACTTGCAGATGTCAGAATGGCGGTGCCCCATCCTGTTAGTAACTGAAGTCGTTAGAATCAGTCTCCAAATGTGGAAATAGAAAGTTCTCAAGCACATAGAGTTATCTGCTTCGTGCAACAGTGTTCTCGGCAAAGAAAAATGAACTATACGCCTTTTACCGTGAAACTGCACAAAACATAAAATTTTGGAGAGTCCCTTTAATGTTGTACAACTTCATGTGGTTGTTCCGTACCTCATATTTTGACATTATGACGGTTCACCTTTCCAATTAAATGGAATGCGGCCTCGTCACTAAACACTAAGCGTGGAAGAAAACTGTCATTCTCCATCTTTCCAAGAACAAAATTACAGAACACCACACGTTGTTGTCACCTTCACGAAGAGCTAGAAGTGGTTCGATTTTGTATGGTTTCATGTGTAAACGTCGACGCAACACACGCCAGACGGAAATAGGGAGCATGTTGAGCTGTCGAGCTGTACAGCGAACGGATTTCTGCGGACTCCATGTGAAACTATGGCGGAAGCGTTTCACGTCTTTGTCAGGCACTCGGGGACGGCCCAGCGATTTGCCTTTACACAGACAACCCGTTTCTGGGAATTGTTCATGTCATCGTTTAACGGTCTGCCTTGCAGGAGGATCCACACCACAGCTAGTACGAAAGTTACGCAGAACAGCTATTGCTAACCCGCACTGCGCAAAACGTACAACACAATACGCTTTCTGTTGTCCAGACACCATTGTTATTAGAACAGAAGTGGGTGCACACTGCTGCTACCTAGCGGGAACCATGTAAAACGCGAGAGTTTACTCTTTCTAACAGTACGTTGCTCACGCACATATCCAAATAGCATAATAGTTACGATGTTATAAACTTGGATGATTTCTTTTGATGCACCCTCTATTTAATGATGGACATTAATCGACTACTGTGAATACACCAGTGATAGTTATTTGATGAAGAAAGTGTAGATACGGTAATAATTTAAATACAGTGTACTCCGACGTCCATCGTACCATCACCCAGTAAGGTAAGCATTAGATATTTCTTGCTTTACGTATTTTTGCTGGAACAAAATATATCTACCACCGTCTTACCTTAGCAACAGATCTTGCCGAGAACACGAGAAAATTCTGGTCCTCCGTAAAGTCGCTAAATGAGTCTAACGCTTCACAGCAGAGACTTTAGTATGGAGAACGTAGTAATAGGCGACAGTGATGTAAAGAAACAACTGAAAGAGTTGAAAAGAAATAATTCGCCATGTCAGGATGGAATCCCAGTTCTATTTTACAAAAAGTACTCCACAGCTTTGGCCCCTTACCTAGCTTGCATTTATCGCGAATCTCCCGCACAGCGCAAAGTTCTAACCGACTGGACTAAAGCGCAGGTGACTCCTGTGTATAAGAAGGGGGTCCCACAAACTTACCGGTCGATATCTTTAATATTTCTTTGGTGCAGAGTCCTTGAACATATTCTCGGTTCGCATATAATACGTAGAAAATATTCTGTCCACAAATCGCTCGTACGAAACTCAGCTGTCCCTTTTCTCACATGAGATCCTGTGAACTATGGGTGTCGGGCAACAGGCGTATTCCATATTCCTAGATTTCTCTAAAGCATTCGTCGCGGTGCTAAAGTGCCGACTGTTAACGGAGATACTAACTTACTGAATGGGGTGACAGCTGTTTGAGTGTCTCGAAGACTTCTCAAGTAACACAACCCAGCATTTTGTCCTTGACGGCGCGTCTTTATCACAGACAAAGGTGTCGTCAGGGGTATCCCAGGAAAGTGTGATAGGATCCCTGTTATTTTCTATATATATATATATATATATATATATATATATATATATATATATATATATATATATATATATATATATGTTCTGGGGGACAGCGTGGGCAGCAGTCAGCGTCTGTTTGCTGATGATAGCGTGATGTGTGGAATGGTGTCATTGTTCAGCGACTGTGGGAGGATACAGGATAACTTAGGCAAAATTTCTAATTGGTGTGATGAATGGGAGCTAGTCCTAAATGTAGAAAAATGTAAGTTAATGCAGATGAGTAGGACAAACAAACGCATTACCTTCGACTACGCCATTAGTAGCATCCTGCATCACACAGTCACGTCGATTAAATAAATAGACGCAACGTTTCAAAGCAACATGACATCGAATGAGCAAATATGGATTGCAATAGGGAAGCCAGAGATGGCGACATTCCTTTCGAGGGGCACTGTTGACAAAATTTAGATAACAGACATTTGAGGAAGACTACAGAAAGATAAGATTAGAGAGATTACGACCCGTACGGAGACATATAGACAGTCAAATAACTCCCGGGAATTCAGCCAGGTAACACTTTCAGTGACCCCGATATTTCGGCGGGAGAGCTTCCCGCCATTTTCAAGGCGAACTGCAACGGACAGGCGACGTACATGCAAATTTAAAACCTCTGTTCTCGGACTGATGCAGGAAAGATAACACACACACTGAGCACTAGTGCCACCAAAGATGACCAAAGTCAGAGCTCTCGACAGTGATACTACGAACTTCCAGGTGAGGTGGCATTGATTCTGTCCCTCTGTTTTTTGACAAGAGAGAGAGCCGGATTCCAAACAGAGTTTAAACAAGAACCTCCATCCCTGTTAACATAGTTGCTCGTTAATTTAATCTCAACTGCCACCTTGATAACACTGTCCCAATAGCTGGACATGCATGCCAATATCTCGGTGTTATTATATAACATGGGGTGACCAGTATCCAAGCAATGTTCGGCAATAGCAGGTCTACTTGGCTGCTGTGCCGTGCCGGCCGAAGTGGCCGAGCGGTTCTAGGCACTTCAGTCTGGAACCGTGCAACCGCTACGGTCGCAGGTTCGGATCCTGCCTCGGGCATGGATGTGTATGGTGTCCTTAGGTTAGTTAGGTTTAAGTAGTTCTAAAGAAGTTAAGTCCCATAGTGCTCAGAGCCATCTGAACCATCTGCTGTGCCGTGTGCCGTTTATGCTCAGTCCATCGGTCCTCCACGGTCCTGATAGGTTGACCAATATATGCCATGCCGCAGCTACAACCAATGCGATATACATCCGCCTTACGCAGACCAAGCTTATCCTTAACAGAACTCAAAAGAGCTCTAATTTTAGATGGAGGTCGGAAAACACATTTCACATCGTATTTCCGTAAAATCCGACCGATCTTGTTGGAAGTGTTTCCTACGGAAGACAAAAAGGCAGTAGACTTAGGTGTCGACGCAGAATTATCATCAATCACCCGATGAACAGTTGGTCGATAACGCAACGCACGTTCAATCTATCACTATAACCATTTTGACGAAATGTAACTTCAAGGTGGGACAGTTCAGCTGGCAAAGTCTCAGCGTCAGGAACGACATGTGCCCTGTGTACCAAGAACGAAGTACCCCTTCACGCTGAGCCGGATGGTGACATCTATTAGCCTGTAAGTACAAGTAGATGTGAGTACGTTTCCTGTAGACTACATGTCCCAATGATCCATCTTCCTTCCTCCTAACCAACACAGTGAAGGCAACCATCCTCTTCCACCTCCATCGTAAAACGAATGTTCGGGTGGATCGAGTTCAGATGTTCTAGAAAGGCATTCCAATTCTCCCTACTATGAAAGTATTACCTGGCTGAATTCCCGGAAGTTATTTGAAAGTTCTATACGCCAAGAGGAACTCAGGTCTCACACAGACAGTCATTTTCCCTAGCTCTATTTGTGAATTCAAAAGGAAAGGAAATGACTACTGGTGGTCATTCACCATGCATTGGCTTGCAGACTATGTATGTAGATGTCGATGCAGGAGTGCTGTGCCGAGGTTGTGACTGCGGAAAGGACGCTGGAGAGGAAATTTTGCTGAGGCTCAAATGGGCTGAGAAAAGAAAGGGTCTTAAAAGTTCATTTCCCCACAAAATGAAGTGATAATCAGATTCATTGAAATATATTGGCAGTCAGTCGTGTGGTCTCTGTGAACCCTGCACGGTGATTAATTAGTAGCAAGAGTACTTCATCCCCTATCGTTGTGCTACTCAGTACTTCGCAATAACTACAGAAGACCTTGACCTACTTTCTACGAGAAATGAGTATTTTGAGACTATTGTACACATAGCCCTCAATAACAAAAGTATTGAAGTTTTTAGTACAATAATTTAAAACTTCAGAAATAATGGATAATTAAACCAGTAGTTTGATATTTCTTGATGTTTTAACAGTTTGCTACTAAGTAGAGTACATGTAAATAAGTGGATATTGAAGGTGATAGGTAAAACAACAAATTTGGTCAAAAATAAGTAAACACTAATTTATGGTCGCAGCACCTACGAATACGTATGGGTGAACGAAAGTGTACGTATGTGCGGGTGTATGGTAAAAAAAAAAAAAAAAAATGTCGTGTGACTATGGCCGCCCGTCGGTTAGACCGTTAGCTGGGTGCAAGTCTTTCGATTTGATGCCACTTGTTTTCTGGATATAGTGCGTTGCGTTTGGTCTGGGCAGACGTCACAAGACATCCATTCAAGTTGATCGTTGATTCTTTGTGTGGGGTGCGTACTGTAAGACCTTCGGTACACACACCATCAGATTATTTGACTTGTCACTCTAACGAAGTAGGCGAATGTCAGCAATATGTCTCGTGTTCTTATCGTGGCGTGTTTATCTTCTGCCGTTAGGTCATACGATGGAAATGCCACTTGCATGCTTAGAGTAGCAGATTGACGGTCACCAACTTTAAACAGAACTTGATTAATTTTCACACACACTTATTAAAATAATAACAACATAAAATTACTTAACTTGATTCTGGACGCTATTTACAATTGACAATCTGAAGTTCCTTTGGTCTTGGCATGTTAATCTTATTCTCACATATCTCTGTCTATACATTTATCTTCATGGCTATGTACAGGAATATGATAATCTTACTAGGCGCAGACTGAAACTTGACTGTAGACTGGTACAGACTAATGCAGACAATTGCAGACTAATGCAGACTGGTACAGACTGACTAATCGGAGGTCTGTATACTCGTTATAATACCTCGAGCGTTCAGGTATCACTGCGTGAGTGTGATCCACGAGGAGAAAAGGTTCTATGTAAGCAGCAATCTCATTGGCTGCGTTACATATTAATACGCGGATCGGCGGAAGCAGAATTTGGTCCATCTCTAAGGCAGCGCCATCTCGTAGTGCGGAGACGGAAGAGCGCTGCGCCTGTGCTGTTGTGCTTAGCGGGGCGCGCTCTAGTGGGAGAGTTGTGTACGCCCTGACTACGCGGACCTATGTAAACAACACTTTGACAGAGAGCACCCAGCCCTTTGACTGAACACGCTGAGCTACCGTGGCGGCTGTACTTCGGCGACTTGCGCGTCGTGCAGCTTCCCTTTATTTCATGCGTAAACTCATAACAAGTGCAAATAACGTCGTACTGAGGTGCGGTCTGTCGGTGGTGGGTGGCGCATTTCGTGTTCTGACCTAACGGCCACATGGACAGTTCAGTGCGAAAGGTGTAACCGCAAGGCTCGCTCACTGTAACACTGCCGCTGACTACTTCAATATTTTTAGCTTTCAAGTAATTGTTAAGTATAATAGGACTAAGAATGAGCGATTCTGGCTTCAGTTGTGCATGAAGATGGACGTGTTCTACATTGAAGTATTTCTTGTTAACTGCCGTGCGCCATCATAGGCACTCTCGCGCCCGTCGGCCGTCGTAATTTAATATATTATTATTACGTTGATTGTTGCCGACTTACGTGGTGGGTCTTAATAAAAATTATATTTCATTTTATTTTGATTTACAATTAAATGCTTTTTTGAAGTTCTCCCTTTTTTAACAACGTTTATCTTCAGTATAAATTATTTGTTACGTTAATGAATGTTAGACTCGCTGAATCTTAAAACATGAGCATATAAGTTGAACAATGGAATAAACTTTTCATATTGATTTCCTCGGCGAGTCAGTTCACTTTATAGCAAAAAATCTTTAGTTATTAATTACAATTGCGGCCCACACACGCGCGAGAGTATTTCTTCTTACCTCCGTTAACCATTGCATTGTAGCCGGAGTCCTGGCTCTGGCTCTCGGCTGTGGTACTGAAAATAAGAATCTTAAAGCTACGTATTTTCTGCAACGTCGGGCGGCTGTGGAGAAAAATGTATATTATGTTAATAGCGGGCGAGTTTTTCGCTTCCGCTAAATTTTATAAGTGAATCTCGCCACGTAAAGGCGTCGTTGGCTGCATCGGCCGCTGCGATTGTTGTACTGTACTTTACTCGAATGCAGGTTAATTTAAGGAAGGCGGACATGAAATCGGGATCACCTCTTACAAATTAAAAGTGAACAATAATATTAAATCAATATATTATCTGCTTAATTCGTACAAATATGCCTACATTTGCCAGCACACGCAAGATGTCCGTCTACACGCAATCAAGTCAAGAGAAGCAGTGACGACCACTAAAAATTAACAAATGAGCGTATCTTGTCGTCTGTTTAGATCATTTTGTTATATTCCTTTGCACTCGAAACTTACACAGAGAAATTATTATAATATGGGTACATGATAAAAAATCCATATTATTCAAGTTTTAAATGTCTCTTCTTTACAAATACCGTTTTTTAAGTCTTTTCGTGTTGTTTCACTGGGGACGCTATAGCACACACGAGAAATTTCACGTTTGAAGTTAAATAGAAATGAAAGTGTAATGTCAAATGTATGAAGAGTTCTGTAAGAATATTACTCAACACATGTATGAAATTCAGGTGCGTATTCGAAATTAATTTTTGGCTTATCAAGAACCGTTATCATTGAGTGAATGCTAAGTTATAGACTGAGGTTGCATATAACTCTTTTGCGTGGAAGAATCTGCCGTTTCTACGACTGTCGTAATATTCTTATTGTCATCAGTGAGCAATTTAACTTGCAAATCGCATTCACTTCTCGCCACGAACTCCTAATTTATCTGTCACAGTTCACCGTTGCACCCACGTGAGTCCGTGATCTACCCGCACGGCGCAGAAACTATTTTCGTGTTGCCATACTAGAGAATTTCAGGGGTCGCAGCAGTTTCCTGAGATCAAATAGAAGGTAACTGAATTTCTTCAATCAACTGAAATTTATTTGTGGGGCGTGGGTGAGTTAAAAGTTATATAGACGGGCTAAGCAGTTAAAGAATTAAAGAACGATAATTGCGTCTTTATATCAGTTCAGATTTTTATCTTTGGACATTTGTGATTGCGATCACTTAAAAGTCGAACTCGTAGTCAAAAGCTACTTAAAAGTCAAATCTGTTAATTAGTAGTAGCAGTCAGTCACCTATTGATTCAAGAGCTGAAGTATCCATCAAATTCGAACTTTCTGATTTTCTCAGCATTAAATGGAGGGTCCATTGAGACTGTGCAGTTAGACCGAACTCAGTAGACTGCACCACTTGTTGTCCAGAACACGTGGCCTTATGCACCACGTGTAGTTCGTTATGGAGATACACAGTTCAGTTGTCAAATAACGAACTAATAAATAAGCAGACACATACATTCACTTTTCGATAAGGAGGGAGATAACGTATGGTGCTGTCTGGGTATATTCCCGGCAGTCGAATGTATTGCTGATTTTAATAACCGCACGTGCAGAACGCGTGAAAAAAATTAAAATGACCTGTGGAAAGATCCCCGGATCATGGTCGGGATAACAATTTGTTTGAGGTTAGCATCTTATTTATTCTTATATATTCTTATATATTCTCTAAAAACAGATGTCTATATGACCTCTGTTTTTAATATCAGAAGAAGTATCTTTGCTTGTGAATTGTAAGGAGAAAGATTACAAAACAACTTTGCACTAACAAGATTTATGCGTCAAGAACTGGTTTGGTGGTGGACTCGCTGAGTTGCTGATTCATGAACTTGTTTGGTACAAGAAAATTCCGCAGGCAGTAACTCGAGTTCGTTTGATGACTGTACGGCGTTATTTCTGTGCTGCGATTCCACTCCACTCCGTGATACAATCATCTAACGATTCGAGCTCTGTGCCTCCAAGGAAACAGGCTAACTGCACTCTTTTTAAAAAAAATAAATACTGTAAACGTTTTAAGTGTGTGAACGTAGCTCAGAAAGGAATTGTATGTATGGTCGAGCTGTGGCATTTATGTCTTATTACATTATTTGTTCTGTAGATCGTTAACACTGCAGCTAGATTTTCGTTCTGTCCCTTTCGTTTCGGCTATTTCGACAGAAGATTAAATTTGCCTTTATATGTCTCCAAGTAGCACGCCACGTTTTTGTGCTGTGGATGACATGTAGCGCCGGCCAATGTGGACGAGCGGTTCTAGGCGCTTCAGTCCGGAACCGCGCAGGTGCTACGGTCGCAGGTTCGAATCCTGCCTCGGGCATGGATGTGTGTGATGTACTAAGGTTAGTCAGGTTTAAGGGACTGATGGCCTCAGATGTTAAGTCCTATAGTGCTTAGAGCCATTTGATGACATGTAGCGTACGAAGAAGCATTTTGAGCACTAAATACGAGAGCCTCTCTAATTCATCTACCATGTTGTTGTTGTTGTCTTCAGTCCTGAGACTGGTTTGATGCAGCTCTCCTGTGCAAGCTTCATCTCCCAGTACTTACTGCAACCTACATCCTTCTGAATCTGCTTAGTGTATTCATCTCTTGGTCTCCCTCTACGATTTTTACACTCCACGCTGCCCTTCAATGCTAAATTTGTGATCCCTTGTTGCCTCAGTACATGTCCAACGAACCGGTCCCTTCTTCTTGTCAAGTTGTGCCACAAACTCCTCCCCAATAGCATCTACCATAACAAAAATAATAACGTCGTGTGGCTTACGAGCCTGGTGCATGTCTTTCAGACGGATGCCAATTGGGCGACCAACGTGTTTATAACGTCCCCCAGTACCCTTCCGGGCTTAAGAGGACCCACAATTCAATGTGTAATCCGAACCATAGCTGTTAATAGCCATTTCTCAACGCTGAGAAGTAAAGGAGACGTCCACACGAAAATTTCCACGACCCGACCAGAATTCGATATGAATTTTCAGCCAAGTGCTTTAGCCGTTACGCATCCGGGCTCGACTGTTCCTCAATTAGTACAAGCATGCACTTCGCGTACTTTGCAGAAGATCACAAGCTGTCTGCTGCTCGCCATGGTTAAGAGCAAGTCAGCGCGGCGCTCGCCTTTTGTTTGAACTAGCGGCTAAGCGATGCAGGCGCAGTGCAACACGCTGCCCACGGGATTTGTTCCTTGAGGCCGCCCACACTCTGACTCAAGCACGAAACTGCCAGGTTCGTTTCTCAAAATTAGCGAACCGCAACAGACCCCTTCAAAATTATAGCCTCTTCAGGAGATTTCTTTGTTACTACGGAGAAGCAAATTCTCTAAGCTGGAAATAATCTTGCTACAGGTTACCGTCGTGCTATTTTTTTGTTACGGGAGGACACTTTTCTGCAAAAAGCGTGTAAAAATTTTGAATTACAAACGGAAAAGTCAGGCTCAATATATATGCTGCAAACAATTATAAGCAACAACAGTTGTTTATTCATTTAACTTCCAGTATTCTGTTTCTATATTTTAAATGTCAATTGTTTTGCTAAGCATTACGGAAGAACAACAAAAGGAACAATTCTTTTCACTTTTGAATATAAAGGTTAATTCTTGCTCTTACATTTATGTTTCACTCAGCAAACTTTTTAATTGGTTGACTGAATACGTTTAGCATACAAGCAAGGGGGGAAGAATGTTTTTGAACTCTTCGATAAAGTGATGCGTACAAGGAAATGAATCAGAGTAGTGTTACAGGACATTTTTTCCCACCTGTACAGATTTGACTTTTAACACAAAATATATCATTATTTATTGATATTTTGTAATAATAAATGCTATCGAAGGTATTAAATTTTCATCTATTAATGAAATTATTGTTAGTAAAATATAGACTTTGTATATACATAATTTAAAACACTGTTCTAAGAAAGTACATTTAATAAAGTAACCTTAAAAATGGTTTATAAACCTCACAATAATCGAACATTTAAAAACTATGTTCTTAACTATAACTACTGGTTTAAAAAAGCATCAGTAATGATATTGAGAGCTTTTTTACAAACAAAGTACTGGGAATTAATTAATAAACACAACAGGATCTGAAAATTTATGGGGAAGACTTTTAGAACTAACATTAATATGTACTTCAGTTAACACAGAAATAGTGTCACCTTGACAAACATTAAAGATATCATTCTGGACAATTTTAAATGTGTTTGTCTGTTGACTTCATTGTCACCACTTCGTAAATCTCTTTATCAGTATGAAACCCTGAGTAATGCATGCGTACAACAGTTGCATCAGTAAACACTTTGCAAGGTAAAAATTACCCATTAGTCAAGACTGAATCACTTGTGAACTTCCTCAGAATTAATCGGTCCTGGGGCTGCTTGAAAACATTTGCACACTGAATAATTCTATAGGTGCTACCACTCCTATGCTGCTCAGAATAAACAGAATTTTCCCAAAGAGTGAAGGATTGTGCGAAATAATATTTTCGAAGGTCACTTATAGCCAAGCAGCTATTCCTCCGGTTTTCCAACATTATCTTTACTACTTCAGTTCTTGACTCTGAAACGTAAATCACAATAATGCTTTTGTCAAGATCTTTTTCAGTTCTCGCAAATTCCTCTGGATTGGTCACTAATTTTTTTCTGGAGTATGAAAATAAAATTGACTTTTCAGTTCTCCTCCGATACCATCATGTGGATCTTTTCCCCAAGCATTCTCGAAGTAACTTTCATCAGCTGTTACATTAAAATCTTCTCCGTGAAAGAGATCACAAACAGAGAGCCGGCTTTTGAACTAACTGGCACCTCCATCACTAAATAGTGAACATGTGAAATTGGAAATTCCATTTATGTAAAATTGAAAATTCCATTTATGTTTTCAAATGTGTTAAAATTCCCTCACTGAAAGCACAGACACTGTCCTTACTGTGTCCTAAAGAACCAGATACAACGCAGTATTTTATATAGTTAATGTCAGGACACAGGGCACAGTACACTGTTACTATAAAAGTTGAGAGACTGGAGAACGCCTGTGAGCCTACATGATCTCAGACTGATGTTTTATTGAACAATTTGTGGATAAGTCTTCTAATATAAGAAAGTTAGTTTCAGGAAGGATGTGTCTTAACATGGTGGAATCACAAACTGTTTTCTCAAATTCTTCACATCAGTTTTTTGGAATGTTTGACACGTGCTTGTTGAAAGGGGTTAATAATAAAGCAGCATTTTCATGCAAAGTGCACACAAACTTCTTGACCTCTGAGCGTTATAGGTACAACATGCTTTGTGCATGATTCTTTAAATTTTGAAAGGTCGGTGGTTAACTCTCCACACTATTTTCAAAAAGGTAATTTTTTTAATGTTCTGCCATAAAAAGCCCCTTTGCACGTAATCTTCACCACGTTTAATAGAAATAAATTCCTTTCTACCTGGGCACAGCCAACTTATATCGTCTCTTTCATAAAACTCTACAATCTTTGTTGTAAGATTTGGCAAAAAACCTTCAAATTCTGTACTGGTTATACATCCTAGTAGTAAAGCCAGCAGCTTCAAAAATTTTTAAGAGGTTTTTGAGGTGAAAAGAATTCAAAGATCTTTTGCATGCCTGGAAGCAGATTTTTGGAGATATCTCTTGACCCTGGCTGTAGCTGTAACTAACGTACTAGGCAACATTTTTTATGTTGGGTTATCAGCTGTATGGTGATAAGTGCACGTTGAATCTTTTTCGTTTCTTTTGTATTTTTGTAAAAGACGTATTTTTCCCTCAGCTATTAACTTATGCAGTTTTGCTTTCTTTCTTTCCCAGTCTTTTTGACGATGCAATTGTTGTTCTTGGATCATTCATTTCCGTTGTCTGCACTCCTTAGCACGACGGTCACCAGTTTTGGCCATCGCACTTGCACGTGAATTGAAGAAATATGTTAAGTCTATAACTGAATCAAAGAAGCAATAGTATTTACACAAAAACGTCGTATTAGGTTATTGATTCGATATTGTTAACGGTTTAAAAGAGTGGACGTATAAGCAGCTCAACGGAGATGAGACATGTTTGATTAGAAAATAAATAAAAAATTAAAAATTAAGGAATTATTATTTTCACAAGTTTTTAAAAGTGTTGTACATAAAGGCACACAATCTTCAGAGAGCACGCTATAACATTCCTTCACTTTAAATCATTATAAAAATGTTTGAAAATTGTCAGACAAATGCTAACAACATTAAAAAGACAATTCTGTATGTAAAAATTTGACACATTTGCTTATATAGTACAGGGAATAATAGCCAACATTCTTCTCTCAGGCCTTTGAAGTAATCAGGCTCATTCAAAAGTGTTAAAGATTTATGCAATAAAAACTATTTTCAAACTTGTTTACATTAAAATAATACTTCCTTTCAAATGTTCATATCCTTTATAAATATCAAATTTACACTTCATAACAGGAATAGCCACTTGCGCCCCATACAACAGAGGAGAGAGAACGAAAAATGGAGAGAAAAATGTGACAGACTTGCCTCACTGGCTACGTAGATAAATTCGTGCTGTGAGTAGAGACTGGTTTCATTTTTAAAGGGAAATTCAACTAGAGATTTATAACTAATGTGATTCCATAACAAAAAGTATCCTTGTGTAAGAAGTTTCACAAAGTAAATCTTTGTTAAATAGTCATGTTTCTTGTGGATCGTTGGTATTGAAGACATTATAATACTCGTATTTTATGAATTTACGGGTAAAAAATATATGAATTGTTCATACTCTTTATAATGAGATTATGTCAACGATTTGTTACGAAAAGACATTTACGCTTTTGGGGGTGATTTTATGTCTTTAATAAACACATCAGATTTCTTCTTTTTAGGCTAACTTAAGTGCTGATATAGATTTTTAGTAGAAAGGCGAAAGTGCCTAATAAAAATAATGAAACTGTGGTTTTCAGTGGCTACAGGCAGATAAAAGCACATTATGTAGACATAGGCAGCAGATCAGCTACTTCCTATTTTTAAAGTAAACTATGAACGAATTGTTGTTAAGTTTTATTTTAATTTTAAAAATTCTAAAAATAAAAATTACTCGTTTTCTAAAAAAGGTTTGTTAAGCGACGAACATAATTAGCACTGCGGGTATGGGGAATTGATTTTCGGTGTTCTACCCGGTTATTAGTAAAAAATATAAAGCACCTATTCTAACTGATGCCGAAAAATTCCGGTTATAGAGAACTGAAATACCGGTATTGGTTTTAACTGGTAGCTTTTTCCCATCCCTAATTGTAACCTGGAACATAAACATGGTGCGCATTTTACAAACGTTACCCTCTCATATGGAAACTACAATGTGTTTCTTTCAATGGTTTATTCGTCCACCTGTCCTTATTGATGTTGCCACAAAATTTCATTGTCCTGCAATCACTCACTCGCCATTGGGGCCCCACTCAAGTAGCGAGAGTTTAATTACTGATTAATTAATTACTTATAATTAATGTTAATCTTAGTATCAGGCTAAGCGTTCATAGAGACCAATAGTGGTGAGGAAAACTACTGCAATCACGAGATGGCGTTGTCAGATATTACAGAGCATAAATGAGTATCGCAAAATTTTACCAACTCGAGATAATACACTGAACCTTGGTTATGTATTATACAGTTAGAAAATCACAGAATAGTGTTTAAAAGAATTGTGTAATGTGCAGAATTAAAAGTAATTAATACCAGGGACGTTCAGTAAGAACTGTAAAACCTTTTTTGGTCAATTTCTGTTGAAAAATGCGGAATTTGTTATGAGACATCGTGAAATATTACTTCAGCCCCTATAGATTCACGAAGTTCCGATAAGTGGCGGTGCTATACGCAGCCTTAAAAGTGGTGTCTGTAACGGAGGTGCGTTCCAAGCAGAGAGCTGTCACTGAGTTTCTTTTGAGGAAAACCAGAGCATCGCAGACATTCATAGGAGCTTGCAGAGTGTCTATGGACACCTCACAGTGAACAAAAGCATCGTGGGTCTTTCGACGAGACGTGTGTCATCATCGAAAGGTGGTCGCGCAGACCTGTCCGATCTGCCACGAGCCAGCCGCCCGCACACTGCTGGTAACTCCTACAATGTTGGAAAGTGCGGACACTCTCACTCGAGCTGATCGACGGATCACACTCAGACACCTCAATGCTCAGCTGGGCTTCTCTACTGATAGCGCCGACACACTCGTCCACCAGTTAGGCTACTCAAAGGTGTATCTGCTGCTTTCGTGGCCTCCAAAGAGCTTCCATCTCCGACGTCGACGGGTAGAGCTGTACCTTGCTGGCAAACGGCCGCCTCCCCTACACTACGATGGCGTAAAATCCTTGCTCTGAACGAAGATTATCTTGAAAATTAGGATTTTGTAGCCAAAAGAAAGGGGCCAACTTGATGTACGGGGATCCTTAATAAAACCAACGTGATTTCAGAAATAAAGTGTTGCATTATTTATTCAACGGCCAGCGTATAACAAAATACACAGATATCATATAAGATTTTAGCTGCTGTAATTACTAAACCAAGTGCAAATATCATCTAAGATGTAAATTATAATTACGTGCAATATACGCAAATACATAAACAATGTCTTAGATTTATAACTGAGTACAGTGAGAGTGTGGGATGTGACATAGCTTTGCATTGTAGCCATACAAATGAAACACACACACACAAAAAAAGTTTTGCATCACCTTGGTTCCGAGAGTTCCGGAACCTGTACAGAAAATTGGAATAGAGATCAACATAAACTTCATTTCCGTCCTTTTTATTGCTGATAAAAACCACACATTGCATGTTGTACAACCACACAGAGATGGTGGTCCAGACTGCTGTACACACCGGTACATCTAATGCCCAGTAGCACGTCCTCTTTGCATTGATGCATGCCTGTATTCGTCGTGGCATACCATCCACAAGTTCATCAAGGCACTGTTGGTCCAGATTGTCCCATTCCTCAACTGCGATACGGCGTAGATCCCTCAACGTGGTTGGTGGGTCACGTCGCCCTTAAACAGCACTTTTCAGTCCATCCCGAGCATGTCCGACAGGGTTCATGTCTGGAGAAGATGCTGGACACTCTAGTCGAGCGATGTCATTATCCTGAAAGTCATTCACAAGATGCGCACGATGGGGGCGCAAACTGTCGTCCATATAGACTAATGCCTCGCCAATATGTTGCCGATATGGTTACACAATCGGTCGGAGGATGGCATTCACGTATCGTACAGCCGTTACGCCGCCTTCCATGACCACCAGCGGCGTACGTGGGCCCCACATAATGCCACCCCAAAAGAACAGGGAACCTTCACCTTGCTGCACTCCCTGGACAGTGTGTCCTAAGGCGTTCAGCCTGACCGGGTTGCCTCCAAACACGTATCCGACGTTGGTCTGGTTGAAGGCATATGCGACACTCATCGGCGAAGAGAACGTGATGCCAATCCTGAACGCTCTATTCGGCATGTTGTTGGGCCCATCTGTAGCGCGCTGCATGGTGTCGTGGTTGCTAAGGTGGACCTCACCATGGACGTCGGGGATGAAGTAGCGCATCATGCAGCCTATTTCGCACAATTTGAGTCGTAACACGACGTCCTGTGTATTATTCAACATGGTGGCGTTGCTGTCAAGGTGCCTCCGACCCATAATCCGTCGGTAGTGGTCATCCACTGCAGTAGTAGCCTTTGGGCAGCCTGAGCGAGGCATATCATCGACAATTTCTGTATCTTCTCCATGTCCGAACAACATCGCTTTGGTTCACTCCGAGACGCCTGATCCCTTGTTGAGAGCCCTTCCTGGCACAAATAACAATGCGTTCGAGATCGAACTGCGGTATTGACCATCTATGTATGGTTGAACTACAGACAACACGAGCTGTGTATCTCCTTTCTGGAGAAATGACTGGAACTGGTCGGCTGTCGTACCCCCTCTGTCTAATAGGCGCTGGTTTTGCATGGTTGTTTACATCTTTGGGCGTGTTTAGTGACATCTGTGAACAGTTAAAGGGATTGTGTCTGTGATAGAATATCCACAATCAACTTCTATCTTCAGGAGTTTTCGGAACCGGGGTGATGCTAAACTTTTTTTGATGTGTGTAATTTCAAAGCAAAAGGAACAGAACGACATACTGTCGGCGGATCACAAAGTAAAAGGAAAGACAGACATACCTGCATCATAAACATATACAGCGTATCATAAACATTAAAACATAAAATGATAGAAGAAATTGAAAGATAACATGTTAAAACTGCCAGTCACGCTGTAATAAAATAGTTTACACGATGCTATGCTGAACCTAATTTTACAACAGGAAATGTTATGAATCCGAGTGTTATCAGTAAAGTTAATGTGCCATGAAATAACATGCATGTTGTATCGTTCGTAAAAACCCATAAAACGCCATCAGCGATGACTGTGTAGTCATGAGATTGCGTGAGAGCAAAATCTAAAAGTAAAACCAAAGTATCATTGGAAGTACAGTGTGATATCGACGCACATACAGTGCAAAGTGAAAAATACTGTTTCTAATACGCGGCCTAATGTCAATCCGTAAAGGACTGCAAAAAAAATACATGGTCAGAACGTTGCAGGGTATTATCAATCAACAAACGAAAACTCTGTCATGACAAAATGCGCAGAAATAATGCCGAGTCAAAGTGACGAAAATTAGGACGCCATATGAACAAAACCGATGCTTGCAATGTTAATTTGTAAAAGAATCAAAAGAGATGGACGGAAAAGTTTTGCAGCACATACCCATCTTTTGCAACTTTCCCCGTCCATGATTTACTACCATACTACACTGCTGAAAACGTACATGGTCAGAATCTTCTTCCTCAAATTAAGGCCGATATTTGATACAAGCAGATTTCTCTTGACAACGGATGCCCTCTTTGCCGGTACTAGTCTGCTTTTTATGTCCTTCTTGCTCCGTTCGTCATGTGCTATTTTGCTTCCAAGGTAGCAGAACTTCACAGCATCGCTTACTTCGTGGTCCCCAGTTTCGATGTTAGGTATATCGCTAATCTCATTTCTGCTACTCTTCAATACGTTCGTCTTTCTTCCTTTTACTCTTAGTTCATACACCATAACACTTTGGTGTATTCTTATTAGGCTGTTCATGCCATGTAACTCTTCTTCACTTTCACTCAGGATAGCATCGTCTTCAGCAAATATTATCATTAATATCCTTTCACCCTGAATATTAATCCCAATCTTGGATTTTTCTTTTATTTCCGTTATTGCTTCCTCGATGTATAGGCTGAACATCAGGGGTTAAAGACAAAATCTGTGTCTTAAAACTTCGTTCTTGGCCTTCCAATATTGGCTCTTGTACATACTGTATATTATTCATCTATCTCTACTCTTACACCAATTATTCTCAGAAATACAAACATCTTGCACCATTTACACTGTCGAACGCTTTTTACAGGTTTTGTTTCCATTATGATGGAAACTGATAATTATTAATGACAACCCCAGAACAGTCTCTTTGGTGTCCACGCCCTTCCCGAAAGCCAAACTGATCGTCATCTAACAAATCTACCAATTTCCTCGTTTTATCCATTTTTCTGTGTGTTATTCTTGTTAGCATCCTGATGCATGAGCAGTTAAGCCGATTTTGCGACATTTCTTACACTTATCCGCTCTGACTTTCTTCGCGATAATGTGGATGATTCTTTTATAAAGTCTGAAGGTACATGTCAAACTCATACAGTAGATTCTACGCAGCAGCTTGAATACTTGCGTGGTTGGACACACGGTTCACTTTGAGTGTGTCCAAGCCACAGCAATATAATAGGCCGCAGTGTTTATAAACGAGTAGGAGAAAACCTTTAACTATACAAAAACACGTTTGGTATATAAAAATAAACTTGTCATACCTAGGGACTTGGAAAATACTACAACGATTACGTGGGCTACTACTCTAAACCTGCGGCTAATTTTGGTTGGCAGCAATAGGAGACACACCATGTAAAATAAAAGGCAAATATCAACAACAAAAAAAGTCACTGAGGATGCCACAACTGTGGTGCAACATGTTTGAGGGATTAAATGAAATAATAATTTGTGTACTTGCAAGAAGGTGGACCCATCCCTAATTCACAACTTCTTTCTGCAAGCACGATAACTGTTTTCAAAATTCCAATTTTATAACTAACAGGTAGAAAGCAAACCTAGTAGGCGGAATCTGTGTTACAGCAACAAAAATAATAGGCAGACTCAGTGCTACTAAAAGCAAACTTAATAGAATGTATGTTACTGAAAGTAAACCTATTAGGCAGAATATGTGCTAGTGAAAGCGAATGTGACAAGCAGAGTCTGCATTACTCAGGCTAGTATAATACCTTGACGGTCAATGCTGATAATACTAGAAAGAAGGTTACTGCGCCTAGGAATCTAATGGACACCAGCAGCAACGAACGGCCATTTCTGACATCGTCATTGTTAAACAACAAACACCACTGGCACACAAAATTTTCACTAACAATATAACAATACGTAGATGGCGTGGATGGGTATACAATGGTTGATAATGACAGAAAGTTGCGGTATAACTCACATATAGTGTGAAATATATACGCACAATTGGGCTGATTTTACCAACGCACTTGGTGAATCTTTTAGAAGTAACGGTGTCTCGTATGCTTTAAATATGCGCGATTTTTCGATTATTATCGTTAGAGGCGTGTTAAAAGCAGCTACAAGACTTCGACTGAAATTTTTGACACTATACTCGTCGTATATACATCGAATTAAAAGCATCTGAGTCGTTAAGCATCTTTAATTGAATGTGCGTGTGAAAAGAAGTTCAGTAACTGACATCATTACGAATCTCTAAATTTGTGAGTTGACATTTCAGTAAATTATCATTAAAAATGTTGAAAGACAATAGTCGTTAAATATTGGCAAAAAGTTATAGCACTGGTTAGTCTTAAGATTCTTATTTCTTGAAAGGACAGTCTTGTCGGGAACGGAAATTTCTGTACTGAGTAGCGTTGCGTACACGTCAAAGTGAAATGATTCATTTCCGAGGCGAAGTGCCGTGTACGTGCAAAAACTTGGTTCGGCATTCGCCGCGCTGGAAGCAAAACAATTACGTAACGGTGGAGAGTCCTTCAAAAGCTTTTTTGTGAGTCGCGATTACGAAATTTTTCTTCAAGGTGACCCACCAATACAAAACCAAGTTGAGAAAAACCTTCATAATCACCTACAGACAGTGGTTCCCCGACTACATTCCTCCATTGTTGAAAAACAATACCTCACAACATGTTCAAATCCTAAAGACGTATAGATAACCAAAAGGAGTGTAACTCAAAACACAAACCCTGTTGCACCCAGAAAAAGCACTCTTAGGGCGTAAGGAAGTTCAGAGAAAGCCTTACGATGTAGAATACTTTCCAGGATTCAAGGAGATTCTATGATTCCGATGAAAAGTCTTTGCAGCTATGATTAGTTCTGTAACGACAGATGAAAGAGTAATCACTATATATAAGACTCATCATCGCTCAACCCTAATCGTTAACGATAGACACTTGAAATTTGGAGAGGGTATTAATATTATACAGTAGGCATCTTTTAAGAACGATTTTTCGAAATTCCACCATTAAGTGGGTTAAATAGGAAATGATAGGTTTGTTTGACACTATGTCGCTAATACGGCAATTTTGAAGCTAGAATTACGAAAATTGATACTTGGTTTCTCTGTCAGAAATTAAAACATACGTGTTCCAGCATTCAGTCCCGAAGGGGGTGAAAGAGTGGGTGAAAGTTTTATCAAAATAAATCATTATTAAAGAACTACTAAAACATTTTAAAGCTACATCTAGGAAAATGGACATTTGACTTCTACCCTAGAAATTAAAAAAAAGAGTTTGTCAGTGCTTTCGGAAATTCAGCCTCTAAGGGAGTCGAATGGGGGAGCGGATGTTGAAAAGTTTTATGAAATATTTCGTTATGAAAGCAGAATCTCTTTTTGGTGAGAAGTACGAAATCCGAAAAGACCATGCTTTCACGGGTTTAATTACGGTGAAAAGTTTAGAAAGTGTTGAAATCTGTGACCCAAATCAAAGAAAGCTATTTAGCAGTCAGCACGACAAACCGGTTTTGTCAGAACTGCATAGAAAAAGAAACTGATCATTAATGCATTAATTTTTCAGGAGGCCTAATATATGTCTGCAAAATTATCTTTATTATAATTGCTATGCAAATTAATCACTATAGACGTGCAAATAGACACCACGTTTATAGGCGATTCTATATACTGGGATTTAGAACCGGGCGAAAGACTGGCGCTGTTAACTATAATGGACTGAAAATGAACATCAGTGCTGAACCGCGACCTGAACCCTCATCTCGCATTTAACACGAGTGGTCCCCTTACGACCAGGCTACTCGTGCGCGCTTCTCAGTCAGACCCGAACTTCCATCATTTGTTTACAAGAGGTTCAAGTACCGGTCCGGCACAAATTTTCATTGTCCTTATTGTATTATACTGTACATACATGAATGTTGGAGGGAACATTGCGTCTTACTGGTGAACAACACAGGTACTGGCAGCATCGAATCGTCATAACTGCAGACCACTTACCTGATTTGCTCTTACTCTTTTTAACTCGCTATACGAAATAAAATTAAACCCGTCGGAACACTTTAATTATACAAATGTAATTATACAAATATGTATTGCGAATACATAGAAAGAAGGATCATTTATTGTATGATTATATGATAGCGGAACAAACACTGGTTGCAGTTACTTCTGTAAAATATCTGGGAGTATGCGTGCGGAACGATTTGAAGTGGAATGATCATATAAAATTAATTGTTGGTAAGGCGGGTACCAGGCTGAGATTCATTGGGAGAGTGCTTAGAAAATGTAGTCCATCAACAAAGGAGGTGGCCTACAAAATACTCGTTCGACCTATACTTGAGTATTGCTCATCAGTGTGGGATCCGTATCAGATCGGGTTGACGGAGGAGATAGAGAAGATTCAAAGAAGAGCGGCGCGTTTCGTCACAGGGTTATTTGCTAACCGTGATAGCGTCACGGAGATGTTTAGCAAACTCAAGTGGCAGACTCTGCAAGAGAGGCGCTCTGCATCGCGGTGTAGCTTGCTCGCCAGGTTTCGAGAGGGTGCGTCTCTGGATGAGGTATCGAATATATTGCTTCCCCCTACTTATACCTCCCGAGGAGATCAGGAATGTAAAATTAGAGAGATTCGAGCGCGCACGGAGGCTTTCAGACAGTTGTTCTTCCCGCGAACCATACGCGACTGGGACAGTAAAGGGATGTAATGACAGTGGCACGTAAAGTGCCCTCCGCCACACACCGTAGGGTGGCTTGCGGAGTATAAATGTAGATGTAGATGTAGACTGGTAGCCATCTAAAGGGTCATCGACCGTATTATATTGTGCAGATGGTCGTAACAGCATACAAATTCGATTAAAGGAAAACAAAAAATTTCTCAGGCTATGCAGTCTACGAAACTGAAGCAGCGGGCGCTAAGCTGGTGTTATTATGTTTGGCTTAGAGCCAGGAAAAGCTTCATGAGCCCTGCTTTCTGCTTGTGGGTTTAGGCTAGGAAAAAAACGTAGCTGTCCATTTGTAAAGATCAAGGACAGGTTAGGTGTACTGCGTAGTCCTTTCCTGTGTAAGTACTGTCCGCCTTCCCCTATAAAACGTTGTGGCGAGTGCCCACCACGAGATCCAATGGGGCTGGCTGGCTGGCGGTGCGGGCCTTGATAATGTGTGGAAGCTATGTAAGCAGAGTAGAGATGTCTGGAGAACTGTTGTAGCGATGATACGGACTGCAAGTGGAGAAATCCGCTGGTGTAGGTGGCTCTGAGAAAGGGTAGCTTGTTACGAGGATGTGCAGAGAACGTTCTCGGCTGTTTGCTTGCTGCTGTCGTGGGCATCCATGGAGAGCAGCTGAAGCAGTATTAAACCACGACTAGGCGACAAAGTGTTTGACGAGAACGTCACACCACAAGATGCGGAGGTCGGGGCCGTGTATCTCTGTAAGTCTGGGTAGCCGCGTGTTACGGCAGACCTGATCACAGAGTACACTGCAGTGTAGACACTGGTGTTTGGCAGCACATCACTCAGCGCACCTTGCTCACTCTTTGTAGCAGGTGAACGTTACGTGTTCCGATATTGACCAATGTAAACTTATCGATCGGTCGGGTGAACCACGTTTCCTTTTAGAATAGATCGATAGTAATGTTGTGGTAAATCGATAACCATGCGAGCAGCTACTCGAAAATGCTCTAGGCTACAGTCGCAGACCGGTGGAGGACTTACACCTGTGCTTCCACTGGACCGGTGGTAGCAAATGAAGGCACCATCACAGTTGTGGATTACGCGCACACTATTGCGGTCCACCTTCATGTTTGGCGTCTTTCCTGACGGCGATGGCATCTTCCAACAGGATAACTGTCCGTGTCACACGGCCTGAATCGAGCTCCTGTAGTTTCAGGAGCATGGTACTGAAATGACGTTGATGTCTTGGTCACCAAATCCACCTGTCCTGGACCCAGTTGAATACACCTAGGACACCACCGGGCGCCAGTTCGGCGATCTCAAACCACCCCTCCGTTATGTACGTGGATTGCGCGATCTGCTTGTAGAAACGCAGTGCCGTGCCTTAGGAAAGCTACCAAGGATTTGTGGATCCCGCTCCACGCAGAATCGCTTCCGTACTGAGTTCTGAAGGCGGACAGGCTATTAAGCATTTGGTAACAATGGTTTGGCCAGTCAGTGTACGAGCTGCCTGCGCTCGCTGTATTGCTTCATGCAGAAACGATAACGCCTTTTAGAAGCACCAAAAGTACAGTCTATTACAAACAGGCGAAATTCTTTAAGCTGTGAAAGAACCCTTCCCCCCCCTCCCGCAAAAAAATGGCTCTGAGCACTATGGGACTTAATTTCTAAGGTAATCAGTCCCCTAGAACTTACAACTACTTAAACCTAACTAACCTAAGGACATCACACACATCCTTGCCCGAGGCAGGATTCGAACCTGCGACCGTAGCGGTCGCGCGGTTCCAGTCTGTAGAGCCTAGAACCGCTCGGCCATCCCCGCCGGCTGAATGACCCCAGTCTTAATCATCTATTCTCCAGAATTCTTCTGGTTTGATGTAGCTGAGAAGGATGAAATACTTGAAAGTTGCCACACTTTTGCACGAGCACCAGCTCTGTGTTCGGAGGAAGAGCGCTCCACGTGATTTTTTTTTTTTTTTTGGCGGGGGGGGGGGGGGGGGGGGGGGGGGGAGGATGTAGGTCTTCAGACGGCACGCTGGCCGTCATGCTAAGGCCACGGAATGGGGTACACGTGCGATCTGGGGGCAGTCGGCGGGGGCCGCGTGGGCGGCTCTGGCCGAGCCCCTGACAACCTCAGAGAGTCGCAGCGGTAATCGAGCAGTCACCACGGACTGGGGCAGCTTCCCGACGCTTTTGGTGTCGTCAGTGCCACCGAGGCCAAAGGGAGAGTTACAGCCCACTGTAGTTATCTCTAATTAAACTACCCATCAACACACAGCGTCTTTCCGTCATATACTTTCCAGGCTGAGGAAAATGGTTCAAATGGCTCTAAGCACTGTGGAACTTAACATCTGAGGTCATCAGTCCTCTAGAACTTTAGAACTACTTAAACCTAACTAACCTAAGGACATCACACACACCCATGCTCGAGGCAGGATTCGAACCTGTGACCGTAGCGGTCGCGCGGTTCCAGACTGAAGCGCTGGGCTGAGGAAAACGACCAATTTGTCTGTTGGAAATGTTGTATTGATGTAATACCGTGGTCTAGACATTGCGTCTTTGACTAGTTAGCAGAACATATTGGACCCCAGTTTCGATCTCGACCACTCATTAGACCTTGAATAACGATTATCACTAATGGAAATGAATGGCCTCCCGTATAGGCAGCCATCCACGTTCTACCATTCGCCGTGTCAAAGGAGTGGAGGAGAACAAAGGGGCTCTGGGCAACATCCTGCCCTCGGGATGATACACTGCCCCTAAAGTAGAGGAGAATCAGGAACTGCATTAGAGACACATCAGACGTATCCACGGAACAAGTTACCTGCAGCTGAAAAAGTGGCGTGATGATCTCTCCATTGGCAAAATAACCCAGTTCAGTCACCCATTCAGATCCAGAAGGAGACTACCAAGTGGGAGGTGACTGTGGCGAAAAGAGTGCATAAACAAAGGAAGGGTAACATTCTGTGCGAGGGGATCAGTAAAGTGGAATGAAGAGGAGTAAGAGTTTCTGGTCAGACGAATTTTTCACAACGTCAGTAGCAACAGGAAATGGAGTACGCCGCGTTATGAATAGGAACGTAGGGCTGAGAGTGAATTATTCTTCTTCTTAATAGTCGCTTTGGCCTAGAAGACCATATGCGCTCTCTACATTACTTTATCAGTCGTTTATAGCCCATTGTTCTTTTCTCGGACCTACCCAATATATTCTTGTTGATATCATCCTTCCATCTCTCTCCTGGCCATCCTCATCCTCTTCTGGCTTCCTCAGCTGCTGAGAACCCTACTCGCAGTACTCTTTCCTCTTCCATCCTAATCAGTTGCCCTTTCCTCATCAGTCTTCTTCTCTTCGTTCTTCGTCCAGTGTCAGTTTGTGCATACAGCTCTGCCAGTTCCTAGTTTTCAGTATCCTACAGTCCCGTGACTGATGGTCCCTCTTGAAACCAAATATTCTCATTAACAACTTATCTTTTTCTCGACGTAGAGCAGTTTTTGTTCACCTGCTTTCCTTAACGTAAATGTTTCAGACCCATTTAGAGCTACCGGGAGAACTGCTCTCTGGTATAACCTGATTTTAAAACTTGTTGAAACGGCTCCACCGCGCAGCACGCCCC
The DNA here is from genome assembly GCF_021461385.2 of Schistocerca piceifrons. Taxonomy (NCBI): domain Eukaryota; kingdom Metazoa; phylum Arthropoda; class Insecta; order Orthoptera; family Acrididae; genus Schistocerca; species Schistocerca piceifrons. The sequence goes on along the minus strand of NC_060145.1, from coordinate 479,175,014 downwards.
ATGGGCCAAACTGTGCTCTACTTGGAGCTGCGATTCTTAACTTATTCTTAGTTTTCATTCCCTTCTGTTCGCTAAAGTCGTTTTCCAAATACGTAAACACGTCTAGTCATACAAAATGAAACTCGCCAACTGTCAATAGGGTAAAATTACTGAGTACCATGCTCACGACCATCTATTCAGATTTTTTTATTCTTTGATCTGTAACCTTGCTTACCTTGCAGTTTTTCTGTAAGAAGTTGTCATGGACTGCAACTCTTCTTTGCTATCACTTATTACAACAAAATCGTCCAAATCTGCAAGCCGATTAAATATTGCCCAGCCTTAGTGCAGCGAAACTTAATTTTCTGTGTTCACTGGCAATTTTTTCTACAATTAAATTAAAAATATCAGAGATAATGCATATCCACATGTAATCTCAGTTCTGAGCTCAAAATGATGTGACATTCCCGTACTAATCTTTAATGTGTCATAGGTTTCCTGTAAACACGTCCGTACAATGGACAGCAAACCAACCCCATCAGCAATAGTTTCAGTATACATGACGAAGTCACAAGCAGAACACGAATATGTAGAATAATATGTGAGGATACTGAAAGTGAAGTTATGTACATAAACAGAAATGAAAATCTAATACTCATTTGTGATTGAAGAGTGGTAGTAGTGGAAGGAATAGAATGCAGGATTACGAGAACATGTGGGGTCGAATAGTAGGAATGAAAGAGGAGAAAGGCTAACAGAGTTCTGCAGTAAACTTCAAATGGTAATAGTGAATACACTCTTCAAAAATCACAGGAGGAAGAGGTGCACTTGAAAAAATCCTGGAGACACAGGAAGATATCAGCTGGGTTACATTATGGGCAGACGGTGATTACAAAATCTCATACTGAATTGTAAGGCATACCCGGAATCAGATCTAGACACAGACCACAATTCAGTAAACGTATAGAACAGGCTGAAGTTTAGGAGACTCACCATAACAATCAATGTGGGATGAAGTCAGATACAAAAGTGATGACGAACGTCGGGCCCTGTGACAGCCAACAGTGCGGCTGTAATCCCACCACTGTTTGGGTGTCTCCAGATATGTCTTCTCCTGGGACCTCATTTACTGGAGTAGAATTGTCTCCAGTAGTGAGTTCCACTTTGGACTAGTCCTGATGACCTGTGAAGAGGTGTCTGAAGATGCCCCAGACAGTGGCAGGATACCAGCCTGACTGCCCACCTGCTTGTCTGAGTGGTAACGTGTTTGCCTACCATGCAGTGGGTCTGTATTCGATTCCCGACAAAACGAACTCCAACCAAAAAAAATTTGATAACAATGCAGACATTGCACCCACGAAACGTAAAGGTATCTTCATCTGTACCAGTGTATTTGTTAACTTGTAAATAAAAGTTTCTTACGTTACAAGGAAAAAAAAATACACGCAAATCGCCCAATGTGTCGTCATCTGAAATAAGACTTGTAACCCAGCGGCCGAACTTCGCCAATGGGGCCTCTCCACCAACAATGCCATATGATCATTTCTTTCTTACGAACTTGACTGTCCCCCGCCATGGGGTCTGTGAACCAGCAGGGATGGTATGGGGTGTAATTTCACTTCATAACAGGATCCATTTGGTTCTCATTCACTGAACCCTTATAGCACAGCGGTATATCAATGATATTCAAGGCCCCGTTTTGTCCCCCTCAATGGCGAGCCCTCCTGAGCATACATTTAGCAAGATAATGCCTGCCTGCATATGGCAAGAATTTCTACTGCTTGTCTTTGTGCTTGATAAACCCTACCTCAACCAGGAAGGTCTCCAGGACTGAATCAGCAGACACAAATGTTGAAACAACATTCAGTGAAGTTAAAAAAAATGAATGAACATTAATTGTGCAAGAGGAATTTGACAGTTAAGCACATAGGAAAGAACGGACAGAGGAAAAAATACACTGAAGAGAGGGGAGGAAAGTCTGACATGGTAGAAAAAGAATTATGATTTATGTGGATGACATAGGGGCCCAGTATAACAACAGAGTTTTGTGCTGGCATAAGCTGGTACCAGCGTACCGTGCAGCAAAGAGGTTGCAAGACGACAAATAGAGGCCAACAACAGACTCACAGGAAACGTGCCGCCAACGCCTTCTCCGCAACCAGTAGATCGCCGGTGCAGACCGGAGGGCGAATCTGTCTCCGTCTGTCGCACCGAGTAAGTTCCAATGTCATCAGTCGCAGCCTAGTGGGAATAGCAGTAGCAGTTAGCTCCGTCGCTAACTCAGAGGCAGGCAGCACATAGCAACCATATAGTGTACATAGCGGAGTTTGTACTTCACCAGCAGTGAGGCTAACGTGGACTATACAGGGAGCTTGTATCACAACGACTATTGTGGGATATGTAAATTTCTATTTTTATGAATAAAGAAGCCAGTTAATCTACACATGGAGTTTGTGTTATAGAAACAGGATCTACAGAGACAACTAGATGATGTAAAACGTGGCGACGAGAATCTTTTAGTGAAGAAGATTTTGATTGCTTCTCTTTTGTTTCAGATTGCGGGGGTTATCGTATTCAAGTGTTTGCTAAATTTTTGTTGTCTTCCTGCATTTATTCCAAGAGGGGTGCCACAGAACTATATCAAATTTCTCTTATCAGAGACTTTGCCTGCTTTTCTTTTTTGCTATAACGTATTTGTGTAAACCATGGCCACCCCACCCCTCCACCTCATGCCCCTGTGCTTCAGCCATAGACAGCCAATGTAATGGATCTAACACTTTTCAGTTTCAGAACCAGAGAATTGCCACTTTACTGAAAACGCTACAAAAACTACTGGTAGCACTGGCTGCGTCAGCCACCCTACTGACCAACCGACTCAGCCCAAAAAGTGCCGCTGACTAGCACATTACTGTTCCGGCAATTTAATGACACTGACGAGGAATGGCTCGAATACCTGACACAGTTCGAAGCTCATTGTGCAGTTCATCACATTCCAGGAACTGTGAAGCTACAATATCTTATTTGAATTTTAGGGTCCTCACTGTTCTGGTTAATAGAAAAACTATTCTCAACTGCACCTTCCGACGAACTCAGTTGTGACCAAGTAATCGCTACTTTAACTCAGTACTATGATCAGCAGGCTTAAGTAGCTGCAGTCAGCTATCATTTTTTCGTTTCCAGAAAAAGCTGGAACAGAATACAGAATTAACGAGCATGACTAGAAACTGTAACTTTAAGTGTAAATGTGGCAACTTTTACAGTGGCTTAACGATTAAAGATGCAATAACATTCAATCTCTCTGAGAGCAGACTACAGAAACACATCCAAAAATACTCTGATCCTACACTTCCTCAAATGTTGCAAATCTTATAGAAATATGATTCGGGTTCCATAGTGACCGACAAGTTTGACCAGGATCGAGTCTACAGGTGAAGTACAAAGTCTGCTGTGTATGCTACACTGCTTGCTATGTGCTGCCTGTTTGTAAGCTGGAGGCAGTGACTGTGGCTCTGACTCAGTGACACGCCAGAACGCACTCGGCGTAACAGACTCTAACTGGAACTAACTGGGCTCCACCCCACAGCGGCAATCCTAAATACTGCCAGCCGAGAGGGAATTGGCGGCACGTTTCCAGCGAGTCTGTCATTGGCCTCGATCAATCTTCTTGTGATCTCTATGCTGCACAGTGTGCTGGTGTCAGCTTATGTCAGCACATTACAAAGCTGCAGCTAGATATGAGTTCTTTCGCTTGCAGAAAAAGCTGAAGTATATGTACCGCCAGTGGTACACAGAATTAATGGGCACAACTAGGAAGTGTAAATTTAGGGGAGTTGTTGCAACTTTTAGTGGCAACTTTTACAGTGAATGATACATGATACAATAACATCCAGTGTCCCAGATAGCAGAATACAGGAACAGATATTAAAAGTACTCTGATCCATCACTTCCCCAAGTATTGCAAATCTTAGAGCAGTATGATTAGAGTACTATAGCGGCTGATACGTTTCACCAGGCCCAGATTTGTCGCATCGAGTCACTCCTTGTTTGCAACCGCCCCAAGCAGCCACAACAACGATCGACCACGCGGACAGCGATGTAGACATGTAAACAAACCTGTGAACTTAGTCAAGTCATGCCCTGGATGTTTTGCTCGCCATAAAAGAGAGGATTGACCATCATGTAACGCAACGTGTTATACGTGTGGAAAAAATGGCCATGTCCAAAAAATTTGTTTGCAACGGCACAAAAACGTCAATTTTGCCCTCTCCCAGAAAAAAATTCTCCTGCACGTGCAGTGAACGCTTTGTTTCGAAAACCTACAACAAGTTCTGACAAATGTAAGATTAAGGTTTTCCCTCCTTCTCGCCATAGTGCTGTGCAACGACTTGCTAACGAACTGTTTCTCTCACTACGAACTGCTGGCCGTCATGTAAATTTTCAGTTAGACACTAGTGTCTCAGCAACTTTGCTTAATAGTAACACGTAAAAACTGTTAATCTCACAACGACTCTCTGAATGTAGCAAGAACCTCACTGCTTACAACATACAGGAAATTCCAGTGCTTGGACAGTGTAGTTTGCCTTATAAAGTCACATTTGCATGCCGTGCGTGAGTTTCCTCGGAAACGCGAAATCTTAATTAACTAATTAATCTCTGACAAATAAATAAAGCCTATGGTACAGAACTGCAGAGCTATGTCGCTGATAAAACAAAATACAATTAGGACACTCTTATGTTTGATTAAGAAGGGACAGGTCTTGCAGAACAACTGGTGCGGGAAGCACGTATGTTTTATTAACTGGCACACCGCCATATTTGAAGTTATATAAGAACACTGCGAGTTGCAATCTTACTAGGCACTAGATTCTGTAAAGAATTTATATTTATGAAAGTAAGTAGAATTATTTAACTGTAGGCTTATTCGTTGAATATATCTGATTTAACTAACTGTGTAAACTTTTTTATGTTTAGTAGACAGTCACCTCTGTACGACGTATTGACATGGCTGGCAAATTATTCTAATATTGAGATTTAGATCTTGAGTCCGCACCTACCGCAGCAGTCTTTGGAAACGATTTAAATACGAAGTCCGATTATTTGAATTACATTTCACGGTCAACTACGAATAACATTGCATTTACGAAAAAGCCATTGTCAAGCGTCTGATACCAAATAATTAAACGTCCACGTACCAGATAAGCAAATATTAATTAAACCAATCACTATCATACATATACAATAATTAATATTTTATTTATGTTATACCTGCTAATTACAAACCTCACATTAGGAGGGTAAATATTAGTGTGTTTAAATCAAGAGACAGTGAGAACAGTTTCCGTTTAAAAGTCTTTGTTTGTACTTCTACTTTCATGGTGTGCTTTTGAACCAAAAGACAGCGTAGCTAGCTTGCTTAAAGAAATTCTTGAACTATTTTCATTAGGAACACTACAATGAAAGACAATGCACAGTCTAAGTTTTTCTCTACCCGCCCCATTCCAAGTGCTTTAAGAGACAAAGTAGACAGTGAATTGAAAGAATTGCAAGATAATGACGTAATTGGTCCCACTGAAGCTATTCAATGGGCAAGACCTCTTGTTTTGTTGCCTAAGCCTTCTGGTCGCATTCGCACAATAGATCCGCAGCTGTCTGAAATACTGTAATCGTTTCTCTTGCACCACAGAAAAATTGCACAGGCCACGGAAGCAGACCCGGACCTCAAGATTATGTTGCATTACATTCGCACGTCTTGGCCTCGTTCATTTTTCAGAACTCAGTTGTGTGCCGATATTACGCACGTCGGCGAAGCCTTTCAGTTGAACAGGGTTAGATTCTAGTTCAAAATGACTGTGGACAATCCCCTGTGTTTACTCCCAATGCGTTGCAAAAGAATGTTTCGCGATTGCTCTATCGAGGACATAGGGGAATTGTTCACACTAAGCAGATAGCGGGACGGCACTGCACTTGGAAGGCATGGACGACCATACTGAACAGATGACATCACAGTGTCGCAAATGCGCGGAAAACCAATCCGCTCCGCCACAGACATCCTCAGCTTGTCCTGAGACTCAGTCGCCATGGCAACGAGTGCACATTGATTTTGCAGGATCCTTTTGGTTCACTTGTTTGCTCATTGTCGTAGACTATTGTAGCAAGTTCCAATTTGCGGTGCCTATGAATTCTACCACTCAAGCTATGTCTTCCATATTTTGCATAGGTTTTCAAGTACTTCTAATGGAAAACGGGCAACTTCACATGATTTTGAATAGTTTTGTAAGTGAAGTGGCACTCATAATCTAACAAGTGCTCCGTTTGACCGCCAATCCAACGGAGAAGCAGAAGGCACTTTTAAACAACAGATGTCTAAGCTTTGCACCACTCACACACTGGAACAGGCGCTGCAACTCTTTCTCGCCACCTACCGCTCTTATCCACGAGACGGACCATCACCGGCGCAACTTCTGCATAGCCGCGGCATCGGACACCGCTCCACTTGCTGCACCCACCGCAGCATCCGGCGCCGCCAATGGTCCCCAAGTATCGCTTTGCCCCGCTTGTACTTATCAGGGTTTATGGAAACTGGGGGCGCTGGGAGAGAGGCGTGATCCAGGAACGCATTTCATCTTTTATGTACTTCATTGGAGATCCCGATGGTTTGCAGCGCGCCACCAGATCCAAATTCGTGAGTGTCATTTGCCCCGTGATTCTGCTGCTTTTCTTCCCCCAGATTCACAGCCTTATGGGGCCGCGCGGCTTTGGCAGCCTCTCGCTGGTGTCACCAGGGCACCCCACGATGAGCGGATGGTCGATGCGCCCTCACCCCCACCGTGACCGTCACGGTTATCCCCCCAGGACACGCCCTGAGGCCTGTGGACGTGTGCCTCCGGAGGATGTTCCTGTAGCCTTGGAAGCCAAATTGCAGGGTACAGTCGTGAGGATGTCTTTCTCCACAGTCTCGGCTCCCAACTCATCTCTGTGTCCAGCGTTCTGCCTCCCCTCCCCCTCCCCCCTCCTGTTGTCGTCGTTCGCATTATCTCTGCACGACAACGGTGCGGCATTTCAGGGGGGAGGTTCAAATGCTTCAAATGGCTCTGAGCACTATGGGACTTAACTTCTGAGGTCATCAGTCCCCTAGAACTTAGAACTACTTAAACCTAGCTAACGTAAGGACATCACACACATCCATGCCCGAGTAACGATTCGAACTTGCGACCGTAGCGGTGTTTTGGCGTATGCTGTCACCAGCACACCGGTCGGCAAAGATGAAGGGCGAAGATCGATTGATTAGTAGACGCGAGATCAGGGGCGCTTATCATGAAAGAGGGCAGAGCCACACCTGCAAACAACATGCCACCAACGCTCTCTCGAGTGCATGTAGTTAGGCCGCCATCGCTGACCGGAGAGCCTCACTCACTGAGTCAGCCATCCAGTTTGGCGTCTGTAAATATACTCGCAGAGTGGGTTTAGTTCGGCACGGGCTACGACAGTACATAGCAACCAGATAACTAACTATAGTGGGACTAGTTTACCTAAACCAAAATTGTACTTTACTAGCAATGAATATTTTACTTTACATCAGTCTGTAAGAGGACGATTACTGATGAGTTTGCACCATAACACATGGTCTATATTCAAGTTAAAAAAACTTTCCATTTCATATAAATAGAGCCATATTAATCCATGTCTATCTTTGTGTTGTAGAAAGAGGGTACCCTCCACCCTTAACAAGATCCTCTTCCTTGCTTCCTTGCGGTACAAGACTTTACATTAACTGTCAACATCTTTATTCTTCGTATTTACATATCAACAGCGCCCTGCCACTAGAAGACTCCAAATTGTAACGTATAGCGTTGCGGTATGTTACGTAACAATCTCGGCGTCTGAGAATCAGCGTGCTGTAATCGAGTTTCGAATTTGAAGAGCTCGTCCACACTTGCAACACTCTCTTCTTCACCGTGAAAATGCCAGACTAAGTGCGAGCGCTGCGACATCTGCAACTATCATCATTCTCTATACAGTCCCGACTTGGCCCCATACGATTTTAATCTTTTTCCGAAACTTAAAAGCACTTTGATAGAGATGAAGCGGTGCAAGCAAAGGTGAGGTTGCGGCTCCATCAACAATATGAAACTTCTACAGTGACGGTCTCAACAAACTGGTCTCATGTTGGGAGAAATGTGCTAGTCGCCAGGGTGACTGTTGAGAAATCAATTTGTAGACATGAAGAATAAAGATGTGCAGTGCTAATAACATTTGTTTTATTTAAAAAGCTTTATTTAAGAAGCTTTATGAATTCGGAGGACCGAGCGAGGTGGCGCAGTGGTTAGCACACTGGACTCGCATTCGGGAGGACGACGGTTCAATCCCGTCTCCAACCATCCTGATTTAGGTTTTCCGTGATTTCCCTAAATCGTTTCAGGCAAATTCCGGGATGGTTCCTTTCAAAGGGCACGGCCGATTTCCTTCCCAATCCTTCCCTAACCCGAGCTTGGGCTCCGTCTCTAATGACCTCGTTGTCGACGGGACGTTAAACATTAACCACCTACCCCCCCCCCCCTACCTCAATTCGGAGGCATTACTTTGCAGCATGAATTTGTGATGCATCTAACTAAGACTCTTTTTCATCCGATAATACCGCGCATTCACCAATTCCTTTCCAGACCTTGTCAGAACTATTTATTGAAAACGGGATTGAAGTATATCAAAACAGGGAGGAAAGCCTAAATCTATAGAAAGACCATGTGAATAGTCTAAAAAACAGGATGTTGTTTAACGTAGTCGTGGTCCCACTCACATTTGAACGACACTAAATATTTAAGGAAGTGAGTGCTGTATTGACCATCAACAAATAAACTGTACTGCTTCTGCTGCTGGTTATTTGCATCTGACGGCGACACCAACAAAAACCAATTTATTTCTGGCTTCTGTCAGTGGTGCAAATTTAATCCAATAAAATCAAAGCATGCGATATCTGTCAAATTTTGGAAAATAGAAGACACTCTTTGTGGTATTTAAACTTAATAAAACTTTTGACAAAGACCATCAGAAGACTGTTAATGTTGAGACCAAAAAATGGAGAAACATCGCCTTTTAGATATCACAGTATTTTTATTTTGTGTCGTTTCGTTGTTACTGTAGGTATGTACCATGGGAAGCAATGAGAGGATGTTGTTTGGTGGCCAGTATCCATTTTCTGTAACTCAAGTTGCACACATATATTAACTGAATTTAAGAATTTTTAACATTGTGCAGCCCTGTCAGCATCTGTGATAATTGAACAAGTAACACATAAGGCTCAGTTGCAAATAGAAACCAAGCTTTACCCAGGTTTCAGCCAAAATAATTTGGCCTTCTTCAGAAGCGATTGACATGCAGTAGTTTAGTGTCATTCGCTTCTGAAGAAGGCCAAATTATTTCGGCTGAAACCTGTGTAAAGCTTGGTTTCTATTTGCAACTGAGGCTGACGTGTTACATGTTCAATTAACTGGTTTCTTTGTTCATAAGAATAGAAAGTTACTGAACTCAAGGTAGCCCCAGCGTTGTGGTAAAAGCTCTCTGTGATACCATATTAGCCTCACTGCTGGTGAACTACAAGTCCGCTATGTACACTCTGGTCGCTATGTGGTGCTTCCGACTGTGTGCGACTGCATGTGACTGGTCTGCGACTGATGTCGCGGTGAGTCACTAGATGACAGACTGGAAATAAATAGGCCTCTGGTCTGTGGCGGCGATCTAAATCCTGGCAGTGGAGAGGGCGGTGGGGGGCGCGAGTCTTCTCGCAACCTCTTTGCCCCTTGGTGTGCTGGTGATACCTTACGCCAGCACCTTCCCCCCCCCCCCCCCCACTTCCCCCCTCCCACCACCACCTCGCTCCGGAAATGCCGCACCATTGCCTTGCAGTGAGGCTGTGAAGGTCAACTGGGAGGGAGGCAGGACGCTGGACGCACAGACGAGCCGGGAGCCGAGACTGTGGAGGACGGTGTACTCCCGACCGTACCCCACGATCTGGCCAGCAACAGGAACATCCTCCAGAAAACTGCTGCCATGGCACATGTCCACGACTGAGGGCGCGTCCTGGGGCGATGGCTGCGGCGGCGACGGCGATGAGGGGTCCAGGTCCATGGCGTCGGCGTCCAGGGATGGCAGGGACGAGGGTGCATCGTCCATCCGCTCCTCCTGGGCTGCCGTGGTGGCACCAGAGGGAGGCTGCGAGGGCCGCGTGGTCCTGTGTGACACATGGTACTTATTGCAACTAAGGAAAATGTCGAAGGGAGAACCCACCGATATAACTTTCTTTTCACACAACCTTCTATTTAACAATATACAGGGTTAGTCACTTAACATTACCGCTGGATATATTTCGTAAACCACATCAAATACTGACGAATCGATTCCACAGACCGAACGTGTGGAGAGGGGCTAGTGTAATTGGTTATTACAGACCATAAAAAAATGCACAGAAGTATGTTTTTTTACACAAACCTACGTTTTTTAAAATGGAACCACGTTAGTTTTGTTAGCACATCTGAACATATAAACAAATAAGTAATCAGTGCGTTTGTTGCATTGTAAAATGTTAATTACATCCGGAGACATTATAACCTAAAGTTGACGCTTGAGTACCACTCCTCCGCTGTTCGATCGTGTGTATCGGAGAGCACCGAATTACGTAGGGATCCAAAGGGAACGGTGATGGCCTTAGGTACAGAAGAGACTGGAACAGCGCATTACGTCCACATGCTAACACCTTTTTATTGGTCTTTTTCACTGACGCACATGTAGATTACCATGAGGGATGAGGTACACGTACACACGTGGTTTCCGTTTTCAGTTACGGAGTGGAATAGAGTGTGTCCCGACATGTCAGGCCAATAGATGTTCAATGTGGTGGCCATCATTTGCTGCACACAATTGCAATCTCTGGCGTAATGAATGTCGTACACGCCGCAGTACATCTGGTGTAATGTCGCCGCAGGCTGCCACAATACGTTGTTTCGTATCCTCTGGGGTTGTAGGCACACCACGGTACACATTCTCCTTTAACGTACCCCACAGAAAGAAGTCGAGAGGTGTAAGATCAGGAGAACGGGCTGGCCAATTTATGCGTCCTCCACGTCCTATGAAACGCCCGTCGAACATCCTGTCAAGGGTCAGCCTAGTGTTAATTGCGGAATGTGCAGGTGCACCGTCATGCCGATACCACATACGTCGACGCGTTTCCAGTGGGACATTTTCGAGCAATGTTGGCAGATCATTCTGTAGAAACGCGATGTATGTTGCAGCTGTTTGGGTCCCTGCGATGAAGTGAGGACCAGTGAGGTGGTCGCCAATGATTCCCCACCATACATTTACAGTCCACGGTCGCTGTCGCTCTACCTGTCTCAGCCAGCGAGGATTGTCCACGGACCAGTAATGCATGTTCCGTAGATTCACTGCCCCGTGGTTTGGGAAACCCGCTTCATCGGTAAACAGGTAGAACAGCAACGCACTCTGTTAATGCCCATTGACGGAATTGCACTCGATGATTAAAGTCATCACCATGTAATTGCTGATGTAGTGATACATGAAACGGATGAAAGCGGTGACGATGCAGTATGCGCATGACACTACTTTGACTCAGTCCACCGGCTCTCGCAATGTCCCGTGTACTCATGTATGGGTTCATGGCAACAGCAGCTAACACACCAACTGCACCCGCTTCTCCTGTAATGGGCCTGTTACGGACCCGTTTGCGTGCTACGACCATACTCGTTGCATACAGTTGGCGGTAGATGTCTTGCAATGTGCGGCACGTTGGATGCTCTCTGTCCGGGTACCGTTCTGCATACACCCTGCAGGCTTCAGCTGCATTTCGTCGACACTCGTCATAGATGAGTATCATCTCCACCTTTTCAGAGTTCGAATACACCATGGTCACAGATCCTACAACACTACACTATCACAGACGTCTGGTAACACGGTGTACTACAGTTGGTCTGCGTGCGGAGACGAATGCAGAATAACAATAGCAGCAAGCGCTACATGCGGACACTGCGACAGCTAGAGCAAACCACAACAGTGCACTACAGCCACACTCGTAAACACGGTCGTCATCGTAAACATGTCCCTGCAGATGCTGCTCGCCAACCGTGGCCCGTGTTTGTCACAACACGCAACCGAACGTCGGAGGTTTCAAGCGTCAACTTTAGGTTACAATATCTCCGGATATAAATTTTACAATGCAACAAACGGCACTGATTACGTATTTGTTTATATGTTCAGATGTGCTAACAAAACTAACGTGGTTCCATTTAAAAAAAACGTAGGTTTGTGTTAAAAAACATACTTCCGTGCATTTTTGTATGGTTTGTATTAAAAAATTACACTAGCCCCTCTCCTCACGTTCGGTCTGTGGAATCGGTTCGTCAGTATTTGATGTGGTTCACGAAATATATCCAGCGGTAACGTTAGGTGACTCACCCTGTATATACTGTGTTTTGTAGATAATCGAAGCATTAAACCATAAATTTTTTTAACAAAATGAACAAATTTGGAAAATTCGTTTGACAATAAACCTTAAGTTAAATAAGTTTTTAATTTTTGAAAAAGAAATCTGAAGTGCTGTAATGCAAAACGGCAACCATATGACAATGCTTACAAGACAGCCGGACCTGCAGCCCGCCCGTTATCGGCTGTAGCAGCTGTGTTTACTACCGCGCTGGACACAGTCTGTCTTATCAGCTGCCCTTGTGAAACACATGAAAACTATATAAGCACCATTGATGACAAGAGTGATTCAATCACTCAAAACAAATAACTTAACTTTTAATTTGAAAGCTGTGTGTCGAACGGTTCAGAGTTAAGATGCGCACCTGTGCTTAAAGGTTAAACAGATTAACAAACAATATGAGGATGATAGGATTACTTCAAAGCAACCAACCTCTCAATTTCAATCGGCAACCAAGGTGCGACTTGACCCCAACCCGTCCATTCTGATTAAAGCCCTGGTCACAGTTGGCTGTTAATATTTTCAAGGTTAAACTTATTGTTAGACATTAAGACCACTCTGAAGGAACGGCTTACAACATCACTTCTGAACACTTGTTACAAGAAACCCACCTGCCGGAACCACTAGGCCCAGCTAAAATACATCAATAATGACCAAATCTTTCAAATACAGTAACGAACAGCTTAGAACAACAGGATGTTCAGATTATAACTAATGACTGAAAAATGTAATTACAATCAAAGAATTGAGCCGGTTAACATCTTAATCTAACCACAAGATCCCTCTTTTGTTTAACGTCAATCTGTGCCATGGTACAATTGTTCCAGCTGTATTTACGACCAGGAACTGATTCATTAGAAGATTAATGATCGGATACAAACCATAAAGGAAAGGCAATACAATAGCGGGACAAATCTCCCATCGACAACTAGTGTCTTAGTACAATACTACGGCCTATATTTACGATCAAAGAGCCGACCGAGTAAAACTCTGAAGGTCGGGTACAAACCAGAAAATGAGGGCAGGTAGACAATGACACAAATCACCACGAGGATTACAGAATGTTAGTCCCCTTTATCAGCAAGCAGTTCCTTGAATCCACGGTGCGTCACAGCGGTTACTGCGCGGTGCCGATGATAGCCAGGTAGAAGAGGGCAGCCAGGCCACGAGCGGCCGTCCGACACGAATGTTGCCAACCAACCGACAGGATGTCGGCCTGCAGCTTGTAATCGACGCTGACCCCTCTGAAGTACTGCGGTATCTTTGCTCTGTACAGGCCCTCCTTGCGCAGCTCTTGGCTTCGGCCGCTCGGATTTCGTGACCATCACTTGTCGCGACGCTACGAACCCAGTATATATAGATACCAACTCTTCCTCATAGATATTAGCAATGGGGCCGCAAGAAAGGTAGCTGGTACTACACCTGAGCCAGTGGTGCCACATACAACAGTCTACTAACTCAATGGTGCTACGGCTCACCGTGAAGCCATAAATGTCGGGAAAAAAGAGCAGAATCGCGGAGAAAATGACATGCGCAAATTTGATTCTGGTGGCGGCGCAGTAAACCATCGGCACCTGCAATCAAATGCATATAAGGTACAATGCGTTCCTGGATCACACCTCTTTCTTGGGGGGCCAGTGTTGCGACAAACCCTGAAAAGTACAAAATCGCGAGGCGCAAAGCGTTGCTTGCGGGCCATTGGCGGCGCCGGATGCAGAGGTGAGTGCAGCAAGTGTAGCAGCGTCCGGTGGCGGCAGCCATGCAGAAGTTCCGCCGGTGATGGTCCGCCTGGTGGGTTAGAGCGTCAGGCGGCGTGAAAGAGTTGCAGCGCCTGTTCTCGTATGTGGGAGCACTGGTTAGGTGTCGAATGCCGTTGCGTACACACTGTACAGAGTCACGTGAAACGAAGTGTGGGCTGTTGTCCAACACAAGTACTTCTGGCAGACCTATGCATAATATGGAGCACAAAGCTTGACTGGTACTACCTGACATGGTAGAGTTCATAGGGACCGCAAATGGGAACTTGCTAAAAGAGTGTACCACTATGAGCCAACGAGTGTTCCAAAAAGATCCTCCAAATTCAATGTGTACCCGTTGCCATGGCAACTGAACCTTAGGCCACGCTAAAGATGTCTGTGGCGGCGCGGATTGGTTTTCCGCGCACGTGCGACACTGTGATGTCATGTGCTCTGTTCAAATGGTTCAAATGGTTCTGAGCACTATGGGACTTAACATCTGTGGTCATCAGTCTCCTAGAACTTAGAACTACTTAAACCTAACTAACCTAAGGACATCACACACATCCATGCCCGAGGCAGGATTCGAACCTGCGACCGTAGCAGTCGCGCGGTTCCGGACTGAGCGCCTAGAACCGCTAGACCACCGCGGCCGGCATGTGCTCTGTATGGCCGCCCATAACGTCCTGCACCAACCCTGTCCCTGAGTTCTTCAGGGCGAAGTAACGCATAAGTGTCAACTACGGTCTGTGTGTTGACTGTAGGCTTGTAGTCAACACAAATGCGAATGCCAGCAGAAGGCTTATGCAACAAAACTAGTGGACTTCCCCATTGACAAGCTTGAATGGGAGCAATCACACTATTATCCTGAAATTCTTTCAATCCACTGGCTACTTTGACTCTTAAAGCAGTTAGAATGGAGTGGCCCAGAAAAAACTTAGGCTCTACCTTTTCTTTCAATGTAACATGCGCTACAAAGTCATTAAATTTTCTCATTCCTTCTGAAAATAGTTCAGGAAATACTTTAAAGAAGCTATCTGCACTCTCTTGGGGTACAAGTTCAGGGACCGACAGCACAATGTCGTGGATGTTAAGGCCAAAGAAATCAAAAGTTTCTAAACTGAAAATCTTCTCACTGTCTCTTCACTTCAGCACAGTAAAATTCACTCTTCTAGTGTGAGATTTGTAAGTGGCAGCACACTACACTGTCCAAGCACTGGAAGTTAGTGAATGTTGTAAGTAGTGAGGTGCTTGCTAGATTTAGAAAGGCGTGGTGAGGCTAAGTGACTGAGGCACCCGTGTCTAACTGAAAGTTCACACGACGGCCAGCAATTCCTGATGAGAGAAATAGTTTGTTAGAACGCCGTTGCACAGCACTAGGGTGAGGAGGAGGCAAAACCTTAATCATAATTTCGTCAGAACCTGTTTGGAAAATAGGTTTGGAAAATACAACGTTCTCTGCAAGTGCACGAGCCTTTTTTCCTGAGATCAGGTAAAATTGGAGTTTTTGTGCCGTTGCGAACAAAATGCTTGGACATGGTCTCTTTTTCCACACGTATAACACGGTACGTTACATGATGGTCAATCCTCTCCTTTATGGCGAGCAAAACTTCTAGGGCATGACTTGGCTAAGCTCACAGTTCTATTTACCTGTCTACGTCGCTGTCCACGTGGCTGTGTACACGATCGTTGTTGTGGCTGCTAGGAGAGGTTGCAAACAAGGAACGACTCGATGCAACAAATCGGGGCCTGGTGAAGCTTATCAGCCGCCATGGAACCCGAATCGTATTGCTCTAAGATTTGCAATACTTGGGGATGTGATGTATCAGAGTACTTTAATATCTGTTCCTGTATTCTGCTATCTGGGACACTGGATGTTATTGTATCATGAATCATTCACTGTAAAAGTTGCCACAACTCCCTTAAATTTACACTTCCTAGTTGTGCCCATTAATTCTGTGTACCACTGGCAGTATATATGGTTAGGCTTTTCCTGCAAGCGAAAGAAATCATAACTATGCTATGTAGTGTACTGTCATAAGCTAGCACCAGCAAACTATGCGGCATAGAGATCACAAGAAGACTGATCAGGGCCAATGACAGACTCGCTGGAAATGCGCCGCCAACGCGCTGTCAGCTGGCAGTATGTCTACATCTACATCTAGGATAGCCGCCGTGGGCTGGAGGCCAGTTAGTTCCAGTTAATTAAAGTTTGTTACGCCAAGTGAGTTCCAGTGTGTCACCAAGTCAGAACAACAGCCACAGCCTCTATCTTAGAATCAGGCAGCACATAGGAACCAGTATATCGTACATTGCAGACTTTGTACTTCATCTGCAGTGAGGCTAAAGTGGACTAGGATAGAGGGCGTGGAAAAGCACATGGAAGCTTAAGTATATCTTTGTTTATGTTAACATACAACCCAGTTAATAATTATGTGCAGTTTGTGTTATATAAGGGGCTTCAAAAGAGCTACGAGCTGGAGGCATAATTACAGAAACTACACTCCTGGAAATGGAAAAAAGAACACATTGACACCGGTGTGTCAGACCCACCATACTTGCTCCGGACACTGCGAGAGGGCTGTACAAGCAATGATCACACGCACGGCACAGCGGACACACCAGGAACCGCGGTGTTGGCCGTCGAATGGCGCTAGCTGCGCAGCATTTGTGCACCGCCGCCGTCAGTGTCAGCCAGTTTGCCGTGGCATACGGAGCTCCATCGCAGTCTTTAACACTGGTAGCATGCCGCGACAGCGTGGACGTGAACCGTATGTGCAGTTGACGGACTTTGAGCGAGGGCGTATAGTGGGCATGCGGGAGGCCGGGTGGACGTACCGCCGAATTGCTCAACACGTGGGGCGTGAGGTCTCCACAGTACATCGATGTTGTCGCCAGTGGTCGGCGGAAGGTGCACGTGCCCGTCGACCTGGGACCGGACCGCAGCGATGCACGGATGCACCCCAAGACCGTAGGATCCTACGCAGTGCCGTAGGGGACCGCACCGCCACTTCCCAGCAAATTAGGGACACTGTTGCTCCTGGGGTATCGGCGAGGACGATTCGCAACCGTCTCCATGAAGCTGGGCTACGGTTCCGCACACCGTTAGGCCGTCTTCCGCTCCCGCCCCAACATCGTGCAGCCCGCCTCCAGTGGTGTCGCGACAGGCGTGAATGGAGGGACGAATGGAGACGTGTCGTCTTCAGCGATGAGAGTCGCTTCTGCCTTGGTGCCAATGATGGTCGTATGCGTGTTTGGCGCCGAGCAGGTGAGCGCCACAATCAGGACTGCATACGACCAAGGCACACTGGGCCAACACCCGGTATCATGGTGTGGGGAGCGATCTCCTACACTGGCCGTACACCACTGGTGATCGTCGAGGGGACACTGAATAGTGCACGGTACATCCAAACCGTCATCGAACCCATCGTTCTACCATTCCTAGACCGGCAAGGGAACTTGCTGTTCCAACAGGACAATGCACGTCCGCATGTATTCCGTGCCACCCAACGTGCTCTAGAAGGTGTAAGTCAACTACCCTGGCCAGCAAGATCTCCGGATCTGTCCCCCATTAAGCATGTTTGGGACTGGATGAAGCGTCGTCTCACGCGGTCTGCACATCCAGCACGAACGCTGGTCCAACTGAGGCGCCAGGTGGAAATGGCATGGCAAGCCGTTCCACAGGACTACATCCAGCATCTCTACGATCGTCTCCATGGGAGAATAGCAGCCTGCATTGCTGCGAAAGGTGGATATACACTGTACTAGTGCCGACATTGTGCATGCTCTGTTGCCTGTGTCTATGTGCCTGTGGTTCTGTCAGTGTGATCATGTGGTGTATCTGACCCCAGGAATGTGTCAATAAAGTTTCCCCTTCCTGGGACAATGAATTCACGGTGTTCTTATTTCAATTTCCAGGAGTGTAGTACCTCTATGTTAGAAGTATTGACCCTGGCCGTTGAGACTCCTGTCGCACTGTGACACAAGGCGGTGAATGGCTGCCTCATAAAATTCCCGAGGCTGCGATGTTAACTAGTTCCACACGTACAGCTGGACGTCGTCGTCAGAGGTGAATCGTTTGCCCCCCAGAGCCTTTTTAGGGGCGCCAGAAATGGCACAATCACAGGAACAACAGTGAATGCTCAGCGTTACTCGCGAACCGTGACCACACTTCGCCAAGCGATCAAATCAAAACGACCAGACAATCTCACCCGTGGAGTCGTTCTGCTCCACGACAATGTAAAGCCTCATACAGCCAACACAGTCGCGGCACTCTTGCAGAAATTCAAATGGGAGGTTCTCAGCCACCCTCCATACAGTCCGGGCCTCTGTCCCTGTGATAACGCCATTTTTTCCTCTTAAAAAGGCTCTGAGGGGCAAACGATTCAACTTAGACGTGCGGAATTGGTTAACATCGCAGCGCTGGGAATTGTATGAGACAGCCATTTACCACCTTGTGTCACAGTGGGACAAGTGTCTCAACAGCCAGGGTCAATACTTCTAACAAACAAGTACTGGTTTCTGTCATTCTGCCTTCGGCTCTTTTCTTTTTGAACGCACGTTATAGAAAGAAGATACCGACGACCAAACAACGCCCTCTCCTGGTTTCCCACGGCACAGCTGTACAGAGACAACGAGGCGACATAAAAGTTGGCTAACGAGGATTCAACATGTAGACTTGCTGGTCGTAGTATTGAGTTAATGCAGCAATTACTTTGTCATCGCTGTGTTCTACGGGAGACGCGGTTCAAAAAATGGTTCAAATGCCTCTGAGCACTATGGGACTTAACTTCTGAGGTAATCAGTCCCGTAGAACTTAGAACTACTTAAACCTAACTAAGGACATCACACACATCCACGCCCGAGGCATGGATGTGTGTCGCGCGGTTCCAGACTGTAGCGCCTAGAACCGCTCGGTCACCCCCGCCGGCGAGACGCGGTTCGGAATAGTTTTTGTATTAACCTCAACATTGGGACTCCACAATCGAAAGAAAGTATTGCAACTTTACAGCACCTTGAACACGATGAACTTGACAATATGCTTAGAACTGGGTCACGTATTCAGTCCATTGCTCCTCTGTTTCCTTAAATTGTCGGAACCTTGGTGTACTGGTTTGCGGCACTTGTTGGTCTGATTGGCTGGTCTGTTGTGCGGCCAACGCAGCTCGTGGAGCCAGTAGTTTTTGTACTGTCGTCAGTAAGGTATCAGTTTGTTGGTTCTGAAACTGAAAGGCTTGTGTTAGATCCATCACATTGGCCATCTACGTCTGCGGCGCGGGGGCATGGCTTGGAGGGGGCGAGGAATTGATGGTTTACACAAACACGTAATATCTAAGCCTCTGAAAACAGAGATATGATTAGTTCTGCGGCTCCCTTCCTGGAATACGTGCAAGAACACAACAACAAATAAGGAAGGGAAATAGAAACACTTGAACACAGTCACCCTTGCAAGCTAAAACATCAAGAGAAGCAAGCAAAATCTTCTGCCAAGTTGATCAACTTCGATCGCCAGCAAATTATCCTCGTTCGCCATAGTCGACCGCAAGCAAGCAAGGGAGAGGACTTTGTTAATGGTGATCGGTATCCTCTTTCTAGAACACAAAGGCACGCGTGGATTAACACGGTTCTTTATTTACATGAACTTGAAGCTTTACTTTTCTTGAACAGAGTCCATGTGTTGTGGCACAAGCCCATCATTAATAGTCCTCTTGCATACTGATGTAAGTTCAATATTTTCTGCTGGTAAAGTACAATTCTGATTTAGGTAAACTAGTCCCGCTATAGTAACCAATCTGGTCGCTATGTACTGTCGTATGTAATCTACGCCTTCCTTCCTACTTACAGCTACCTACATCTACATGTACGTGATTACTCTGCTATTGACAATTAAGTGCCAGGCAGAGGGTTGAATGAACCACCTTCAAGCTGTCTCTCTACCGTTCCTCTCTCGAACGGCCCACGTGAAAAACGAGCACTTAAATTTTTCTGTGCGAGCCCTGATTTCTCTTCTTTTATCCTGATAATGATTTCTCCCTATGTAGGTGGCTGTCAACAGAAAGTTTTAGCAATCAGAGGAGAAAACTGGTGATTGAATTTCATGAGAAGACCCTGTCGCGACGAAAAACGCCTTTGTTTTAATGATTGCTACTCCAGTTCACGTATCATGTTTGTGACACTATCTCCCCTAGTGCGCTTCTTTGAACTTTTTCGATGTCCTCCGTCAGTCCCATCTGATGCGGATCCCACATCGTACAGCAATACTCCAGAATAGGGCGGACAAGCGTGGTGTAATCAGTCTCTTCAGTAGACCTGTTGCACCTTCTAAGTATTCTACCAATCAATCGCAGTCTTTGGTTTGCTTCACCCACAACATTATCCATGTGATCGTTCCAGTTTAGGGTATTTGTAATTGCAATCCCGCAAGTATTTAGTTGAATTTACATCTTTCAGATTTTTGTGACTTATCGCGTAATCGAAATTTAGAGGATTTCACACGTTTCTTTATTCAGGGTAAACTGCCACTTTTCGCACCATACAGATATCTTATCTAAATCATTTTGCAATTCGCTTTGGTTATCTGACGACTTTTCAGGACGGTAAATCACAGCCGGCCTGAGTGGCCGAGCGGTTCTAGGCGCTACAGTCTCGAACTGCACGACCGCTATGGTCGCAGGTTCGAATCCTGCCTCGGGCATGGATGTGAGTGATGTCCTTAGGTTAGTCAGGTTTAAGTAGTTCTAAGTTCTAGGGGACTGATGACCTCAGAAGTTAGTCGACCGGAGTGGCCGAGCGGTTCTAGGCGCTAAAGTCTGGAACCGCGATACCGCTACGGTCGCAGGTTCGAATCCTGCCTCGGGCATGGATGTGCGTAATGTCCTTAGGTTAGTTAGGTTTAAGTAGTTCTAAGGGGACTGATGACCTCAGAAGTTAATTCCCATAGTGCTCAGAGCCAATTTTGAACCTCAGAAGTTAAGTCCCATAGTGCTCAGAGACATTTGAACCATTTAGCCATTAGGTAAATCACAGCACCATCTGCAAACAGTCTAAGACGGCTACTCAGATCGTCTCCTATGTCGTTAATATAGATAAGGAACAGCAAGGGACACAACCTTGGGGAACGCCGGATATTTCTTCTGTTTTACTCGATGAGTTTCCGTCGATTACTACGAACTGTGACCTTCCTGACAGAAAATCACGAATCCAGTAGCACAACTGAGGCGATATTCCATAGGCACGTAGTTTGGTTAGAAGACGCTTGTGAGGAATGGTGTCGAAAGCCTTCTGGAAATCTTAAAATATGGAATCAAGACTATTGTCCACATTAATCTTTTATGGAGATTTGAGAGGAGCGAAGATTACAGAGAACTTTCTAGTTTACTTATCTTTTCACGTAGAGTTGGCTCCTTCTTGTCTAGGGGTCTGATTCTTGAAGCTGAAAATCACACATTTGAAGTCCTCATGGTTGAATTGATCTAAATAAATTTGTTCATTGCTGTTGCAGAATTTTTGTTGTAACGTTAATATATCT
This sequence comes from Schistocerca piceifrons, assembly GCF_021461385.2. Taxonomy (NCBI): domain Eukaryota; kingdom Metazoa; phylum Arthropoda; class Insecta; order Orthoptera; family Acrididae; genus Schistocerca; species Schistocerca piceifrons. The sequence goes on along the minus strand of NC_060145.1, from coordinate 479,153,284 downwards.
TGTCACATTTTAGTATATCATACAGTCTTTTGATTTTTCACATTAACAAAGCCGAAATTACATTGTTCGCACAAAATACTAAATACGTCAGATCACATCAGAGGCATGCTTACTACTGTCTCACTCAGCGGAAGTAAAAATATTCCAAAGGGATTACAATTTTTCTTGACAAATGAATTTCTATGAGTTTTGATTATTATTTCATAAATGAATCCAGAAATGAACATAGTAAATAGTACTAGATTGCGCAATTAATGATAGATATTTTAAGTGTGCCAAATAATTCGTAATTTCAAATGTTTCTAAAAAAATAATTTCAACTGTACATTCAGAACTAGTATTTATCGATTATAACATCCAAAATAAATTCCTTTCCATAAATTTTAGCTTGAAATATAACATACTGTGTATAAAATTATATGAAAGTTTCCAGAAAGGCAGCTGAGTTAATACTGACCTGTCCAAAATTCGCCGCGCGGGGTAACCGCGCGGTCCAGGTTGCCTTGTCACGGTCCGTGCGGCTCCCCCCGTCGGAGGTTCGAGTCCTCCCTAGGGCATGGGTGAGTTTGTTGTCCGTAGCATAATTTAAGTTAGATTAAGTAGTGTGTAGGCTTAGGAACCGATGACCTCAGCAGTTTGGTCCCAGAAGACCTTAACACAAATTTTTTTCCAAAATTCGAAAAATAGTGGTGGAGGAAAAATAATGCTAGAGGAGGACGTGCCATAGCATGTAGCCTGTGATGAACCAAACCCTCTCTCTGAGTAACTTACAGACGCCAAACTGAATGACTCGATGAGTGAAGCCCTCAGGTCAGCGATGGCGGCCAAAGTACATGCTGTCGCGAGGGCGTTGGTGGTCGTTGTGTGTGGGTGTGTCTGTGGCCTTTCTTGTGATAGGCGCACTTGATCCAGCCTCTGATAATCGAAATTCACGCTTCATCTTTGTAACCGGTGTGCTGGCGACAGCTTACGTCAGTACAGTCAATAGGTTATTTTATTCAAAAGCTTTAAGAGTTTCTGCATAAAAAATTTTGAGGCATTACTTTTCAGCACCCAATCGTATGTTCATTTTTAGCAATTTTCTCATCACTACTATCTTTATTGTATTTTTTTCAGTGTGACTTACGTCAAAGTGTTCATTAGAATCACACATTGCAGGCTTTTCATTTCTGTTTGTAGTTTCAACATCAATAATAATCTGTATGCGGGAGCCAGATTCAACAGTCTGATGACTCTTTCCTTTGCCATCTTTATTTTCTACATTAGCGGGAATGTGTTTGAATAAAGATCCAGCGAGTGGTCTAGCCTTTACAGTCTTTACTTATCTTAACTTTCTATTATGAGAACCAGATAGGTGAATTCTTGTCACTAAAAAAAAAAGGATTCGCAATATTATTTCGGTGACACATCATGGCCTAACATCCATTAACAGCAATTTTTTCTCTACCTGTAGCCTGTAGGCTCGTAGTAGGGAATAGATAGTTACCATTGGAATCATAAACGCATGGTCATTTTCAAATGAATGTTGTCTGTAGCGATTATATTGCGGCTGACAATAAAGCCAGACTGTGTGTGGATACAAGGATTATTTATTTTTTTATTTGATAATACATTTTTTGTTTGTTAAATTCACGATTCTGCAATTTGTAACACATTTTGATATATCAAATATCGTTTAATGCAGTATAACTGCATTTATCAGACGACTGGTTACGATTCTACAGTTTCTAAGTTTCATGCCACGTTTTACAAAAATTCTAAAATTCTAAATACACCCTTGCCATGGCTTGATAATGGGTAAGTAGGTATCTACATTTACTTTTTGCGTGTGTATGGGACCTCAGGCTATAAATTGCATCCTGTCTACTGAACTTATTTTGGCCTTGTTCGACTAAAAATTGTGTTGTCTTGCAGGTCTCCAAATTTTAAGTCCATCAACAGCTGGAGGCCCCTCCACGAGCAGAGGCCGGGGGGGGGGGGGCACCCTTGCGAACATCCCCCCTCCCCTTCCCCCCATCTCGTCCCATCGCTTAGTTTGCCTATGATCCTGTGTATAAAACACTTTCAAACGTGTGATTGCTTTACAAATGAGCTAACGTGTTAGCCCTTTGAGGCCTGAATTTTTTCTGGAAGAAGGAACATTTTTATTTGTGTGGTAATGCTCTTAGACGATTTTTTAATTATATTAGATGCAAGATTTATTCAAGAATGTGTACCCATTTTTAAAACATAATTTCTACACTTGGCTTCACTTTGTGGACTAAAATAACTACGAAATATTCTCTGTTGTAATAAATAGTAAAATGATCATTCAGTTATTACCATGCACAATACCAATAACAGTATAGAACTGTTGTTGTTGTTGTCGTCTTCAGTCCAGAGACTGGTTCGATGCAGCTCTCCATGCTACTCTCTCCTGTGCAATCTTCTTCATCTCCCAGTACCCACTGCAACCAACATCCTTCTGAATGTGCTTAGTGTATTCATCTCTTGGTCTCCCTCTACTATTTTTACCCTCCACGCTGCCATCTGATACTAAATTGGTGATCCAGTATTGAAATATACAGTGGAATATAGCGAACCAGCCACACCCGTGTATTCTGCTGGTCTCCAGCTGCTGTGCACTACTGATATTTTCATAGTGATGCCCAACAGTTGGCAGCACTTGCGCATGATGAAAAGGTTGAACATTCATAAATGTGTACCTCATATTTTCAGTGGGAAAAAGAGCTTATGTTGCAGCTAAGACTCAGTAAAAGTTAGTGTACACAACTGTAGCCAGAGGGTCTGAAAGGGTTATCACACTTAATTGCCTGGCACAGAGTTCATCCAACCACCTTCACAATAATTCTCTATTATTCCACTCTCGAATAGCGCGTGCAAAAAAGAAAAAAAAAAAGCGAACACCTATATCTTTCCGTGCGAGCTCTGATTTACATTATTTTATTATGATGATTGCTTCTCCCTATGTAGGTCGGCGTCAACAAAATATATTCACATTTGAAGGAGAAAGTTGGTGATTGGAAATCCGTGAAAAGATTTCACACCAAATCCTGTATCATGTCCGTGACACTCTCTCCTCTATTTGACGATAATAGAAAACGTGTTGGCCTTCTTTGAAGTTTCTGGATGTACTCTGTTAATGCTATCTGGTAATTATTTAAGTAAAGGTATTTGTTTCACGCATGTCAATGTTTATGACGTGTTATCTCCTAAAGCGTGGGTCGTACAACGATATAATTGTGTGTGTATTTTCAGTAGTATGTGAGGATACTGTGTGCAAATTGATTGCGAATAGGTATAGTAATAAAGAGGCAATAAATTAAAACGTCATTGTTTATGCGATTTTACCGCGTAAGTAGCGAAAATTTAGTTAGTCATTACATTTTTTTCCTTTCATAATTTTGTGCGGGATGTGAGAGACAAAAGTATCAAAAATGTTTGCAAATATGGCTCAAATGGCTCTGAGCACTATGGGACTTAACAGCTATGGTCATCAGTCCCCTAGAACTTAGAACTACTTAAACCTAATTAACCTAAGGACATCACACAACACCCATTCATCACGGGGCAGAGAAAATCTCTGACCCCGCCGGGAATCGAACCCGGGAACCCCGGCGTGGGAAGCGAGAACGCTACCGCACGACCACGAGCTGCGGACGTTTGCAAATACTTGTGAAGTTTGTTGGAAGTTGCTTCGTGCACTCATTTTCGAATAGTGAATAAATATAGTCTGGGGTGTTTCACGTACCGTGAGGTACCCTTTCTCAAGACATAAAATTTCTAACTTTAAACATTTTCCTTTATTGTATTTTTCAGTTCCCCGTCCGGGGCGGGCTAGTAGCAGCTGCTCTTCAGCCGAGATATGTTACGTGTGGACATGAGGACATTTAAAACAGTAAAAGAAGGAAACATTTTGGAACATAGATACAAAAAAGGGAACAAAACAGAAGAAAGCATACTGAAAGGGGTGTCTATAAAGTGGAGATAAAAATCTAAAAAGGTATTTTGCACAAAAAAATCACACACTGTGAGGATTAAAGGACACAAGGCGATGTACAGCAGGGGCATAAAGAGTCGCAGAACGATTGAAACAGCCACGTGATGAGCGGCGTAGCATGGAACCATCATGGACAGCAAAACTATATAAAATTTGAGCACACTATTAAAAAAACATCATTTGATCATACTGTAGAATGGCACCGAACACAACGCTCAGCACACTAAAACCTCACTTCCTATGTTACAACTTTAATGTAAGATTGTACCACTTCATGAGCAGAGTATGACTTCACATTTCTACATTTGGTGAATAATACTCCCTATGTCAGAAAAGTTTCAGGAGAGTTATTTTTATTTTTGAGTTTACAGTGGTAAAAAGGAACAAATGTTTTTGTGTTACTTCGTATGTGTGAGTCTTTGAAATGACTTCGACCACGTTTGTGTGCAAACTCACTAGTGGCAGGGCTGTGCTTAGCAACACACTGTTTAGGTTCTTGGCGCATTAGGTACGGTGGTTCAATGGTTGCTGACTGAGCAAAGAGTGAACATTAAGTTCTGTGTTAAGCTCAGTAAAACGCCTAGTGAAACATGGACACTAGTTAAGCAAGCATATGCAGGCGAAGCGCAGTCAAAGTGACACCTTTTCGGGTGGCACAAAAACTTTCGAGAAGGCGGAGATTCAGTGGAAGACGATTTGGTCGCCTGTCTACATCACATACCGATGCAAACATGGAGTGTGTAAGGCAATTATTGCAGGAGGGCCGTCATGTTACTGTGCGTATGATATCAGAACAACTCAATTTTAATCGTTAGGGAAACGGAAACCTAATGCTAAACTCGTCCCTCACATGCTAACGGATGAACAGAAAGAGGAAAGACGAAGAATTTCTGCTGAACTACTTGACAGACCCAGACGTGATCCCACATTTATCTCACAGATTATTGTTGGGGATGAAGGTTGGTTCTCACTGTATATGACCCTCACACGAAGCGTCAATGTCCTGAATCCAGGCTGACCAGCCTAGAAAAAAGTCAAACGACTACCTTCGAGTACAAGTCAGTGTTGATGGCATTATTTGATAGTAAACGATTAGTTTTCTCCAGGTGGCATTCTCAGGACAGGTTCTTACTGCATGACAACGCAACACCCCATACCGCTTTTTCTGACACCAAGTATCTGGATGGACATTCTGTTATTATCCTTCGTCCGCCATATTCGGCTGATATGTCACCTTGCAATTTTTTTATTGTTTCCGTGAGTGAACAGCTGAATGAAAGGAAAGCTTCGTCAAGATATCGCAGACATTCAGCGGACTGCGAGAAATGAGCTTAAAGCATAGTAGTTTACAATTTCCCTGCTTGCTTCGAAGACCCCCAGAATCGTTGGCAACTGTATATACAGGGTGGTCCATTGATCGTGATCGAGCCAAATATCTCACGAAATAAGCGTCAAACGAAAAAGCTACAAAGAACGAAACTTGTCTAGCGTGAAAAGGGAACCAGATGGCGCTATGGTTGGCCCACTAGATGGCGCTGCCATAGGCTAAACGAATATCAACTGCGTATTTTTAAATAGGAACCTCCATTTTTATTACATATTCGTCTAGTGCGTAAAGAAATATGAATGTTTTAGTTGGACCACTTTTTTCGCTTTGTGATATATGGCGCTGTAATAGTAGCAAATATATGGCTCACAATTTTAGACGAACAGTTGGTAACAGGTAGGTTTTTTTTAATTAAAATACAGAACATAGGTACGTTTGAACATTTTATTTCGGTTGTCCCAATGTGATACATGTACCTTTGTGAACTTGTCATTTCTGAGCTGTTACAGCGCGATTACCTGTAAATACCACATCAATGCAATAAATGCTCAAAATGATATCCGTCAACCTCAATGCATTTGGCAATAAGTGTAACGACATTCCTCTCAACAGCGAGTAGTTCGCCTTGCGCAATGTTCGCACATGCACTGACAATGCGCTGACGCATGTTGTCAGGCGTTGTCGGTGGATCACGATAGCAAATATCCTTCAACTATCGCTACAGAAAGATATCCGGGAACGTCAGATCCAGTGAACGTGCGGGCCATGGTATGGTGCTTCGACGGCCAATCTACCTGGCATGAAATATGCTATTCAATACCGCTTCAACCGCACGCGAGCTATGTGCCGGACATCCATCATATTGGAAGTACATGGCCATTCTGTCGTGCAGTGAAACACCTTGTAGTAACATCGGTAGAACATTACGTAGGAAATCAGCATACATTGCACCATTTAGATTGCCATCGATGAAATGGGGGCCAATTATCCTTCCTCCCATAATGCTGCACCATACATTAACCCGCCAAGGTCGCTGACGTTCCACTTGTCGCAGTCATCGTGGATTTTCCGTAGCCCAATAGTGCGTGTTATGCCGGTTTATGTTACCGCTGTTGGTGAATGACGCTTCGTCGCTAAACAGAACGCGTGCAAAAAATCTGTCATCGTCCCGTAATTTCTCTTGTGCCCAATGGCAGAACTGCACACAACTTTCAAAGTCGCCGCCATGCAATTCCTGATGCATAGAAATATGGTACGGGTGCAATCGATGTTGATGTAGCATTCCCAACAACGACGTTTTTAAGATTCTAGATCCTCGCGCAATTTGTCTGCTACTGATGTGCGGATTAGCCGCGACAGCAGCTAAAACACCTACTTGGGCATCATCATTTGTTGCAGGTCGTGGTTGACGTTTCACATGTGGCTGACCGCTTCCTGTTTCCTTAAATAACGTAACTATCCGGCGAACGGTCCGGACACTTGGATGATGTCGTTCAGGATACCGAGCAGCATACATAGCACACGCCCATTGGGCATTTTGATCACAATAGCCATACATCAACACGATATCGAACTTTTCTGCAATTGGTAAACGGTCCATCTTAACACTGGTAATGTATCACGAAGCAAATACCGTCCGCACTGGCGGAATGTTACGTGATACCACGTACTTGTACGTTTGTGACTATTACAGCGCCATCTGTCACAAAGCGAAAAAAGTGGTCGAACTAAAACATTCATATTTCTTTACGTACTACACGAATATGTAATAAAATATTGGGGTTCCTATTTAAAAAAAAAACGCAGTTGATATCTGTTTGACCTATGGTAGCGCCATCTAGCGGGCCAACCTTAGCGCCATCTGGTTTCCCTCTTCAAGCTAGACAAGTTTCGTTCTTTGTAGTTTTTTCGTTTGACGCTTATTTCGTGAGATATTTGGCCCGGTCACTATCAGTGGACCACCCTGTAGATACCCGACGGGATTACACCGACTGGAGCAAAGGTCTTTACTTCGTAAGTGCAGTTTTCTATTTTTAAAAGGTCTTGTCCAGGAGCTTTGCAGACAAAGAGTGAAAATCAGATTTTTGTAGCCCCTGGAAGCTGTTAGATAGGCAACCTGCAACTGTTTCGTTGTGACCGAATGTCTGTTCAGCCATCTGGTAGTGTAGACAAGGGTTCGTAGCACCGTTCCCTGGCTCTCGTAAGTTCCAGCGGTGTGAAGGGGGAGCGACTGACGTGGGGACGCCGCGTGACCTCGAAGTGCCGAGTGCGGCGGTCTGCTCGCCGGCTGCCCCGTGTAACGGTCGGCGCTGGTGGAAATCCCTGGCCTCGCCACCGCCTGCCGGCCAGACACGTCTCAGTTCGCCAATCGCAGAACCTCCCATTACTGGCCAATAATGACGGAGCTGACCCGCAGCTGCGTCACTCGCCGGGAAGGAGGCGTCGGAAAGTCCCAACGGCCGTCCAGCTACCAGCCCGCCTCCCTGTGTTCCAGTCTCTCGACTGACGGTGACTCCAAAGAAATCGATATACGTATAGGGGTGTTCCTTTTAACTGAAGACATTGAAATATCTCAAAAATCACACCCCGTATAAAGAATTGTAATTCCAATTGATATGTTATTCCTTTCGACACATCGAAATTAAACACGTAACCAGTTTGTAGTTGCCATACACTTCTTTACTACAAACACATGCTGTTAATGAAATTAACACTAACAACGATTACAATAAAAGGCACGTTCCCTTCAGAACCACCAGCAGGACTCACATTAAAGCATTAATCCATTTAAGTCCGATAGAAACAGATCTTTCAAAATTTACTCAACCAGTTTTCACTAATTAAAACAATGTTCATAAAACTACCATAAATCAGATTTAACTGACGTAACTGAACCACACAAACCTTTTAAACGTGCTTCGAGACCAACATAGAAACTGGCTTTCGCATACTTCATATTAAATTCTATAACTGCTTCCAGCAACTAAGACTTCTTCCATGGACTGATCTTAAACAATTCTAACATATTAAAAATATTGCCAGATTAATACACTCAACTAGGCTAATCTTTAGTATTACTTACAGGTACAAGGTTCATATACATTTCATCCCCATAATATAATTATCGCATATTAAATAGTCTTAAAACGGGACCGTTTCAATTTTACGTTGAAAATTAGTATTGGACGCGAACAGACCGAAAGGTTCTAACAGATACAGGAGATGCAAGGACGAGAAGGTGAAGTAGTACTATACTCAACTTTGAGCTACAATTAAGCTTCCAGAAAACCACAACGCTCCGCCGGAAAGATGGGAGTGTAGGACACTAACAACGTACTCACAGACACCTTCCAGGTCCTTAAATTTCCCTCTTCCACCATGATACCCAGACCGGAGTTTGCTCACGTCGACCACTGCCAATTATCTGAAACTTGAACTCATCAATGGCAGACAACATTCTGGCGCATCAGATACACAAATCATATCTGCCCAACTCGTTATAAATAAACCTTTTAATTATGCAGGCACAAATGAACCCAAGCAGAACTAACCTACGTGTTGTGGAGCGAGTTGTTATGGGACTTAACTGCTAAGGTCATCAGTCCCTAAGCTTACGCACTACTTAAACTAAATTATCCTAAGGACAAACACACACACACCAATGCCCGAGGGAGGACTCGAACCTCCGGCGGGACCAGCCGCACACTCCATCACTGCAACGCCCTAGACCGCTCGGCCAATCCCGCGCGGCCTAACCTACGTGACCATTTACCCAGTAACGGCTCTTAAAAGCTGATTAGCCAATTCTCTAGAACAAACAACTAAAATAGTAACATAGAAACAGGATATAGGGAAAATTATTTCGGCCCGCTCTCGAACGCCAGGGACAGACTTACGCACTACTTGGCATGACCTCTAGCTACGCATTAAGCACGCCTTCATGTCTATTTGTTGTCCGTAGCTAGCCGAACAATCAGTTTAATAAGCCACAGCTGCAAAATACTAACACGAATTCTTTACAGACGAATGGAAAAACTAGTAGAAGCCGACCTCGGGGAAGATCAGTTTGGATTCCGTAGAAATACTGGAACACGTGAGGCAATACTGATCTTACGACTTATCTTAGAAGAAAGATTAAGGAAAGGCAAACCTACGTTTCTAGCATTTGTAGACTTAGAGAAAGCTTTTGACAATGTTGACTGGAATACTCTCTTTCAAATTCTAAAGGTGGCAGGGGTAAAATACAGGGAGCGAAAGGCTATTTACAATTTGTACAGATACCAGATGGCAGTTATAAGAGTCGAGGGACATGAAAGGGAAGCAGTGGTTGGGAAGGGAGTAAGACAGGGTTGTAGCCTCTCCCCGATGTTATTCAATCTGTATATTGAGCAAGCAGTAAAGGAAACAAAAGAAAAATTCGGAGTAGGTATTAAAATTCATGGAGAAGAAATAAAAACTTTGAGGTTCGCCGATGACATTGTAATTCTGTCAGAGACAGCAAAGGACTTGGAAGAGCAGTTGAACGGAATGGATGGTGTCTTGAAGGGAGGATATAAGATGAACATCAACAAAGGCAAAACGAGGATAATGGAATGTAGTCGAATTATGTCGGGAGATGTTGAGGGTATTAGATTAGGAAATGAGACACTTAAACTAGTAAAGGAGTTTTGCTATTTGGGGAGCAAAATAACTGATGATGGTCGAAGTAGAGAGGATATAAAATGTAGACTGGCAATGGCAAGGAAAGCGTTTCTGAAGAAGAGAAATTTGTTAACATCGAGTATAGATTTTAAGTGTGAGGAAGTCATTTCTGAAAGTATTTGTATGGAGTGTAGCCATGTATGGAAGTGAAACATGGACGGTAAATAGTTTGGACAAGAAGAGAATAGAAGCTTTCGAAATGTGGTGCTACAGAAGGATGCTGAAGATTAGATGGGTAGATCACATAACTAATGAGGAGGTACTGAATAGGATTGGGGAGAAGAGGAGTTTGTGGCACAACTTGACCAGAAGAAGGGATCGGTTGGTAGGACATGTTCTGAGGCATCAAGGGATCACCAATTTAGTATTGGAGGGCAGTGTGGAGGGTAAAAATCGTAGAGGGAGACCAAGAGATGAATACACTAAGCAGATTCAGAAGGATGTAGGTTGCAGTAGGTACTGGGAGATGAAGAAACTTGCACAGGATAGAATAGCATGGAGAGCTGCATCAAACCAGTCTCAGGACTGAAGACCACAACAACAACAACAGCTAGCACTCCCTTAAATGCCGTCAACATATCACGCGGGCAGACCAAATACAGTGACAATTAACTTGAGTAACATCTAACAGACGCGAAGGAAATCTGTTCTTCAAATCTCAAGGAAATCCCAGTCACCGTCGGCAGCGGATCAGCACTCCAAAGGCTAAAGACGCCCCAGCAGCTGGCCACGCTCCTCCGTCGTACCTACTCGGCCACTCGCCGCGCTGCATACATCCACAGCGCCACACCTCACCGTCGCTCGCACAGCTGATACCCGAACTCCTGCCCCTGCAGAGCGCGTCCGCCGCGGTTAGATAGCCATCAGCCAAAGATGCGAAGAAGACAAGCAGGCACCGAAAATCGACTCACAACCATCGGGATGACAATCGATGGAGACTGGTGCCAGGAGCGCACCAGTCCACCAACTGGCTAGTCTGCGTGGGTGCGTGTGTGGGTGGCGGGCGGCAACTTTGAAACCTTCAACGGGAACCGTCGTTTTTTATTGCAGATTAAGATACTACAGCAATATCTACATACGTATGTCTGAAACATTTTCTTCGTTTCGCCACAGATGGCGCTGTAATCAGAGGAATAAAAATGGCCATACAGTAGTAATTTACGATACGCTAGACAATGTCTCTTGAATTCCAATGGCACATAGGACCCCGCTTCCATGCTGTAAGGGTAGGACAGGCCTAGTATTTCATAACTTCTAATTGGAAACCCCATTCGCAGAGCTGTGTTCCTACGGCACATCGTATAGGGGACTACTCGACGCATCACCGTGGCCGTGTAGCGGACTGCGACTTATCATAACACTGTGACAGGAGCTCACGTGTCGTGTTGACGTAGACAAGATAGCGCTTCTAAACGTTACAAAACTTGCACCAGCTGTGACACAGTCGGGTGTATGAACAGTGATCCAATACTGTCAAATGTTTTATATTCCATTCTTTGATCATAATATCAATTCTTTTGACAATGACCAATTTTAGTCAGTAATGACCATCCTCAGATTTTTCTACACCATGGAAAAGGAAAACAACAAGACACTAAATTTCTTGGCTCTTACAATCACAAGAAACAACCACCAACATGACTTCTCCATCTACAGAAAACCAACATCCACAAGCACTGTTATCCACAGCGCATCCAACCACCCGACAGTGCATAAATATGCCAGTTTCACATACATGCCCCACAGGATAAACAGAACACCTCTTAAACCAGGAAAATACACCCAGGAACTAAATATAATCAAACAAATTGCTGTTGATAAGGCCGTAATGGCATCGTCACAACATATAAATATGTATGTTTTTACGATCAATTTAGGACATGGTGCAGAAAAGATCTGAGGATGGTCATTACTGACTGAAACCGGTCATCGTTAAAAGAATTGACACTGTGATCAAAGAATGGAATAACAAACATTTGACAAAACTTGCACACTATACGAAAGCATAGTTTCGCGGCGATTTATACTGATAAAATTTTCTCAGGCTTCCAGCCGCGTCCAGTAGTTTAAAATCTACGAGCTTTCTGCCGAGCACTCTTCGGCCATTGTCAAGCGGTGATTGTCGAATGATTGCTGCCGCCGTCCTTATATAGCTGCCCTGTCTTCAGTGACGTCACTGGTGCTCGCTCCAGATCCACATATGGTAAAGTTTTCACTGCGCGCCTGCTACCCCCGCTTCAACTTTCCGATGGCCGGATTCCAAGCTATGCTTACCTGCACGCCGCCGTCTTTATTGAGGGTGTTGTCAGAAATTTTTAACTCGATCTCTGCTTTTTATGACACGGCCCCAAAAAACTAGTAGTCCGCGTGATAACAGATGTCTCAGCAAATACTTGCACACCTAGCTATCATTTGCAGAACACACTTGCGAGTGGTCGATGAATGTTGTAACCACAGAAGAAAAAACTGAAATGGTCTTCATATATGGAGAATGTAGGAGAAACGTTGAGGCTGCTGTTGCCTTGAATGCTGAGAGTTTTCCAGAGAATCCTCGTTCTCGTTCGTTCTTTTACAAGGCTGTGAGCGCCTTTATGTCCAATGGCAGCGTGCAGACCGGCAAAACGAAACGAAGCAAATGTTTACATGAGAAGCTAATGAAATAGATGTACTAGCGGCAGTGCACCACAACCCACGGATAAGCGCCCGGCAACTACACGGCGATTCCGGTACGTCCGTAGGTAGTATTGTCACAGTACTGCATCATCATCATAAGTATCGTCCATACCACGCGTCACTGCATCAAGGAGTTCATGGCGCCGGCCGATATCCATAACCGGGTAGTGTATTGTGAATGGGCACGTCAACAAATGTAAACGACCACCACGTTCTTTGCCGAGATACTATTTTCCAATGAGTCTACATTCACAAACCACGGTAGCACTAACCTCAATAAGGCGCTTTACTGGAGTGTATATAGTCCCTACTGGTCAAGGCAAGTTGACCATCAACGGCCTTGGTGTTAGTTAATGTGCGGTGTGGCATCATGCGGAACAACCTGACTCGTCCGTATTTTAACGACGGCACTTTGAATGGACGCGAATATTGAATGTTCTTGGAACATGTTGCTCATCAGTGTGGGATCTGTACCAGATCGGGTTGACAGAAGAGATAGAGAAGATCCAAAGAAGAGCGGTGCGTTTCGTCACAGGGTTATTTGGTAAGCGTGATAGTGTTACGGAGATGTTTAGCAAACTCAAGAGGCAGACTCTGCAAGAGAGGCGCTCTGTATCGCGGTGTAGCTAGCTGTCCAGGTTTCGAGAGGGTGCGTTTCTGGATGAGGTATCGAATATATTGCTTCCCCCTTCTTATACCTCCCGAGGAGATCAGGAATGTAAAATTAGAGAGATTCGAGCGCGCACGGAGGCTTTCAGACAGTCGTTCTTCCCGCGGACCATACGCGAATGGAACAGGAAAGGGAGGTAATGACAGTGGCACGTAAAGTGCCCTCCGCCACACACCGTTGGGTGGCTTGCGGAGTATAAATGTAGATGTAGATGTATATGTAGGTAATTCCAGTACTACTGCAGGATATTGCCCTGGACGTTTGAGAACGTATGAGGTTTCAGCTTGACTATTGCCCAGCGCATTACACAATTGAAGCACACCAGGTATTCGGCGGTGTTTACACTTGTCGGTGGATCGGCGGAGGTGGCCCTATTAATTGGCCCGTTAGATCGCCCGAATTCTCTCTGTGGATATATTTAAAAGATAAGGTGTACAGGGCATGAAGACAAGGTCGACCGCATCACAAACGCCTGTGCTGACATTCCCACAGATATGCTTCTGACCTATGTGCGGTCATTTAAAAAGTGGATCACTAAGTGTCTTCAAGGTGATGGTACTACGTTATTCTAATTGTAAAAGTAGAGTAGCTTTCGCCTCGAGTCATCGCCACAATGGCGTGTCGAGTAAACCCTGTTCGATATGTCGGAGGAATACACTGCTCCAGAGCGGGTTTGCAATTAGAAATTGTGGAGTACTGGCCTGTCCTATTTTCGCAGCATGGAGGTGGAGTCTCGCGAGCCGTTGGATTTTCGAGGGCCATTGAGTAGCATGTCGTAAATTAAGAGTGTGTACCCATTTCTATTCCTGAGATTTCAGCGCTATTTGTGGCGAAACAAAGAAAATGCTTTGGACAAAATGTATGCAGATTTTGCTGTAGAATCGTAATCTGCAATAAAAGCCGACCGCTGTGGCTGAGCGGTTCTAGGAGCTTCAGTCCGGAACCACGGGGCTGCTACGTTCGTAGGTTCGAATCCTGCCTCGGACATGGATGTGTGTGATGTCCTTAGGTTAGTTAGGTTTAAGTAGTTCTAAGTCTAGGGGACTGAGACCTCAGATGTTAAGTCGCATAGTCCTTAGAGCCATTTGAACCACTTTGCAATAAAAAACGGGGGTCCATTCCTGACCTGCTATCGAAGTTGCTATTGTTGATGCTTCTATACAAGTGCCTAACCTTGAAGCTGCACTCCAAGAGGCCAATCTTGAAGCTGCTACTGAACTGGGCTGTCACCAATCAGTCACGGCACTTACGTCCTCTTCACATACGGGCTGTTGCTGTCACGTTGTCGTCCTGGAAGGGAATTGGTTAGTGTGCGATTGGCTGACTTCTTCTCACGGCCTTCTCTTCCCTGTCGTTCCCGACACGCGTGTCAGCGCTTGACTTTACGCCATAACAAAATCATATTTTGTAACATTTATTTTTATTTTTTATGTGAACGGAACGTTAGAATCTGAAAGCTGTAGTACATTAAGAAAGTACACTACTGGTCATTAAAATTGCTACACCAAGAAGAAATGCAGATGATAAACGAGCATTCATTGGACAAATATATTATACTAGAACTCACATGTGATTACATTTTCACCCAATTTGGGTGCATATATCCTGAGAAATCAGTACCCAGAACACCCACCTCTAGCCGTAATAACGGCCTTGATACGCCTGGGCATTCAGTCAAACAGATCTTGGATGGCATGTACAGGTACACGTGCCCATGCAGCTTCAACGCGATACCACAATTCATCAAGAGTAGTGACTGGCGTATTGTGACGAGCCAGTTGCTCGGCCACCATTGACCAGACGTTTTCTATTGGTGAGAGATCTGGAGAATGTGCTGGCCAGGGCAGCAGTCGAACATTTTCTGTATCCAGAAAGGCCGGTACAGTACCTGCAACATGCAGTCGTGCATTATCCTGCTGAAATGAAGGGTTTCGCAGGGATCGGATGAAGGGTAGAGCCACGTTCGTAACACATCTGAAATTTAACGTTCACTGTTCAAAGTGCCGTCAATGCGAACAAGAGGTGACCGAGACGTGTAACCAATGGCACCACATACCATCACGCCGGGTGATACGCCAGTATGGCGATGACGAATACCCGCTTCCAATGTGCGTTCACCGCGATGTCGCCAAACACGGATGCGACCATCATGATGCTGTAAACAGAACCCGGATTCATCCGAAAAAATGATGTTTTGCCATTCGTGCACCCAGGTTCGTCGTTGAGTAGACCATCGCAGGCGCTCTCGTCTGTGATGCAGCGTCAAGGGTAACCGCAGCCATGGTCTTCGAGCTATAACTCCATGCTGCTGCAAGCGTCGTCGAACTGTTCGTGCAGATGGTTGTTGTGTTGCAAACGTCCCGATCTGCTGAATCAGGGATCGAGACGTGGCTGCAATATCCGTTTCAGCCATGCGGATAAGATGCCTGTCATCTCGACTGCTAGTGGTACGAGGCCGTTGGGATCCACCACGGCGTTCCGTATTACCCTTCTGAACCCACCGATTCCATATTCTTCTAACAGTCATTGGATCTCGACCAACGCGAGCAGCAATGTCGCGATACGACAAACCGGAATTGCGATAGGCCACAATCCGACCTTCATCAAAGTCGGGAACGTGATGGTACGCATTTCTCCTCCTTACACGAGGCATCACAACAACGTTTCACCAGGCAACACCGGTCAACTGCTGTTCGTGTATGAGAAATCGGTTGGAAACTTTCCTCATGTCAGCACGTTGTAGGTGTCGCCACCGACGCCAACCTTGTGCGAATGCTCTGAAAAGCTCATCATTTGCATATCACAGCATCTTCTTCCTGTCGGTTAAATTTCGCGTCTGTAGCGCATCATCTTAGTGGTGTAGCAGATTTTAATGGCCAGTACTGTACATTGATAAGGCTGTTTCCGATTGTTGTGGCAGGTGTAAGATCACCCTCTTCCTCGTTTTCTTGCGGCCTGTGTCGCAGTTGGTGGTGTCTGTACTGGTTATATAGTGGGTTACGACTACGGAATTTAATAATTTCTGCACGTCCCCTTTTCATATCTGCTCCTCCGTTATTCTGACCAAATTATTCTGCATTATGGTTGCTCACCAGATTTTTTCCAGCATTCGGTGCCCAGTTACAATTTTTTTTGCTAATCGATCATCAGTTTTGACACCCGTAATTATTCCTCCTCTCGATATTCCACCCGCCATTTATTTGTCCTTGATTGTGTTCGAAGTCTCTTTCACCTGTTGTATCTGGAGTGGTATCCATTTTCTGAGTGCGCACTTCTCTGGTTGTAGTTATTTTGCTTCTGGCGATGCGGTGCTCCTCCAGAATGGATTTTGCTGTGGCGCCTTCCTTCTCTGCTGTACTGTGCGCAGATTCTAACGTGCAGAGTGTTGTGTGAAGTGTCTATACTCACGTCACATCTTCTGGAAAACACTTGCAGTCCTTGCTCCCTGTGGCGGTGCCTAATGATTTCTCTTGGCATGTGCTGTACGCCTAGAAACTGGTTTTTCTTAATCTTTCCTTTTCTTGTGTCTTCTGCAATAATCATCTTGTGCTTTATTCTCTCCTGCCTTTCCTTCAGCCAGTAACTTCCAATCTCTAAATTCTTCATATGAGCCACATGTGGTTGCTATGCCTCTCATTTTCACTACTGCGATTCCTTCCAAATGTCTGCAAATAAAATAAAATTTGTACTGTAGAGGCCAAGACAACGGCAACGATAAACTCATTTGCCAAATCCAAGACTTTGGTTGCAATGCGTTCCCTTCACCCTTCTTTGGAATTTCCTGACTTGCAGGTAGTCCTTGTAGACAAACGCTATCTGGCCTGTCATGCTCTTCCTGGCACTCGTTTCGACTCTTCTTACTTTTTCCTGCCCCTGCACCTTGTGCGAGCTCCCGCTATTGCTAATTCGAAGCACAATTCGCTGTCAGCATGATCGTGACTCCTACCTAATGATACACAGTTATGTGACTGCTTCCATAAACCGACCTCACAGACGTCGCCCTGTCCTTTCGTTGCACTTTCAAACACTTTTTAAACCCCTCCACTTTTTTTTCTTCTCTATCCGCGAACTGATAACTTCTTGCTGAGTTTTGAAAATAAGTAGCGCCTGTACTTCTTCACCTTTCGCGGCCAGTACCGATTCTGCACTGAGTTCTCCGATTTCATTCTCTGTCACTTCTCGATTCTCGTTCCCCAAATGATTTTTGACTTCTTGGAACCTCTTGTTGATAAGTTTCTCTGTTTTTTCTTGTTGCGACTCCACGTTTTCAGTTCTTTTTCAAACTTTTACGATGGGCTTCTACTATTCCTATATGTTTCCCTCTTCTTTCGCTTTATAGCTTCTCCCTTTCGCTTTTTGCGCTTCGTCCTTCGTCTCCTCATCTGTTTTATTAGTTTCCTCAGCCAATTTAGTAACTTTTTCCGTCTCTCCCTTCAATTCTCGCATTTAGTTCTGTATCCTCTCTCCCATGTCCTCATTTTTTTCCTTTTTTTTCTCATGTTCTTATCTCCTTCACCTGATTATTTTTCCTGGTATTCATTCTCTTGTCCGACTTTCTTTTGTATTTCTTCTCCCATGTCTTTATTTTCTTTCCTCTTCGCTTTTAAAAAATTATGATATTGAACTAATCGTCACATGTTTCGCTAGTTCTGTCTGGTGAAGCTGCTAGTTTTGCCGTCAGTGTAATGTCGATCCCTTCCTGGATCGACTTTCCGCTTTCCTCTTTCTTCCGGCTACGAATTTTATTACTATCGCTTCCACATGTTGTGGACTGACCTCTTCTGTTTCCTCGCGAGCACTGCCGTTCACTGCACTGTTTACATTCTCTAATGGAATGCTGTCTGTTACATTATTCTCGTGATGACTACCTATCAGACTTGACATTTCCGTGGGATAAGTCACATGATACTCTCCTAACTCACAAAAATCTTTACTTTTATATTGCTCCATCACACTATCTGTTTCGTAAGTATCCTAAGTTAATACACGTCATTCTTTGCCTCGTATTAATGTTCAACCTTGACTATGTACCTATACGTGATACACAAGTTGACGTACCTACTATAGCACTTATATTATTACTGATTGTGGCATACCATAGCTTTCCTCAACATAGCACATTCCCATCCAAAAGTTTTGTAAACTCTGATTTTTAACGCCGTTATATCATCAAGTGTAGAGCAGAATCCACAAATCTATGAGCATGGACCTAGATAAAATACATGAATTATTAATTCTTGTCAACAAGTACTAGAAATTACCATGGTACGATGTTTCGTCTCTTGTGTAGTCACAGCAAGAACGTAGAGGCTTGGGTCATAAGGACACGTTGAAATAACAGTAGTAGTCCGTTGTAGTTGCCACACACTTTATTCAGTCATAAAGCATTACAAATCACAATCACAATAATCTTCATCTACATCCATACTCCGCAAGCCACCTGACGGTGTGTGGCGGAGGGTACCTTGAGTACCTCTATCGGTTCTCCCTTCTATTCCAGTCTCGTACTGTTCGTGGAAAGAAAGATTATCGGCATGCCTCTGTAGGGGCTCTAATGTCTCTGATTTTATCCTCATGGTCTCTTCGCGAGATTTACGTAGGAGGGAGCAATGTACTGCTTGACTCCTCGGTGAAGGTATGTTTTCGAAACTTCAACAAAAGCCCGCACCGAGATACTGAGCGTCTCTCCTGCAGAGTCTTCCACTGGAGTTTATCTATCATCCACGTAACGCTTTCTGCGATTACTAAATGATCCTGTAACGAAGCGCGCTGCGCTCCGTTGGATCTTCTCTATCTCTTCTATCAACGCTATCTGGTACGGATCCCACGCTGGTGAGCAATATTCAGGCAGTGGGCGAACAAGTGTACTATAACCTACTTCCTTTGTTTACGGATTGCATTTCCTTAGGATTCTTCCAATGAATCTCAGTCTGGCATTTGCTTTACCGACGATCAACTTTATATGATCATTCCATTTTAAATCACTTCTAATGCCTACTCCCAGATAATTTATGGAATTAACTGTATCCAGCTGCTGACCTGCTATATTGTAGCTAAATGATAAAGGATCTTTCTTTCTATGTATTCGCAGCACATTACACTTGTCTACAATGAGGTTCAACTGCCATTCCCTGCACCATACTTCAATTCGTTGCAGATCCTCTTGCATTTCAGTACAATTTTCCATTGTTAGAACCTCTCGATATACCACAGCATCATCCCCAAAAAGCCTCAGTGAACTTCCGATGTTATCCACAAGGTCATTTACGTATATTGTGAATAGCAACGGCCCTACGACACTTCCCTGCGGCACATCCGAAATCACTCTTACTTCGGTTCTCTCCATTGAGAATGACATGCTGCGTTCTGTTATCTAGGAACTCTTCAATCCAATCACACAATTGGTCTGTTAGTCCATATGCTCTTACTTTGTTCATTAAACGACTGTGCGGAACTGTATCAAACGCCCTGCGGAAGTCAAGAAATACGACATCTACCTGTGAACCCGTGTCTATGGCCCTTTGAGTCTCGTGGACGAATAGTGCGAGCTATGTTTCACAAGATCGTCTTTTTCGAAACCCATGCTGATTCCTACAGAGTAGATTTCTAGTCTCCAGAAAAGTCATTATACTCGAACATAATACGCGTTCCAAAATTCTACAGCTGATCGACGTTAGATTATAGGTCTACAGTTCTGCACACCTGTCGACGTCTCTTCTTGAAAACTGGGATGACCTGTGCACTTTTACAATCCTTTGCAACGCTACACTCTTCTAGAGACTTACGGTACACCACTGCAAGAAGGGGGGCAAGTTCCTTCGCGTACTCTGTGTAAAATCGAACTGGTATCCCATTAGGTCTAGCGGCCTTTCATCTTTTGAGCGATTTTGTTTCTCTATCCCTTTGTCGTCTATTTCGATATCTACCATTTTGTCATCTGCGCGGCAATCTAGAGAAGGAACTACAGTGCAGTCTTTCTCCGTGAAGCAGCTTTGGAAAAAGACATTTAGTTTTCCGGCCTTTAGTCTGTCATCCTCTGTTTCAGTACCATTTTGGTCACAGAGTGTCTGGACATTTTGTTTTGATCCACCAACCGCTTTGACGTAAGACCAAAATTTCTCAGGATTTTCTGCCAAGTCAGTACACAGAACTTTACTTTCGAATTCATTTAACGCCTCTCGCGTAGCTCTCCTCACACTACATTTCGCTTCGTGTAATTTTTGTTTGTCTGCAAGGCATTGGCTATGTTTATGTCTGCTGTGAAGTTCCCTTTGCTTCTGCAGCAGTTTTCAAACTCGGTTGTTGTACCACGGTGGCTCTTTTCCATCTCTTACGATCTTGCTTGGCACATACTCATCTAATGCATATTGTACGATGGTTTTGAACTTTGCCCACTGATACTCAATACTATCTGTACTTGAGACAAAACTTTTGTGTTTAGCCGTCAAGTACTCTGAAATCTGCTTTATGTCACTTTTTCTAAACAGAAAAATCTTCCTACCTTTTTAAATATTTCTATTTACGGCTGAAATCATCGATGCAGTAACCGCTTTATGATTGCTGATTCCCTGTTCTGCGTTAACTGTTCCAAATAGTTCGCGTCTGTTTGTCACCAGAAGGTCTAATACGTTATCGCCACGAGTCGGTTCTTTGTTTAACTGCTCAAGATAGTTTTCAGATAATGCACTTTAAAAAATTTCACTGGATTCTTTGTCCCTGCCACCCGTTATAAACGTTTGAGTCTCCCAGTCTAAATCCGGCAAATTAAAATCTCCACCCAGAACTATAACATGTTCGGGAAATCTACTCGAAATATTTTCCAAATTTTCCTTCAGATGCTCTGCCACAACAGCTGCTGAGCCAGGGGGCCTATAGAGACACCCAATTACCATGTTTGAGCCTTCTTTAACCGTTGCCTTCACCCAAATTTTCACATTTCGGATCTCCGTCAATTTCCTTCGATACTGTTGCACTTTTTATATATATATAAACACGCCTCCTCCTTCACTGTCCAGCCTGTCTCTGCGGTATACATTCCAATCTGAGTTTAGAATTTCATTACTGTTTACATCTGGCTTCAGCAAACTTTCTGCCCCTAGTACTATGTGGGCATTGTGACCGTTTATTAATGAGAGCAGTTCCGGGACCTTTATATAGACGCTCCTGCAGTTATTCCCTGTAGCGCTTTGCCTACTCCTACCTTGTAGCGTCTCAGGAGGCGTCTTGTCGGGCCTAGGGAGGGAATTCTCTAATCTAAAAACCCACATGTGCACTCCACAAGTAGTCCGCTATCCTTGTAGCCGCTTCCTGCGTGTAGTGCACGCCTGACCTAATCAGTGGGACCATACATTTCTCCACCCGATACCGGAGGTCGAGAAAATTGCACCCAAGATCTCCGCAGAATCGTCTGAGCCTCTGGTTTAAACCTTCCACTCAGCTCCAAACCAGAGGACCGCGATCGGTTCTGGGAACGATACTACAAATAGTTAGCTCAGATTCCACCGCACGAGCGAGGCTTTCCGCCTTCACCAATTCCGCCAACCGCCTGTACGAACTGAGGATGACCTCTGAACCCAGACGGCAGGAGTCATTGGTGCCGACATGAGCAACAATTTGCAGTCGGGTTCTCCCAGTGCTCTCTATCGCCGCCGGTAGGGCCTCCTCCTTATCTCGGATGGGACTCTCCGGCAAGCAGACAGAGTGAACACTGGCCTTCTTCCCCTACCGTTCCGCTATCTCCCTAAGGGGCTCCATCACCCGCCTAACGTTGGAGTTCCCAATCACTAATAAACCCCTCCCCCCGTGTGCCTGCTCGGACCTTGCTGAAGGAGCGGCCACATGTCCACTCACAGGCAGAGCGGGCGATGTCACACGGCCAGCCTCCACATTGACCCTCCGTCTCGTGCGACGTGAACGCCGTTGAACCCGCCACTCCCCTTGGGGAGAGGGTGGCCCAACCGCGCCCGGTACCCGCGAAGATGTCTCGACAGCAGGGACAGTGGGTGAAGCATGTAACACCTGGGGTGTACCATGCGACGCACCAGACTCCCCACTGCCGCTACACTCCGCGGCAGCAGCCTGAAGACGACTGACCGCGGCCATCAGCACGCTCAGATGTTTACGAACAATGGCCTGCTGCTCCCGCGTCCGTACACAGCAGTCACACATCCTATCCATCCTAAGAAATCAATTTACTATAGAGAGTTAATCAACTTTTAACTAGACTGCTAAGTCACTAAAGGTGGCTGATAGCTGACTAAACTGTGGTTACTAGATACTCATTGTTCAAAACAATGAAAATAAGCACTACCTGTCACTGGACTGTATTCAAAACGGACACTAGCACTACTAACACTACAGCTGACTAAAGGGACTCTCTCTGACTGTATTCAAAACAAACACGAAATAATAAAGGCGATTGCCTTGTAAAGCCAGATCACTTGGATAAATAACGAACAAATTTCGTTAACTAGAACAAGACCCATAAAAATTTGAAAATTGAATGTAACTAGTTAATGTAACTCAGATAAACTTCATTACCTAGATGGAACTAAGATCCACACGATTGCGATCAGAACTCTAATTACTTACAATCAGCTAAAGAATACATTAAGTGACAGAACGCGGATCTTGTAAGATTTGGCTAGCCAACTTTCCTAAATAAAACACTATTCCTAAAAGCTCTATTACAATAAAATCAGTTCGACGATTCAGGAGGTGCTTCAATTTGACCAAACAAATTTTTAAGTTTACTTAACTCAGTAGATTAATCAACAATGTTATTAAAATCATTGCTATTAGAACATGGCCATATGACAATAGCCCCTAAAATGAGGCCTCTTCAATATGGTATGTGAATTAGTGACAGATGCGAACACACCAAAGGATTTTAATCATCAGTACAAGAGATCGACGAGACAGCAAATGAAATACAAATGTCCTCAACTTTGCACTGCAATTGAACTTTAGACACCATAACTCTTCACGGGAAGGACAGTAACAACATAACCCGAGATGTAAGGGGGGGGGGGGGGCAGGACCTTAAATATCACTCTGCCACCGTGATACTCTGTTCCCAGTTTGCTCGCGTCGACCACTGCCTGTTATCTGTCTAGGGAACAGGTGATCAATACTTTCAGTGAAATCAGCCTCCGTGAGTTACTTGGCCAGCCATGGCCCATAAAATATGATTAACCAATTCGCAAAAGAACCACTAAAATAATGTCCTAAAGTTAAAATGACAAGAATTATCTCGGCACACACTTAAACGCCAAACTACAATAATGAACTACAAGGTAAAATGGAAGAAATATCTCGGCATGGCTTGGAATGTCACATTTCATGTCGGTTTGTTGGACGTAGCCACACTTCCTTAACTTCCGTCAAGTATCAAGTCATGACTCGGAGTTGCGTGATAAACAACTAGAACAATTCCAAATAGTTTTTAGTACACTGGCATGTTCAGTTAAGATGCACGCAACCCACCGAACCACCCCGACGACTCCAATTCATTTGGCCTGTGTAGCTTGTTACACACTCGAAGGAACTTGTCCTTCCAACCTCTAGGAAAACCAAATCACCATGGAAATGGATCGGCTCTGCGCGATTCAACACACCATAGCGGCCGGGCACGCTCCTCCGTCCTGCCGACTCGGCCTCTCCGCGTGCTGCCTACGTACACAGTCCCACGTCACTGCACCGCACACCGCCGATACCCACACAAGAGACCCAGCAGGACGCACGCGGTGCCGTTCAATGCCCGCCGCCAAAGATATGAAGAAGAGCAATCCACATCGAATTCGATTCAAAGATGAAAATGAGAATCGATAGCAACTGGCGCTAGAAACGCACCAGCTCAAATGCGAAAACTAGTATTAATGACTCTGACTGCGCATCAGAAAATCCAAAAGGGACGCAAATCCTGAGCATGGATTCACCAATTTATGCAAAAAAAAAACTACGTCTGGAGAGTCACACCAGCCCAGGAAACTGTGAGCAGGCCACCCTTTTAAGGGCTGCGCTATGAGTTTAATCTGCACAACTTAATTAGGTAACGCTAATTTTATTGTCCTAGCTATAGATCCTAAAGCGGGAATTTACATGTAGAATATTAAATTTGAAGGCAAAATGTATAACAGACAGAATATTTTGTATGAACACATTAATTTATTCACTAAAAACATCAGTCAGTCACATGTATAAAGCACGAGAAAACGTGGAATGGTTTACAAACACAAATTCTAGGAATTTCAATTAGTGGATTTAACTGATTAGCAGCCATACTCGACTGGACGACGAGGTATGATCTGCTGACAAAAATGTCGATCGGAAAATCAATGTCAAAGCTTGTTAGTACCACACGAGAAGTCCACCCCTGGTAGCTGAGTGGTCAGCGCAACGGAATGTCATACCTAATGGCCCGGGTTCGATTCCCGGCTGGGTCGGAGATTTTCTCCGCTCAGGGACTGGTTGTTGTGTTGTCCTTATCATCATCATTTCATCCCCATCGGCACGCAAGACCCTAGCCACACAGTATTTCCATTTATCACAAGAGAACAGTGAATAAGAAAGAGCTACAAAGCTCAGTCCCACACCGAGGCTGAGTCTGAGGCAGGTACTCGTGCAGAATCCTACAAGTGCAGGCCGAGAATCACCATGACGGTGGTGAAGCTGCTTACGTTCACCGTAATTACAACGTGACCGCTGCCGTCGTCCTAATGGCACTCGATTGGAGACTGGGGCACGTTGCCGCTGCTGCAACTCCGGTTCCTGATTTCCGTCTCCCATGTATGCACAAAATCCACAAGACTCCATGTGCGAAGTCCTCCTTTGCGTCGCTGAATTTTTGGGGATTCTAACGCCATACTGTCTTTTCCCGCAGAATCGTGCCTCCGTCCCCACAGCAGAAACTGCAAAAAGAGGCGTCCAATAGTGAGGTTCTTTCTACATACGAAATCCTGCCTAAAGGAACATATTGTGATTTGACGCCAATCACACCATCAAACGCCCTCCTGCTACTAAAAGACGGCCACTTCAGAGTCGTGTCCACTCACTTCTACACCAGTGGCACGTTCTGGTGACCATCAACTAGGATCAGAGGTCCTCTGAAATTCCAAGAGCAGCTCACGAGGGTAGGCCGTTATTTCATGTGGGCTGTGTTTCCATCCTGGAAGCGTCAGGTAGCCATCTGTAAAGGCCATCCGAAAAACATGAAAGAGCTGCAAACTCCTGCTGCTAGCATTACCATCCAGGCCCGGCTTGGCCGCTGGACAGGGAGACACAGTAAAAATACACAATAGCCACTACCCCTGGCTGAGCCCTGGTGCTCTCGCTTCTCTCACACCAAATACCCGTTCCTTCATTGCATTTCTGTCTGTTCTGCATCAAATCCAGTGCGTCGTGCCTTCCCGCGCACCGAAAATCATCCAGAAACAAGTTTAGCCCACCATTACTTTAAATGAGAGGAAATGAGGCTACTTAGAGCTCAGAATTTACAGTCATTATGATTCTATATATTCTATGGAATCCAGTCCTATATCAATCTCTAATTACACATATAATCTTATTTTGAATGAAACTTGCACGCAGATTTACCTGACTCTCAAGGTCCTGTTGCTCGACAGATGGAGATCAGTCGGGGAGACAGGCAGTTTTACGTGGAAGTGCGGCTGCTTCCAGCTTTGGGCTACTATGGCAATAAACCTGGCATGGCTGTGAGCAGCCATCGGTAGAGAATAACTGAGTGTGACGTTCTTGCCCTTTCTGCACAGACAACAAAGACTGAGGTGCTGTCGCACTGCTACACAGCCAGCGCGAGAACGATGTTTGCTTTCGCTCCAAAATCCTGGTTGTCCTATTGAACTGAATGGCCCTGACACTGCAGTTGGCATTAAGGGTGATGATGATGTTTGGTTTGCGGACCGCTCAACTGCGTGGTCTTCAGTGCCTGTACAAAGTTCCAATTCTTACACAGTCCAATCAAGACACTATCACGAATGATGACGAAGATGGCGAAATGATGAGGACATCACAAAACAACCAATTCCCGGACAGAGAAAATCCCCAACCCGGCCGGGAATCGAACACGGGACCTGGTGATCCAGAGGCAGCAACGCAAGCCACTAGATCACGAGCTGCGGACTTTGCCTGAATGGCCGGCCAATCGAGGAAACGCTGCTCCCAGATGGTACCAACCTCGCAATTGTTATCTTTAGTTTTGTACATCAAGAGTGGTACGTTTGCGCTACGTTCCCACATTTTTTTTCGTGACATAGCGATATTCTCGTCCGCCACATGGGCGATAGTGTTGAATCATCATCTCCGAACTGGTAGGAAGCTAGGACCTGGGAGTGGTAAGTCTCTGAGCAGAGATAGAATAATGTCTGAAAGAAAATAATATTTACTTATTTACCGCAGTGAGCCGTGGTAAAAATTGCTGTTTTGAAGAGCGCGCCGCAGCGCGTTGTGTGAAGCAGTCTCCCTCCGTTTCTGGCGGTGGCACCGCTGTGGTAATCGCAGCTCTGGTGTCTCCCTCTGGTGGGAAAGGGGAAAAGTTGCCTGTTCACGTGTATTTAAGGGGCGCTATCAGCTCGGCAGTTGGTCAGTCTGAGTCGGTCAGTCGGTGTGAGGTTAGGTCAGTCTCGCGTCACCAGTTGCTGGTCTGTCTCCCGTTTGCATTTGTGCGGCAGTTTGTGTCTGTCTGTCGTCGGAGTGCTACTATGTCTGTCGTTTGGATCAACTTTAAAGCCAGAAAATGAGAGTCTTGCCACTCCGCCAGTAACAGAACTCAGCTAGTGGTCGCCCGGTCGGGGCTGAGTTCCTCCATCTGAGTCTGCGCGTTAGGCCTCCAGTCTGCTGGAGTTGCTCGGGCAACGGTCATTGGCGGTTGGATCGGTCGGTTGGTCGGTCGCACACTGAGACACGAGATGACTCGTCCGCCTTGAGCGTCGGCGCACGTGAGGTCCCCACGTGAGTCCAGTGGGCAGCGCCGTATAGAAAGGGGTAGTGGCTTCGCGGTTCACACGAGAGCAACAGGAGCGAAACCACGGCATTGGGCTGGCCGGTGCGAGCTGCGACGCCGTGAGATGGGAGATCGGCGCGCCTTCCTGCGTCCGTTGAAGCGGCTGGCAGCTGACGGTTCGGGAGAGCGTTGGGGCTGCTGCGCCAGGTCTTCGCCAGAAATCGCAGTTTATTAGAAATGATTGGAGATATGTTGTTTAATTTACATGTTAAATTCTACTTGTTTTGTTGGTGAAGTCACCAGCTGCTTTGTTGTGGGGTCGCCCCACCATTCTTTTCCGTTTGCCCACCCGCGGGAAGGTGGTTGTTTATGAATTGGGTGGTCCGTTTTTCCCTTGTGGAGTAGGGTCAGGTTAGAGCAATCGACGGTTCGGGTTGTTCAGTAATCCCCCTGTCAATCTACAATACGTTAATAGCTGCCTCTGTCATGTTTGTCGGATTCGGTGTTAACGAATTTATTGCTTAAAGGCCGAATTCTTGAAATATGTTTTTATCTTGCCTATTATCTTGCGAGGTGGTATATGTGTAATGTAGAGCATGTTGTACATTTTATGTAAGTCTGCATTTTATGGGTTTTATTTAAATAGTCATTTTAGGTTATAAGGTTGCCACCCTTCCACCATAAGAGTCCTTTCAAAAAAAAATTGCACTGTCGTTGGCAAATAATTTGAGTGTTGTACCATTTCCATTCCTCTTGCGGGGTGCATAGTTTACGTGTATGTGTGAATTGTTAAAAAGTTTTTTGTTTAAAGTAATCTGGTGTGTTGCAGATTTGCACCAGTGTACTCGTTCAGAGGTTGTGAGCGTTTATGACTACGGCTGTGTTGAAAGGGAGCGGGCAAGCTTCTCAGCCCGAAGGCTCCTACTGTTAATATTGTTCTTTCTGCCTCTAAATAAAATTGTAACTTGATATTTCGAGGGTGCTTTTCTGCTTATAAATTTTAAATCTGTTTTTGAAAAAGCTTTTAGGAATAAAATTCACATTTATTAAAACTAATTTCATTTTCCATCAGTTACTTCCTGGCAGCTACTTCCACGCTCACGTAGTGTGATTGAATGTGTTAATGTTCCTGATAAATCGCTAGTAAATAAAGTAATTTCTTTAAGAAAAGATTTTGAAGGTAAATTCACGGTTCACCCAGACTCCGGTTTTTAATTTTCAAAAGCAAGTAATATGTTTGTTGTGATGTAACAAAATAAAAGTGATGTTATTATTCCATGGAAAAGTTGGAATGTGAGATTTTGCTTACTGTTTTATCAATCACAATTGGCGTAAGAATCATGGATTGACCATTGTCATAAAATATTGCATTATGAAATGTGAATAGTTTTTACTTGTAGTTTCGCGTGGCTTGAAGCTAGCGTGCTATTGATTAAGAAATTACATTATCGTCTTTCTAATTACTTCATGATCGTAGATACGATCATACCAGGTTGTGAAGTTATTGTTATGAGAAAACAATTTCCTAAGGGACCAGAAAGTTCTTCAGGGCGCAAAAGCAACTGTAACATCACACAAAAGGGAAATTCAATATTAAAGCTCACGCAACAGTTTTCTTTTTGTCAATGTAACACGCACATTGGACTGCTGATCTTGGCGTCTGTAATCTTAGCAAAATGCATAATCAAAATGAAAATAATACTGAGGAGATGATAGGAAGGAGCACTGCTAAATGATTCAGTATTTCCAGAACAAATATTTATTATAACTAAAACATATATCGTACCTTAAGCTTAGTACTACATTGACGGTAGGTTTTTATGTCCGTTGCATGTCCACTGAGCGCTCTTTTATATAGCCATTTTCGTATTTCAGTCGCTCGTGCGTCGTCACGATAAGTTACAACAGTTCTTCTTTTTACACTTCACTCAATCTTAGACATAACACGTTTTTATACATTTAGTAAAAATTACATCAGACTGCCACAAATCTGCGTCTGTCTTACTTAAGAAAAACAGTACACGTTTTTAGCGCTCAAGGCTTCATTTGTTCTCCAGCGAACAAAATAGTGAAGGATCGCATATCTATCCGTATTTTTCTGTTTATATTGCCGCCCAAAGACGACGAATTACATTATTTAGAAAAGACTACACTGGTGCAAATCTGCAACGCACCAGATTACCTTAAACCAAAAGTTTTAACAATTTACACAAGCACTGTGCACCCCGTAGGAGGGATGGAAATGGTACAAAACACTAAAATTAAAAAATTAACTTTGCCACTGAACGTGCAACTTGATTTTAACTCCTAAGAAAAGTCTTACGGTGAAAGGGTGGCAACTTTATATACTAAAATTATCATTTAAATAAAAGCCCTTAAAATGCAGTGTTATATAAAATTCTACAGTACACCGATACCGCCTCTCAAGATGATAGGCAAGATCAAAACATATTTCAGGAATTAGGCCGTTACACTCCAAACAATATATTCGTTAACACAGAAAATCCGACAAACATGACACAGGCCGCTCCGAACGACAGACAGACACTAACTGCCTAACAAATGCGGACGAGGGACAAATGCAAGCTGGGGACGAGAGACTGACCAAGAAAACAAATACAATTTAACAAGAGTAAATCACAGAACATATCACCAATCACTTAACTTCTAATAAACTGCGATTCCTCGAGAAGACCTGACGCATCACCCCGAAATCGCTCTTCCGAACCGTCCGCTGCCAGCCGCTTCAACGGACGCAGGAAGGCGCACCGAACTCCCGGTCCGCACCAACCGACCGACTGCCCGCTGCTCCGTCCGCGACTGCTGCTCCGTCGCGACTGCACTGCTGGTGCGCCTCCCACTCACTTCCTGACAAACGACGGCGGAAATACTGGCTCGGACCCAACCATGCAGAGGAAACACGCCCACTCGCTAAACGACATCACTGCACCAGGAAAGGACCGAGCCCAGCTCCAGAAGATGGTAACTGAAGCGGCCCAGAAGCGATCAGAGAACCAGTTACACCACGGCGTCGCAGCTCGGACCGGCCAGACCGATGTCGTGGATTGACTCCTGTTGCTCTCGTGTCGACCGCGAAGCCACTACCCCTCGCTATACGGCGCGGCCCACTGGACCCACGTGGCGACCTCACATGCGCCGACGCTCAAAGCGGACAAGTCAACTTGTGTCTCAGTTCGCGACCGACCAACCGATCCATCCAACCGCGAATGACCACTGCCTGAGCAAACTCGAGCAGACTGGCGGCCTAACGCCCAGACTCAGATGCAGGAACTAAGCCCCGACCGGGCGACCACTCGCTGAGTTCTCTTATGTCCCACATTTCGGACGAGAGACAGACTAGCAAGCTGGGGACGAGACACTGACCGCAGACTGACTCCAGACTCGCCCAGACTGACCCACTGGCGAGCTCATAGCGCCCCTTAAATGCTCGTGAAGAGGCAAGCTTTCCCCTTTCCCACCAGAGGGAGACACCAAAGCTGCGATTGCCACAGCGGCGCCACCGCCAGAAACGGAGGGCGACTGCTTCACACAACGCGCTGCGGCGCGCTCTTCAAAACAGCATTTTTTACCACGTTCAGTTACCATGAGCGCTACGTAGAATGCCACACTCGAATTGATTGCAGCATTTCAGTTGGAAGTAAAACACTTATAGGGATGCATTAGGGACGTCTGTGTGACAGCAGAGTGCACAGTCATCATGCCAGGAAGGACAATCGCAACCAATGATCGAAGCCGCACCATCACGATACGCGCAGAAGGTTTGTCAACCAGCGAAGCTGCCCAACGTGTGTGCCGGAGAGCGATGTGCTGCGGACACGGAATCAGTGCCAACTGACAGGTGGAGTATTACACCGCACAGCACGTACACGTGCGACAGGTTCACAATACGATGGTTATCTACGACGTTTGAGTCGAAGGAGCCGTGGGCTGGATGCTCTGGAAGTGAATTCGGCATTAGAAGAGGCTGCTGGATGTCATGTATCGCATCAAACTGTTACGAGACGACTGGAATCCCCATTCCTGACGACCATGGAGAGCAACACATTGTACACTACAACACCGTGGAATCCATCATAGATAGACAAGAAATCATGCAGAATGGGCGCGCCAGGATCGGCGTTGCATGTTGTTTACCAAGGAAGCTTGGACCTGTTTGTACGCCGATGATTGCAGACAACGTGTTTGGAGGCGACCCAGTTACATCCAACGCCTCCATCACTGTGTCACACAGGTGCAAGAGATTGGTGGAGGAGCGATGTTCGGTGGAGGTACTACACGGGACCGCAATATACCTCTCTTCGTTGCTGAGGGAAGTCTCACTGCTCTACAGTACGGGGTCTAGATTGTGCAACCAGTAGTGGGACCATATTGCCAACATTGTGGTAAGATTTCATCTTTATGGGTGATAACTGATGTGCTCATTGTGCTAGTCTCGCGAACACGTTTTTTCTGCATGCTAGGACCACCATATAAGAGTAGCTGGCCTGTTGTACAGACATGATCTCAATGGGCATGTATGGGATCGACTGGAACGAGTTATGTTTGGACGTCAACTACGCGACATGAGCTAAATCGCCACCGAAGAGTGGTGCAGTTTGGACCAGGGGTGGATTGACAATCTCATCGATTGTGTGCCAGCGCTGCATCTGAGCAAGGGGACGTTCCACCACGTATTTTCGTTGCTCAGGAGTGCTGTGAAAAAGCCCCCCCCCCCCCCCCTGAAAAACAGACAAATGTCCTCACAACGTTTGTTTCTCTTTTTGGTTGTCTGGACACGCTGTAACGGTCGTGACTGTTAGTTACTGTTGACACTGGGTGTGGTGAGTTGATGTTAGTGAAAAGTGCCTTTAAGGCAACAAAGACGACCCTGACTGAGTTTGGAAGACGTCATGTACTAGGGCTACGAGAAGCTGGGTATTCCTTCTGCAATGCTGGCTCAAAAATGGTTCAAATGGCTCTGAGCACTATGGGACTTAACATCTTAGGTCATCAGTCCCCTAGAACTTAGAACTACTTAAACCTAACTAACCTAAGGACATCACACACATCCATGCCCGAGGCAGGATTCGAACCTGCGATCGTAGCAGTCCCGCGGTTCCGGACTGAAGCGCCTAGAACCGCACGGCCACCGCGGCCGGCCTCTGCAATGTTGCAGAAAGATTTGGCAGGAGTGTAATTGCTGCCAACGGTGGCACGAGAATGTACGGTCGCAAGGAGACTGGCTATCCGAACGGCCATGTGGCACTACCGAGAAAGAAGATCACTGTGTTCGGCGTGTGGCTCTGGGGTATTTTACTGCATCTGCGGCAGCAATTGGAGCTGCAAGTGGCACCACAGTGACACAGTGAAGTGTTAGAAATCAGTTACATCAAGGATAGCTTAGAGCCAGACGCCCTGTAGCGTGCATTCCACTGACCCCAAAACCACCGCCATCTGCGACTCCAGTGGTGTCAAGCGAGACCTCATTGGAGGGCAGAGTGAAAGTCTGTTCTGTTTTCCGATGAAAGTTGGTTCTGCCTCGGTGCCGGTGATGTCCGTGTGTTGGTTAGGAGGCCAGTTGATGGCCTGCAATCAACCTGTCGGCGTGCTGGACACACTGGACCTACACCTGGAGTTATGGTGTGACGTGCGATTTCGTATGACAGCAGGAGCATTCTCCTCATCTTATGCACCATGACTGCAAATTTGTACGTCACTCTGGTGATTCGACATGTTCTGCTGCCATTCATGAACATCATTCAGGAACTGTTTTCCAACAGGATAAAACTCGCCCACACACCGCTATTGTAACCCAACATGCTATACAGTGTGTCGACATGTTGTCTTGGCATGCTGAATGTCCAAAACAATCTCCAGTCGAGCACATACGAGGTATCATCGGCCGACAACCACAGCGTCATCCACAAGCCAGTATTGACCGACCAAGTGCAACAGGCGTGGAGCTCCATCCCAATAACTGACTGACATCCGGCATCTGTACAACACAGTGCATGCACGTTTGCATGCTTTCATTTAACGTTCTGGCGGCTAAACCGGTTATTAATGCAGCACCATTTCATATTTTCAGTGGCTTATCTCACACTTGCGTTACCTGTGATCTTGCAATGGTAGTCACTTAAATATGTTACTTAAACAAATGTATTCCCGGAATATACTTACTCTGCGTTAATCATTTTTTGATCTTGCGATATTTTTTTCCGTCAGTGTATACACTTGCCTCAGAACCAATTTTTGTCTTGTGTGTCATATGTCGAAGTAAGGAACTGATAGAAAACTTTTGATGATGTGTATATATTTCTAATTTTTTTATGTAGGCCTATTATATTTTGGCGGACTTTGACAGCAAATTTATATTACGTGAGCAGATTTCTAGCATTGTGTGTGAGGATTTTTTTTCGTTACGTGTGAAGATGTTTTTGAGTTTTAGAGTTGTTGGTTTGTAACACGGCAGTTCGTTGTTCAGTATATTATGATTTCATTTCTTTTGTAAATGGTTAGTGTCAGTCGAGAAGGATCTAGAGAGGCAAGATTAATTCTTAGCCAGGAAGATTCAATGAAATCACAGGAAGTCACGTCGGAATTTTCTGCCAGGTAAGCGTCGCTGAGCAGGTGTAAGCAGACAGAATCAAGCTGATGGTGATAGGATGAAGGTAGAAGAAGATACGAAAGAAGTGCAGGAGAGTGAAAGAAACAGAATAGAGAGATAGGAAAGAAGATG
The DNA here is from genome assembly GCF_021461385.2 of Schistocerca piceifrons. Classification (NCBI taxonomy): domain Eukaryota; kingdom Metazoa; phylum Arthropoda; class Insecta; order Orthoptera; family Acrididae; genus Schistocerca; species Schistocerca piceifrons. Next base: position 479,119,214 of record NC_060145.1, on the reverse strand, counting down.
CGGGCAGGAAACAGATTTGGGGAAAAAATTGCTGAGCTAGAGAGGAAATACGACACTGAAATCAGTGAATTGACGGTTGGGGAAGATTACTGACATAGTGAAAAATAACGTGGCCCGGCTGGTAGAGACTCAGTCAGATTTGTAGAAAATTGATGGCACAAACACCTCACTTTCTAAGAGGATGCAGGCTGTAGAAGAAACTAACTTCTTGCTGTCTTGAGGAGCGATGTGAATCAGAAATTACAGAAGTACTTTACTTCGCTCAATCTAAGGAGTTGAGTTCACTGAAACGGAATGCTGAGTTGTTAAGGAGGGACACCGAGTTAACTCAAGTGGTGGCACCAGTAATATCCCTAGCAGAGAGTAGGTGCAGGACCAGCGAAGAGCGGGTCACTTCTAGTGACACTCACGCATCAATGCAAGACAGGGACAGTGCGAGAAAACTATGTGCAGTGTCTGATTCTATGTCCTTCATGGGGCAGGACTTTTATGACAACTATTTCTTCTCACTGATGAAATTCGTGATTTATAGTACAGGCGGAGACTTGCAGATCAATACATGGATTAGAATGCTACAGAGAAAGAGGGTAAAGGGAATTTACACTGCTGTGTACCACCCATAAGCACATCCAGCAGCAAGAATCGTGAGAGTTTTGGTCATGCTTTGCCAAATCTATTGCAACAAAAGACATGACACTTAGAATGAGTATTCGTACATGAAGGATTTTGGGTTAGTGCTGAATCAACTTCCACAGGACTGAAATAGAACGCAATCGACCAAAGTTCTGAGAAATCAGGGACCAGAGCACGGAATCAGAGAGATGGTTGTGTTTCCATCTCTGCAGTCAGACGGGCACAGACAAGTAGTTGCGAGGCGAAGCAATTGCAAATGTCAGGAAAGCAGTGCTGCTCTGAGAGAGGAGGAACACGGAGAACGTGAAAGAACGTCTCCTCTACGCCGAATAAGGTGTTGCTCATAAACTTCCGTCTCTCCTGTGCAAGGCAGAGGTGTCGACTGACACCAGGTTTCAGCAAACTCGTAGCCACAGAAGTGGCAGTACCTTAAAAGAAGTGCAGCTATGCGCAACAACATCATGAAACTAAGTTGCAACTCAGATAAAACAGTTTTCACTGTTATCAGTTTTTTTTGTGACGGATAATGAGATTCACTGGCAGCCTTCTTCCGAAAACAGGAACCTGAGAACTCACCAGTAGTGCACTGTACCAGTGTGATAAATGCAAAGCAAAGACACAGTTCCTATACTCACGAAATAAGTCATGAAACAGTGGCAGAGAATGAAATAACATCGCACAGCGATATGTGACAGCAATGTCCCCATCACCCCTTCATTCCTCTTTCAAAGAGAATTAAAAAAACTCCATACATTGCAATTCTCGTTCGGCATCTACCTTAAGTATTTCCAAGATTAATTAAATCATGTAATCTCCAGAATAAGAAAGTGATCACTGACAATCTTCTATCAGGATACACAATACGGCGGATCATCATTACTTACAACACTATTTTGTGAGGGAAAAAAGGTTATACCTCTAACATGTGTATAAATGAAATGTATCAGCAGAATCAAAATACAATACTAGGAGTCTGTGTTCCACATAAAATTAATCGTAAAATTGTGTTTTACCCTGGGTTCACAGTGCAGGGGGGATAGTCTTAATTCACTCAATTAATCAATACATTCTGTGTCTCATAAGGTAAGACCCGTGTGTCACTGTCATAGTCGGTGGACAACTGCCCACCAATCTCAAACTTACGCAACATGATTTCCACAAGAAAAGGAGGTCAGGTGTCACGGAAGTCAGCATATCAAAATTACAGCAATGAAATGGCTTGTTTGCATAGAGCGACACAAGGGAGACTTCTGTCTAAGAAATTTGTGCGGAAGGATGAGTAGTGAACAAGATGGCTCATGAGAACAGAGTACATCTAATGTTCCCTTCAGCAGAGAAAAATTGCACATTTTCATGGAGTCCCGTGGTTTATTAGATTTGCCGTCGTTCATGTTAGACAGTGACCAGATTGTCTTCTTGTCGCCACCACTTATACCACCCAAGATGGAACTCTTGTAGCCCAACCGTCGATGTTTACGAACGTTTTGTAAATACTTGCAAGCAGTGCAACTGAGACAAAACGTGAGTACCACCCTGACATTCACCTAGTCGGGTTTGGGAAACCGCCTAAAAACCACATCACATCCAGGAAAGTGGCACAGTTCGAACTAGGGCTGTCGCCCATGCCCGAATCCTGGAAGCAGTGTGCTAAAACACTCAGCCAACCGAGCAGGTTGTAGATTTGATTTTACAGTTTACAGTTATATAAATTCCTGATGTGAATGCAAAGATCAGAAAACGGAATTAATACGTTATAAATGAAATATAGTCATTGCAACATAGTGTCTAAAAATATGTTACACTACCAGAAAATGGTGTCTGCCAGGTGTATAGAATGTAATGTAAACGAGTGTGGAAAATTATATTACTTGTGGTTCTTTCTCCCTGTACGTTGGGCTGTTCCAGATAAAACGGGTGTTTTTTTTTTTTTTTATAAATGTAACTCTGTTACAGATGTTGCAGATGAAGAAGGTAACTGGGACACACCGTTCCTCAAATCTGAAGACCTTCGTATTGTTGGGTTATTTCGTTTAATGTTGTGTAACTTGTATTTATTAGGTTATTCGATTTATTTAACTATGTGGTCCCTATCCATAGCTTCATGTTTGTGTTTTGCAATTAGCCTTCATGCAATCTTTTTATGACACTTGTGGCTGCTGCAGTACCTACTGGCAAAAGTTGGGGTGAAGTTACGGGTAGCTGGTGGAAGGTCTGGTGCGCCTCCCAAACATACTTTTTATCGTTAACCACGAGCGTCACGATGTCCACATTTGCTTGAAAAAATCGCTTAGCGCAATAACAATGGAGTGCAGGTAGATTCTGCTCATGCACATGACTTTTTTCTGTTTCAGTAGTGTCGAGCATGTAGGGCAATAAAATTTGATGTCTCCTTGCTCTGTAATTGTATTTTTTCTCACAGTGCCTTTCCACATTTCTTTTCCTTCTCTGTCCGTGTAATACGTTCTGTTGTGAGATGGTATATCTTTCTTTGAGGAAATCAGTAGTTTCTGTCAGTTACCTTAAATTATAAAGGATGTAGCAAGTTGTGTTGAGACGTGAGGGATGACTTGTGCGGCATGAGGGGGATTTGTGGATTTTGTGTCCTGTTATAGCGGTGGCATGGATGTAAGTGCTGTTCTGTCACCTTAAGACATATATAACGATAGACTGCAGACGTAGTAAATTTTCTACACCAGTCTAAAGGTCGCTTACAACACTCGCGGTTTCTACTCTTGCAATTACGTTTAGTACTTCAGATGTAATTCTAGCTTCGGTAATTGAAGCACTTAAACATAACTACCTCCTTAACAACCGCTAGTGACCTCAGATGGTGCCTAATGGATACAGCTCGATCAAATATGAAGTTATCGTATAGTCTTGCTGGCAGCTTTTCTATTCTGTCAAACTACTTCTTGCGAGTGACGGTCGCCAGCCAATATGACGAGTCGATTGACGTTACTCATCAAATTCATCGAATTTAGTCTTTACTATGTTTCGGTTCTTATTAAAACTTTTTCTCTTTTAATAATTTCTATCACTGAAGGAACAGGCCAATGCACGTAGATAGCTGAATAATGACTGCTTTCGGAATTGGTCACACGCACACACTTAGGAAGTTTTGGTCCATGGGAACAACGCCGGAACGACGATAATGCCTACTTACGTTTCTGAAGGTAAGATCAGCAAGACTGCTTCTGAAAACATATTTTACGATACTTTTGTTAGTATCGAAATGATTGCAAAAGGATTTTTTTAATACTTGGTTTTTCTCAGTTTTATTGAAATATTTACTTTACGTAATTTCTTAGACAAAATGTGCCATTAACAAAGTTCGCACACTAGGTAGAATTGTTATTTACTTTACGTAGTTTGAGTGCAATCTACAATTCTCCACATATACCTTAATTGTTGCACTTAAGTGATAATTTGAATTTACTTTGAAAGAAAACAGTTGGGCAATAATGTCTCACACCAATGGATTCTCTGTTTCATTCTCTTTAGTATAGGAAAGGATCCCTACTTGGAACATTTTAAGTCATAAGAGAAGTTTTGCATTAAAAACGGCAATTAAATGATTACTGAATGAAACACGCAAAAACCTGTCAACAGGGCTCGTACACAGAACTGTGGGCGGTTAAGTTCAGTATTGTCGTCGTGAGCACAGTTGCTGGATATTTGGGTGCTTTGAAGGCACGTACCGTTTCGTGGTGTCGAATTATGCCACTTATACCAGCGCCAATATGAGTTTGACTTTCCTGTGGATCTGCGTCAGTCTAAGTAATGGATACCTTAAGGCCACTTCACATCCAGCAACCAACACTCGTTGCAGACGTAATTTTATATCACCTCTAATGCGTTGCAAACTTGTACCTCAGCACTTCCCCTTCACTCACATCTACTTAGCAGTTAAACTTTAGCTTTGTTTAAGCAATACTGCGGAGTACAGCGCGTATCAGCTTTCGTCACCTGCCTCAGCAGAGTCTTGCACCTGTCTGACGTACTCCACTTCTCCAATCTCCTACCTGCTTCCGTTAGCAGCAAAAAAATCTCCACCTTTTCCGACCATCCAGAACGTCGGTAGATCCCTACTAGTTTGCACCTATTTTTAACTTTAGCCCTCAGCTGGTGTTGACTTCACTTTACAAACAATTATACATAGTTAAATAAAAGAAACTTATTGTTACGTACGTAACATTATAAACATTTGTTAATTACATATAAACATTAAACTTCACACAGTCAAAGAATATTGTCTTCTGCAGACCCTCTTATACACTGCATACTGTACAAATCTCATCCTTTGCTTCATTAGTGCAAAGTCTCTCGACTAAAAAGCGATAGTGTTAGATGGTTGGTTGGTTGGTTGGTTGGTTGGTTGTTTTTGGGAAGGAGACCAGACAGCGAGGTCATCGATCTCATCGGAATAGGGAAGGACGGGGAAGGAAGTCGGCCGTGCCCTTTGAAAGGAACCATCCCGGCATTTGCCTGGAGCGATTTAGGGAAATCACGGAAAACCTACATCAGGATGGCCGGACGCGGGATTGAACCGTCGTCCTCCCGAATGCGAGTCCATCGATAGTGTTAGACTGTGTGGTCAGTCAACGCACTGCAGATGTTACAATGAGATCCTTTTTTGCTACGAATTACGCCCTGTGGTATTTGCCGAGCTCCTTGAGAATTTGTCAGACGTCAGCTTTTGAAAATAGAGCGCTGAGCATACTTATGTTAGCAACTGTGTCTTCGTCTGTCATTTTCATACGACACTGTGTTGCTGCAATGCGCTGTCTAATTTTGATTGTGCCATCGTCTCTGAAGTTACTACGGATAGCGCACAGCTCACTTAGACCATCCGACGGGCAGAACTAAGGTAAACGACCAGTAGTTTCTTAAACTTTGAATTTTTAGGAGTAAAGATATTTGAGTACATTAGTGACTTTGTCTATTCAGAATTTGCACTTATAGTTTGCTATGGAAACCATGCTTTGATTTTCTTTGATTTGTGAGTGAATAATAGAACTAAGATGTAAATTTGCCATAGCTGCACATTCAAATTCGTTCTAAGACTCAGTTATTGCGAAACGTCATGAAAGAGTTACCAAGTACTGGGGTAATGTTGTACGCAGTTGTATAGCTTGCCAATTGACTCGTACTTCTTTTTCTGGAGCAGACAGGCTGTGGCCAGATGCAAACAGTGGTCCAGGCAGCGGTACGACTACTCCCGTTGGGGACTATCGAAGTCGGTGACTGGCCAAGGAGTTGATCCTCAAAGGGACTGCCCGCATTAATCGCGCGTCAGCCAGTATGTTACAGGTGTCGACAGACACCAATTTGAGCAAACTATTAACCACAGAAGTGGTAGTACCTTCAAAGAAGCGAAGCTGTACGCAACATCATGAAAGTGACTTGCAACTCAGATAAAAGAATTTCCACTGTTTATCAGTTTTTGTTGCTGGTGATGTATGTAAGAACCACACGTAATAAAAATAATTTTCCACACTCGTTTACTTTGCATTCTATACACGTGGCAGACACCATCTTCTGATAGTGTAACATATTTTTAGACACTATGTTGCAACGACTATATTTCATTTATGAGACATTCAATTCATTTTCTAATATTTTGCATTCACATCAGGAATTTACATAACTGTAAACTGTAAAATCAAATCTACAACCTGCTCGGATGGCTGAGTGTTTTAGCACACTGCTTCCAGGATTCGGGCATGCTCGCCAGCCCTGGTCCGAACTATGCCACTTGGCTGGATGTGATGTGGTTTTTAGGCGGTTTCCCAAACCCAACTAGGTGAATGTCAGGGTTATACCCATGTTTTGTCTCATTTGCACTGCTTGCAAGCATTTAGAAAACGTTCGTAAACATTGACGGTTGGGCTACACTAATTCGTTGTTGGGTGGTATAAGTGGTGGTGACAAGAAGGCTATCTGGTCACTCTCTAACATTAACGACGGCAAATCTGACAAACCACGGGCCTACATGAAAAGGTGCAACTTTTCTCTACTGTAGGGGCCGGCCGGAGAGGCCGAGCGGTTCTAGGCGCTGCAATATGGAACCGCGCGATTGCTACGGCCGCAGGTTCGAATCCTGCCTCGGGCATGGATGTGTGTGATGTCCATAGGTTAGTTAGGTTTAAGTAGTTCTAAGTTCTAGGGGACTTATGACCTCAGACGTTAAGTCCCATAGTGCTCAGAGCCATTTGAACCATTTTCTACTGTAGGGAACATTAGATGTACTCGGTTCTCATGAGCCATCTTGTTCACAACTCATCCTTCCGCACAAATTTCTTAGACAAAAGTCGCCCTGTGTCACTGCATGCAAACAAGCCATTTCATTACTTGAATTTTGATATACCGACTTGCGTGATATCTGACATCCTTTTCTTGTGGAAATCATGTTGCGTAAGTTTGAGATTGGTGGGCAGTTGTCCAGTCACACACGGATCTTACCTTACGAAACACAAAATGTATTGATTAATTGAGTCAATTAATACTATCCTCCTCGTATCTAGCCTGCACTGTGAATCGAGGGTAAAACACAATTTTACGATTAATTTTATGTGGAACACAGATTCCTAGTATTGTATTTTGATTCTGCTGATACATTTTATTTATACACATGTTAGAGGTATTACCCTTTTTTCCTCACAAAATAGTGTTATAAGTAATGATGATCAGCCGTATTGTGTATGCTGATAGAAGACTGTCGGTAATCATTTTATTATTCTGGAGATTATATGATTTAGTTAATTTTGGAAATACTTAAGCTAGATGACAAACAAGAATTGCAATGTATGGAGTTTTTTAAATTCTCTTTGAAAGAGGAATGAAGGAGTGATGGGGACATTACTGCCATATATTACTGTGTGATTTTATTTCATTCTCTGCCACTATTTCATGATTATTATTTTGTGAGTATAGGAACTGTGTCTTTGCTTTGCATTTTTCACACTGGGACAGCCTAGGCGCAGATTATCAGCGGTAGGTGAAATTGTACTATGTAGACTAGTTCACATTCCATCTAGAAGTAGGTAGTGGTCATAATAATTCCTCTCATCGGTGTAAATATCCATGGGATCGCATTAGGAACTCGACAGAATAACACGGTCTCAGTGTACTTACTGTGCGGACAGCGCATTATCCTGTAGATTGCTCCCCAGTTGAGTGATTATTACACAAGGTCTGGGAACCGGTCTAGCGCCCGGATGGCGGATGGCCTTTGCAGAACCTGTTCCTTTACCCCGGTGGGTGCTGTTCTCGTCTCTCGGTCTGGTGTTTTCACGTCGGCTGTGAAGTCGACGGTAATCGGTGCTATTTGGTCGTAAACTGATTTACGAGTGTTCTAGAGAAGTTCCGACTTAATCACATGCAGCTGCATCGCTTTCTTGCGTCTTCGCAGACTGATGTGTAAATGTACGCAAGAGAAAGATCCTTGAAAGAAACTTATTTAACGTATTTGTCCTTCTGCATTTATTGGAACAATAATGACATCCAATTAATTTCTCAATTTTAGGATATTTGACAATTTTTGTTCAGTCCTAAACAGATATTCGGATGGAGCTATAAATAAATATATTCGTTTTAATATTTTTGCCTTAGAATACTGAGCAGATTCAAAGCGAATGACCTTCACGTTAGTTTGAAATTAACGAGATATGTGTTGTATCACCTAAAGTCCATCACATTGGTTCCAGTTTACACGGGGAAAGGTATGTCTCTGGTCAACATTCAGAGATAGCAAATTTTGATTACTTCAACAACGATGTTCTTAACTTCTTTATTTCAATCGTTTCCTTCCTTATGTTAGACTTCTTTGAACAGTTCTTGCAATTACTATACGCACTTTCTGAAAAAAGAAGAAATACAAAATATTATCACTAAAAGTGCATTTTTGAACAAATTTTGTCGAGTGAGTAAAAATGTTGCGTGACTGGCAATGAAGGAGCTTGTTAATTAGTTCCTTGTCTCTGAGAGTGTCCTATACCAACACGCAGAAGTAATGCTTTCAACGTTCTGATAATTGAACAATCCCTTTACAGTTACAGTTAAAGGAGACGTTAAAATTTTCGAGTTCTAACTGCAAGGGACAGTTATTAAACTACTAAAACGTTGCAAGAGTTTCTAAAGTGTTGTTTAGTTCACTTCATTTCTGACATACCCAGGGACACGAATAGTATTTAACATTGTGTTCTACTTCGTAACTGGTAGATCCGGAAGCGATCTATACGAGTGCACTATCTGATAAAAAATATCAGGACACCTTCTAGTGTATGTAAATATGGTAGGTGTCCAGCCTTCGACTTTGAAGGTTTGAACACCGCTGAAGCATTGTCTGTGGATGCAAAGTAGCCTCTGCTAAAATCAGAGAAGGTATCGATCTGATTTTTCCAAATTAATTTTTGTTTTGAAAGCCTGCGACTGTCAAAACAATGGGTCTGTTTATAAATAACTTCCTGCTACCAGTCACGAATTTCTTTTATTTATGTTTTACACGACGCATTTCGGGAAATGATTCCCATTTTCAAGTGTGTATTTCTTTGTAGTATGTCATTGTTCCGTAAATTTCGACTTATGAGGTTCTGCTTTGTATTACTGACTTTACTGCAATATACAAACAAATCCCAATTTTTGGTTAGTTATCGATTTTTATACGTAGTTAGTGACGAAATTTGGAAGAACTTGGTCCTCTTGTGCAGAGTCTCACACATGTCAAACCTCACTCACAACTTTAGCGCACAGCACACATCAACAATAACTTACTTAAAAAAAACAGTAACAAAGAGGTTTTTAGATGTAGTTGACGTATAATGTTACAGGTATTCCATAGAAATGCTTTTGTACAGAAGGTATTTATCGTAACAATATGCGTTTGCTTACATCTTATTTTACAAAAAATGGTTCAAATGGCTCTGAGCACTATGGGACTCAACTGCTGAGGTCATTAGTCCCCTAGAACTTAGAACTAGTTAAACCTAACTAACCTAAGAACATCACAAACATCCATGCCCGAGGCAGGATTCGAACTTGCGACCGTAGCGGTCTTGCGGTTCCAGACTGCAGCGCCTTTAACCGCACGGCCACGTCGGCCGGCCTTATTTTACAGTGGTGTTTATTTCTGCCGTGTTACTACTTCTATTTAAACATATTGTCGAAGCATCTGGAGACATTCAACTATTCACATTCAAGTTTATCATTTATCATTTTTGTCTTCGTATTTTCTCTAATGTGTATATATCTCCAATTCTTCTAACTAAACCACTTCATGCCCTTCATTTAGTCGGCGGAGTACTTCGACACCTTGCTCTAATTTTCCTGTTGGGTGTTCTGTATTGTGTATATCTGTAGGTACTGCTGTGTGTCTGTTGTGTGTGTAGGCTTTAATGTGCTGTGTGTACCTGGTGTTGAAATTTCGGCCTGTTTGTCTTAGTTACAATATGGAGTATTCCTGATATGTTACTTTGTATATTCCAGTGTTTGAGTATGGCTCATGATTACACTTTATATTATGTATTCGTTTCTGTTGTAGTTTACTGGATGTAGAAATACCAACATTTACTTTGCGATTTTTAATAGTATTTGCGATTTTCTTGGATATATAGGCAATGTATGGGATGCTAGACATACATTTGTTTTTGTCTTTTCCTTCTGTGGTGCACTTTATGTTTGAGTCTTTCTTCAGTTTGTTTAGGCCCGTGTCAACCGTGGAAGCATTATAATCATCAGCAACTGCAATCTGTTCCGCTATATTTATTTCTTTATATACGGCTTGTAATGGAACTTGAATTACGCAACCATTACGGCACCTCACCTGAACCTCTCGATACCAGTAATATTCTACTGTGTTTCTGTTAACTACTTAACACATTTCTGAGAACATTCAGATTTGATTTCATTTGTGATACATCGATATGTTTATATTGCAATGATACTATTCTTATGTGTGTTTTTTCTTTTGTCACTATGATCTTTGACGTACTTGTAACTTTGATTTTTGGGCGCGTAAGCGATAGTTAGTTAGTTGTTAAGTTGTTAGAGAGTCGGACCTGGAGAAAGTCAAGTGTTGGAAAGACGCGTAACGTAGTCTGCTCATCAAATTTGAACTTTAGCAGTGACTGTGAGAGAGATGTTTTCAAGTATGTTTTATTGTGAGGTGATGTTTTGTGTGTTACGTGATATTGCAATAAAAGCAATTAAAAGGAAGTGTAACTTAAATTCGGATTGCTGATTATTTTTTTTTACATCACTATTGTGCTAACTTTGAAAGGTTTAATCTCCAACAATGGTTTGTGAAACGCATCTACAAAACTTTTGAATATAGCAGAATAAACCCTTGGTCTCTTTGCATCCGAGCTTGGAATCATAACCACCTAGATTTTCAACGATTGAGCCATGATTTTACGACGAGACCAGCATAGGAAACACATAAAGATGAGTGCCTAGTTTTTTGATTATTACGTGAAATGACTATATTAACTGTGTTCTAATGACACCTGCCACATATTATGACTATTGTTGCAGTATTTATCAGCGTGGGCAACACCACAATCGTTATTAAATTCTGACCTTTGTTGTGGTAGGGTTGTTAGAGGCTTCTTGTTTCAGAGGTATTTTAGTTGCCCTATGTAGCATTGCTCTGTATGCTACCTGTTTATGGATGTCTGGGTGACATGAGATTGAGAAGGTTGTGGTGTCGGTTATTGTATTTTTCCTGTAAATTTTGGTTGTGCATGGGTTGTTTCCTGCAATATTTAATTCCAGGTAATTGATTGCTTTTGTCCATGTTCCACTGTCAATCTAATTTTCGCACATGTAGATTACTGAAGCAATTCAGAATGTCTGTTATGTCTGTTGCATCCGCTTTCACTAGTAGTACTGTGTCATCTCCATATCTCCTGTAAAATTCAATTTCCTTTAGAGAGGGTTCTTGGCTGCCAAATAACTTTTATTCCAAGTGGTTTATGTATGTGCCAGCTATGGTACCTGATATACATAATCCGATTGCTAGGCCATCTGGTTGCTTATAACTGTTGGGTTTTCTACATTCAGTAAACTACAACGAAAACTAGTACATAATATAAAGTGTAATCACGATATATACTCAGACACTGGAATATACAAAGTAATATACCAGGAATGCTCCATGTTCAACACCACCTACACAGAGCACATTAAAGCCTACAGACACAACAGACGCACATCAGCAATAACTACACTCATACACAATAGAGGACATCAGTTTGGGAAAGTAGAGCAAAATGTCAGAGTATTCAACCGACTAAATATCGGGCAAGAAATGGATTTGTTAGAAGAACTGGAGATGTATACATATTAAAGAAAATACGAAGACAAAAAGCTAAACGAAAAACTAGGAAGTGAATCGATAAATTACTTCACATGTTTTGACAATATACTTAAAGTAGTAACACATAGGTATAAACAGCATTTAGAAATTATCTCTGTCAACTACATCTAAAAATGTGTTTGTAGCTGTTTGTTCCTGCAAGTTATTCCCGGTGTTTATTGTGCACTAAAGTTGTGAGTGATGTTTAACATGTGTGAGACTCTGCACAAATGGACAATATGAAAACCGTAAGTACAAGTTCTTCCAGATTTCGTCACTAACTACGTATAAAAATCGATAACTAACTAAAAACTGTGCATTTTATATATATTGCACTGAAGTCAATAAAACAAAGCGGAACACCACACCCCGAAAATATTACGCAAAAATAGCATATTACAAAGAAATACACACTCGATAATGGGAATAATTTCCCGAAACGCGTTGTGTAAACATATATAAAATCGTCACTGGTAGCACAGAATTATTTGTAGACAAACACACTGTGTTGGACTTTGGGGTCTGGACGGCGATCTAACACATCCCAAAGGTGTTCTGCTGGGTTCATGTCGGGCCCTGGACAGGTCAGGATATTTCGAGAATGTTATTGCCTTACAGATGCCGCTTTATGGTCTTGCTCATACAAAGAACCAAATTCTCTCCGATCTGTTCCTCTGCTGCACGCAGTACACAATGCTGTATGTAGAATGTGTTCGTATCTTTCCAAATTTTGCGTTTTATTAAGCGTAATACTGGGACCACATCTGCTCCATACCCTACAGTTGCCACTACACATGATGGCAGGTGAGGTCTCCCAAGCATTTGCGTAACTCAAACCGTATAGCGCGAAGCATCACTCGAAATCAGTTTTTTTTTCCAGTCATCCGCTGTCCAGTGATGTCGCTCTTTATTCCACCTGAAGCGTCGCCTAAAACTGACTGCAGAAACGTGGGGCTTCTGAGCTCCTGCTCGATCGCTGCACCCCATTCTTTTGAAGCCCTTATGTACAGCACATTGTTCCTGCTGGACTCCTGGTACCGGTCTGGAACTCACGGGCGATTCCTTCCACTTATTTAATGCGTTTTTTTACAAACACCCTCCGTAATGTTCGACAGTCTCTGTCCATCAATAGCTGACATATTCCTTCAGGCAAATGCTGGGATGGTCCCTCTGAAAGGGCACAGCCGACTTTCTTCCGCATCCTTCCCTAACCTGATGGGACCGATAACCTCGCTGATTGGCCCGCTACCCCACATCAACCAACCAAGCAACGTGGTATCCGTTTATCTGTGGTTATTCCACTGCGTTTCCACTGCACAATCGCGTCACCAGTAGTCAGCCTGGGCAGCTTCAGAAGTGTTGAAGTGTCCCCTGTCATTGATCTCTCCTTACGGACCCATTCTGCTGCTCCTTCTTCTCTACTGATGGCACGATACTGCCTGTCCTCTTTTACATCGGCGGCTCTGCCCCTCTTCACATCTAGCTTTCAATTCGGTGTTAGGATGTGACACGCCAAACGCCATACGTTGCACTTCCTGTTGCCTATGCACCTAACAAACTCTGACGTACTAAAAAAGGGATACTTTAAACTTTTTCTCCTTTGTTGGCTGCAGTCGTAGCCTTTTCGAATCCTCGCCGTGGAAGAAACTACTGTCTGAAGAATTTGGCGAGAATCAAATTTGTGGTCACCACAGTGTGGAGTGTGCTGTATTGCATTAAATTTCAAACCTACCGGCAGACACTCCTGGTAGAGATGACACGCTACAATGCCTCGTTTCTTTATTTCGCTTTTCCTCTTGGAATTCTTACAACAATCTTATGCAAATAACTAAGAACGAATTATAAACACTACTGCACTGATCTACAGCTCCCATATTTTGTCTACGTTATTTATACACTCCTGGAAATTGAAATAAGAACACCGCGAATTCATTGTCCGAGGAAGGGGAAACTTTATTGACACATTCCTGGGGTCAGATACATCACATGATCACACTGACAGAACCACAGCCACATAGACACAGGCAACAGAGCATGCACAATGTCGGCACTAGTACAGTGTATATCCACCTTTCGCAGCAATGCAGGCTGCTATTCTCCCATGGAGACGATCGTAGAGATGCTGGATGTAGTCCTGTGGAACGGCTTGCCATGCCATTTCCACCTGGCGCCTCAGTTGGACCAGCGTTCGTGCTGGACGTGCAGACCGCGTGAGACGACGCTTCATCCAGTCCCAAACATGCTCAATGGGGGACAGATCCGGAGATCTTGCTGGCCAGGGTAGTTGACTTACACCTTCTAGAGCACGTTGGGTGGCACGGGATACATGCGGACGTGCATTGTCCTGTTGGAACAGCAAGTTCCCTTGCCGGTCTAAGAATGGTAGAACGATGGGTTCGATGACGGTTTGGATGTACCGTGCACTATTCAGTGTCCCCTCGACGGTCACCAGTGGTGTACGGCCAGTGTAGGAGATCGCTCCCCACACCATGATGCCGGGTGTTGGCCCTGGGTGCCTCGGTCGTATGCAGTCCTGATTGTGGCGCTCACCTGCACGGCGCCAAACACGCATACGACCATCATTGGCACCAAGGCAGAAGCGACTCTCATCGCTGAAGACGACACGTCTCCATTCGTCCCTCCATTCACGCCTGTCGCGACACCACTGGAGGCGGGCTGCACGATGTTGGGGCGTGAGCGGAAGACGGCCTAACGGTGTGCGGGACCGTAGCTCAGCTTCATGGAGACGGTTGCGAATGGTCCTCGCCGATACCCCTGGAGCAACAGTGTCCCTAATTTGCTGGGAAGTGGCGGTGCGGTCCCCTACGGCACTGCGTAGGATCCTACGGTCTTGGCGTGCATCCGTGCGTTGCTGCGGTCCGGTCCCAGGTCGACGGGCACGTGCACCTTCCGCCGACCACTGGCGACAACATCGATGTACTGTGGAGACCTCACGCCCCACGTGTTGAGCAATTCGGCGGTACGTCCACCCGGCCTCCCGCATGCCCACTATACGCCCTCGCTCAAAGTCCGTCAACTGCACATACGGTTCACGTCCACGCTGTCGCGGCATGCTACCAGTGTTAAAGACTGCGATGGAGCTCCGTATGCCACGGCAAACTGGCTGACACTGACGGCGGCGGTGCATAAATGCTGCGCAGCTAGCGCCATTCGACGGCCAACACCGCGGTTCCTGGTGTGTCCGCTGTGCCGTGCGTGTGATCATTGCTTGTACAGCCCTCTCGCAGTGTCCGGAGCAAGTATGGTGGGTCTGACACACCGGTGTCAATGTGTTCTTTTTCCCATTTCCAGGAGTGTATTTTGGCGGGGTCCCTTGATTTACTTTGGTGGGAGAACGTCATTGACAATGATCTACTTTTCGGATTTCATTTATTGTGTTCTGTTAATGTTTCTACATCACTAAGTAAGTAGTGAGGATATAATAAGTACTGGGGCAAGGGGGTTTCTACCCCAAAATACCGTTGTCCAAGATGGCGGCGATGACATCACCCAACCCCAAGGGGGGTTCTACTCCAGAGTACCGTTATCCAAGATGGCGGGAAAGTTTCATGCCCCCTGTCACGCCCCTCTGGTGGGCAGTTCAAATGCCATCCGGACAATGCATCACACCATTGTTACCTCTACTAACCTAAGAAAATGGCGGGAAAATAGTTCAATAGGGCTACCCCCCACTAACCTCATCCAACTGCCACCTCGTCCTATGAACTGGCGCCAAGTTTGAATTTTGGATGTGAAATATGTCACTCTCTACCATCCTAAGAAAATGGTGGGAAACAAAAGGCAGTTCCACTAACCTGAGTCACCCGACCGCCACCTCTTTGTAGGAATTGGAGGGAAGTCTGAATTTTGCAGGGAAGATAGGTCAATTGGGCTACCTCCACTAGCCTAAGGAAATGGACGGAAAGAAAGGGCACTTGGGCTACCTCCACTAACCTAAGTCACCCAACCACCACCTCCTCCTAGGGATTCACAGCCATAGGAGAAGGCCTCTTCTGCACATAAGTATTTTCAGTCTTTATTCAAAGAATTTGATGCAGCACCACCACCCAGTGTGTTCACCATGAGGTCCGGACTCCAAAAGCTAGTACACAGTACTACCATCAGAAGACACTCTCATCCATGATATAATCCAAGATGGTGGGGGGAAATGGCAGGAAACTGTGTGGTCGCCATGGGGTCTGGACTCCAACTGATCTAGTACACAGTACCACAGCCAGAGGGTGGTATCATCCCTTCTGTGACATAATCCAAGAGAGGGAAAATGACTCAGCCTGCACTGGGCTTCTGGAGAGAGTAAGGGAGGAGTGTAGTATATTTATTTTGGAACAATTTATTTAGGGATGGAATATATGTATCACACTGATACAGAACACACGCTCTGACATTCTTGGGGTCACGCCACAGAGCCCACAGACCTGTAAACTGCTCCTAAATAACAAAGGACTATTAAATTACCGAAATAATTTCAGTACAGACATGCAAACTCCTCCCCTAAATAATGCAGTACACAGATGTGCAGACACGAAATCAACTCTTAAACTGTCCAAATAATGCATAGCACAGCCTATAGACCTTTGCACAAAATAAGGCAAGAGACACTCAAACAACATACACAGGCAATGCCCACCGCCCCCTGTCCACTGGACCACAAATGAGGCTAGCGGCAGCCCCCGTGAAGTGATGTGGCCATCAACTACCAGGCCACGTACAGGTGCCCGTTCGGGTCCCTCAAGCATGAGGTGGCGATATTCCCTTCATACTTGACACCTGAGAAATTCCTCTCGAAATACGTGATCACCTAGGCGCCATTGATGACACTACCAGATGGGAGCAAAGACCTATTTGCCAAGTGCAACACCTCAAGGTGGGCCGCATGCACATTTGTTCACCGCTGCTGGTGTGAACCTACAATCTACCTGCTGTCCAGCGAAGATTGGTTGGTTGGTTTGGGGAAGGAGACCAGACAGCGTGGTCATCGGTCTCATCGGAATACGGAAGGATGGGGAAGGAAGTCGGCCGTGCCCTTTCAGAGGAACCATCCCGGCATTTGCCTGGAGTGATTTAGGGAAATCACGGAAAACCTAAATCAGGATGGCCGAACGCGGGATTGAACCGTCGTCCTTCCGAATGCGAGTCCAGTGTCTAACCACTGCGCCACCTCGCTCGGTTCCAGCGAAGAACTAACTGCCGAGCGACACTGCAGAAATCCGTTCCAGAACAGCACAAGCTGCTTTCTACCTAGCAATTCTAACAGACCATGCATGATGTGCCTGCATACCCAGTGAGGCTCACACTTTGTGGTGGATTGCTCGTCCTGATGTCAATATACGTCTCAGAAACGTTAAACGTTCACACAGATAAAAGTTTCAGCACACTTGCTAAAACACTCTTAATCATGAAAGCATTATCCTTGTTTGGAAATAGGTCACTGTCTAATCACAAATGGGGGCGATTAAGAACTGCTATGCAAACAGAATTCAAAGCAATGTCATACTGAAGAGAAAAAAAGTCATTAATTTTCGGTATCCTACACCTACAGGTCTGGACATGTCCAAATGCCTCAGTGGTGGATGAGTGACGGCATCCCAGCCAGAGATGGATCACATACTTCAACTTGTCTTTGAACACTTGCATTCTCAGAACTTTCCATACATACCTTGCCTTCATCTTGTTCCAATCAGTTGTAGATGCTCTTACGTCCCAGCACAAAGGATGTCATGTCAATGAATCTAGCATTATGATTGGCTCTGATCGAATTTACCCAGCGAATTACTGGTGCCACTGGTGTGGTAGCATCGCCCACCTTTTTTCTTCTTTCTGCAGATAAGGCTTTCAATGACTAAAAACTACTTTACACAGTCCACCATATTGCTCCGACAGTTAAACCCTGCAACATGCCCTACATATCGTCCAATACGGAAAGACTCTTGCTCAATTACACTGTTCGCCCACTGAGTACAAGAGCTTGAATATTAGAAAATAAAATCGACCTGTGACCCATCAATATATCAGTGCGTGCCCCATATATCGTCAAAAACGGAAAGACTCCTACTCAGTTACACTGCTCTCCCACCAAGGACAGGAGCTTAATATTAAAACTCAAAACTGATCTCCGACCCATCAATATATCACCGCGTACCGTGTCGATGTAGTAAACATGCAATTCGTATCCTGCGCCATACATCATTTGTACATATACCAAGAAGACAAACACCACAGTACGTATACTCGCGGTACTAGATGTATACTGCAAGGTTGGGCGGGCATTCAGAGGATCGAAGTCACACTCAGAACTGTTCTACAAATTCACGCTCGTTTCCCCTCGGCGCAAAGGCGTTACTGTTTCTGGTCTGCACCTGCTTGCGTGCTTGCTTTTCTACACCCATCTCCAGACTCAGTGATTACAAGAACACATGTATTTTTGCATGATTCACCATAATATTATACCATTTTCGTGGTACTTCTCGATATTAAGCACACAGCACACCGATCGCTCGTGCAACATTATTCCGAAGATATAGACTGAAAATTATTTCTCTACAAACCTGAAACTTTAGCGCTTATCGCGTCTGTGGGGACCTTTACGTGAGAACTCGAAACAAATAGAGGAAACATGTTTCCACTCCGATTACAAATCATCCCTATAATTTACAAGGCCAACTAAGATGTTTCTCATGTCTAGAGAACCGGCAAACGTGTCTTCTACATGCTAGATGCACGCAACACAATCGATCTTATCTCAACTAAATAAAGGCGGGAAATGTGCAGAAGCACTCAAGTGAACAATTTACATGTGAGGGAATAACAGTCCAATGCAAATGCACCTCCATATTGATCACAAAAGCTGTCCTAAGTATTAGTTCGCTAATCACTCCCACCACAAGCCACAAATCCACAGAATCATCCTAGAAAACCGGTCACATATATGTTTTATCGTTAATTAAATGCTACAATCGTGATCTCAGTTGAATGGCATTCGACAATGAGCGAAGTATCGGAAATACACCCTGCTGACGACTGTGGCTCTGGAAATTGAAATATCTGTACCATTCTTATGACTTGACATACTCTTCCCTCTGCTATCACAGTATTCCACACTCATCTCCTTTGCACATGTCGGAACACAAACACACATTTTATAAGCCTCATGCTCAAGGTGAAGCTATCGTGCGCCCCCCACTACTACTAAGTATAATACTTCGTCAATAACTGATTGCCTATGGTACGAGATAATACTGACAGAAAATCAGCGATGGGTTAACATGTCTCATAAGTTTTTCTTGCGAGTGCTACCACTGTATCTTAGAAATAGAGACGTAATCAGCCAAATGTTAAAAAACCCGATTGCAACAACTATTGTATGTTACTGTCACAAGTGGTCTTGGTTCTACGGGTGCACGCAAGTATCCATGTTAAAAGCTATTCCAGCTTTATAAGTGGAGATACGATATTACCTCTGAATGAGGTGATTTTCCGGACAAATACTGAGATGGTGATCGTAGGAGTGTATAGTATCAGAGCAACACGTCGGCGACAGTGCAACCTTATAATAAAATTACATTTTGAAAGCTATTCGTTTAAGGAACGTGGCATGAAACCGCTATCTGCAACTCTCTCACGCCGCTAGATGTTTCTCCTGTATGTGTAACATATTCTGTCTCAATACCATGTCAGGTGTTCTACGCTATATCCACTGAGTTATAGACGGTGAGTGGTTGAGAAGGATCACAAACAGTAGTACATGGTGTGCTGATTGAGGTTGTAAGAAATGTGCACTAGCTTTTCAGATCTCTAGTGTTGCGCTGTCTGTCAGAAATGATGTTGATGACTTGGAATCACGTATCTCCATTCAACCACATACATGCGTTGGATCCTATAGAGAAGTCCTCTAATGATCACAGTCACTAGTGAATCACATATCTGGCACTCTCATATCTCGAAACGAGTCACCTTTCTCGAACCTATCTGCTACAGTAAAATTCCAACATGGTTTTAGTCAGTCCCCATGCATCATGCAACTGCCCCCCAGACTATACGCTACCATCCCAGCAGCTTTGCGCACGTGATCTTTCCAGTGTAAGTCGGAAATGACTAAACTATATACCACCTCCTGCAATCCGTGTAGAAACAAGCAACTCTGAGTTACTGCGACAGAAATGGGTTTTGACCATTCTATGGAAATGAAGCCTGCTCCTGCAACATGGAGTAGTATAAAAGACAGCACAGGGACTGGGGAAGGATGTGGATTTTGCTACTGCATTGTGGTGCTTCTCCAAGCTACTTACAAGTACTACAGATCAATGTCCTTTTATATCTAGCTCCCCAACATGCTATCTTTATTATTCTGTACCATCCATCAGAGAAATATTATGAACTATAAAAGCTCAGCTAACTTCATCCGATAGATAACTAAATAATATTTTTACTGCATCTCCCTCATCCCATATATCGAAAACAAATACAGCATGCATGCAGGCATATGTGACGATCCTATGAAATGTACAGGTACTGATCAACTGTACAGACCAGTTTAAAATTCTATTACCTGTACTGTACTGTAGGAGGATGACCGTATCCCACAGACCATACTATAAGAGACGCTCCCTGTGACCCTGCCTCTTTGTTTGAAACTTTTTTTTTCTGCTCTAACACGCTTGGTACACTGCCAAACATTTTATTTTCTACCACGACTTCGTGGTCTGTGTCAGATTCTAAACTGACATTAACACATTCTGATCCACTGCCTCTCGCAGACAGCAAGGACATCACCCCAAAGTACCATTATCCAAGACATCGCACTTTGACGCGATTGACGTCATTCAAGATAGCTGCTGTGACGTCAGCTGAAGACTCGATTAATGTCATTCATTAAGACGTTCTGATCCGTGGCCTCTCGCAGACAACAATGGCATCACCAAAAAGTACAGTTATCCAAGACGTTCCACTGTGGCGCGACTGACGTCATTCAAGATGACTGCCGTGACGTCAGCTGATGACATGAGTACCGTTACCCAAGGTTGCTGGAAAGTACCACACATCCCCTGCCAAACCCCCCTGGCGAGAAGTTTGAATTTTGGAGGGAAGATAGGTCAATTGGGATACGTCTAGACGTCGCACTGTGTAAACCATATTGTTACTGCTCTTGTAACACACCGCACACATTGGATCATTTTAAATAAAAGTCATTTACAACATAAGGAAATTGGAAGTTTTACGGCAATGGCGTGGATTTCCAACCTATATTCAAACTCTTCTGTCACATTGGCCAAGTAGCTGATGGCTCTGCGTTCCGTTTCGACTGATCCCTCATATTGCAGTCATGTACGCGATTACTGTTTTGGTACTGTTCACCCCAGAAGGTGCTGTCCATTCACCAAAACTCTTTCTCCAACTCAGACAAGCGATATCAGTCAATCATACGGTAACCAACAGCGTGTCAGTGCACAGATGGGATGGAAAAGACACCATCGATGTACTCTAATAATAAGCATCACAGTTGATAGTGCGAACAATTTTCGCAATTTTGCAGTAATTTCAACACAGACCAATGATGCGACAGCATGTTTTCCAATTTCAGTATCATAGCTAAATCACCCCTTCTCCACTTTGCGAGTATCACTGCGAACGTGGGTAGATGACTGCGCAGTACATCCATTCAGTGTTAATTATCGAACACATATCCATCGAAGTATATCAGACAGCGCTCTACATATTTCTAACACCTCAAGCATAGTGCTTAATTTACAATCTGTCTCTCTGCCTATGAGAGTCACATAGCAATCTCGCTGTCTTAGGGTAAAATTAGAGAGGGAAAGACCCTTATCACACAGTTATTGACCAACCCGACCTGCAGCAAAGCTACTGAATTAATCTGCAACCGACCAGAAGTAGACTGTACACTCCACGTCTCGTGAATGAATGGAGCTTCCCGAGTCCTCACCCATCCAAGTGCACAAGATTTCTCGAGATGTGCCCATGTTGAGGGGGTTAGCACTCCTTATCGATGTCCGCATCTCGTGGTCGTGCAGTAGCGTTCTCGCTTCCCACGCCCGGGTTCCCGGGTTCGATTCCCGGCGGGGTCAGGGATTTTCTCTGCCTCGTGATGGCTGGGTGTTGTGTGCTGTCCTTAGGTTAGTTAGGTTTAAGTAGTTCTAAGTTCTAGGGGACTGATGACCTTAGATGCTAAGTCCCATAGTGCTCTGAGCCATTTGAACCATTTGAACCTTATCGATGTATAGTAACAGATTTCAAAGGGTTGCGATATGATAGCAGATGGTTAAGAAGAACAAGAATGATTTTTATGCACAATGGAGCTCCAGACGGATGGAATCGACCCATTTTTTCATAAATCAACCA
This sequence comes from Schistocerca piceifrons, assembly GCF_021461385.2. Classification (NCBI taxonomy): domain Eukaryota; kingdom Metazoa; phylum Arthropoda; class Insecta; order Orthoptera; family Acrididae; genus Schistocerca; species Schistocerca piceifrons. The sequence continues at coordinate 479,096,851 of NC_060145.1, read as the reverse complement.
ACCTATCAACTCTAAAGTATTGTTCTGGAGTCTAGGATCGGTACCTCGAAGGTACTGGTAAGACAGAACATAAACATACACATTCTTAAGACTAAAACGTTCCACGCTTAAAACGGGCTATAATGCAAGATCACTTCTGTTTCCCACCTATTAGTCGTACAGAATGTAGTGATGTTGATATTCCAATGCAAGGAATATATTTCAAGCGGATGACATAGATCCTTCTTCCCGGTGTGGTCACAACCTCTGCAGCCCAATGTGTCACTAGCTCTGCTGCCTGATAGGGTCTGTAGCTCAGCCACTGCAGTGTGATCACTGGCTCAGCCACCCCAGTGTGGTCAGTAGTTCTGCCGCCTTGGTGTGGACACTAGTTCCGACTCCCTGGTGTGTTGACTAGCTCAGCCATCATGGGGTGGTCCCTGGCTCAGGCACCCCAGGGTGGTCACTAGCACAGCCACCCTTGGTTGGTCACTAGCTCAGCTGCAGCGGTGTGGTCACTAGCTCAGCCTCAGTGGTGTGGTCACTAGCTCAGGATCCCAGTGTGTCACTAGATCTGCCACCCAGTGTGGTCACTAGCTCACCCACCCAGTTTGGCCCTGACTTTGTCACCCAATGTGTCACTGGCTCTGCTGCCTGATAGGGTCACTAGCTCAGCCACTGCAGTGTGATCACTGGCTCAGCCACCCCAGTGTGGTCAGTAGTTCTGCTGCCTTGGTGTGGACACTAGCTCCGACTAACTGGTGTGTTGACTAGCTCAGCCATCATGGGGTGGACACTGGCTCAGGCACCCCAGGGTGGTGACTAGCTCAGCCACCCTGGGGTGGCACTAGCTCAGCTGCAGCGGTGTGGTCACTAGCTCAGCCTCAGCGGTGTGGTCACTAGCTCAGGATCCCAGTGTGACACTAGATCTGCCACCCAGTGTGGTCACTAGCTCACCCACCCAGTTCGGCACTGACTTTGTCACCCAATGTGTCACTAGATCTGCTGCCTGATAGGGTCACTAGCTCAGCCACTGCAGTGTGATCACTGGCTCAGCCACCCCAGTGTGGTCAGTAGTTCTGCCGCCTTGGTGTGGACACCAGTTCCGACTCCCTGGTGTGTTGACTAGCTCAGCCATCATGGAGTGGTCCCTGGCTCAGGCACCCCAGGGTGGTCACTAGCTCAGCCACCCTAGGGTGGTCACTAGCTCAGCTGCAGCAGTGTGGTCACTAGCTCAGCTGCAGCGGTGTGGTCACTAGCTCAGGATCCCAGTGTGTCACTAGATCTGCCACCCAGTGTGGTCACTATCTCACCCACCCAGTTCGGCACTGACTTTGTCACCCAATGTGTCACTGGCTCTGCTGCCTGATAGGGTCACTAGTTCAGCCACTGCAGTGTGATCACTGGCTCAGCCACCCCAGTGTGGTCAGTAGTTCTGCCGCCTTGGTGTGGACACCAGTTCCGACTCCCTGGTGTGTTGACTAGCTCAGCCATCATGGAGTGGTCACTGGCTCAGGCACCCCAGGGTAGTCACTAGCTCAGCCACCCTAGGGTGGTCACTAGCTCAGCTGCAGCAGTGTGGTCACTAGCTCAGCTGCAGCGGTGTGGTCACTAGCTCAGGATCCCAGTGTGTCACTAGATCTGCCACCCAGTGTGGTCACTAGCTCACCCACCCAGTTCGGCACTGACTTTGTCACCCAATGTGTCACTGGCTCTGCTGCCTGATAGGGTCACTAGTTCAGCCACTGCAGTGTGATCACTGGCTCAGCCACCCCAGTGTGGTCAGTAGTTCTGCCGCCTTGGTGTGGACACTAGTTCTGACTCCCTGGTGTGTTGACTAGCTCAGCCATCATGTGTTGGTCACTGGCTCAGGCACCCCAGGGTGGTCACTAGCTCAGCCACCCTGGGGTGGTCACTAGCTCAGCTGCAGCGGTGTGGTCACTAGCTCAGCTACAGCGGTGTGGTCACTAGCTCAGCTGCAGCGGTGTGGTCACTAGCTCAGGATCCCAGTGTGTCACTAGATCTGCCACCCAGTGTGGTCACTATCTCACCCACCCAGTTCGGCACTGACTGTCACCCAATGTGTCACTAGCTCAGGTGGGTAGTGTGTCACTAGTTCAGCCTTCTGGTGTGTCACTAGCTCTCTGACACGGTCTGTCACTAGCTCTGCCACCTGTTGTGGACACTAGTACTGGTGCCCAGTATGTCATTAGCTCTGCCACCTTATATGGTCACCAATTCAGCTGTCCTATTGTGGTCACTAGCTCAGCTGCCACAGGGTGGTCCTTAGCTCCTTCTCCTTTGGTGGTAACCACTACAGCTGCCCCTGGTGGACAGTAGTAGAGCCACCCCAGGATGGTCTCTAGCTCAGCTGCCATGGTGTAGTCACTTGGACATTCGCCCTGAGATGGTCAGTAGCACCGCCGACCTGGTGTGGTCACCAGGTCAGATGCCCCAGTGTGGTCACTGCCTCTGCTGTAACGGGGTGGTCACTTCATCAGCCGCCCTGGGGTGGTCACCAGCTCAGCTGCCCCAGAGTGGCCACCAGCTCAGCCACCCCGGTGTTGTCACTAGAGAGACACACGCACCTCCCTCGAATATTTCAACAAAGGCTTAATCAGTATTATATCAAACAATTAAATATTATATGTGGAGATAGGAAATCACGGGAACAACTAAAATAGCGCATCACTTCACTGCAATCTGCATTTATTGTAAAACTTGATAACAGGCCAAGAAAATGTAGCTTGTTACACTAGACAGATAAAAGCACTAGAACAATAATAAACATCTGATTCAGTTTTCTGCATACCGTTAAAGTTCAACAGGCGAACGCAATTTATCTTCTCCCATAAATATAAATATGCGTGTAGGCGCGTTAAAGAAGTGGTTATGAAATAGTCACTTACAACATCAAGGCAGGCACACTTCATTTAAAGGAAAAATATTTAGCAAGTTTACACACTGACTAGAACATTAATGTGAATAACAGGAAAGTGCACCGTCCATAACACTTTGCAGCGGCAGTTAACCTCCAATAAGTTCCTTTCTTTACGATGTAACATTAGAACAGCTCAATAGTAATGAAAAACATTTATATCCCATCGATATAAATATGTAAATACATACATGCGCATAAGCACGTTTAAAAACTCGTGGAAAAACACTAGATTGGAAATTGACCAATCTATACTCAAAGGAGCCGCACTCCATCTAAACGTCCTAAAAATGGCAAATTTATGGCTACCTAGAGTAACGAAATTAAGAATAGCATACTTATAGATTGACTAGAATAATGGAATAAATAACACATACACGGCTTCTGACGACCTGCAAACTGTGTTGGGCTATTGAGCAGTGATTAATTTAAGCTAGCCACAACATACGCTAACCAGGTTAGTAGCGTATTTAAAGACAAGCGTCGAGCAGGAATCCTGGTCAGAAGGTAATGGAAGCAGTACTAATTTACAACTAACTACAGCATTGAAATCAACAGATGACAGGTTGACCATTACCGATGTGGCGTATTATGGACAGTCAATGGATTGAACACACAGCTGAAACCCAAGTATAATGCTGAGGGGCGAAACACCCAGCCCAGTGCAAACACCTAGTTTGAGAACAAAACAACCGTGAAACAACAGGACGATATTGCAGCTCGCAATACGAATGTCAGAGCACGAATATAGCCTCAACCCAAGGCAGGACTAAAGCACACTAGTTTCTCTCTCAATTAAAGTTTCCAAAACTATCAAAACTAGCAGGATTCCCTTACACGGCAGACGTGCCAACATTTCCGTTCATAGCCCAGAATCAACTAGCGCAACATAAATCATTGACACATTTCAGATGATATTTAAAAAAAAAAACCTTTATTTACTAGGAGCCTTAATTAGTTAACAGCTTAGGCTCTGTTATTGATGCCACGCAAATGAGGTAGCAAGCTAAGGTCTACAATTCTACTTTGCTATGTAACACGCGTCGTGACGACGAAAGAAGGAATCGAGCAAATTAATTGAAAGTCACTTCTTGGATTCAGTATCTGACGATACGCTTAAAATCGACATACAAAGGTGAGAGTCAAGTTTACACACGCAACCAGCACACGCAGGACACGAGCATAAGGTGAGCATTAAATCAACTGCTCCTTGTTCAATCATTTACACATGGGGAAAAGAAATAATCTTCGCCGAGTTACTGCAGGCGGTGAAATCCCCAGTTGATTGGAAATGACGCAAACAATGGTCAAAACGTCTTACTTTAAGTCCGATGACATGCGTAGAATAGGAGTTTCAATGAGCAACCAGACCTAACCCCCTTGGATCCAACTGCGACAAAGACAGCAACATTGACTGTTATCATGGCTTTAACGATGCATCATCATGCCTGATACGAGTCACGCCAAACCATCAAGAAAGCTACGTGGCCTTGTGTACACTCCCAACATCCGTAATCAGATTTCCTCCTCCCGAACGATGCTCTCCCACAAATACTGCAGTCAGCCGGCCGTAGCAACTCCACCGCGCCCTCTGGCTAGGATAAGAAAACAGCTGAGGGTGAAGCGGTAATTTCAAGAGGAACGCGGCACAGACAAGGAGGAAACGCAGAGAACCAACCGTGACATTTCGTGACGGTTAAACCTCCCCCACCAAAACCACACAACAGGAGGTTGACAGGAGAGCACCCAACTTTAGGCTTAATGTGATTTACATGAACCTTAAGCACTTTACCAGTATGAGCGTGTTTAATCAAGAGGTTGACGGGACTTAAAATCTCCTGTATACAATACGGACTGATGAAGCGTGGTGCAAACTTCCCATCAGTCTTGGCCCCGAAGCGCTTTCCAGGATTAAAATTCTTAACAAAACTCTATCCCCAGCCTTTCACAGAAAGGAGCGTCGGCCACGATTGTAACGGAGCGCTTCTCGACTATGAGCGCGATGAATATTGGCTCTATCACCCTCCCAATTGTTCTTGATTGAGTGGGCGTCTATGACTTCAGGCAAGAGGTCGTTGATATGCCATAAATTGGTGAGCGGACAATTCAAAGGATGGGCTAACATCAATGAGGCAGGAGTAGCGCTAGAAGACTCATGGCGGGTGGAATTAAAAGTAAAGTTTAACCATGGCAAGTCTTGATCCCACTTAGATGGAGAATGAGAATGATAAATAACAAGAGCCGCCTTCAAATTACGGTTGAGCCGTTCCGCAAAAAAAAGACTGCAGGTAATAAGGTGTAGCGGTGAAATGACGAACTCCGTTACTAAAACAAAATCCCTTAAACTGGCGAGATGTAAAGGCGGGAGCATTATCACTGACTAGTGCTTCAGGTGGCCCAAAGACCGCAAAGAATCTGGTGAGATGGTGGACAGTAAAGTTAGTTGTAGCCCCCTGACTGGGGAGAAACCAAAGAGAACGACTAAAAGCATCGACAACCACAAATTTATACTTATTCCCACAGCGTGTCTGGGGAAGTGGGATCCACATAATCAACAAACAGTTTGTCCTTTTGATTTTCTTCCCATTCAGACTGCAAGAGCCCTCTGCGTAGCCTATTATTAGGCTTACCAATTTTGCTGAGTGTGCAGCTATTTACCAACTTCCTAACATCACGACTCATGGAGGGCCAGGTTGGTTGGTTGGTTGGTTGGTTTGAGGGATAAAGGGACCAAACTACAGAGTCATCAGTCCCTTGTTCCAGACGCAAACATGTCTCAGGGCAAAACAACTCCGAAAATGCGTTTGTTAAAGGAAAAGGGGGAAAATGAATGCCGAACCACACCTAAAAAGAAAACAAATGGTACAAACAAACAACAGGAAAACATACACCATAAGGAAAAGTAGAGGATTGCATTAAAACTATAGAGCAGATGGTCTGGGCTGGCTGATCACAAGAATAAAAGAGGATGAGACAGCCACTCTGCAACACATTAAAATGTCGACCCCGAAATACAATGGGATATGAACACATGTAGGGAAAAGACGAGCACAAAGACAAACAAATGCAAAGAAAGGATGACAGAATTAAAATGGTGGGAAGATGGAGGCCCCAGAGAGAAGGCCAAACGCCCACCCTTAGATAGTAGAATAAAAATCCCCTTCACGAATAAAACTTAAAACAAGATCTGCCATTGAGGTACTGTCGCGCAACACCGAAGGTAGGGTGCCGAGAAGATTAAAAGTCCGTCGCAGAGCGGCTAAAATTGGGCAGTCAAGCAAGATGTGCACAACAGTCCGAAGGGAGCCACAGCGAGACAAAGATGGGTCCTCGCCTCGGAGAAGGTAGCCATGTGTTAGCCATGTATGGCCAATGCGGAGCCAGCGAAGGACAGCAGTTCCCTCCGAGTGGCTCGCATGGATAACCGTCACACATTCGTCGTCTCCTCGATAGCACGGAGTTTATTTGGTCTGCTCAGAGTGCGCAATTCAGTATCCCAGATCGCGAAAACTTTGCGGTGGAAGACGGCTTGCAAATCCGTCTCCTGGAGGCCAATCTCCAGAGGTGGTTTACAAGTGGCCTGTTTCGCCAGATGGTCAGCAAATTCATTGCCTGGTATCCTAACATGGCCTGGGGTCCAAATGAAGGTAATTGAGCTTCTACTGCTGCAGAGGGCATAAAGAGACTCCTGGATTAACAGTACCAAAGGACTCCTAGGGTAGCACTGGTCGAGGGCTTGCAGGCAGCTTGAGGAGTCACTACATACGATGAAGGACGCACCAGAGCAGGAGCAGAGGTGATCAAGAGTGCGATAGATAGCAAACAACTCTGCAGTGAAAATCCTGCAGCCATCCAGTAAGGATCGTTGTTCAGAATGGCCATCGTGGGCATAAGCGCTACCGTCAATCAATGATCCATCAGTGTAGATTACTTCTGAGCCCTCAGACTGGCCAAGAAGAGAGATAAAATGCTACCGCAGGGCCTCAGGTGGAACTGAACCTTTCGGCTCTTGCAATAGGTTCAGCCGAAGACGTGGCTGAGGTATAGACCATAGTGGGGTACAGAAGTGGGCGTGCAGGAAAAGGTAGCAAAGGGGAAGCGCTGAGTTCGTGAAGAAGCGACAGGATACGGGCGGCGAGGGGAAGCCCAGTTCTAGGCCGCCAGAGCGGGAGATGGACCAACGTGTCAGGGAAAATGTAATTGAGCCGTGGCTGGCTCATGCTATGCGTTGGATTAAACCTTCACTGCGATTCTGCGTTTAGTCTCCCGCGGTTATCACGATTATTCTGTTATCCTCTCCTTCCGCGGGTGGTAAAAGCGGTGTGTATCGATATTCGCACTCTGGACTATCTTTAACCTGGCACCTATAGTTTCTGGCTGGGCGGCGTGGAGCAGTGAGGAATTATCAGCAGGGTGTAGTTTGGCTGGGCCCACTGGCAGTCTCTACATAGTGTCAGAGTGTGTGGCACTGTTCCAATTGCTACGAGGCCCGTGGCTCACCGACCCTGGACACGAAAGTTGACTTGCTGGTAGGTTAACTACCACCAACTCAATTCACATTGTCTCGTTTGGAGTTTGTTGTCGGCTGTTAGGATATTCCCGCAAGCAACAATGTAGTTTTCAAGCTGGAAATTTCTAGCCACCCTCCGGTGGAGTTTCACTGTATTTGGTTATTTGAATTGAAGTGCACCAGCGGAATCCTCTGCCTTGTGACCGTTCACGTTCTGGTTACCTGCCCTGCCCGTTGACATAAATTTCAGGCAGTGTAGTTTCCTCATCGTGTTGTTGCTGTCCAGCACGGTGTGTAGTTTGACAGCTACATGTATGATCGGTCGTGGGCGTCAATATCTTCTACGTTGTACTGCTGAACTCTCTGTTTTGCCCTGGTCGGCTGAATTGGAAGTTATCTTGTCGGTGGGTCCGTTGACTGTCGGTCGGTTCGGTTGTCGTCGGATCGTGAATGGTTGGCCCGACTGCCTGTCTCACCTGAGCGAGTGTTAGAGTTTGAATTACAGGTCGACGCTAGAGCATCTGAGCGCCCTTGGGTGTACTGCCCTATTTTTTTAGTCTGTTCTTGTAGTTTGTACTTGTATGGTGGAACGATGGTCTGATCATTTAATATTAAACGACTACGACCGACGTGTGGACGGGGCCAAGGAACTGACATATCAGACGTGATTTAACACATAAATAATTTATTCATAACATACAAGACATAAGACCAACTACGTAAATCCTGCTTCGATGGTTACAATTGCCCAAAATGGGAGGGCCACCACTTTCGAATTGGAAAGGCTTTAATTTAAGAAACTAAAAAGCCTATTATAATTTTCAAAAATAATAATAACACAACACATAAGTAAGCGCTAAGTGAACGCACTCTTAAATCTTTAATCATTAATCACAAAGCGTGGGTTTACCACATTTAAATTCTCATTGCAATATAAAACATAAATACTGGTAGGAACTTTGAAACCAGATTCAGGGAGCACACCTACTCTCAAAACAAAACAGCTTTTGGGGCGCATATGGCTGCGACAAAGCACTCAGTCACGAATATTGAAAACAACTTAGACATCCTGCATAGAGCTCATAAGGGACGGTTTCTTAACATTTTAGAAGAGATCGAAATATACACCCACAAAAATAAAGATCCGGATTTAATCCTCAACGAACAAAGCGAATTCAATCATAACGCCTATTTTAGCATTTATGACGACCTACTAAGATGACAACTGTTGCGTATGGAGATCCAGGCCGAGGGATGAGAGATGGCGCGCGGCGGAGAAGCCGGAAGACGCGTGCAACGCCTGGCGTCGTTGACGGGGCCCTCCTGTGCGGCCCTCTTGCCCGCGGTGATGGACAGCAGACGACTGAACGGACCGCGGCACAACACCAAAATGGCGGGAACCACGGAAGCAGACCGTAGAAGAAAACAAGTTCACACCAGCACCATAGATATATAAATCGCCCTATGCCTTTTAGATCGTATATAAAAATGATAATTTTACTGTTTTTTAATCCTGACAAGTACAGATTTTAGCTTTGACATCTATATATTTTAATTAAATATTTTTAATATAAAAAAAGATCTACTGAATACAGTATGTGCAAATGGAATGTAACAAATGTACCAGACGCCACCCGTCGGTAATAGTGTTATAATTAATATAAATGGCGTGCACTCTGTCAACCAATTTTATGTGACGTAGCATGTGAAAGTTGCTGGATTTGGACGGGTTACTCCTGTAACTGAAATATCAGATCTGAAGATGGTTCTGAACGAACCGAAACCGGTCATATGAATAATAAAAAAAAATTGCCATCAAGACGGATTTTAAGTAACATAAATACATGAATGCACAACACAGCATGGCTTGAACATTTCTACCTGGAGAACCTATAGTCCTAAACTTTCGTATTACATTCCTGCCAATCTCATTAATAACTTATAAACACGATTGGTAAAATACAAACGTTTGCACTATAATCAATTTTAATAATCCACAATCACTCAAGAAACAACATCAGAAGTTCGATACGGAGCACGTAAGCCTGTTTATACAATCTTTCGGACCAAAATAGGCACAAGGGCCACCATAACAGAAGTGCGCTAGTTGCCTTTAGGATAGGTGCTCCCATTAGCTTAATCACTGAGCAGATATTTACTTAAGCCAAACATTAACAACACAGTTCCATATTCCTGACACCCAAACAGTCGAGATCAAAACAAACCAAAAATCCCAAGAGCGCAAGATGCAGCATAACTTCAGAACAGATCTTACTTCATGCGGTTGCCTTCACAAATACAGGTATCGTAATGAAAACAAGAACGTGTAACAACATTCCCTAATCAGCACAATGTTCTTCTGTAGGTCCCGGTAGCGCTAGACAACGCTGACATGCCAATGTTAACAAACCTCTAAGGCAACACCCTCCGACTGACAAGCCGAAACCAATGTGACCCCTTATCAGCTCCGTGATGGGACTCGAACCCCCAACTACTGTCAGTGCAACTCACTTAGAATAAACACAGCGCAAATAGTATGGCGGACACATATACCCAGGGATTAACAGACACTAAACTGAACTAGAATTAACCTTAATAATACAGCACTAGATCTTGGGAGACAAGGAACTAACTCCCCACCCGAAATTCTGCAACCACAGGGCGGGAGGATGAACTACCAAAACAAAGAAGTGCAAACGTACACAAATAACTACTAAAATACACCACTACACCGGTTAGCAACGATGCGTGGAGGAATCTGCACTGTCAGAATTGCACCAGTGAACAGAACAGAGGATTGCCACAGCGGTGGCCACAAGGCGGGAAAGACGACTGGATGAACTCAATCCCAAAGGACGATCAACATGAAACATTCACACATAGCTTCTTTTCTCCTTTCCCTCGACGCACTCCGTCGTTTGTCCGGGACTGCTGTGGACAATTATCAGCCGTCCCCAGTCGTCCCGGCAGACACCGACCCAGCCGAACTGCTCCCGGACTCAAACCGCACCATGATGATTACTGTTTGTTTGCCTTCGTCGACGCAGGCGATGATTAGACTGCCATCCGCCTCCCTCGGACAACCAGTGAAGAGCGGACAGAGGGGCCCAACCAGGCCGGCGTTCCTCCACGGGTACAAGTGCGGGTTCGATAACAACAGCCGTACGCGGAAGGCAGGATGTCGACGTCACCAGAGCAGACACGAAGGCCACTGCGCGACAACCTCCCCCAGCGTGACCGCGCTCGCCTGTAAATAGTACAGGCCAAAGAGTCTGCTGCAGTAAACACGTGAGTCGGTCGTGTTACCAACCTACGGTTTCTAAATACACCAAAGACAGAACTCGCAATCGATAGTGGGTACACTATGGGCGGGAGTTCAAACGAAAGAAATTCATAAAGACCAACCCTGAACAACCGCGGAAAAACGAAATAGAAGCGAAGCAATAAAAGATAGCAACGAGATGCTAGAGCCCGATCGCGCCCAAACACTGTCGATTACCAAAAATATTTGCTCCACACGACGCTCACGAAACGAGCCGTGGAAAGATGGAAGTACACACGGCTCTAGCCGATTTTGTTAAAATTAGAGTTGTTTTGCTCTTAAGGCCTTCAGCCTGAATTAAAGTACTGTTTCACGTAAGCCCTTTGGAATTTCAGCCGATTTTGAGTTTGAGTTCTTTTGCTCTTAAGGCCTTCAGCCTAAATTAAAGAACTGTTTCACGTAAAGTCTTTGGTATTTAAAAAATTACTGTTTTGGAGTCTTAAGCCGATTTCTATTTAACTTGTTTACTTGGGCCTAACTAAAGAACTGTTTTAAGATAAGGCTTGCCCTTTAAACTGCTGATTATGCTTGCGTTTAAGTTATGGGCCTTCAGCTGTTTTTCAATCAAAGTGGCTTTCAGCCAGTGATTAAGCCCTAAGGATTAAAGCTGTGCGATTTTTTTTAAAAAGAAATTTATTTTGGATCTTGTAATGTTTGATCAAACAATAAAGTTGTATGTTCGAGTTTAACTGACAGCCCTTATTTTGGCCCCTTTCCACAATTTATATTATCTGTCCTGTCCTGCAGGATTAGCAGGGCGTCTCAGTAATTTGGATGGAGAGGCGAACTATGTATGTGGGCCGTCGGAGCCGAAATGAAGGAACGTCGGTTTCCACAAATAGGCTGTTCACGGGGATAGATCGGAAGGCACCTGTCGCGAGGCGAACTCCACAGTGGTGCGTGGAGTCAAGTAGACTCAATGTAGAGGGGGTTGCTGAACCATATACCACATTCCTGTAATCAATACGGGACTGTACAAGAGGTTGGTACAGCTGCAGCAGTGTACGACGATCAGCACCCCAGTCGGTGTGGCTCAGGCATCGGATAAGATTAAGGTGCCGCCGGCTGACGAAGATAGGGAAGCCAACTTCCGTGGGTGTCGAAGACCAGTCCCAGAAAGCGGTAAGTCTCCACTACATCTAGTAGTTGGTGGTCGAGGTAACATTGGGGATGGGGGTGGACGGTATGACGGCGACAAAAGTGCATCACGCAGTATTTGGTGGCCAAAAACTGAAAGCCGTGAGTGAGGGCCCACGATTGCGCCTTCCGTATAGCTCCCTGCAGATGGCGTTCAGCCGCAACAGTAGAAGAACAGTAGAACGAAATACAAAAATCGTCAGCGTATAGGAGAGGAGATACTGACGATCCGACTGCTAATGCAAGACCATTGACGGTGAAATGCCTGGGGCTAGCAGGACAGAGCCAATTAGGTTGTGGAAAGAGGACAAAATGAGTTCCTGTCAGTTGCACTCAACATACAAACTTTATTTATCAACACACAATATTACAACAAGGATGCAAAACACTCAGAACTTTGATCTAACTCCTTCGATTAACCTTAGATCGGCTGAAGGCCACATCCAAAATCCAAGACACAACGCTTAAGCATAATTGAAATACAAGGTTCTTCTGGAGGTTTCACGAAAGAATATTTTCTAATTCAGGATCCAATGGTTCAAATGACTCTGAGCACTGTGGGACTCAACTTCTGAGGTCATTAGTCCCCTAGAACTTAGAACTAGTTAAACCTAACTGACCTAAGGACATCACAAACATCCATGCCCGAGGCAGGATTCGAACCTGCGACCGTAGCGGTCTTTCGGTTCCAGACTGCAGCGCTTTTAACCGCACGGCCACTTCGGCCGGCAGGATCAAATGAAGAAATGTAAACAGTTGAGGCTCGATAGTAAGTTGAGTGAGGACACAACTTTCATCTCCAAGATCGGTGAACTCCATAGCACTCGCAAGCAGCACCTCACACTCTAACCGCATGTGCACACCGCCAGCGGCTCCAACCCGACTTCGCGCGATGGGGGCTTGCTTGCTGCTCCACGCCAATCGACCGACTGGACTGCTGCTCCGTCCGCGACTGCTGCTCCGTCGCGACTGCACTGCTGGTGCATCTACCCAACACACAAAGACCAGGAAATACTATCGGTCGCTCCAGAGATGGTACGAGAGTGCGCTTATCGATACATGCTGCTGCTGCCACTCACGGGCAAGTAGTGCAGGAAGTTAGTGACGCCAGTAAGTGGAATAAGAAAACGAGGTGGCACTACCGTAATAGAAGATGACAAACAATTAATGGGATAAACACGAGCTGTGGACGGCTCAGACGGCAATTAAAAAGAGTGGGACACTCAGCACAGAGCCCTGTGGGACCCCATTCTCTTGCATATGGTGTGCACTGTGGGAAGCACCGATGCGAACTCTGAAAGTGTGGTGCGATGAAAAGTTCTGTAAAAAAATCGGGAGTGGGCTCGGAGACTCCACTCATGCAGAGTAGCGAGGATGAGGTGTCGCCAAGTCGCATTGTGGGCCTTCGTGAGATCGGAAAATACGGCAATGAAGTGCTGTCGCTGGGAAAAGACTGATCGAATGGCAGACTCCAGGTATACCAAGTTGTCGATGGTGGAGCGTCCTCGGCGAAAACCGCCCTGGGATGGAGCCAGAAGGTCCCGAGACTCGAGAAACCAACACAACCGTCATGCTGTCTTAAACTACCAAGTCATTGGTGAGCACGCAATAATTTAATGGCTGACGGAGCACGTCGATCAGGATATCTCCTGGCATAAGCCATGGCTACTTCATTGTCATCGTGTCACCATTCACACGGCGTTAGTATGCCATGTTTATTCCACATCACTTTTCGTGTCAGACCTAACCTCGATGATTTGTGTATTCTGATCTGCCTTGTGTACATTCTACACCATCAAAAAAAGTTCTGCATCACATCGGCTCCGAGACTAATGGAACCTGCACAGAAAATTGGAATACAGATCAACAAAAACATCATTTCCACCCTTTTTATTTCTCATGAAAACCACACATTGCATGTTGTACCACCATACAGCGAGACCTCCAGAGGTGGTGGTCCAGACTGCTGCACACACTGATACCTCTCATACCCAGCAGCACGTTCTCTTGCATTGATGCGTGCCTGTGTTCGTCATGGCATACTATCCACAAGTTCATAAAGGCACTGTTGGTCCTGATTGTCCTCAACGCCGGATCCGCGTAGATCCGTCAGAGTGGTTGGTGGGTCACGTCGCCCATCAACAGCCCTTTTCGATCTATCCCAGGCATGCACGATAGGGTTCGTGTCTGGAGAAAATGTCGGTCACTCTCGTGGAGTTGTGTCGTTATCCTGGAGGAAGTCATTCACAAGATGTGATCGATGGAGACGCGAATTGTTTTCCATGAAGACGAATACCTCGCCAATAAGCTGCCAATATGGTTGCACTATCGGCCGGAGCATGGCATTCACGTATCGTACAGCCTTTACAGCGCTTCATGACCACCAGCGGCGTACGTCGGCCCCACATAATGACACCCCGCAAGAGCAGGGAACCTTCACCTTGTTGCACTCGCTGGACAGCGTGTCTAAGTAGTTCAGCCTGACCTGGTTGCCTCCAAACACATCTCAGTCGATTGTCTGGTTGAAGGCATATGCGACACTCATCGGTGAAGAGAACTTGATGCCAATTCTGAGCGGCCCATTCGGCATCTTATTGGGCCCATCTGTACCGATCTGCATGGTGTCGTGGTTGCAAAGATGGACCTCGCCATGGACGTCGGCAGTGAAGTCGGGTATCATGCAGCCTACTGCGCACAGTTTGAGTCATAACACGACGTCCTCTGGCTGCACGAAAAGCATCATTCAACATGGTGGCGTTGGAGGAGAGAGCGGCCTGAGCTGGCGAGGCGAGCGCATCGCTGCTGTTGCGCGCTTCGCTTACTCGGCCGTTGAGAGCTCGTGAAGAGGTTTTCTGTACTGTGAGCGCTGCGGAGAGCAAATTGTCGTGCGTTGTTTTGACAACGCGTGCAAATTGTCGTGTTCCGCGCCTCGCAGCATGGGAAAGAAGGGTGCGCAGAGGAAACCTGCCGCTACTAAGGGTCCTTCGGTTGTGCGACTCTCTGAGTCTGCCGACCGTGCAAGGAACTCCTGTGAAGACGAGTCGCGGCCTGTCCCCCCTTTGTACGTCAAGTGCAAAGGCGGGTGGACAGCGCTGTTCGACACCATGACGAAATGCGCTCGGAACGAGGTGGTCTACGAGTCTGTCGATACAGACTCGCTGATCTGCGTTCGAGCCGCAAACGTGGCCGACCACAGGGCGATCAAGGTCGCAGTGGCCGACCACATCGTCGACGCGCCGCCGGCGCGTGAGAAGGCACCTTCCGTAGGAAGGATGAAGACGACTAAGGCACTCCTCAGGGGGATGCCTTGGTGCTGTGACGAGGCAGCGGTCCGGGAAGGGCTGCTGCGAGCCGGGTTTGGTAATGCAGCCGCAAGGTTGCACAACCGGACCAACAGGAAGAGGGCGCCGCTCTATGCCGTGACCGTGCAAACGGTCGACGGCGGGAGCGACATCTTCGACTTGCGGAAGTTGCTGGGCTTCCCGGTTACGACGGAGGCTCTCCCGACCGCCATGGATCCTCAGCCCCAGTGCTTCAGGTGCCAGGGCGAGGGCCATGTTGCGAAGTACTGCCGCGACGCGGCGCGGTGCGTCAAGTGCTCAGGTGAGCACGACAGCCGCGCCTGCGACCGCGGCAGCAACGCTCTGCCGACTTGTGTCCGGTGTGACGGCCCGCACGTCGCCAGCTGGCGCGGTTGCGCGGCTTTCTCTAGCCGTAGCCGTGCCGGGGGCGGCGAAGCGGCCGCGGCCGCACCGACGCAGCAGCAGAAGAGAAGACGACGTCGGAAACGGCGTAGGGCGGAGAACAGCCCGGTGCAGCTGAGGGACGGCGCAGCAGCAGATCCACCTGCCAGGGGCGGGGACGGCCGCTCGGAAAAGGGCAGCCAGGACGCAGCTCGCCCTCCCGCGAAGAGATGTGATCTCGAGCTCGGCATCGCCGTGAAGGAGGCCACAGCAGCCCTCAAAGCCGTAATGGCGGTGGAGAGGGCTGCCTTCGCAGCCGCCGTGGCTGCAGAGAAAGAAGAGGCCTTGAGGCAACTGCGTGCAGTCTTCGCCCAAGGCCTCAGTGCAGTCGTACCTGCGAACACTCCTGCGACCTCGCAGAAGGACGTTCGCGCGCCTGTCCCAGCGGTTGCCCCAGCAGCACCGCAGGTGAAAGGTGCAAAGAAGAAAACCGCCAGGGCAGTCTTCATCGCGCAAGCGTCGCCGCGCTGCCGCGCCGAACTTTTATGTTACAGGGAGTAAGCCACTGCGGCCGGCCCAGGAAACAACGAGGGAGCCCAGCCGCGGCACCGGACTGACCCAGCGAACGACCACGCAGTACATAGGTAACGTTGCACGATACCTCACGCTAACCCCCCTCACCTTGCATGCTCTGTCGCAGCTAGCAAACCGCTACTGCTCTTACTTCCCGTCCTACTGTCGCAGAGGTTTTTTTCCCTTGGCGCTGGCCTTGGCACTTTTTTTCCTCTGCTCTTACAACCGCTACCCTTCGATCGCTTTCGACCACTACTATCTCCTGATGGACCATGTTAATGAGTAGCCTTACCCAGACGCATGGATAACATCACAGCCTGCATCCTGTGACGCCTTGATTCAAAACTAACATGCATACGGAGGTGACAGTAGATTTTTTGTGTTGGTCACCACGTTGGTGCGGGCGTGGAGGGGCCCCATCCTTTTTTAAAAAAAAAAGCTGTCAGGGTTCCTCCCAGCCATAATCTGTAGATAGCCGTCATCCACTGCAGTAGTAGTCCTTGGGCGGTATGGGTGAGCCACGTCATCGATAGTTCCTGTCTCTCTGTATCTCCTCCAATTCCGAACAACTTCGCTTTGTTTCACTCCGAAACGCCTGGACTCTTAACTTGTTGAGAGCCCTTCCTGGCCAAAGTAACAATGTGCACGCGATCGAACCGCAGTATTGACCGTCTAGGCGTGGTTGAAGTAGAGACAACACGAGCCGTGTACCTCCTTCATGGTGGAATGACTGGAACTGATCGGTTGTCGGACCCCCTCCGTCTAACAGGCGCTGCTCATGCATAGTTGTTTACATCTTTGGGTGGGTTTAGTGACATCTATGAACAGTCAAATGGACTGTGTCTGTAAGACAATATGTACAGTCAACTTCTATCTTCAGGAGTTCTGGAAACCTGGGTGATGCAAACATTTTTTTGATGTGTGTAAGTTCATGTGTTATTTAGTTAACAGTGTTTCTAAAATGTTCGGTCTTGATGCGACTCTACTGATACACTAGTTTCTGAGTCCCTGTGCTGAGGATTGAGAAACATTTAAATTTCATATCACAATAACAGTAATCAAGATGTAGAACTTTCATTCGTATAACTTCTGCGTTCTACAGTAAGCAAAAAAGCTACAACTATCCAAACTATACTAGATTCAGGTATCTGCCA
This sequence comes from Schistocerca piceifrons, assembly GCF_021461385.2. Classification (NCBI taxonomy): domain Eukaryota; kingdom Metazoa; phylum Arthropoda; class Insecta; order Orthoptera; family Acrididae; genus Schistocerca; species Schistocerca piceifrons. The sequence goes on along the minus strand of NC_060145.1, from coordinate 479,079,555 downwards.
TCTAAGCTAAATAGTATAAGGAGGTGACTGTTCCTTGAGAATGCAATAAAATACACAATTCTTTGAAAATTATTTCAATAGTTAACCTGGCGAAGATGTGGTATGGTCAATTTGACCTCGCTTATTTTGCTTTGTTGGCTGTTCTTTGTTGTGCAGTTTGTGATGTTACAGAATAAAAGTGATGTTGTTATTCAATTGAAAAGTTGGAGTTTGAGATTTCGCTTATGTTTTGTCAATCACAATTGGCGTAAGAATCATGGATTGACCATTGTCATAAAATATTGCATTATGAAATGTGAATAATTTTTACTTGCAGTTTCGCGTGGCTTGAGGCAGTCACAACAAGCGTGCTATTGATTAAGAAATTGCGTTATCGTCTTTCTAATTACTTCATAATCGTAGATACGATCATACCCGGTCGTGAAGTTATTGTTATGACAAAACGATTTCCTAAGGGACCAGAAAGTTCTTAAGGGCGCAAGAACAACTGTAACATCACACAAAAGGGGAATTCTATATTAAAGCTGATGCAACAAGACGATCAAACAGTTTTCTTTTTGTCAATGTAACACGCATATTGGACTGCTGATCTTGGTGTCTGTAATCTTAGGAAAAGTTGCCTCAGACTGTCTTCTACCCAATACTGAATATGGCCAGCATAAATGATGCCACTGTTCAGCGATCAAACAACAATAAAAACCAAAAGTTATTTCATAAAAAGAATAGGCATGCAATGAACACTTCAGTGCCCGACAAAAAATACCTCAACTGCCAAGCACTTTGCGTTCGAAAATCAGAGAATTTAGTGGAGAATCTTCACAAGAATCGACTTCCGGAGTCCAAAGTGTACGAAAAAAATGTGAACTTTACCTATGGTAGACATCGTAAGACACATCATGTTTGTCAACGTTGTCATAAGTACATTTGTCAAGAACACATTGTCCCATTCTGCCAACAATGTGCTATAGCAAGAGATGATTAACAGATTATATCATAAGTTTATTGTTAATTTTGTGTTCGAAGAAGATGCATCTCGTAAATACTTGACAAAAACTCCGCATTATTGATGAGAAAGTATGGCTTTATAGATGTAACGTTAAGAGTTGTTAAAATGATTATTTTGTAGACTTTTATGTGAAAATTAAGTAATAAAGCACTTGTATGCTTAATGGTGCTTATTTCTATGAAAATCATTTAATAATTAAATCATACATAAATTTAATTCCCATCCTTTTTTAAAAAATGCAAATTAATACTTAGTGAATATAAATGAAAAACAGGGTTATAATGACCAACCACATCCTTGATGTGCCCTTTTTGCACCACATCCTAGCCATATTAAACTAACAGAAGAACCCCTTGTCCCAGTTAACAGCGCTTCGCCATTAGTAACTATTTACTCGTACATATAATGATCATTAGCTTGCTGTTGTAATGCACAGATAGTAGGTTTTATTGGGAGGCAGTGGTTTCCTAAACGTATTAATACTCTTCGTGTGTTGTTCATATCAAACCACTGGTACATTACTTGCTAAACTGCGCTACTGCCTTGTGCTATCATGCGCATAAGTATCCGAACGATCTAAATAGTGATCCGCCTGATTTGCATGCAACCAACATAACATAGCTGTCTATCGGGTCCTCTAATCACTTTGCGGTACAGTCGTTCGACTACACAAAATGCCTACCATGAGAGATCACTAGACAACACTGTTCTTTAAGGCAATCAATGCGATGTAACGTCACACCATGATACCGAAAAAACTAGAAAAACACGTAATTAGAGAAGAGTTAGTCCCTAACCCTTGTACAAAAAAATGACTCTGAGCACTATGGGACTTAGCTTCTGAGGTCATCAGTCCCCTAGAAATTAGAACTACTTAAACCTAACTAACCTAAGGACATCACACACATCCATGCCCTAGGCAGGATTCGAACCTGCGACCGTAGCGGTCCCGCGGTTCCAGACTGTAGCGCCTAGAACCGCTCGGGCACTCCGGCCGGCAACGTTGGTACAGGTTACAATGATTTTCAAAAGCGTTACCATCTCATTAAAATCTGAAACAACTAACTATGGCACATAAACTATGTAGCAATCCTTGAAAAAAGTAAATGTTTGCATGAACAAGATATTCTGAGACAACGTCTGGACTAATAAAGGCGTATGCCAGTTGGAAGTATTTTTCCTCTGTATAAGGTTTTCCCGCACCTGCTAAATGTCCCAGTGACGATTGGTTTTTGCATAAACTAGTCGTTAAAGGAAGTAGTTAAAGAAAACGAGATAAACAGCGGTAAACGCTCTATGGAAACCGCAGTATTAATGAAGTACAATCAGTAACGTCTCTGTACTAATTATTCACGAAGAATCGTTTGCCCACATGATATTCACTCTGCAGTGGAGTGAGGTAGGAGACGAGGCACTGTCAGAAATAAAGCAGTGAGGAGGGGCCGTGAGTCGTGCTTGGGTAGCTCAGTTGGTAGAGCACTTGCCCGCGAAAAGTGGCGGACCGAGGCTTGGACTCGGGACCTTTGCCTTTCGTGGGCAAGTGCTCTACCAGTTGAGCTACCCAAGCACGACTCACGCCCCGTCCTCACAGCTTTAATTCCGCTAGTACCTCGTCTCATACCTTCCAAACTTTACAGAAGCTCTCCTGCGAACCTAGCAGAACTAACACTCCTGAAAGAAAGGACATTGCGGAGACATGGCTTAGCCACAGCCTGGGGGATGTTTCCAGAATGAGATTTTCGCTCTGCAGCGGAGTGTGTGGTGGTATGAAACTTCCTGGCAGATTAAAACTGTGTGGCGGACCGAGACTAGAACTCGGGACCTTTGCCTTTCGCGGGCAAGTGCTCTACCAACTGAGCTACCCAAGCACGACTCACGCCCCGTCCTCACAGCTTTAATTCCGCCAGTACCTCGTCTCATACCTTCCAAACTTTACAGAAGCTCTCCTGCAAACCTAGCTGAACTAGCACCCCTTTCTTTCAGGAAGTAGTAATTATCAGCATGATTTTGAGGCACTCGCCAGATCATTGGTATGCCAAATGGTAAGTGCTCTTTTTTCCTTTCAGCCTTGTGTTAGTTTAGAATTGCACCTAGTGTAAGTTATGTGAGGTGCCCAATCTTTATCCTTGCCCAATCTTTATCCTCATCTCCCAGTTGGCATTTGAAGTATAAATTATACGACGTATTCAGTAAGTTAGAAATTCGTCGTCTTTGTTTCCTTGTCGTGAATTCACCACTCATATAACAAAATAAATCGGGATGGTTTGTACATCCACTTTTTGATTTCTTTATGTTGTATTTCCAATGCCTACGAAACACCTCTCTGTCGAATGAACTTAGCCAGAAAAAGAAAAGAAAAATTCAAGGACTTGAGATAATGTAGAAGGAATAGTAAGCAAATGTATGATACTAGAGGGTTTAAATACACTATTTAAAATACACTAATGTTGCATATTACATTTAAAAAGTAGTTCACATTAAAGTTAAGAACGAAAACGGTCACTGCACTAACTTTTATCACACTCCTTTCAAACACAAAGCACTTAAAAATTATACAGTAAGTTCAACTATGTTATATAACTTCCAGGTCATAACTTTTAACCCTGACGTGATGGACGCTTTCTGATTTCACATTTTATGCCACATTATAGTATAGAATTAAGTTTTATATGTACTTTGTCTGGACCAAAACCACTGTTGACTACTGTTATCAGTTGAGTACTGTATAACTGCAACGACCAGTATTGTTGTTTCTTTTTCAATAATAAGTTTCTTGGTGTTGAGCCACCTTATTTTATCCTTAGTCGTTTACCTAGACAGGGCGCAATCCCAAGTGCTACGATAATTCAGAATATCCTATTTTACTGAACTGAAAAGTAGTTACCTTCCTTAACAGAATTTAATAAACTTTGTGGAATTGTGAAATACATAATTATTTAATAGGTTTGAAATACTCCATGTAATTTTTATAAGAGGATTTTTAAAGTTTCATAAAAGTACAGTTACTAAGAGACGACTTAAAGTATTTAGTTTAGCGATTCTTCGTATTAAAATAACAATGTTTATAAATTCATGTGTTATGTAGTTAATAGTGGTTGATATTGTGGTGTGACTAAAATGTTCATCCTAGATCCGAGTTCTTGACCCAGATTTATATTTCATATCACAATAACAGTACTCAAGAAGTATAACTTTCACTCATATAACTTCTGTGTACTATTCAAGTATCACATGTCCCGACTGAGCTAAATAGTTTAAGGAAGTGGGTGCTGATTGAGAATACAAATGATAATGAGAAAAAATACAATCACTTGAAAACTATTTCAGTGATAGCAATTTTCTTTAATTAAACTGTCAAAAGAACCCCTAGTGCAAGTTAGTAGTGCTGCACCATTAATGATTATTTACCTACAATTATCATTAGCTTCCTAGTGTGACGTACAGGTGTTAATACTACCTAACGGTGTTAATACTGTTCGTATGTAGTTCATGTCAAACCAATGGTACATTACTTGCCAAATTGCGCTACTGCCTTTATCTTATCTGCAAAACAGGCTTTCGGTATCAAGTAAAATCAACCTAAGTTAACTTTGTTTAAAGAGTCATGCTAGTACTTGGTGCACTTTGCCTAATTAGGCTGGCAACGCTTCCTTTTACGTAACTACAGTTTACTTAATTACTAATAGAACCTTGATTGGAGTCCCGTTAATGTAAGTAGTCCGATACCTTTCCATTATGCTCGATCACGGTCAAATAAGTATCCTTTCACAGGAATAAGGTTATCCGTGTATAGCTAATTTAGTAGTAGCTTGTAGCGTTACTAGCTTTGTTAGATTTAGAAAATGTTTTCCACACTTCTCAATAAAATACTCTTTTTGATATTATTACTCTATCATGTATAAAACACAGTGACCAAAACTTTACGTTCAACTTGTACGGAAACCTATACCATAGTTATGAGACAAAGAGCACGGAGAGCAGACAGTGGACGAGAAGGCATTAGGCAGGGCTACAGCGTACCGATGTTATTCAGCCAGTACATTCACCAAGCAGTAAAGGAAACAATGGAAAATATCTGAAAAAGGAATTAATGTTTAGAGAGAAGGGAAAACAAATTTAAAGGTTGGGGAATGACTTACACTATGTGGTCAAAAATATTCGAACACCTGGCTGAAAATTAATTACAAATTCGTGTCGCCCTCCATCGGTAATGCTGGAATTCAGTATGGTATTGGCCCACCCTTAGCCTTGACGACAGCTTCCGCTCTCGCAGGCATACGTTCAATCAGGTGCTAGAAGGTTGTTTGGGGAATGGCAGCCGATTCTTCACGGAGTGCTGCACTGAGGAGAGGTATCGATGTCGGTCGGTAAGGCCTGGTACGAAGTCGACGTTCCAAAACATCCCGAAGGTGTTTTGTAGGATTCAGGTCAGGACACTGTGCAGGGCAGTCCATTATAGGGATGTTATTGTTGTGTAACCACTCTGCCCCAGGCCGTGCATTATGAACATGTGATCGATCGTGTTGAAACATACAATCGCAGTGGGAAGCAAGAAGGTGCTTAAAACATCAATGTAGGCCTGTGCTGTGGTAGTGCCACGCAAAACAACAAGGGGTGCAAGCCCCCTCCATGAAAAACACCCCCGCCTCCGAATTTTGCTGTTGGCACTGCGCACGCTGGCGGATGACGTTCACCGGGGATTCGCCATACCCACACCCTGCCATCAGATCGCCACATTGTGTACCGTGATTCGTCACTCTACAATACGTTTTTCCGCTGTTCAATCGCCCAATGTTTACGCTCCTTACACCAAGCGAGGCGGCGTTTGGCATTTACCGGTGTGATGGGTGGCTTATGAGCAGTCGCTCGACATCCAAGTTTTCTCACCTCCCGCCTCGCTGTCGTAGTACTTGCAGTGGATCCTGATGCAGTTTGGAATTTCTATGTGATGGTCTGGATAGATGTCTGCCTATTACACATTACGGCCCTCTTCAACTGTCGGCGGTCTCTGTCAGTCAAGAGACGAGGTCGGCCTGTACGCTTTTGTGCTGTACGTCTCCCTTCAAGTTTCCTCTTCATTGTCACATCGGAAACAGTGGACCTAGGGATGTTTAGGAGTATGGAAATCTTGCGTATAGATGTATGACATATGTGACCTCCAGTCACCTAACCACGTTCGAAGTCCGTGAGATCCGCGGAGCGCCCCATTCTGCTCTCCCACGATGTCTAATGACTACTGAGGTCGCTGATATGGAGTACCTGGCAGTAGGTGGCAATATATTGCACCTAATATGAAAAACGTATGTTTTTGGGGTGTCCGGATAGTTTTGATCACATAGTGTATTTCTTTCAGATGCGATAGAAGCTTTGGCAAATCAAATGATGAAAACGAAGGCAATGTGATTTAATTAGGTTTATCATATGGTGCTGAGAGAAATTAGAAAACGAGACATTAAAAGTAGTAAACTTGTTTTGCTGTTTGGACAACAAAATAGCGGACGATCACCATTTTAAACAGGGACTTAATTACATGCTGACAAAGGAACTGATTTCCTAAAACAACCTTCGATTATAAATTCTAGTTTATTACACTGCTACCTAAATTGTTTATATTTTATCTAATTCACGATGATCCCATTTCGGCAAACTGTCATCGTCAGGTGCTTTGTAAATAAATAAATACACGATGGTCTTAACACGATGGCCTTCTAAAAGATTTGAAAAGCTATAATATATCATTAGGTGTTTTATCTTTCATGTGACATCGCTGCTTTCATGTCCTGTCTCCCAGGTGTACACTGGAGTTTGTATGTCGGGTATTACTTGTTTTCCATACATGCTGTTTTTCTGACAGCTTGGATGACAGTGGGTCTTTGATATTACATTTTTACATAGTTACCATTATAAATAAATGATGTGTGAAATTCGGTTGTTTATTATTATTTTATATAGATTTGCTTCTAATTATATTTTTGCTAAAGTTTTTTTAGTTTTATTTGAGATTTTTGTTTTATGTTTTTTAATTTTTTCGTCATAATTGTTGTTTATAATTTATGTTGGTGTTCTGTCTCTGCTTTATACTACTCATGTTGTTATTTCTGTTACTTTGGGTATGTGTTGTTTAGAGTCTCTGATTTTATTATTTTACCCGTTTTCCCGATTTATAAATTGAATAAAGTTTTCTATATACTTTCTGTGCTTTAGGTCGTTTTGTACGTTCAATAAATTTGTTGAGTTGCTGTATGCATGTGAATATATCTCTATTTCTTCAACGATGTTCATGAATGTTCCCTTCTGCGTAATATGGAGGATTTCTAGAGCTTCGTTTATGTGTTTTACGTCGTCTTTATCTGTTTGTAAATGTTGAAAAACTCTGGATGTTATCACTTTCTATGGCGTGCTCTTTAGATCTAATTTTGAAGTTTCTACCAGTTTGCCCTATGTATAATTTGTGGCACGTGCTATACGCAAATTTGTAAACGCCGGGATTATTGTGTATGGGGATTTTCGAGCTGCCCTTGTAAATTTTGTGTTTGAGGCTGCGTGTGTATTGAAATGCCAATGAGATGTCAGTTTTGTTGAATAATTTGTTGATTTTATTCTAAATGTTTCCTAGATAAGTCGTGGTTACGTATTTTGTTTTCTTCTCTTTCGTTGTGTGTATGTTTGGTGTCATTTCTTATGTATATTGTGCCTTTCAGGATGTGTTTTATTGTGGTATAATTGTTTTACAATTTTGGTGTCATAATCGTTTTGCTGGGCTGTGTATTCTAAGATTTTTTCCCCTCCGGATTGCTTCGTCTTCTAGTGATAAATTTATTACTCTGTTCAGCATTATGTGGAAGAATGTGAGTTTGTGGGGTTTTGGATGACATGAGTGTGCATTGATAATGCAGTCTGTTGTGGTAGGCTTTCTGTAAATTTCGAAGCAATGTTTGTTGTTAGTGTTCTTAGTAGTTAGAACGAGAAAGTTAATTGTTTTGCTAGTTTCGTGTTTTGTGGTAAATTTCATTTTGGAGTGTAATATATTCAGTGCTTTATGTATTTCGTCTACGTCAGTAAGATTACCTTCTATAAGCATTAAAGTGTTGTCTACATATCTGTAATAGTATATGCTTTATTGATTAATTGTGTTTTTTGTTTCAAAAATTTTTCATCCAAGCTGTTAAGGAATATGTCAGCAATGGTTCCAGCAATACTACATCCCATCGCGACTCCATCTTTCTGTGTATATATTTCATTATCGATCTCGAAGTAATTTCGGTGTAAGACAAGTTTTGTTAGTTGCAAAATTTCCGTAGTGCCTTGTACTGATATCTTTCTGTATTTGGGTAGGTTTTGTTCTATGATATCTATTGTTTCCTGGATTGGGATGTTGGTGTATAGGTTAGTAACGTTGAAAGATACAAATCTTGCATTTGGGGGTATTTCTATGTCTAATGTTCTAGAATTCCTTATTGTATATGTTTTATGTATGTGTAAAATTTATTACGGAGGTTGTTTAGTTTCGTGCTTATGTAATATGTGGGCGTGTTAAAATTGTCTACTACAGGACGTATAGGAACGAATTATTTGTGTATGTAAGGGTGTTGTTCATAATAACCATGTCATTAAAAGACATAGTTTGCAATGCGGGCCCCAAAGAACAAAAGTTATAAATTTGAGTGTTAGGGTGCTTTCGTAAAGGTAGTTGCATGGATTGCAGCGTTGTACGTAAGTGAAATGTGGACTGTAGGCATCTTAGACAAAAGTTGGACAGAAGGTACTGAAAGCTGAAGATTAGATTGGAAGATGAGTGGACTAATAAGAAGGCACTGAGTCGAATGGGGAGAAAAGTGGTTTACGGTACGACTAAAGGCATACATTGGTAGGATACTTTTTGAGGAACCTAGAAATAGTTAATTTGGCAATGGAGGAAAGTGTGATGGAGGGGGTAAATAATGAACTAATAAGGCGTTCGATACAGTTCCCCACAGTCGTTTAATGAACGAAGTAAGAGCATATGGACTATCAGACCAATTTTGTGATTGGATTGAAGAGTTCCTAGATAGCAGAACACAGCATGTCATTCTCAATGGAGAGTAGTCTTCCGGAGTAAGAGTAATTTCAGGCGAGCCGCAGGGGAGTGTCGTAGGATCATTGCTGTTCACAATATACATAAATGACCTTGTGGATAACATCGGAAGTTCACTGAGGCTTTTTGCGGATGATGCTGTGGTATATCGAGAGGTTGTAACAATGGAAAGTTGTACTGAAATGCAGGAGGATCTGCAACGAACTCACGTATGGTGCAGGGAATGGCAATTGAATCTCAATGTAGACAAGCGTAATGTGCTGCGAATACATAGAATGAAAAATCCTTTATCATTGAGCTACAATATAGCAGCTCAGCAACTGGAAACAGTTAATTCCATAAATTATCTGGGAGTAGGCATTAGGAGTGATTTAAAATGGAATGATCATATAAAGTTGGTCGTCGGTAAAGCAGATGCCAGACTGAGATTCATTGGAAGAATCCTAAGGAAATGCAATCCGAAAACAAAGGAAGTAAGTTACAGTACACTTGTTCGCCCACTGCTTGAACATTGCTTACCAGTGTTGGATCCGTACCAGATAGGGTTGATAGAAGAGATAGAGAAGATCCAACGGAGAGCAGTGCGCTTCGTTACAGGATCATTTTGTAATCGCGAAAGCGTTACGGAGATGACAGATAAACTGCAGTGGAAGACTCTTCAGGAGAGACGCTCAGTAGCTCGATACGGGCTTTTGTTAAAGTTTCGAGATCATACCTCTTCACCGAAGAGTCATGCAGTATATTGCTCCCTCCTACGTATATCTCGCGAAGAGACCATGAGGATAAAATCAGAGAGATTAGAACCCACACAGAAGCATACCGACAATCTTTCTTTCCATGAACAATACGAGACTGGAATAGAAGGGAGAACCGATAGAGGTACTCAGGGTACCCTCCGCCACACACCGTCAGGTGGCTTGCGGAGTATGGATGTAGATGTAGATGTTCTATCAACATTAGCCACACAGTATTGTTCTTCCAACTCTTTAATTGCCAATTCTTCTTGTAAGGTTTGTACTGTGATCAGATATGTGATAGCTCATCCATCTGCAATGCCTTGACGTATTTAAAACGCTTCATTACGCCCTTGAGCGACGCCACACTGCGTCCATACTTCACCGCTGATAGCATGCAACTGTTAGCTGTTGAGTTCCTTCAACCTCTGTCTCCGTATTGCCCCACTTAAAACGTATTCTCTGGATTTTATACAATAAGAATTCCCCTGTCTTGGTTAGCAGTTCTACCATAACGTTTTATACTATATTTTCCCGGGAGGTTTTCATAATTACATTATAATTATTTAAACAACGAACGTGAACAAAACTAATCCCGATAGGTAAACAGTACAAAGATACGTCTTTTTTTTTATGGCACACGTATGCTTTCTTCTACCGAAATGAAAACTAAAGGTACAAATTTTGACGAGAAACTTCGTTTCAATGCTCTAAAACAGTTTCTGCCGTACTGCTGTAACGCAGTACTGCAGGGTTGCTGCATTGTCCTGAAGCTTGCTGAAGGCAACCACTTGCTCTGCACATTACTGTGGCGCCGTTTGCATCCTTATAGTCTATGTATTTCAGAAGGTATGAGGTTTAGAATACTGAAAACAAGTCTACCCTCACTAATTGTACCTCTAGTTTTCATTATTGCAAAAAAATACATGTGCCATAAGAGGGGGGGGGGGGTATTAGTGTTTAACGTCCTGTCGACAACGAGGTCATTAGAGACGGAGCGCAAGCTCGGGTGAGGGAAGGATGGGGAAGGAAATCGGCCGTGCCCTTTCAAAGGAACCATCCCGGCATTTGCCTGAAGCGATTTAGGGAAATCACGGAAAACCTAAATCACGATGGCCGGAGACGGGATTGAACCGTCGTCCTCCAGAATGCGAGTCCAGTGTGATAACCACTGCGCCACCTCGCTCGGTGTGCCATAAGAAAGAAGTAACTTTTTCTTCAAGGTGATGTTGGTTTACATTTATGAATTGTGCATTCCTGCCCATTGTATGAGCCCCTGACATAGGTGCATCCATGGCCACTTGTGTTTTTCACATTTCGTTTCGTTTCGGTAACATATGAGGTGGCCGAGTTAAGTGGGGCATGCTGTGTTTGTATGCTATGACGAAAATAGTTACCGTAAAAATAGGAATATATGCTCCTCCCACTGTATTACATTGTTTCTGATTTCATCTAATCTCATAAACAAAGGATTTATCCAACTCTAAACAGGACACTAGCAGCTACCAATGTACAACCAAAAGCACGATCTCTCTAATACAAATATTAGTGTTCCGATACATTTCTTTTCCTGTGTCTTAGTATTCTGTTAAATTGTAGACTTTGTGACGAGGCATTGTTTTATTTTGTTGTTAAATACTTGTGAATTTTCAGTTGCCTACCTGATATCCTCTGGTGAACTGTTGTAGGCTTTTGCACCAGAATATCAAACTCCAATTTGAACTCAAGAGGGGAGTGAATAGTGTATGTGGAAATTATTTTTGTTTATAGGATTTTAGTAGTTAACAGCTAAATTCACCTTTAATTCGGTTTTATTAATCACATATTTCATTCGTGAGTATATACAGGAGTTGCAAAATGATACTGACAAATTTCGAGAGGCTGTAGAGGGTGTATTGAGGAACAAATTGAGGATAGGAACGTGCGTCCAGGAACGTCATCCAAAGATACTACAGAGCTTTAAAGTTATAGGTGCAGCCGCCTGCCGCTAGGACACCTGTTCGGCAGCAAAGGTGACTCTGTACGCTGACAGACCATAGGCGGAACGTCTTACAATGTTGTTTGTTATTCAGTGATCGCAACTGAATGCCATGATAGACACTGGAGAAGATGGAGCCAGCTGCTGCATAGACAGGCGTTGTCTCCTATGAATGCAATGCTGACGATGGTTTCAGACATGGGATTTCATCCACAGTTTATTTTTCTCCTGGAACCCTCTAGAATCTGAGTAAATCATTTATGTGGACCAAGAAGAGGGCGAGGCAAGCACTGAAGCATCATATATTATACTTCCTCCATTCAGATTTTAATATTATTTGTGTCACGTCATTTGCTAATATCACCCCTTGCTTTCTGTTGTTAAGAAATTATTCCATCGAGACAAGGGGATACACTTTAATATCATACTGTTTTAGCTGCAGAATCGTCTGATCGAAAGAAACAAGAGCCTTGGCGACAGTGCAGAAGATGCCAACAGGGTAATTTTTATTTCATTTTTTAGTCATACTAAAATTGCATTCTTGAGGTCACATATTGAGTTCTCAGTAGAGAAGGTATGACAGAAGCCACACTGAGCTGTTGTTAAAACGTAATTCTCTGAAAGATGGTTCAGTTTGTCTCTGAAATTGTTGAGAACACTGAAAGGAAAGAGATCAATCTATGGTTAGAAGTGTGGTGTTTCTGTACTTTTGTACACTTTTGTGTGCTGATGTTAATGCTGCATACTTGTGTATTTCATGACATACGCCAGGCTAGGTGGCGCGGTGGTTAGCATGCTGGACTCGAATTTAGGAAGACGGTGGTTTAAACCCGCGTCCGATCATCTTGATTTAGAAATCATTGGATTCAGTAGCCAATGACTTGACTTTCATATCGTGGCTCTTTGCTACTGGTTTTTTTTTTTTTTTTGTTTTTGCATTAAATATCATGCTGCGTGCCAAGGGTATTTCGTCTCACGCTTAGTTATACTTTTAAACTGTGCATGCCTCATTTTTGGAACTATCGATTTTTTTGTGGGTAGTGCACAGTTGTCAACTTTTTGAGGACAAGCTTCAGAATTTGGCAATACTGCAAGAGGAGAACCTTTTTTGATTATAGCTATGCTTTAAAGAAAGCATAGCTTTCACAATAAATGTCCGTTACCAGTTGTAAAGGAAACTGAATTCATTATTGTGTAAGTGAGCCGTGGCTGGCTCATGCTATGTGTTGGATTAAACATTGGTTCGTATTCTGTGTTTAGTCTCCCCCGGTTATCACGATTATGCTGTTATCCTCCCTTTCCGCAGGTGGCAGCAGCGGTGTGTATCGATATTCGCACCTGCGGGCGGTTGGTCGGTTGGCGTGGAGCAGCGAGGAAATTTCCGGGGCGCGTAGTTTGGCCTGGCCCGCTGCTGGCCTCTATGTGGTGTCAGAGTGTGTGGTGCTGTTCCCATTGCTACGAGGTTCGTGGCTCACCGATCCTGGACATGAAAGTTGAGTTTTGACTTAATCTATCAGCAAGTCGCGATTGTTCACATTGTGTCGTCGTTTGGAGTTTGCTGTTGGGATATTCCCGTGAGCAACAACGTGTGTTTTCAAATTGGCAAATTTGTTATTTGAACTGAAGTGCACCAGCGGAATCTTCTGCCTTGTAGCCGGTAACGTTCCGGTTACCTGCTCTGGCCATTGACATAAATTCAGGCAGTGTATTTTCCTCATAGTGTTATCGCCGTCCAGCATGGTGTATAGTTTGACAGCTCAATGTATAATTGGTTGTGGGCGCCAATACCTTCTACGTTGTTCCATTGAACTCCCTGTTGGGTGCTGGTCGGGTGAAGCGGAGGTTATCTTGTCGGTGGGTCCGTTGACTGTCTGTCGGTTGGGTTGTCGTCGAATCGAGAATGGTTGGGCCGACTGCCTGTCTCACCTAAGCGAGCGTTAGTATTTGAATCCCAGGCCGACCCTCTTGGCTGTACTGCCTTTCCTTGTTTGTTCTTGTTGTTGGTACTTGTATGGCTTCTAGCCGATTTTTAGATTAAGGTTGTTTTGCCCTTAAGGCGTCAGATGGTTTGGGCCTTCAGCCTATTTTAAGAACTGTTTTACATAAAGCTTTTGGCAGTTTCAAAATTAATGTTATTGAGTCTTAAGTGTCGGGCGTTCAGCCGATTTTGAATTTAAGTTGTTTGCTCTTAAAATGTCAGATTCTTTGGGCCTTCAGCCTAATTGAGGAACTATTTTAAGATAAAGCTTTGAATTTCTGATTTTGGTTGAGCTTTAAGTTATCGGCTTTCAGCTGTTTTTAAATTAAAGTGGTCTTGCCCTTAAGGCATGAGATTGTAGGCACATTCAGACTCTAATTAAGTTCCCAAACTAAAGCTGTTCTTTTTTTTTTTTTTTTTAAAGAAAATGTTTCTTGGCGCAAGTAATGTTTGATCAAATAAAAGGTTGTATGTTCGAGTGTAACTGACACACGCTTATTTTGGCCCCTTTCCCCAATTTAAACTACCTGTCCTGTCCTGCCGGTTTAGCAAGGCGTCTGAGTAAGATTATTTAGGAAAGGCAGTTGTTAGCTGTTGTGTGTCTTTGGTAAACTTCTTTCCATTACCGAGCGAGGTGGCGCAGTGGTTACCACACTGGACTCGCATTCGGGAGGACGACGGTTCAATCCCGTCTCCGGCCATCCTGATTTAGGTTTTCCGTGATTTCCCTAAATCGCTTCAGGCAAATGCCGGGATGGTTCCTTTGAAAGGGCACGGCCGATTTCCTTCCCCATCCTTCCCTAACCCGAGCTTGCGCTCCGTCTCTAATGACCTCGTTGTCGACGGGACGTTAAACACTAATCTCCTCCTCCTCCTCTTTCCATTCTTCAACCTGTAAATCGTCTCCTACTGGAACTTTAGTGAACGTTGTCTCTACTGTATCATCCTAAGGCTCCCAATAAACTGGCCTTGTAGATCTCATGGCAAAGAGCTTGACGCGAAAGGGGCGCTTAGTAGACTCGATTTCAGTTCATCTAACAACATCCCTAAACTGTGTGCTAATTGCACGGGGCGAAAAAGGCGACCCATTTAACACTCTGCCTAAGCGTTGGTTGCAATCGAACCTTGCACTCTGTCTCCAACGCCATGCCGCCATTGATCTAGAATTCTTGAAATTGTGGCAACTGCAATTTCAGCGACAGGCTCAAGAACTGCAGCAGCAGACTAACCTAAATATACTGCACAGAGCCACACAACAAGCAGTCTAGTGGAGCTCTAGAGCGTCACCCACCATCCACTCCAGTATTCAAACCCGAGGAAGAAGAGCAGAACACCTTTTATCGGAGGCTTCCCCTGGACTTTCCAGCACGTAATATCACGAACGTTGGTATTGAAAGTTGTTGACTTCCCTCTACCAGCCCCAAGTTCCTCTTTGTTACTTATGTCCTATTGTACAGCCTGAGGAAACGTATGAGCACCCACTTCCGGGGAGCGCACGGGTTCCAAATCGAATCTTCCTCCCGAATTAACGGTGAAGGACGTCGTCCCTGCTAGCATGGATATGATTTTTAGGCATTCTTAGGTAAATACCGCACTGGTTCCAATTAAGTTACACGATGCACAGACACCATGAATAAAGATTTCTTAATTGACGATGCGATATACATGGATTCCTTTCAGGGTGAGGAGCTGGCAGTAGAACGCCTTTGGGAGTGGCGACGTCAGTGTAACAATAGCCTGTATACGGGTCTAGTTCTCTGTGAAATTGGAGAAGAACCTCGCTAGTCCCGACCGGGAGCGGGCTGCATATAGGGTTTCGGAACTGATGTACACAGAGCCTGAGACGCTAGTTTCTAGAGACGTTGGTAAACGTTGTGGTCCTACTTTGAGCAATAGCGTCTTGTAGTCGTTGCAGAGTTCGAATTATTTCAGTGTCGCAAGAAAATCTCACAAACTTACCTTACTTGGGTGGCAGGTTTAAAGGGTATATCGCTAAAGTGTAACTTTCCATGTGACAACCTTGCCTATAAGCAGTCGTACGCAGAATATTATATGCAGAATGTTATAATTTGTTATACTCCTGATCTGAAAGTAGAATTGCAAGCCCTGAAATCAAAGAACCCAATGCTAGACGAACTTCTTGCAAACGTTGAAATTTCCTAAATTACAATGTCAGCCCACCACTCATTCGACGACGTATTGTGTGTTGTCTGTCTAAACCTCTCCGCTCCTCATGGGCAACGCCACTTTATTCTATTCTCTCGAGGCTATGTGCTTTCAAATGGATTACACCCTAAGCGAAACTGTTCACGGTTTTACTAACAATGCAGAGGCTTTCGTTACAGCAACAGGTCACGAACCCCTGCATAACCAAGTATGGCTTTTTATTAGGAACGGATGGCTCACACACCTACCTGCAAAACTAGCCTGAGAATTATGCGCGTATCTACATCTACATCTACATCCATACTCCGCAAGCCACCTGACGGTGTGTGGCGGAGCGTACTTTGAGTACCCCTATCGGTTCTCCCTTCTATTCCAGTCTCGTATTGTTCGTGGAAAGATTGTCGGTATGCCTCTGTGTGGGCTCTAATCTCTCAGATTTTTTCCTCATGGTCTCTTCGCGAGATATACGTAGGAAGGAGCAATATACTGCTTAACTCCTCGGTGAAGGTATGTTCTCGAAACTTCAACAAAAGCCCGTACCGAGCTACTGAGCGTCTCCCCTGCAGAGTCTTCCACTGGAGTTTATCTATCATGTCCGTAACGCTTTCGCGATTACTAAATGATCCTGTAACGAAGCGCGCTGCTCTCCGCTGGATCTTCTCTATCTCTTCTATCAACCATATCTGGTACGGATCCCACACTGGCGAGCAATATTCAAGCAGTGGGCGAACAAGTGTACTGTAACTTACTTCTTTTGTTTTCGGTTAGCATTTCCTTAGGATTCTTCCAATGAATCTCAGTCTGGCATCTGCTTTACCGACGATCAACTTTATATGATCATTCCATTTAAAATCACACCTAATACCTACACTCAGATAATTTGAATGAATTGCTTCCAGTTGCTGACCTGCTATATTGCACATTACACCTGTCTACATTGTGATTCAATTCCCATTCCATGCACCATGCGTCAATTCGCTGTAGATCCTCCTGCATTTCAGTACAATTTTCCATTGTTACTGTGGTGTCACTGCCAGACACCACACTTGCTAGGTGGTAGCCTTTAAATCGGCCGCGGTCCGTTAGTATACGTGTATAGTTAGTATAGACCCGCGTGTCGCCACTGTGAGTGATTGCAGACCGAGCGCTGCCACACGGCAGGTCTAGAGAGACTTCCTAGCACTCGCCCCAGTTGTACAGCCGACTTTGCTAGCGATGGTTCACTGACAAATTACGCTCTCATTTGCCGAGACGATAGTTAGCATAGCCTTCAGCTACGTCATTTGCTACAACCTAGCAAGGCGCCATTATCATTTGCTATTTATCTTGTGATGCATGTACCGTCAGACCGATGTTCACCAATTATGGATTAAAGTTAAGCATTCCAGCAGCTACGTACTGTTCTTGCTAGTATAACTCCTTTAACTGTTCCAGACCTCACGCCAGCCTGCGTGAGCTTAAACGCGTGCCTTTCGGCTATCCGTCACTGTGGACTGGCTGTCTTGCCAGTCCACAACAGTTACAACCTCTCCATATACCACAGAATCATCCGCAAAAAGCCTCTGTGAACGTCCGATGTTATCCAAAAGGTCATTTATGTATATTGTGAATAGGAACGGTCCTACGACACTCCCCTGCGGCACACCTGAAATCACTCTTACTTTGGAAGACTTCTCTCCATTGCGAATGACATGCTGCATTCTGTTATCCAGGAACTCTTCAATCCAATCACCCTTTCCACATCATTAACATGTCATCATTGGAAGCATTGACTAACCCATGGAAAATGAAGACTGTTGGGAGGTCGTGACTCGACCACTCTGCCCTCAGGTCCTACAGATGCTACATGTGGACTACTGGGAGCTTATCCCGCTGTGACGTCTACTAGCTGCGAGTCGACAGAGACGTGGAGCACACGGCCGCCACGTGTACGGCATGCACCACCCTCCAGTGTCGCTCTGCTGCACCGCTGCACGGCTTGGTCCGCACCAAAAGCTCTGAGGGGCTACATTCATGTGGATCTCACCGGCAACATGTGGCTGATCGCCACTGACGCTCTCTTTACATTCCAGTATATGTCCTGTATGTATGTACTCTGCGCACGCCACCATCTTGGCCCCAAAGTAATTTTTTACATTGAAGGGATTTCCCAGACCATCTTATCAGACAATAATCCACAATTTGCCTGTGCTGAATGCTCTCCTTTTTTCCGTATACCAGCATCATCAAAGATTCGCACCCTCATTCCACTTGGCCACGTATGTCGAAGCATAATCATTCGTTTGTACATTCAAACAACATCTCAAAATAGCGATATCTACAGACCATAACAAAGACGACTTTGCGGAATGATTCTTCTCTTGGTATCGAACCATTTCAATTCAAGGATGGTCCCTGCTAGACCTCTTTTGATGTATGACACATCCATAACTACAGACAGCTCGCCCATGCTAATCTATAGCCGTCCCGGAATGCACTTGCATCTATGGCTGAGTGCCAGGTTGGGTTCTAGGCAAGTTACCACCGCTTGGGGCGAAATGCTCTCTTGGGTAGACACCACTAGGCTGACCCTCCAATGCCATAACAATAAACTTTGTCCTCACAATACACACTACCTTCTACATTGGTAGATAACTCCACAACATCATCTCGTCCCCCACCCACCCCCTATTACTGTGGCACACATGCAGGGGAAACCTCTGCTGTCACTGCAGCAGTTAGTAGACGCTCCTGTACTTTAGGACATCTGCCCAGTCCATCTGACTGCTCCCATGGCACATTAACAGGTCAACATAGACATCAAAGTCACCAAGGACCCGCGATTACTCACAATATGAGTTTACAAAAGTACACAAATACACAAACATAAAGAAGACACACACACACACAAACATGATAATAAAGATGCTAAATCCAGCCTTCTAAACCACGCTGACCTGCCATTTACCATTTGTTCAAGAGATAGACATTGACTCCAGCACTAACAGTCCATGCTGTCAGAACCCAAGGTAAAGAATGTCCAACGCACACATGGGCAATTAATTGCCCAACCAGTTTAGTATCGCCAATGGTGAGTGACCTCTTCATCGTACAGTAACAGGCGCGAGGGACAACAGTACTTCTCTTTCTTCAGGGCATGGCGCCAGTCGTGTCGATTATGCAGGCTGTGCCATCTTTGTGGTGACACCGCCCCCAAGCCTGCATGAAGTAGTTGGCTATCTCGGTGATGTAGCAGCATGGATGGCATCACGTATATGCTTCTCACGCATAACACCTCCTTGCCTTTGTGCAGAAGGCATTGGTATGTGTACAGAGAGCAGAGATGAAATTGCACCAGATAGTAGTTCACTGATGTTGGCAGCCCACAAGTCTGCCCAGGTACGACAGCAGACACAGAGAGTTACGCTGTCAGAGGTAACATACAGGTATGCAGTCCATATTTTGCTGAAGACATAAGGAGAAGGCCCACCACTACCCACTGCACTTCTCCCAGGCCCCCATCATCAATGGCTGGTATCTTCCACAGGTCCATGATTCTGTTGTGCCAGAGTGTGGTCCCCATCCAGTGGGCAGATCGAATTCAAGACCCCACTGGGCTACAGAAGCAGGTACTAGTCCAAGAGGATATCCACAGGCAGGTGCATCCGTTTTATGATCGGTACTCCAACTGTGGTGTCCATAGACTTCAGTGAACAAAGCAAATGAGGCTGATTGCCAGACCATGGCAGAGGTCCAGAAGCACCACGTTGGTGAGGGTGAAGAGATGCTATTGGGACTTCTGAAAGGCCTGCAGGATGGCGTCCAGCTGATCCTCCAGACTGTGCTGAGTTCAAAAGGGTCCTCAAAGACAGAATGGAAAGACTGGACTGTGTTGATGTGAGCCTGGTTAAGCTGGCTGAACGCCCACTTATGGTTGTCAACAACACATAACCGTTTCCAGTAATTTTCGGGTTTGCAGCCGGATACCATCAGCATCCTGCCACGATATTTCGGCCCAGTGACGTCCGGCCATCCTCAGGTGAGTAGGCGAAGTACTGAAGAGACCTGATGAAGTGTTGGTATTTATAGCGAATTCCGCGCATGCGAATGAGTGTCGACTGAGCCTGTCTATTCCCTTGCGACCGCATCATTTTAATAATAGGATCCCAATTTTTATCAAGCTGAAAGCCGTTGTTCAAATGGCTCTGAGCACTATGGGACTCAACATCTGAGGTCATTAGTCCCCTATAACTTAGAACTACTTAAACCTAACTAACCTAAGGACATCACACACATCAATGCTCGAGGCAGGATTCGAACCTGCGACCGTAGCGGCCGCGCGGTTCCAGACTGAAGCGCCTAGAACCGCTCGGCCACACCGGCCGGCAAAGCATCTGTCACGATTCACTAAATTATCAGCAAGACGTATTTCCACGGATTCTTTAATTACGGGGTCCCAGAAGCTGGAAACCGGTGCTAAAATTTTGGTATTATTGTATTCCATTGAATGTGCCATGGGAATGTAATGTTCTGCCACTGCTGATTTTAAAGGTTGCCACAGACGGGTGAATTTTTCGTGTTCTACACAGCGTTCCTGGACCGTTCGTTTCGTCTGACCTATATATGCAGAGCCGCACTCACAGGGAATTTTATAAACACCCGCCTTCCTCAATTGTAAATCGTCTATAACGGATCCAACTAAAGCCCTGCTCTTTGCTGGTGGACGGAAGATGACATTCATTTTATTCTTCCTAAGCAATCTGTCTATTTTAGAAGACACGTTCCCGGCATATGGAAGGAACACAATTGATTTATAGTCGTCATCAGTCTCCTTAGAGCGTTTCTTCTTGTTATTACAATTGTGCAAGGCCTTCCGTATTTGAAGTATAGCCATTTAAAAACCTTCTCCAGATGCATTAATTTTTCATGAAGGCTATCAGCACCCGAAAAGACATGCGCCCGATGAATTGAAGTACACCGGCTTTTTGTGCGGGATGATGGCAGCTGGACGCCTGAAGATATAGATCTGTATGTGTGGGTTTTCTCTACACAGAATGTCGCAAAGACCCATCATTCTTACGGCGTACTAACTTGTCTAGAAAGGGTAAAGTCCCATCTTTGTCAACCTCAATAGTAAATTTGATGTTCTCATGTAAAGAGTTTAAATGACAAAGGAATTTTTCTAGTTCTTGTCAGCCATGGGGCCATACAACGAAAGTGTCATCTATGTACCGCCAGAAAACCTAAGGTTTTAAGACGGCAGATTCAAGAGCTTTCTCGTCAAAGTCTTCCATAAAATGATTGGCCACCACAGGGGACAAGGGACTCCCCATGGCGACACTGTCAGCTTGTTCAAAAAATTCGTCATTAAATAAGAAATAAGTTGAGGAGAGAGTATGTTCAAACAAGGCCGTCGAATCATCGCTGAATAACTTACGAATAAGATGTAGTGAGTCAATTAAAGGCACTTTTGTAAAAAGTGAGATCACATTGAAGCTAATTAATAAATCCGAGCTGCTCAACAGTCTTCAAACGATTGATAAAATCTTTGGAATTACGTATATGGTGGCAACTTTTATCCACATACGGCTTGAGTAAGGCCAGATGATTTGCAGTCGAAAAAGTAAAAGCACCAATATTACTCACTGTCAGTCGTAGTGGAACTCCATCCTTGTGGATCTTGGGCAGCCCATACAGTCTTGGTGGAACAGCATTGTATGGTCTCAGCCTCTTGATAACTTGTTTAGGTAAAGAACTATCATTGAAAAGAGTAACAGTTTTTCTGGAGATACGGCTCGTTGTGTCCTTATCGATTTTGCTGTACATAGAATCACTTAGTTTATATATCTTATCATTGTAGGCTTTCCTTGTCAAAAGGAACGCAGAATTACCCTTATTAGCAAGGAGTACGACCGTACCAATATCTTCAAGGAGGTTGTGAAGAGCAGCTCCTTCCGCTGGAGAGATGTTACTCCGTAGCGGCGCACATTTCAGCAAGGTAAAACTTCGTCTACCGAATCCACAGGAAGAGGTCTAAGAGCCTTCTCAATAGAACTGATGAAAGAAGGTGTAGGAACAATGTTTAAACCTTTCGCAAACACTGACATCATCGCATCGTCAAACGATTTCTCCGTGAGATTCGCAACAGATCGTCCAGAAGGGGCTTCTTGTGGTTTACGTGTTGCGAGACGATTAAACTTAGTACTTCGTCTATTTGTATTATCCCTGTGGGACCAAGTTACATCAATCCAATCCCAACTAAGGGAGAAGCAACTGGCCGCAATCTTCAGATGTAAATAAAATAAATCGTTGGAAATCTCCTCTAACTCTCGACGTGTAAAACGGATTCGTTCTCTAACCAAGGCCATACTTACCCTGCGCGTAATCTTATTTGCAGCAACACTATTAATAAAGTGAACCACTCTAGGAAACATTGGGATCAAATTAATGTCTCGACATTTCAATAAGAAATTAAGTGAGCGCAGTAACCTGGCTGTTTTCTCACGTAATTTATCCAGTCTGTGGAAATCCTGAACTAAATGAAACTTTATAGCTCCCTTAATTCGCCGACAGACAGCGCTTAGCTCTGCCTTTTGTCGTTGCAGAGTTTTAAATTCCTAAAGTTGTGGTATTCTTTTTGAATCACCCTGTACTATGACTTCATCATTTATTTTCAGTGCTTCGTCTACTCATCTGAGGATGGCCGGACGAAATATCGTGGCAGAATGTTGATGGGATCCGGCTGCAAACCCGAAAATTTCAGAAGTCACAATACATAACTGCAATATCCATGAGGCCAGGCCCCTGTGAAAAGTCGTGGGCAGCACAGAGCAGACCGTGATGCAGTGAAAGTCAGAGGAAAGTGTTAGTGCAGCTGTTTTGGGCAGAAGGGTGGCCCTAACTTGGAGTAAACGGTTTGGGAACTTCCTCATGAGGAAGAAGAGATTCAGCAGCTTGACAGGAACCTCCAGTGGCAGGCAGAGACCCTGGCTGGTAATCAGGCCGTCAGAGCCCAGGGCAGAACGTCTGGCTAGCACAGAAGCTGCAACCCACGTGTGACTGGTATGCACAGTCACTAAAAGGTTACGGGTTTAGAGTGCGGTAGCAGGTGGCCATTGATGGTGCCTGCAGTGGAGATAGACTTCTTGGAGAAGATATCAACCTAGAAGTCCACCTGGCCCAGGATGGTAGGCGGCAGCTGAAGCTGAGTATTATCCAGGACGCCAAGAATGCAGTGCATTTGGTTACTCCCGAAGATATCCTGAATGTGTCTGTACTTCCATCTCTACCACTTCTGTCGCTGCTGTGGTGGCCCGATTTGAGGCCACATGGGTGGCGCATGCAGCCTTGTCTACTGCTGATGGTCTCCCTTCTTTAGGGTGGCCGAGCGGTTCTAGACGCTTCAGTCTGGAACCGCGCGACCACTACGGTCGCAGGTTCGAATCCTGGCACGGGCATGGATGTGTGTGCTGTCCTTAGGTTAGTCAGGTTTAAGTAGTTCTAAGTTCTAGGGGACTGATGACCTTAGAAGTTAAGTCCCATAGTGCTCAGAGCCATTTGAACCATTTTTTTCTCTCTTCTTCAAGCTGACATCTGCAAGCGCACCCTGAAGCACGCACACTACTGATTTTGGCCATGGCTCAGAAGTTCAGTGCAGAGCCAGGTAGTTCTAAATGATGCATCGAAATGGCGGCATCATCCTGCAACAAAATTGGTGATGCGTCATCCCTGGCACGGAATGGAAGGCCTGACACTCCTGACGCAGATTCCTCCTGATGGTGGCTCCTTTCCAGGACAGCCATGGACTCCGCCAGCCTCTGTCAGCGTGTGTGCTTCCTCCTCTGGCTCTCGATGGCATCGATGTCGAGTGTGGGAAGAATGGCATCAGGTCTTTATTAATGAAGAGGGTGTTATATCCCAGGGAGATCTGAGGTTCCTCCTTAGCCTGAGGCAGGGCTTCTCCAGTAACACAGGGACAAGTCATCTCGGTCCATATTTCTGCATTGAGATGTGTCAGGCAGTCGTGGACTCTGAGCCCACTCTTTGCTGTGAAGTGCGTTGGCACTCATTACAGCGAATAGTGCCTGGTTTTCCACAGTATTGCCATCCTTGTCAGTTGATCACTTAAGGGCAGGGTATCAGTGGGCCCACTAGGAGTGGAAGAAGACCACTTGAGAGTGTGAGGCTAAGTGGGCTATGACAGGGTTACACATCACTCCCCTAGTGACTGTGATCTAAGAAAGACACCGCACTGCCCAAGTGGAGGGTCAGCTAGTGAGCATGACTTAGCTACATTAAGAAAGTCATAGTCAGCTGGGGAGTCAACATCTGAGCAACTTAACTACCTTAAGGAAGTTATAGTACCCCAGTGTTTGAGAGCAAAAGCTCTGTTTCGTTTATTATATTACTTTGTAGGTATTTGTTATGTTAAAACAAGCATTATGTTGAGAGTGCATTGTTCTTAATGAGTTAGTTACAATGCAAATGTCAAAAACTAAACTCAATTCATAGTTGTGTAAAATATGTAACACATCGTAAAAGTGAGAAACATAGCAGGGCCATAGTCCAACGAGCGTGACTCGAAAGGGTATAACATATACACTCCTGGAAATTGAAATAAGAACACCGTGAATTCATTGTCCCAGGAAGGGGAAACTTTATTGACACATTCCTGGGGTCAGATACATCACATGATCACACTGACAGAACCACAGGCACATAGACACAGGCAACAGAGCATGCACAATGTCGGCACTAGTACAGTGTATATCCACCTTTCGCAGCAATGCAGGCTGCTATTCTCCCATGGAGACGATCGTAGAGATGCTGGATGTAGTCCTGTGGAACGGCTTGCCATGCCATTTCCACCTGGCGCCTCAGTTGGACCAGCGTTCGTGTTGGACGTGCAGACCGCGTGAGACGACGCTTCATCCAGTCCCAAACATGCTCAATGGGGGACAGATCCGGAGATCTTGCTGGCCAGGGTAGTTGACTTACACCTTCTAGAGCACGTTGGGTGGCACGGGATACATGCGGACGTGCATTGTCCTGTTGGAACAGCAAGTTCCCTTGCCGGTCTAGGAATGGTAGAACGATGGGTTCGATGACTGGATGTACCGTGCACTATTCAGTGTCCCTTCGACGATCACCAGTGGTGTACGGCCAGTGTAGGAGATCGCTCCCCACACCATGATGCCTCGGTCGTATGCAGTCCTGATTGTGGCGCTCACCTGCACGGCGCCAAACACGCATACGACCATCATTGGCACCAAGGCAGAAGCGACTCTCATCGCTGAAGACGACACGTCTCCATTCGTCCCTCCATTCACGCCTGTCGCGACACCACTGGAGGCGGGCTGCACGATGTTGGGGCGTGAGCGGAAGACGGCCTAACGGTGTGCGGGACCGTAGCCCAGCTTCATGGAGACGGTTGCGAATGGTCCTCGCCGATACCCCAGGAGCAACAGTGTCCCTAATTTGCTGGGAAGTGGCGGTGCGGTCCCCTACGGCATTGCGTAGGATCCTACGGTCTTGGCGTGCATCCGTGCGTCGCTGCGGTCCGGTTCCAGGTCGACGGGCACGTGCACCTTCCGCCGACCACTGGCGACAACATCGATGTACTGTGGAGACCTCACGCCCCACGTGTTGAGCAATTCGGCGGTACGTCCAACCGGCCTCCCGCATGCTCACTATACGCCCTCGCTCAAAGTCCGTCAACTGCACATACGGTTCACGTCCACGCTGTCGCGGCATGCTACCAGTGTTAAAGACTGCGATGGAGCTCCGTATGCCACGGCAAACTGGCTGACACTGACGACAGCGGTGCACAAATGCTGCGCAGCTAGCGCCATTCGACGGCCAACACCGCGGTTCCTGGTGTGTCCGCTGTGCCGTGCGTGTGATCATTGCTTGTACAGCCCTCTCGCAGTGTCCGGAGCAAGTATGGTGGGTCTGACACACCGGTGTCAATGTGTTCTTTTTTCCATTTCCAGGAGTGTATTTTAGAGGATGTGGATGTACCGTTATGTTGTACAGAGTTCCTAGTTACACAAAAGGAAAAGTTCAATTCGTGGCAAATAGTGTTACAATAAATCATAAGGATGATTGTGAACAGAATACTCATACCAAAATTTAAAAAAAAATATTTATTCTCCCTTTAAGAGATGAAGCTTGAAATACACATAACTTCTCAGAATAACGAGACTATCGTGATGAGGGCAATGTTACAACAGCTAACGTAAAGGAATATCACAGGTACCTCTGAGTGTCAGTCGTCATCAGCTGTAAGAAACTCACGCCACGTTTGCCGCCAAAAGTACACAGCGACAGACCTAGCCCGCCAAGATCTGTTATGGTACACTCCAGAGAAATGACTTTCACGTGAGGTGGGCGCGCTGGAAAATGGCATCAGTGGAATGGAGACATCGTACTCATGTCCTGACATTGCTCAACGCGGCTGACGAGAAATATCTGTATGTCTTTACTATGAGATAAACGCAACAAAAGATACTCTTTCCATGAAGTTATGAACTTAATAAATTTTCATAGATCCGATAGAATTTTATTTTCCTTAAGATACTTGAGCCTCCACTTTATCTACAATAATGATAGAAGCTGAAGAAATGAATGAAAATTTGTGTCATGGCCAGGTCATGAATCCAGGTTTCCTTATTTAGTGGGCAGGTGCGCTAGCCATTACACACACCTGCATTAGCTACCCTCCTGTAATACCCTCCCCAACACAAACTTCAGTTTATGTCTTCAGATCTATAGGTCACCTACACCTGACGGCAGGATTTCCCTCACTACATCCAGCACTGTGGTGTTATTCAAGTACTGGATATCTTTGGCAATAGGGCAAAATAACCTGACGGCGTGAACTGAAGTTTGTGTTGGGGAGGACACTGGACTAAATCGGTCCGTGCAGCTGTGTTATCTACGCTGCTGTGGTAGTGTAATGGCTGGCCCACATGCCTAATAAGCAAGGACACCAGAGTTCCCACACCGGTGAGCAGTATTCAAGCATTGGGCGAACAAGTGTACTGTAACCTACTTCCTTTGTTTTCCGAAATGCCTCGCTCAGGCCGCCCAAGGGAACCCTGACAGCAACGCCACCATGTTGAATAATGCTTTTCCTGCAGCTACAGGACGTCGTGTTATGACTCAAACTGTGCGCACTAGGCTGCATGATGCGCGACTTCACTCCCGACGTCCATGGCCAGGTCTATCTTTGCAACCACGACACCATGTAGCGCGGTACAAATCGACCCAACAACATGCCGAATGGACCGCTCAGGATTGGTATCACGTTCTCTTCACTGATGGGTGTCGCATATGCCTTCAACCAGACAATCGTCGGAGACGTGTTTGGAGGCAACCCGGTCAGGCTGAACGCCTTAGACACACTGTCCACCGAGTGCAGCAAGGTGGAGACTCCCTGCTGTTTTGGGGTTGCATTATGTGGGGCCGACGTATGCCGCTGGTGGTCACGGAAGGGGCTGTAAAGGCTGTACGATACGTGAATGCCATCCTCCGACCGATGTTGCAACCATATCGCCAGCATATTGGCGAGGCATTCGTCTTTATGGACGACAATTCATGCCCCCATCGTACACATCTTGTGAATGACTTCATTCAGGATAACGACATCGCTCGAGTAGAATGGCGATAATGCTCTCCAGACATGAACCCCATCGATCATACCTGGGATAGATTGAAAAGGGCTGTTTATGGACGACGTGACCCACCAACCACTGAGGGATCTACGCCGAATCTCCGTTGAGGAGTGGGACAATCAGGACCAATAGTGGCTTGATGAACTTGTGGATGGTATGCCACGAGGAATACAGGCATGCATCAACGCAAGAGGACGTGCTACTGGGTATTATAGGTACTGCTGTGTACAACAATCTGGACCACCAAAACCTGAATGTCTCACTGTATGGTGGTGCAATGTATGGTTTTCATGAGCAATAAAAAGGGCGGTAATGATGTTTATGTTGATGTCTATTCCAATTTTGTGTACAGGTTCCGGAACTCTCGGAACCGATGTGATACAATTTTTTTTTGATGTGTGTAGAATGTATCATTACATCGTATACAAGGCAGATCATACAGAGGTTCGGTCTGACACGAAGATGGATATGGAATAAACATGGCATACTGACCTCCTGTGAATGGTGATGACAATGAAGCCGCCATGGCTTATGCCAGGAGATATTGCGTGCTCACCAATGACTTCGAGAACAATGTAGTTTAAGAAGGCGTGGTGGTAATAGACGAGGACCTGAAAGAAGTGAGTATAAGGAAGTGTATGTTGCGGAACACCACGATCCTCATGTTGGCTTACGAGAAGTTGATACAGTTCCTGGCATCAAATTTGCATCTTTATAGAAAATTGTACACGGTCACAAGTTTCACTTGTACCATCTTTCACTGACACAACAGCTGCAGAAGATGGATTTCAATCGGAGAGCTACGTTCTGCGAATGAGCAGCCAATAATTTCACCTTTGACGCTTTATAAAATGTGTTCTCTGATGCATCCAGGTTCACTAATTATGCTGCAGTGGATCATTATAATATGCATTACTGGACTACTGAGAAACTTTAGTCGGTAAGTCATATCGATCGTTAATGTAGTTGGTACGGAATCGTTGTAGATGAAATCGTCTCTCCACATTACTTCGCAGTTACTCTGCTCGGCGGAAATTATCGAGCGTTCGTCGTCGACAGTTTAAGTGCTCTCTTTGAAAATGTCGTTTTAGACATTAGAGGCCATGTAAGGATTAAATTACAGATTGTAAAATACGAAGACTTTCTTATTCAAATAAGTTGCAGCGTAGAATGGGCATAATGTTACGTGAAGAAGATTGATTGCCTGGGAGGTGCAGAAAGAGGTGACGTGATCAAGAGTAGATCCAAGTAAGTGTTTACGTAGAGCGAACCTTGGGACGTCTCGCGGTATTCAGATACAGATTGTGCAAAGAAAATATTCCAGTCAGGAGAAAAGACTACAGAGGGTTAAGTGGCATTAGTGAATTAACTACCCTTAGCTTCGATGCGCACGAATGAAGTCTGTGCAAGATACACCCAATCGC
The DNA here is from genome assembly GCF_021461385.2 of Schistocerca piceifrons. Taxonomy (NCBI): domain Eukaryota; kingdom Metazoa; phylum Arthropoda; class Insecta; order Orthoptera; family Acrididae; genus Schistocerca; species Schistocerca piceifrons. The sequence goes on along the minus strand of NC_060145.1, from coordinate 479,050,541 downwards.
TGGATTACTTATTATTCTTCAGCGTTTATCCCGCAATATAGCGGGGAGGTCCATTCTTTTGGTTCCCTGTACTATCTACTTGACGCGATCTTGTGCTTTGTCCGGGTGGAGATTCGCTATCGTGAGGTCTATATGGAAGGTATCACGGCAACGTCGCCGTGGTATTGAGATAAGACGTTTACCACCGATTTTAAACGAAAACGTGTGTTCTTATGTTACATTCCTATCTGCTCCAAGTACGTGTTCGTACAACCGGAAACATCTTGCCCTCATCTGCCTACTTATTTTGTTACTGGTCGCGTGATCATGAAAGTGTCAGCTATATGTGTTTCCACTATAACGAGTCATTGCTTTGCTTGTCTCGGACATACATTCTGCACTGTACAAGGTAACTGGATAGATCGCGGAGAGATATATTATCGACCGGTCCGATATGTTATCACAAAGCGCACGAGTCACTGTCCGCCATGTGAACCATCGATTGCTAACGCATTTAGGAACGAGTTAGTCCTTGGCGTTGACTGGCACAGTCAAATACACCCCAGTATTCTGGCTAATTGCTCTGAACCGCATTCCATCACCTAATTCGAGAAGAAAGAATGATCTTCCTAGGGAATAAAAAAAATTTGCAGCAACCAGCAGCTGCCAACTGATGGTGACATGTTTGTTGTCCGAATCAACATACTTCGCTCCAGACATTGGCCACTCAGAACAGCTAGCAACTTGGTGGACTATAACTTCAATCCCCACGAAACCCTGGACGAAAGAATTTGTAACGTGCGCGCGTTGGGGAACGATACTGATTAAAGCCTGTACTATGGTAGGTTGACGGGCTTCACCTTATAAGAAAGGATTTTTGTATAGATATTGACCGCGTGTACCTGAATGGAGGCAAATCAGACTCACAACCACTCTGTAGTAACAATGATACGTCAAGCAAGTCCGAAATGCAACTACACGTCAGGACGGACAAGAAACAAGACAGAAGATGCTACCAATTTGTTAATTATACGGTCGCCAGCCTAATTAGGCGTTAACTGAGTTTCTTCCCTGTACAAGTTGATGTACGTTCGTGCAAAACAAGACGTAATAACACTGCATAATATGGTAAATTTTAGGACCAGAAAATCTACTGAACTGATAATTTCACTTTCTGTACTAATATGGATAAACCATAAATACATAACATTACACTATAATGTTTACTACAAAACTTCGTACTGTCTATTGATCTGATTAAAATTGGGCATAGGTTACCCTAGAAATAGCACTTTCGAAACACACACACAATGTCAATTTTGATAAAGGTAAAACACTGATAAATTTTGGTTTCTATTTTGACTTTAACTTTGTTGGTCAAATCAGTTCAGTACAGTTCAGAATTCAAATGAGTAAGAAAGAAAGGTGGGGGGGGACCTTGTAACTGTTATGATCACTGTATTAAAACAACTAATTGCTGAAATCATTATTTCCAATATATGATTTACTACTCTTTTTGTCCTATTTCCTGCTCATTTAAATACCATTATATCTGTCTCGAAATAATTAAACTTCATTACTAAATCAATTTCAAAATTGTCTTATAACTTTGTCAGACCTTTGTTATTCGTCTATTAGTTCATTAACAAAGAAGTTCTTTAAACATCATTCTAACATAGCTAGGTCTGGAGGTAATTGTTATTAACATAAACTTTAATTCTTCATTTCGGGACACTCGGATTGCACAACATTTGGAAAGGACCCTGGCTAGGTTAGTTGTGAGGATAATTAAATGATAGGACAGTTCTGGTAAAATTTAAGTTGTTATTGAACAGTTTGGAACAAAGGTAACACTGGTCCATACGAATACAGTACTAAAAAGTACAACCTGTTCGTATCGATGTGGCGGTTGGCGGGCGGCGAGATGGCGAGGCACAGAGCACACATACAACCACAGCAATGGCTCTTGATGTATCGGCACTTTACTTCTTCATAGTGTCGCAATACTTTTCCATTTAGTGCCTATGGAATTTTGCCATGTTGTATAGGCGCCGGAACGGCATATCCGAGGCTCAATGAAACTACGTCTTCCAGGAGAGCCTCCTCGATCCAGAACGTGTTGCTCAGACCAATGCCCAACTCCGACTACTACTGCTGAGCCCGCTATGCCGGGCAGTGCCCGCGTGCATTTTCCTGCGCTCGCCTGCCATCCACCTTTTACCACTCCCTTACAAGCCGGGTATTCACCCGAGGTTTTGCACTCTACGTATCCTAACATATTGCCTACGTATGGACCAGACGCACAATTACAACTTTGACATCTTACAATAGTTTCAACGTTTCTTACATTTCAATTCTGTTATAATATTGCTTGAAATTTGACATAAACATTAATATTCACATCGAAATTTGTTTACAGTTTTCTTAACCCAATGACATGAAAAAAAAGAAATGAAATCAGAACATCGATTACACTAATTTATCGAAAATCAGAAGAAAAATATATTATATGTACAATAGTACAGCGTTGTTGTTGTTACAAATTGTGTAATTATACTCCACCAAAGTTCTATAGCTTTCATCTAAGGCAACAGGAAACCATGAGATGCGGTGATCTACCACACAGATGGGACGAGGGACTGCAGAGTGCAGCTATGACTCTGCAAGTCAAACACATTCTTAAAGAGTGCCCTCAAAATTCTTATCCTAGAAACACGTCGGATTTCATGGACGTTACAACAGATGTGATAAATCATGTAAGGTGTCCCCAGTGCTCCCTCCCCCCCCCCCCCTCCCCACCCCCCAAAAAAAAGACAGCGACAAGCTTTAAAAATAGGTTCCTTGCACCAAAACAAGAAAAAAAAGTTTAGTAAACGTGAGATCGAAATTGCATGCTTAGGAACTATGAGCACTTGTTCAGTAGAAGAGATGTAAGTCATAGCAGCCAACATGAGTAAGTACACATAGCTCTTAAGGTATGCATTTTAGGCCCTATGAACTAGAAATTTTTTCTCGTTTTGGTCCGTATTACCTCCGCCCAAGATACTGAAAGCAAAGTACTTGCAGTGGGACAGATCTGTTTCATAATATCAAAGATGAACAAATGCTTGTATCTCTTAAGGTACACATTTTACAGCCCATGTTAACGAGATTTGTTTTTCTTGTTTTGCTCCATACTACGTCCTCCCAAAATACATAAAGCAAAGTCCTTGCATTAGAAGAGATCTGTTTCTTAGTATCGAAGATGAAGAAGTGCCCAAAGCTCTTAATGTTTGTATTTTAGAGCCTATGTTTTCTAGAATTTTTTTCCTTGTATTGGTGTAAGGAATCCATCCCTAAAGCTTGTCAGTGGTTTTTTGGGACACTAGTTGTAAATAATATGCCTCTGAATTTGTAAATTACGTACGAATTTTATTTATATTTTTAAAGTTATGAGTGATTGCCATACGATTAATAATAATAATAATAATAATAATATATTGCACCAAGATTCTTCAAGGTGTTTGCCCTTGACAGACCTATACTGTAGATCTTGACTTTGTCCGTATTACTTCCATCTCTCGACACGTGTGCAATTTTCTCGATATAAAGAAATTTGAATACCTGTCAAGAGAAGCAAATGATTTGTGCACGATCTGCTCAAACGAATATTTTATTGCTCTGCAGTACGGATCACATCAAAGATGAGAAATAATAGAAGTAAAAGTGATCTATCTAATGTCTATAAGCGGCCATGAGGAAAATACTTGACAAACAGGACATAAATCGGAATCCTACCGATGCTGGACGCACTCTTTCTTCCAGCATTATTCGCAATATTTTTGCCGATTCACGCATCAGTTCCGTTTGCGTAAGCAGATTGGAGGGCGGATTAAAAACATTCCGGTATGTAGGCGCGACTCGAAAACGGAAAGGTGCAAGTTGTTATCCTCCCATAAAATGACAGTTTGCAGCTTAATAGTGCAAAACGCGTAGCATGACGCAGCACGGCGCGTATCGAGTGGAGGCGGTGCTAACAGCAGGGCACTCGAGCTGCCTGACGACCTTCGCAGCGAAACTTCAGGATTGGTGATTGCAAAATGGCGGAATTAACTGTAGGTGGCAATGAAACCGAGGGAGCGCTGAGGTCGTTAATGCAAAACGTGACTTCGCCTTCAGGGCGAAGGGAGCTCCTGCAGGAACGTACAGTCAGTGGCCGGTTTCACGTTTTTTGGCTGTGCGGAAACTTCCATCTGCGACATTTTTAAAGCCGTATTTTTCCACTGACTGAGATATAAACGTCATTTACTTCTGCATGAGGTGTCGGGCGTCTACCAAGACCATCATTTCAGATTCCAGCGGAACGCATCACGTGAGGCTATTCGTAGTGCTTAACATTCACCGCATGACGTCGGCGTGACTCTGGAAATGGTGTGTAAGCAAACAGTATTTACGTGTCATTGATACTTCTCTTTTCGTTCTGTTTGCGGTTACGTCAAACGAAATTGCTTTCCACGTTAATGCGCAATGTCTTGTCGCTTTTCTTCGACGGCTTGCTCGCTCTGCCTGCTACACGCAGATTTTGTTCATTTACTATTAAAATCACTAGTAGTGATTCTCCAACAGAAAGAGGTTCCTACTCAATGGTCTGAAGATGACCACAGTAGTGGTCGAAACCGGTCACCTTGATAAATAAATCGTGATCAAGACTGTTTTTAATAGTAAATATTCGTAAGACATTGATCACAGCCTTTCCCGTAATGTATTCAAAAGTAATTTTGTTCATTTGTTTTCAGACTGCAAGGCCTGCTGGTGTACCATTTACCACGCACTGAACCTGGACCCCCACTGCAGTAAGTAGTCACTCGCAGGGTAACGCTTCTGCCAGACTAAATATCCACACTCGAAATCAAGCTCTATCGGCGGTTAAACTGTCCTGATAAAGAGAACAGCAATCATTCACAGGTTTGTGCCGAGCTAGGCACCTAATTCAACCAACACGCATGGGTTTTGGTACCCTCTGCTACATTACTACAAACCTATACACAAAAATGTTCAGATGCCGCCGCAGACTTATGTAGTGCATTTTCTTGTTACTGAATTGTGAGAAGTGGCGAAGGAAAAGCAGAAAAAAATTGCGGCAGGAAGTGAATGTTTTTACAGTATGTGAACTGACAATGTGCGGAAAATACGCCTGCAAATACGAGTGTCCAATATCAGATAGAAGAAAAAGTGAAGGGGATCTTGAAACTTTCATTCACACGTATAAACAAAAAACTTCGCCAGACGCGTGTAGGACTAGTCACTGAAGGTTCGGTACAGTCTTGATTACGTATACAGACAGTTCATCCATTCCGGGAATCGAAAATCTAAATAATTTTTGCTTATTATCGGCATCGCTACTGGTAAGATATCGGTCACAGGGATTCGACGAGTTTCGAGGAAGTTCTAATTTCAGTACTACAAATGTGACATGAAGTCATGCAGCAGACAGGAGACCATTATTACAATACCAATCAGTATTTCTGCATTCAGGCTGACTCAGACGCAATGATAAAACTAAAAAAATTAGTCAAGGAATGACTTAGTTGCTCATATGACGCGTTTCAGAATTTATCTATCATCACATATCCAGGAGCGATTACCGCAAGTTGATGTCGCGTTTCAAGTTGCATGTGAAACAGCATACCTATTTTCACTAATCGCACCTGGATATCTGATGAAGAATAAACCCTGAAACGCGTTGAGTTTTACCATTGCGACCTAGCCAGCCTGACTGCAGAAATAATGATTTTTTTTTAAATTTCATGTCAGATGGAAAATGACAAAAGAAATGGTTTTTTCGTGTTACATAATTACAGATGAACGATTTTGGATTTTTTCTTTACTTGTACTGTGAAACATAGCTTCTTGCCAAATTTCGTAATCATAGGTCAACGGAAAATAGCCTAAGGATCTGGATGGGTGAGTTCGAGAGTATCAAAATATGTGACATAAATGGTCGTATATTTTTATTATACTGACGTAGAAGCTACAGTTTTTTAAGGTAGACCTTAGTGTCTGACATAGATTACAGACTGATACGTCTTCCCGTTCCTGAGAAAAAGTGTCAGTAACAGACTGACGGACAGAGAATCAGATACGAAATGACAAAAAAAATTTCTTTCGTGTGATATAATCACAAATTTGCATTTTCGGCTTTTTTTACTTTGGTTGTACTCTTAAACCATCCTCAATGCCAAATTTCGTGGGTCTAGGCCTGTAGAAAGTACCCTATCTGGTACCAAGTAGAGAAATATTTGTTTTGCAAATAAAAAACGCCTTCTCCTGCTGCACCATATTTCATTTTCCCAGACATGATATGAATATTTCACTTTAATGCATCATCAGTGGGATCTGCAATAATACAGTTATGACACACTTTGATAGCTTATCTTTATAGATTTTTATGAGCTGAATCCAAATCTAGCCTTAGTTCTTTTGTATCACCCATAATTTTCAGCAATGTGCTTTTTACTATGTAGTAGGCTGTAAAAGTCCTATGCTATAGGGTAAACGGGGAAATTCATGAAACGCTTTGTTACAACAAAACTATGGTTTGTATTTACAGTAAGCTACTTAAAACAATGATATGTGTTAATAGAGATTTCACTTGTCAGCTGAAATTGGTTTGTATTTTCTTTCTCTTTTCTCTTTGACGCTTCTTGTGTAGCTTTTTTTGCGATGAGTCGTTTGCTTAACTTCTCGGTGAAGTTACCAACAGTAGTTACCCATAATGTTAGTGTTCCAGGGGCCTTGGTAGCATTTTTACGTCGCTTTAATGCCCTGGTGAAAACGCTCTACTTGCTCCTCACTAACACTCCCATATTATCCGGGAAGTAATCAAGGTGACTGTTCAAAAAGTGAACTTTCAGGCTCATTAAGTATTCTAAAGTTTTAAACTTATTTAACATTGTAGCTATAATAGAAATATTGTCTGGGCCTTTTTCATGCCCCAAAAACTTTGTAACGACTTGCTTGACTCATACCCATGCTTCTTTCCCATTTAAGGTCATTGTGGATTCAGAACTAACATCAAACATCAATTTTCTAATGCCAGATCCCACAAAGACGCCTTCTTTCGGTTTATCTTCTGAAAGGTGTGGAAACGTATGGCAGAGATACTTAAAACATGGTCCATCTTTAAGCAAAGTCCTTACAAACTGTATCGTTAGGCCTAACTTTATGTGTAGAGGTGGTAGAAGAACGTTTTTTGGATCGATAAGGTTTCTGCTTAGAATGTTCTTCTCACCAGCTTTTAAAGACTTCCTCACAGGACAGTTCTATGTGCACCAGTGTTGATCCCTACCCCTACTCTCCCATTGACACAACAAACATGGAAATTTGGTAAAGCCATCTTGCTGACCAAGGATCATGCATCTTACTTTTAGATCGCCACATATCATCCAACCATGAGCAGAATAGACTATTTTATGTAGCTTTATTTCTAGGTTTTCATAGCTTTCTTTCATATGTGCAGAATGTCCAACAGGTATAGATGCATACATGTTATCATTGTGCAATAAAACAGCCTTTAAACTAGTTTTGGATGAATCAATAAACAGCCTCCAGTCTTCGTTTTTGTATTTAATAGCAAACTCATTCATCAGACAGGGAATGTCTGAGCAGTACTCTAAATCACCTTCTTGTTGAAAAAACTTGGAAAATTGCTGCTCTCTCTTTCTATACATGTATATGCTGGTTCCAACAGCCAATAAGTTCTTTTCTTTTAATCTAGACCCAAGCAATTCAGCTTCTTCTTTCGTTAAGCTCAGATCCCTAACCAAATCGTTAAGCTCGGTGTGAGTAGACAATTTGGGCTCTAGACTCTCTGTATTACAATGGAATTCATCATCACCTGGTTCATGTAAATCAGAATGTACATAAGAAAATACTTCTGTTGGAATAGAATTTAAATCATCTGGTGGTTCAGGAACCGGCGAATCTATACCATGTCTTACTGGTCGGATGGCGGACGCAAGGTTAGGGTAGCCTATTCCCTTCTTGTTTTCCGAATTATGACCAGTAATGTTAACACTGCAAAAGTAGCGTTCATCGGAATGATTTCTTAGTTCCCTCCATGTTACAGCAACGGCAAATCTAAAGGCTTTTTTCTCCTTTTTGGACCATTTTCTCAGATCTTCAACACACACATAACTTACCTTATGCGGCGCCCAAGATGTATCTTGATCACCAAATCTAGATCCAAAGTGTGATAGATAAAGATTTTTCACAAAGTCTGTAATGTTTCTTTGGTGTTTTTAATCACAGATTCACCACAAATATAACAAAAACTGTCAGCAGAGTTTCTACAACCACGATTAGACATTGTACTGAGCAAATGTACAGGTTACGTTAACAGTAAACAAAACACAATCTGTTAACACAAAAATAGGATCGACCTTTTTTTGCCAGCAAATATTTTTCAGCAGTGCTACCAAAGTCATCTACATTCATTATACCTCCTTTTTAAATTATTTAACTGTATAGAAGCTGTTAAATTCTTTAAAAATTCGTTTAATTTAATAAATTTAACTGTAAAATGTGAAGAAATGCTGGGTGATACAGTTTTTTAAGTATTATATATGGATTTCCCACCATAAAAAACATGATAATAAAATATTTACAGCAAAAGAAAGTTTTTCCATGGTTGGGCTGTGTTATAAAACTGTTCACTTCTCGCTTTTTATGTAAATAAGTTCGTACTTACGGTTCTTACTGTTTTTAGTTGCCATCGGTGTTTCCTCTCATATGGTCAGATGGAGATCACACGACCGCTCCACCGGCCCATGTGGCCGAGCGGTTCTAGGCGCTTCAGTCTGGAACCGCGTGACCTCTACGGTCGCAGGTTCGAATCCTGCCTCGGCCATGGATGTGTGTGATGTCCTTAGGTTCGTTAGGTTTGAGTAGTTCTAAGTTCTACGGAACTGATGACCTCAGATTGTAAGTCCCATAGTGTTCAGAGCCATTTGAACCATTTTCAACTAAAATGTAAACTTTCACGGCCGGAAATATCATGTCCATTATAATTATCCGGGCTGTTATGCCGTGGTCGGTTGATGAATTCTGAGGTGATTCCCATCGTTTCGTCTCCGACTGCGGGAGACATCTTCAAGGGGGTCCGTAGCTTGATGGTAGGTCCAACACACACACTGGCTCGCTACTGACTGCCGCTAAATTCCGTGTCCGCGCGCCCACGCGCCGCGGCGTGACGTCACGTGTTTTGAAAACGTCAGTGCAATTGGCCGCTGTCCGTCGCTGTCGATCGCCGTTGCCATCACCCAGTAGTGGACGAGTGGTACACATCTTCTTTAACACCGGCATCCATATACCGTTTAATTTGACGCCCTCCTCCTTTCGGTTGAAATTATTTGGGTGTTTAGCGATTTCGATTGCCTCCCTGTAGAGCCTTTCGTAGTATCCGCTCGTGGCCGCTAGTACTTGCGTCTCCTCGAAAAGAATATTGTCGTTCCCTGGCTGGAAAGCATGCTCCGCATCAGCTGATCGTTCCGTTTCTCCTCTTCTACAATTTCCCTTGTGCTCTTCCAAACGTTTAGAAACAGTTCTTTTGGTGGTACTCACATAAACATCACCACAGCTGCATGGGATCCTATACACTCCAGATTTTTCCAATGGTTTGCGAGCGTCCTTGGCAGGCCTAAGGTATTCCTGTATCTTCCTGGTGGGCTTGTAAATTACGGTAATATTCCGCTTCGTCAAGATCCTCCCTATTCTTTCCGTTACATTTTTAACAAACGGCAGGAAAACCTTAGATTTTGCAGTAGCCTGTACGTCAGTTTGATTTCTGCGTGGCTGTCTCAACGCACGTTTTATTTCGGCGGACGAATATCCGTTCTTCGTTAGTGCAGTGTGGAGATGTTCCATCTCAGCGTCGAGCAACTCAGGTTCACAAATATTTCTAGCTCTGTCCGCTAACGTCTTGATAACACCCCGCTTCTCGGAATTTAGCGGCAGTCAGTAGCGAGCCAGTGTGTGTGTTGGACCTTCCATTAAGCTACGGACCCCCTTGAAGATGTCTCCCGCAGTCGGAGACGAAACGTTGGGAATCACCTCAGAATTCATCAACCGACCACGCCATAACAGCCCGGATAATTATAATGGACATCATTTTCAACTACCACTCTATTTACCGAATATAAACACGTTTTTGTGTTTGGAACATTTTTCTTCCACTTTTCTTTTCTCTTGTTGTTGTGATGCATTATCAGCCTTCTGTCACTAATGTAGACATAGCTGCTTTTAGTTCACTGTGCATCTCATCCTGCTTGGTTTTTTTACGTACATGGACATGTTGTCAACATATATATATATATATATATATATATATATATATATATATATATATATATATATATATATGTGTGTGTGTGTGTGTGTGTGTGTGTGTGTGCGTGTGTGTGCGTGTGCATGTGCATGTCTCTTCATTTCTGTTATATTTGTATGTGTGAGTGTCTGTGTGTTTATGTGTATATGTATATGAGCCTAGGGGAAAGGGGGGGGGGGGCGAGGAAGGGAGAGAGAGAGAGATACAAATGAATGGGATTGCCCTTTTTTTTTAAAGTTTTGGTTTAAACATTTCATAGAGAGGTTCGTGGACAGGTAAGTGGAAAGGGGGTTGGGAGGTGTTATTATTATTATTACGATAATAGTCCTCTGTTGTAATGTTACTCTGTTATTTTATCTATTAGTGTGAACAATGAGTTGTTTGGTATGTGTACTTGATCATTCAACAGGGTTTTCCTTTGTGCTTTGGTTTTCTGTACGCGGTAATTTTCTTGCAGGGTTAGGAACTGTTTTTTTTTTTAAATTCTTGATTCTAATTATTTTCATATCTTCTTCTCTAGTGGTTGATTGTGATTGTGTTCTCTTAGGCGTTCTGCAAAAGTGGAGTGGTTTGTCCCATACTTCCAGGCTCTCATGTGTTTTTTGTCAAATGTTCTGCCTGTTCGCCCTACGTACCTGCCATTACAAGTGTGCTTTCTGGCTTATGTCTCTTGTTTTTTGTCAATGTTGGGGTGCATTTTTGGATATAATTGTTTGTTGTGTATGCCATGTTTATTCCCTGTCTTTTGAAAATGTTGATGATTTTGTGTGTGAGTTCGGGTTTGTATGCCACTACGTGCCATCTTGTGTTTTCTCTTATGTTTTCCTGATTATCTGTGCAGTTGTTGTGGTACTAAGTGACTGTGATTGTGTTTGGTTCTGTTGTGCTGTCTCCAATGATTTAGTGCTTTCCTCTTTTATTTTACTTTTAATCTTGTTGTTTAGCTTTATGATTATATTACTATTGTACCCATTGTTTTGGGCTCTCTGTATTATTATGTTCAGTTTTTTTTTCTAGTGTTCTTTGCTGAGGGGGACTGTATTGAGTCTCATGGAGCATGTGTCGAAGTGCTGCATGCTTTTGTTTATGTGGGTGTTTTGAGGACTAGGGGATGATAATGTCGATTGCTGTGGGTTTACAGTTAATTTCAAATATATGCTTATGGTTTTGCTTTTTGATTGTTGTATCTAGAAAGTCAATTTGGTTATTCTGTTCTCTTTCCATTGCGAATTTTATATCTTTATATACTTCGTTGATGTCAGTATGTAAGTTTTCAATTTTAGTTTGTAGTTCACCTATTAAGCAGAAGATGTCATCCCTATACCTGTACCATTATATTCTATATTCTTTGGCTACTATTTTTGTGAAAATGATCTGTTCAGTGTGGTTTATAAAAATATTTGCTAAGGATCCTAACAGTGGGGATGTCATAGGTAATCTTTTTTCTTGTAAATAAAATTCATTATTGAATTGGAAGTAATTTTCCTCTGTTATGTGCTCTTTTAATGTTCTTTCTTGATCTGTCCATCAGGGAGTTGACTATGTGTTTTCAGGTTCTTATATTTAATACCTACTGTTTCTGGTACTGGTATGAGGGAATACATGATTTCTATTTTAAATGAGAGGAGTGTTGCTGTGTCTCGGATTTCTATATCTTTTATTTGTTGCATTAGCTGTGCAGTGTTTTTAATGGTACTGTCTTCTTGTTCTTTGTTATTTTCAGCCACTATTTTTAACATGCATCCTGCAAACTTGTAAATGAGAGATTTTCTAAAATCCATTATTGGTCTCATGGGATGATTTGGTTTGTGGAACTTTGTTTGGCTTCAGAGGATAGGTGCAGTGGGATTAATCTGTGTCAGCTTTCTTTCATCTGTGTTATCCAGTGTGATGTCTAAACTTTCCATAGAGTTTTTTACTTTTGTCCTGATTCTGTTTGTTGGGTCTGATTTTAAAATTGTAATCTTATTTTGAGAGATGAATTCTTGTTTTTTAAAAATATTGTTCTTTGTCTATAAATACTGCTGTGTTTCCCTTGTCTACTTTAGAAATGATTTTGAAGTTTTTTCCTAAGTTTTCTGAGTGTTATAGATTCAGTGTTTATGTCGTTTTTGAATTGTTGTGTTTTCATATTACACTACTGGCCATTAAAATTGCTACACCAAGGAGAAATGCAGATGATAAACGGATATTCATTGGACAAATATATTATACTAAAACTGATATGTGATTACATTTTCGCTCAATTTGGGTGCATAGATCCTGAGAAATCAGTACCCAGAACAACCACCTCTGGCCGTAATAACGGCCTTGATACGCCTGGGCATTGAGTCAAACAGAGCTTGGGTGCTGTGTACAGGTACAGCTGCCCATGGAGCTTCAACATGATACCACAATTCATCAACAGTAGTGACTGGCGTATTGTGACGAGCCAGTTGCTCGGCCACCATTGACCAGACATTTTCAATTGGTGAGAGATCTGGAGAATGTGCTGGCCAGGGCAACAGTCGAATATTTTCTGTATTCAGAAAGGCCCGTGCAGGACCTGAAACATGCGGTCGTGCATTATCCTGCTCAAGTGTAGGGTTTCGCAGGGATCGAATGAAGGGTAGAGCCACGGGTCGTAACACATCTGAAATGTAACGTCCACTGTTCAAAGTGCCGTCAATGCGAACAAGAGGTGACCGAAGCGTGTAACCAATGGTACCCCATACCGTCACGCCGGGTGATACGCCAGTATGGCGATGACGAATACACGCGTGCAATTTGCGTTCACGGCGAAATCACCAAATGCGGATGCGACCATCATGATGCTGTAAACAGAACCTGGATTCATCTGAAAAATGACGTTTTGCCATTCGTGCAACCAGGTTCGTCGTTGAGTAGACACTCAAAGGTGCTCCTGTCTGTGATGCAGCGTCAAGGGTAACCGCAGACATTGTCTCCGAGCAGACAGTCCATGCTGCTGCAAACGTCGTCGAACTGTTCGTGCAGATGGTTGTTGTCTTGCAAACGTCCCCATCTGTTGACTAAAGGATCGAGACGTGGCTGCACGATCCGTTACAGCCATGCGGATAAGATGCTTGTCATCTCGAGGCCGTTGGGATCCAGCACGGCGTTTCGTATTACCCTCCTTCTAGCCACCGATTCCATATTCTGCTAACAGTCATTGGATCTCGACCAACGCGAGCAGCAATGTCGCGATACGATAAACCGTAATCGTTATAGGCTACAATCCGACCTTTACCAAAGTCGGAAACGTGATGGTACGCATTTCTCCTCCTTTCACGAGGCATCACAACAACGTGTCACCAGGTAACGGCGGTCAACTGCTGTTTGTGTATGAGAAATCGGTTGGAAACTTTCCTCATGTCAGCACGTTGTAGGTGTCGCCACCGACGCCAACCTTGTGCGAATGATCTGAAAAGCTAGTCATTGGCATATCACAGCGATTTCGTCCTGTCGGTTAAATTTCGCGTCTGTAGCACGTCATCATCGTGGTGTAGCAATTTCAATGGCCAGTAGTGTAGTTATTATATTATGGATTTTTTTACTATTTCTCTTGTTAATCCAATTTTGCTACTACTGTTTTCTCTACTGCCTTCCTTTGTCAATACACTTTCTGCTTCTGTAATTATATTTTCTATGTAATCTTCTTCTATTTCTGAATTTACATTTATTTTAACCCTTTTCCAGTAGTTGTCTTTCTTTACTGTTTATTTGTCTGTCCACAAGGTTCACTAATCTTGAGTAGAATTTGTGTGTGTGTATTTGTTGAGTGTGTTTAGAGCTATTGTGTTGTGATTGAATTTTTTTCAATTGACTAATCTTCAACTGTTTCCGTTCTTTGTACAGCAGTTTTTGTGCGATTTTCGACCATGTTGACCAGTTGGGATAAAACTGCATGTTATTAATGGTGTTTGCAAGTTACAAATGTGTCTCATATACCTCGAAATTTAGCTGTTGTTTTGCAGTGCATAGGGATTTGATTTCTAATTTTAGCCACATTTTTTGAGCAGCCTGCACTGCACTTTTAGTGGGCTGGGTGAACTATTTCTTACCTTTACATTGATGCATCTAGGTACAAGATCATTTCATTTGCATATGGTGTTGAATTTTATGTGTTGTTTGAGTTTAATAGCGTTCAGGTTAAGTCTTCTAAATTTCTGGTATAGACCACATGGAAATACCAGGCATGGCGTGAATAACGAAAAAAATTTCCATGCATGTATAGTCTCTCTCTATCTCTCTCTTCGTCCCTCGCTCGCAGACACCCACCCACCCACCCACCCACCCACACACACACACACACACACACACACACACACACAGAAATGAATAGACGTTACTTTTCTGCATGAACTTCGTATCATGTCTACATATATTAGTGACAGAAGACTGATAGTGCATCATAACAACAAGTGCAAACAACATGAGAAGTGGGAAGAAAAATGTTCCAGACACAAAAACTTGCTGATGTTTTGTAAATAGAGCGTTACTACGGCCTCCACGTGACCATATTAGACGAAACACCGCTGCCAACTAAAAACAGGAAGCACCGTAAGTAACCACTTACTTACATAAAAACCGAAAAGAGAACTATTTTATAATCTACTAGTAGTACATATCAAAACAAAACTGCATCATTATAGATGCTACTGATGATGCCTTAAAGTGACAAAATGCGAAACGCGTCTCGGGAAAATAAAATACTGTGCAGCAGAAATTTGCAGTCTCGGTTGTCTATAAACCACCCGAAACAAGTGCAGTATCATCCAGTCAACTTTTCCCTGACTCGAATGACAATACGAGCACGTAATCGTTATGGGAAACATAAATATAGCTAATGTCGCACTTTCCATAGAATTTAAGGAGACTTTTCACTCTAATGGTATCATTAATTCTCCTCTGCATCAAGAGCAACACATCCCACACAGCCGCACTCTCATAGCTGTAAGGTGACAGGTAATGCACTTCACGACAGTCAGAACCTTCTTTAAATAATCTGCCTCTGGACATTCTGCCCTTTATGTGATATTCTCACTACATTCAGAGCAGGTTGCCAGACAAAATTTTCCTGATGTAAGTCACGGGTGACTGGAATTCGACAGTAGGAAAAGGAAGAGAAGGAAACGTAGTAGGTGAATATGGAATGGGGGTAAGGAATGAAAGAGGAGGCCGTCGGGTAGAATTTTGCACAGAGCATAACTTAATCTCAGCTAATACTTGGTTCAATAATCATGAAAGAAGGTTGTATACATGGAAGAAGCCTGGAGATACTAGAAGGTTTCAGATAGATAATATAATAATGAGACAGAGATTTAGGAACCAGCTTTTAAACTGTAAGACATTTCCAGGGCAGATGTGGACTCTGACCACAATCTATTGGTTATGAACTGTAGATTAAAACTGAAGAAACTGCAAAAAGGTGTGAATTTAAGGAGTTGGGGCCTGGATAAACTGACTAAACCAGAGGTTGTAGAGAGCTTCAGGGAGAGCATTAGGGAACGATTGACAAGAATGGGGGTAAGAAATACAGTAGAAGAATAATGGGTAGCTTTGAGAGATGAAATAGCGAAGGCACCAGAGGATCAAGTGGGTAAAAAGACGAGGGCTAATAGAAATCCTTGCGTATCAGAGGAAATATTGAATTTAATAGAAAGTACAAAGATGCAGCAAATGAAGCAGGCAGAAACGAATACAAACGTCTCAAAAATGAGACCGACAGGAAGTGCAAAATGGCTAAGCAGGGATGGCTAGAGAACAAATGTACGGATGTAGAGGCGTATATCACAAAGGGAAAGATAGATACTGCCAACAGGAAAATTAAAGAGACCTTTGGAGAAAAGAGAACCACTAGCATGAATATCAAGAGCTCAGATGGAAACCCAGTTCTAAGCAAAGAAGGGAAAGCAGAAAGGTGGAACGAGTATATAGAGGGCCTATACAAGGGCGGTGTTGTTGAGGACAATATTATGGAATTGGAAGAGGATGTAGATGAAGATGAAATGGGAGATATGATACTGCGTGAAGAGTTTGACAGAGCACCGAAAGACCTAAGTCGAAACAAGTCCCCGGGAGTAGACAACGTCCCATTAGAACTGATAGCCTTTGGAGAGCCATCCCTGACAAAACTCTACCATCTGGTGGGCAAGATATATGAGACAGGCGAAATACCCTCAGACTTCAAGAAGAATATAATAATTCAAATCCCAAACAAAGCAGGTGTTGACAGATGTGAAAATTACCGAACTATCAATTTAATAAGCTACGGCTGCAAAATACGAATTCTTTGCAGACGAGAGGAAAAACTGGTAGAAGCCGACCTCGGGGGAACATCAGTTTGGATTCCGTAGAAATGTTGGAACACGTGAGGCAATACTGATCCTACGACTTATCTAAGAAAATAGATTAAGGAAAGGCAAACCTACGTTCCTAGTATTTGTAGACATAGAGAAAGCTTTTGACAATGTTGACTAGAATACTCTCTTTCAAATTCTGAAGGTGACAGGGTAAAATACAGCGAGCGAAAGGCTATTTACAATTTGTACAGAAACCAGATGGCAATTATAAGAGTCGAGGGGCATGAAAGGGAAGCAGTGATTGGGAAGGGAGTGAGACAGGGTTGTAGCCTCTCCCCGATGTTATTCAATCTGTATATTGAGCAAGCAGTAATGGAAACAAAAGAAAAATTCGGAGTAGGAATTAAAATCCATGGAGAAGAGTAAATCTTTGCGGTTTGCCGATGACACTGTAATTCTATCAGAGACAGCAAAGGACCTGGAAGAGCAACTGAACGGAATGGACAGTGTGTTGAAAGGAGGATATAACATGAACACCAACAAAAGCAAAACGAGGATAATGGAATGTAGTCTAACCAAATCTGTTGATGCTGGGCGAATTAGATTAGGAAATGAGACGCTTAAATTAGTAAATGAGTTTTGCTACTTGGGGAGCAAAGTAACTGATGATGGTCGAAGTAGAGAGGATATAAAACATAGACTGGCAATGGCAAGGAAAGCATTTCTGAAGAAGAGAAATTTGTTAACATCGAGTGTAGATATAAGTGTCAGGAAGTGGTTTCTGAAAGTATTTGTATGGAGTGTGGCCATGTGTGGAAGTGAAACATGGACGATAAATAGTTTAGACAAGAAGAGCATAGAAGCTTTCGAAATGTGGTCCTATAGAAGAATACTGAAGATTAGATGGGTAGATCACATAACTAATGAGGAGGTATTGGATAGAATTGGGGAAAAGAGATATTTGTGGCACAACTTGACTAGAAAAAGGGATCGGTTGGTCGGACATTTTCTGAAGCACCAAGGGATCAGCAATTTAGTATTGGAGGGCAGCGTGGAGGGTAAAAATCGTAGAGGGATACCAAGAGATGAATACACTAAACAGATACAGAAGGATGTAGGTTGCAGTAGGTACTGGGAGATGAGGAATTGCACAGGATAGAGTAGCATGGAGAGCTGCATCAAACCAGTCCCCGGACTGAAGACCACAACAACAATATCGTACATAAACTTAAAGCAGGTCTCCCTTGATGTCCTACAAAACGACCTTTCTGTATATATCTGATTACACGATATGAGCAACGGACCGACATTAGAATGTAAGGTATGGCAATGTAATCGCAGACTTGCTGCGTTTTACCGCATCCATGCCCCTCAGCCGTCAGGTAACACAAAGAAATTCATGCGTTGCGGCTTACTATGGAACTAATCTATACCATGAGCAACACTCTACGCAGTGAAGATTGAAGCTAAATCGAACAACTGAAGTTTATGAAGCATGCAGAACACAGGAAATGCGCAAGACGCTGAAATCAGGCGTACCCGTTCTGCTTTACACAGCAAGTTGAGGCCTGCAGCACCGTGCGGGAAAAAGACGAAGAGAAGAAGGAGAAACTTCGGAGTTTCGGCATAGGCAAGACGAAATCTGATGCTGTTTTTCAATCCTCCGTATACGAATTCCATGAATTTCTCAACATCATTCAGCTATCAGATTGTGATAATTTATCATTTGTCAGTAGCACGTTTCTACACACACAGGTTTTGAGGCAACATATAATGATGGATTCAGCATAAGTAGGACTAAAACCTTACCCAGTAGATTATTCCACTCCTTAGAGATATCTTTTATTCACAACTACCAGAGGACTACTGGTCGATCAGCACGTTGCCCATACCACCTAAAACCTAGGAATACTTTGGTCATGAACAAATGTTGGACTACCTAAAAACTTATAACTTTAACGATGAATGACAGTCAGGGTTTAGGAAACTATAGCACACCGACTATATTAATGAAAGAGCCCCACGCCATCAGTCGTATCACAGAGAGACCTGAAGCGACCAGTTTTAACACTGCTTGGTTTCACCAATGTTATTTATAATGTTCATTCTGTTATATTGCTTACGAAAACGAAAATTCAGTTTCTCAAATAATTTAGCACCGTAGTTCGACAGATGCCTTAAAACAAATATCAATGAATCACACGATGGTGAGAGAACTCATCATGGAAAAATATATCCCCAGGAATCACCCAGATAACGTTCCTTAGTACGTTGATTTCCTCGCCGTCTTTCAACGACGTTCCATACATTTACTATCGCTGAGATCTTGACGACACCCAGCTGGATCCGTAAGAATGTTGCTGCTGACGTATCATGCATGAATGGCGACATTTTTTTCAGAATCACGATTAGAGAAACCTAAATCTTGAACTTAACTCTAAGAAGTCACTGGTCATTCCCATAGCACGTGGAAAGTTGGCGAGTGAATATTTTTGCGAAACTGTTCCTTCTCCACTGCTTCATGGGATCTAATCATCGTATCAAAACTCTTTGCTGAGCATCTAATGTGGGAAGAAGAAACTGTCGCATCATGTGGGAACTCTTTCTTTCTTACGTGCAATTCAAAAAACATGAAAAAAGGCATAAAATTCTAGTTCGGTATTTTGTCCCTCTGAATGTTTACTACTGTAATGTAGTTCAACAGGGAACAATTAGTGAAAAGTCCAGAGGATTAGCGCTATCCATGAACGCTTGTGCAAGATACGTGCGCAACATTCGATTGTTTGATTACGTCAGTCCTTTCTATCCTCACTTAGGGTGAACAGGTGAAGTGCTTTTCAAATGTCCAAATGTCTCTGAGCAAAATGAGACTTACCATCTGAGGTCATCACTCCCCTAGAACTTAGAACTACTTAAATCTAACTATCCTAAGGACATGACACACATCCATGCTCGAGGCAGGATTCGAACCTGCGACCGTAGCGTCTAGAACCGCTCGGCGAAGTGATTTTTATATCCTCTCTGTCCCTCGTTGGTTTCTTATTCACTGATTACTTGAAACCTCTCCCAGGCATCAAATAGCTATCATTATTTCATAGCTGCAATGCAAATCTGAACGTCCAGCATCTGGACGTAATACCACATTTCCCTCTCCATTTCGGCAGTAACCTGCCTCTGAGTCAAAATCATGCTGTATTTCTGAGATGATTACAATACACCGCCGTCAGCTGTTGTTACCGGCACATCCCAGGTGTCTTCCTGCTGTCGAAGAGTGAATCAAAGCATCTAGCACATCGCTAATGCTATCTGTGCTTTCCTCAATCCTGTCTGTTTCTGCTTCCGTTCCTCCACCTCATGTATTATTTACACACCATCATTTACTATTCTTTCAGCCCAGTCAACTTCTTCAGAACTGATTCGCTGTGCTCTACTAGTATGCATTTGCATTAGTACATAATTAAGCACAGTTGACAGGGCGTTTAACTTCCTAGGTGAAATAAATAAATACATCATTTCCCTCTAAAGCAAAAAGTGTTCATAAACATTCAAAATTTAATTATTTCTCCGAGAGTAGAGTTATCAGACGAATTTAATCCTTTGTCTGATTTCACTGTGCAGTCCCACACACCAAAACAGGTGTTACAAGGCCCACAATAACACGTTAAGCTGTATATGAAACAGACTTCGGCGAAAAGCCCTTTCATAGTTTTTGAACTCACATGCGCAGAGAAAAGTTAGGATTTAAGATGTGAGCTAAAATTAACAGATTTGTAAATGGGTATTCAAAGCTGTTTGATTTTTCATTATTGATCTGCATTCTTGATGTAGGTAAAGAATTAAATTTTATAAAACATGGACCTTGTCTGTTTTCATACACTTAAATTTTTGCACTGAAAATCCTCACTATCAATTTTAAATATGATAATTTTGGATTCTTTTCGTTAACTATCATTGTTTCTGATTGATCTATAGGACTACACAAACATTTAAAGAAATGTTGGAATACTTTTGGCACTTTTTCTTATTTACTGTGCCATCTATCATCAAAATTGGCGAAAACCGGTGTTCACCCCACATAAGTTTGTGTTATGTTATTTTCTAACTTTTATTCTTTTCCTTTGTACGCCTTGCAAATGTTTCGTTACATCGTACCACATCATATCGGCAAATTTCCGAGTTTTGTTCAGTTTAGTACACTGTACCATGTTTATTTATTATTCACGCCAAACTCTCGTTTTGCGTTCCATATCTGTCCTGTTCGCTTTGAGTCTTTCCTCATCTTTGCTTTATTCATACCTGTAGCACCTTTACATAAGTACATACGTTAAACAATTGCACCCTTTATTTTCTGAGATGTGAAGCTTGTTATTGAGTTTAAGTTTGGATATAAAACTGATTTCCGATTTCATGCCTTGTAAACTTGTTTCTTTGTAATTATATTTTTACTGCAAACATTACAAGTTTATGAAAGTCGTGTAGGACCATCCCAGTCAGCCGTGATGATTCCGTTTTATAATTATTGTTTTCTCGAAGAATGTGTGAGAGCCACACGTGTTGTTCTGACAGGAATTTCTACAAATTTATCACTTCTGTCGATTCCTCTATCATATACGAAGCTGCCTAATGAAGAGTCGGTCTTCAGTCTTTCACATTAAAACTCCCCATTTTAAGTGGGTTTTACTGTCACTTAACGGTTTCTGTTAGTACTCATAAAAATTTTTGTGACAGAACTTAATGATCTCCATGGGATGCCTTTGTTTAGTTTTATAGCAAGTCTTCGTATTTTTCAGCGATACTTTCAATATCTTCAATTTAAAAGAAAATATTAAAAAGCGAAATAGAATTCTTCTCAACAATAAGGTCTACTACTGAGTGTCCTCCATACTGAGTTAGTCTGTTGATCATCACAAATCCTTATTTTAATTCAGTTCGATGTTTATCCGCATCACTTCTGGTAACTTACTTTATTACAGCTCGGGTTATAGAACTTTGTTCACCACGTATCCATCGTTTTAAAATTTGTTACGTAAATGGGCCTGAATTACACTATATAAATTTCCGATGACAGAAGGATGCTGCAGTTATTGCAGAAAACAGCAGATCGCAAAGCAGTTTCCTTGACAAGGAGACGTTCGTCACTGGAGGAAATTGAAGTAACTAATCTACATAGTTTCGTCGTATTTGTTCTTCTGCCCGCAGTAAAAATTCCTTATTACGCAGCAATACAAAAAAGTAAGGACTGTCATTTCTTCAGAGTAATTGGTAGGTGTGTTCGTAGGTTGTGGCCTCTGTCTGTGCTCCAGCAGTTCATTATGGAATTATTGCATGGCAGTGAAGAAACACAATTAAGAACGAGATTGCAGGAGGTGATCGTTACTGTATATACCTATAACTAAGTAATAAATACGTGCCCAAATTGGTCTTCAAAACAAACTTAATGATTACTCTGAAACTTGTTCTGGAGTTGTTACGATTAAGGAGCAAAATGGCGGTTTTCAATTAAGTTAATTTGTAGGTAAGACGTACTAGTTATATATAAGATACGTTGCTGGAAAGACATATGCCAATGACTTTGTATTTGGTGGGTAACCCCTTAAAAGTACCAGAATGATGTACAAGATTCGTGGATGTACTGCTGCTAAGTTACTCTCATAACTACACTATATTTGCTCACATGCAAGGCAAAAATAAATGACAATGTGTGCATTTAGCATAGTACACAGCAGCTTGGAGGTAATTACCCACTGTAGCTAAAAATGCTTTGAAGTTTGGCGATAACACTGCAATTCTCTCAGAGACGGCGAAGGACTTGGAAGAGCAGTTGAACGGAGTGGATGATGTTTTTAAGAGAAGTTATAAAATCAGCATTCATAAAAATAAACAATGGTATTGGAATGTATTCGAACTGAATCAGGCGAGGCTCGGAGGTTAGATTAGAAAACGAGACTCTAAAAGAAACAGATGGGTTTCGTAATTTCGGCAGCAAAATAACTAATGCAGACTGAATTTCTGAAAAAGAGCAACTCATTAACATCTAATTTAAATGTAAGTTGTAGAAAGTACTTTCTGAAGACATTTGTGGAAAGTGTAGTCTTATACGGAAGTGAAACATGAACGATGAAGAGTAGTGACGAGCAGAGTGTAGCGGTGACCTAAAATCTTTAGAACAGGCTCTCACTTTTGATTAAGCAAGGACTAGGCCCAAGTTTACACATATAAAATTTTTTATTATAGTGTAGTTCCTCAGTACCTATTCACATTCCTTGGTTCCCAAAAAAATATACTGTACAATTTACATTCAGTACACTTTATCCTTTAGCAAACAAATTTTGAAATGAATACGATCACTATCAAATTCTCTTTAAATCATTTCAGTAACACCAAAAATTTGAGCAAAGGCTTTCGAAGAGAACTCAGAAAGAAACTCGCCTCACAACCAGGCTAAAGTTTACCTTTCCCTTAAATAAAATATACTAAAAAACTCAACGTTAAAAAGACAAGCATAATTGCATTACAAAAATTTACTCAGTTAATAAAATTATTGAACGTTCAACATTATCTTAGCAAACCCTGAACAAAGCAAAATTTCTGCAAGCTTAATTACCACACTTAAGCATAAGATACTCAGACAATTATAGCTCAATAAGAGTGCTAAATTACAGGAAGAAAATACAATTTCGAATTTTACAGTCCTGCTCTGGACACATGCCCTTCTTGCTCTCCGAACGGACTCACACGACCCGCGTACTCGTCCGGGCCAAGGTACATAAACATTGAAACCAGAACAAGAAAGCCTTCTAGAACACACAGAATTTCTACCCACGGCCTTATACATACGTTGCAGTCTTTAACATGCAAACAAAACACAATAAAATAGTGGCCATACAATTAAGAAAACAACCCCGCAACTTAATTACGAGTAAAAAACCTTAACAATTACACATCTCTCTTTAACTAATGAAAAGAACATTCACTGATATACACATACGAAAACCAAAATGCCTCTTTCGCAACCAATTAGCATGTCTTGGCTTAGTCGAATATTAATTAACGACAAGTATTAAGCAGCACCAGTATCATAATCTGAATCTCAACTGAGAAACTTTTTATACGACGGGCGAGCCTGCGCAATTCTGTAATTTTTGCGATAACCACAGTTGTCGTTGGAATGAAGCTCACTAGAAAGATTATCGGTAAGACTGAAAGTCCATCAGATGGAAACGGAGGCCCATAGCCAACGTCTGAGGGCCGGAGAGCAGATCAGCGCCCGGCGTTAACGCCGAGGCAGTCCAGTCGCCACTCGCCTCTCTTGCACACTGTGCTCCAGCCGCAGCGCACCACAGTTGCGCCTCCTGGTCGCTGAGGTCCGTTCACCCCACTGCTTGCATGGACATGCGCTATACATCCAGCCAGCGCTAGACAAAATCGAAACTGGCTAGCTTACATAGTCTTTGAACCAGAGGAGATAGATTTTATTACCTTGATGTGAACACATCACAGAGAATTGCAACTTTGGAATTCTATGTGTAGATCGAATAACTAATGAGGAGCTGCGGATTAGAAGTGAGGAAAAGTTTGGCGTTCAGGATGGTGCCTGCACTGTTGGTCTCCCCGCAGCCACCTGGTGCTGTTTTGGGGAAATGTAACCGTCACCGTTGCGGTAGGTTCGAGCCATATTCTGATCAGCTCACAACTTACTTGTGTTGCCGCTTTATTTACAATTTGTTGTCTCTTTTGTGACGTTAACTTTGAATTCACAGGCTACCCAGATAAGAAAACATTGTTGCATTTTCTTAGTACCATCTTCCACATAATTTGGTACATTCCCACAGCGTTAGAGTCATTTTGTGTAGTTCAAAATGAGATTGTAGAGAACTTTGTTCTCCGTCAATTTCATGTGAATTGCGTCCAGCACAAAGGGCACATAAAAATTTGTTACATCTGATCTAAATTCCAAGATGGCTTAACTTTCTTACAACTCATAACGTGTTGTATAACTGAACTGTAGTTCTCACTGTGACGGTGCTTTCGTTATCTAGAGTGGCTAAATTCAATAATCACTTATTTAAAAATTGATGTGGCTCTGAGCGGTATGGGATTTAACAATTGAGGTCATCAATCCCATAGAACTCAGAACTACTTAAACCTAACTAACCTAAGGACATCACACACATCCATGCCCGAGGCAGGATTCGAACCTGGGACCGTAGCGGTCGCGCGGTTCCAAACTAAAGGGCCTAGAACCGCTCGGCCACACCGGCCGGCTTAAAAATTGAAAGAAGGGAGGAAGCATTGCACTCGTTCTTCTTATGCGATTGTAGATTTGTTTGCTAACCAGAGAGAGTGGTTTCAATTTCCCCTTCGTCTATATCTTGGTTTTGTATTGTTTCATGACATTATGAACAACAAACTTTAAGCAGATATCAAAACTTTCAATGAACAGACTTGCACAGGAGGGGCTAGACTGGAGAGCTCCGTGAAAATATTGTTTGGAGTGAAGACAACTACAACAACGACATCAGCGATAGTGGCGCTACAAATAAGGAGCACTCGCGCTCACCTGAAAGTGAGAGTCAATAGCTGCAAAATATTATGAAGAGTAACCTTGGTATTTACACTGGTCAGCCAGAATATTGTGACCACCGACCTGCTATCTATATAAACCAGCCCAGGCGTCAGCAGCGCCACTTGCCGAGCAGTGTCTGACAGTCAGACATACGCACGCTTGCAAGATACCTCGTGTGGGAGGGAGAAAGAGATGTGAATTTTATTTAAATTCTATAAATTAAATGCTGCAAGGAGTGCTCTTCAACATATAAGTGCTTCATTCAATGTAACTGCATTAAACTGCATATGCAATAATTATTGAAATTTTATCAAATTTATTTAACAATCACTCACAAATTATTCAGATAATGATAAACAAAATAAAAAATTTGGGTCGCCAGATACCGTAGAAAGTATAAAAAAAAACCAATAAATAGAATTGAATTGGCACCAAGAGCTCACAACAAGTGAATTATATAAGGTGCCTGTTCTGGTATTTGCCTTTTAGCATGAGCATTTATGACTTCATGACTTCATTCTAATTTAACATATAAATAAATTACACGAGACAGGTTGACTTGGTGTAATAAATGAGGAAGGAATAAAAAACCAGCTGAACATATGACTCTCTTAACGGTCAAACGGTGAATACTGTGCCTTGCGTCTTTATGAGCATCCAACACATTGAAAAGAAATTGAAGAAAGCGAAAGAAGACTGCGCAGCTAGGAAGGCGGGCGTTTTCTCTATTACTATGTTCATAGCGTGGTCGGCGTGGCGGTGGAGTCGGCTGATTGCGTGCGGCTGCGTCAAGACTCTGCCGGCGACGTAGCTGATAGCGTCTAACATGCCCTACGCTGAAAGTAGTGACCGAAACCTGCTACTGGACGTTATCATTACTGGACGACGGTATGCGTCCATCTGCAAGTGCAAACCTACGTGGAACTGCATTAAACAAAGCTCAAAACTGTTCTAACAGTACTAGCGTCATCGGACATGTAGTAAATCAAAATGTGATCCTGAGTTAAGCTCTTGATATCACGCACAGTGAGTGAAGCTCGTCTACTTGGATCTAACAAACTTTGCTCGCTAGGCTCTTTGCGACGAATGCAAAGTGCATTGTCTCATGACAAGCGATAAGAGAATCCTTGCGACTTATCGGAAGCAGTCAAGAGTGAACTACTGCCTCCACAGAAGCAATATTCGTAATGCCCAATACTAGAGCGCTCCTCACACCTGGAGAGAGACAGCCGCTCCCCTCCAGCGTCTCGTCCCCGCCCTTCCGCAACTTACGTAGATCGTACTATTTTTCAAAGCGAACATTAGATTCTTGCCAATGAAGAGGTCCCTTTCAAAATTTCCTCCCTCCTTGCCGTCGCATTCCGCGAGGAAAAGAGAGCGATAGTCTGTGTGAGACAGAGTACACAAATAAACCAAGACTTCGCCCTTTGAGTATTGCCGCTACGTTCCCAGGTCTTCTGCTCGCGGGAAACAGCCAAAATTCCCTGGGACCCTTGAGATTCTTGGACAGCCAAGTCGTGATGTTGCTATTCAACTCGCATCTCTGCCCGCGTTACCTAGAATCGTGACAAAGCTGTTTTTCGTTCTAAGTTTATAGCTTCCGCTGCCTCGGGCACACGAGCGAATGTCCACGGCTTCCCTTGGCAGGGTGTTGATGTACGCAGCGTCTTCGCCTGTCGCTAATCCTCTGGGCGCCTGCCCTCTGTGAAGCGTGCCGACATGGGCGCGCGACCGCCGCTCACCCTTGGACGCACTACCTGTGTCCATCCGGTCGCCGGGCTTCCCAGCTAGAAATGCATCAGAAGAATTCCTTTCATGCACAAAGTGTACCAAGTTTGCAAAGAGAAGAATCATAGCCTTTTGCCGATGCTTAATAATTCACCTCCATCACAATTCATATATTGCAATAAACTAATGACTGATTTTAAAAGCAATTATCTCCTTTAATTATAAACATGAAAGATTTGACGCTTTTCACGCTGTATGTAGCATCAGTGAGTTGCCCGTGTGTAGAATGGGGAAGGCGCGGGATCTATGTGAGTTTGACTGAGGACAGATTACGATGGCCAGAGGCTCGGCATGAGCACTTCGGAAACAGCACGACTTGTCAGGTGTTCGAGGAACGCTGTGGCGTGTGTCTTCAACACGCGACGAAACCGAGGTGAAAGCACGTCCAGATGTCGTGGGGTTGGGCTCCACCCCTTATTTCAGATGTCGGACGTCGTAGGCTGGGCAGACTGGGAAAACAGGACAGGCGGCCAACTGTGGCGGAACTAAAATCAGACTTTAACGCTGGGCAGAGTACAAGTGTGTCTGAACACGTAGTCTACCGAACATTTCTATCGATGGGTCTCCGTAGCTGACAACCCATGCATGTGCCAATGTTAAGACCACGACACCGACAACTACGACTGAAATGGGCACGTGACCATCGGCGCTGGACGTTGGGGCAGTGGCAGAGCGTTGCACGGCCTGATAAATCCCGATACCTTCTTCATTATGCCGATGGAAGGGAACGAATCCGTTGTTTTCCAAAGGGAATAGCTCCTCGACACCTGTACTGTGGGATGAAAAGAAAGCGGAGGCGGCCCCATTACGCTCTGGGGAACATTCATGTACCCATTCTTGGGTGCAGTGGAGCTCGTGCAAGGCACCAGGATGGCCAAAGAGTGTTGTACACTGGTCGCAGACCACTTAACACCCTTCGTGACGTTCATGCTTCACGCTTGCCGTGGTACTTTTCACTAAGATAAAGCGCCACGTCACAAGGCAGGAGTGTGATGGAGTGGATCGGGGAAGACAGTGGCGAGTACCAGTTGATGCGCTGGCCCCTCAACTCACCAGATCTGAACCATATCTGACAAATCTGGGATGCGACTGAACGTGGCGCCAGAGCTGATCACCCCCCTCCTCGGAATCTTCCGTAATTAGAGGATTGTGTGTGCAGATGTGGTGGAAACTCTGTCCAGCGACCTACCATGGCTTCATTGCTTCCATGCCACGACGCGCCGCCCCTGTTAACTGTCCTGGCTGCTAGGTTGGTGATCATAACGTTCTGGCTGATCACAGTATGCCGGCCGTTGTGGCCGAGCGGCTCTAGGCGCTTCTGTCCGTAACCGTGCTGCTGCTACAGTCGCCGGCTCGAATCCTGCCTCGGGCATGGATGTGTGTTGTCCTTAGGTTAGTTAGGTTTAAGTAGTTCTAAGTTCTAGGGGACTCATGACATCAGATGTTAAGTTCCATAGTGCTCAGAGCCATTTGAACCATCGGATCAGAGTATATTCTCGTCCCGTCAAAAAGGATACTTTCTGTTCAAAGACTCGCATAGCGATGCAGAGTTTGGTCACATTATATACAAAACGTTGCAGCCTTCAGCTTGCCACACTTGACGACGAGACGAACCAGGCAGTCATTTCTGCTCTAAGGAACGGCTGCGAGTGTGTGGCTTACACAGAAACTTATACCATGCGGTAGCTGACTCTTCGTCAAGTGACTACTCTTAGAAAGCTAAGCCAAATGCACACATCCCTTGACCCAGGTTCAACAACATTACTGCGTCAGTGGATTCGACGGTGGAAAACGTAAACATCTGCCTATGTGTACACACCCATGTGATAATGCCAGAAGAGCAACGACGTATCCATGCAGATGAAGCCAGTCTTTTATTTTTGGACCAAATACTACCATACTCAGAGGTGGTGAACATTCAGCGACCTTTCAAAATCTTTACACTGAGGCCGCTTCTCGGGGCCTGTTCTGATGGTGAGATACTACGTAACGTATTCAAGTATGTATACTCGTGGATAGAAGTTAGTTTGATTCTTAAAATAGTTTTCGAGTATTTTATCATCAAGTCTTTCCTGTTTTTTAAAAGATCACCTGTTTTTGGTTTGATAACAAGAGAAACGAGTGGTGATACAATTTGTGTTACGTGGCGCTGAAACGTACAACTGTAAAAAAATTACAAACCGGTCACTGCCTTCCCTGAGCAGTATGTCTTGTTTATGTGACAGTGTTGATTTATCTTGTATTTTTTTTAACTGTGGTCAGCGGTGAATTCACCATGTAGAACGGTTTACTGAATAGCTTGCAAAACATTACATATGGCGTAAGCGAATCCATGTTAAAAATTAAAGAGGATGGGCACATACAATGATGTTATGTCGCGCCTATTACAATGAATGCTACATGGCGAAAATACAGATATCGTTTTCCGCTCCGCTATAAGTCCTTAATCCATGGTTTTGATTTATTAAACGGATACACATTTAAGAGAGTACTGA
This sequence comes from Schistocerca piceifrons, assembly GCF_021461385.2. Lineage (NCBI taxonomy): Eukaryota > Metazoa > Arthropoda > Insecta > Orthoptera > Acrididae > Schistocerca > Schistocerca piceifrons. Next base: position 479,021,048 of record NC_060145.1, on the reverse strand, counting down.
AGATTACTCAATTTGATTATATCATAGATAAAGCACTGTACAAAAATTACGTCTACGCATTTAGTATGGGACTGAAAGTAATTGATTTAGTTACATCTGTATTAACTAACGTAAAGAGACTAGTATTTAAGGACGTGCTGTTTAAAATTATTACTAAATACATCATAGATAAAGCACTGTACAAAAGTTACAACTACGCATTTACTGTGGGAGTGAAAATTATATATATACATATATAAGACTGTATTTAAAGTTGTTACCAAAAAATAGATAAGTTCTTGACCTCTTTAAAGTCAGTACCGCCAATAGACTGTTTTTTATTTGCAGTGTTACATTTACACGATCATGATTTCGGCTTAAAAGTGCCATCATCAAGTGCTTTAATGTTATACAGCGCATAAGATGTCATACTGTGGTATTTAAAACACACTATTACACGCATTGTGTATTTTTAATACGACAGTATTCCATCTTAGACACTGTGTAACATTAAAACACTTGATAATAGCACTTTAAAGCCGAAATCATGATCGTGTAAACGTAACACTGCAAATAAAAAACAATCTAATGGCGGTACTGACTTAAATATATTATGACTGTGGCCCCACATTATGAAAAAGTTATTAAAAGTTCTTGACCTATTCACTTCAAAATTTTACACAACGCTCTAATAAACATCGGATATATATATGTAAGTGTACATATTATATACAAAAGGGAACCGTTGTTAGCAAAAATTTGGAAACACCATTGTTTTACCTGTTGGATGTGTGACTCGGTTAACATGGCACAGTCGCACAACAGATATGGTAGTAAGCATATTGCACCGTCATACCTCCAACAGGTAAAACAAAGGTGTTTCATCTCCTGAAAGTGTCAGCTGAAGGAATCGTTTTGAAATAGATCGAATGGTCGCAGTCGATCTCAGATTTGTGAAAAGCATGGTGGGTTCAGTAGAGTTATACAACATGATTCTAACCACTCACTTTCATATGTGTTGGAGAAGTGTACGGCATTTTTAGTGGTGGCGTCGGACGTACACAACGGGTCTTGTATTGATTGCCCACTGGCTGTCGCTGACTGAGTCAAAAGCTGACCGAAGGACTGGTAAGACCACTGTCACTACCCATCCACCCCACCTTAGGAATGGATGCAGGGTGAGCGGCTCATAACAGGTCATAACGTCATGTGACAATTGATGGGTTACCGCTTGTACCGCTCCTAGACTTCCAGCCTCAAGACTACAGCGACCAGCTAGGTCAACACAAAAAGTCATCAAAGAGCAATACGGGAGCATTTAAATAACAAGCGTATAAAAATGAAGACTGGACACAGAGAGTGTTTATTCGGTTAGAGCTAGGTTGGCGGGGAGGACTTTTTTCTCACCTGGAGGCAACGAGTCATGACCATCTCTCAAGTAAAACAGGCTTAACCACCTAAACTAGTTTTTGTCCACACAAAAAAGGGATATCGTGGTTGGAAGAACAAGAGAAACAGGAGACAAGCGTCACGGTTAGAGGTGCCGTGGCAGGTGCGGAATTACAGACTGCAGGACCTGAATAAAGTCGCTAGATAAATAATCAATTACCTGGCTTGGCGAAGCTGGTAGTCACCACAGGGGCATCAATATAACCTGACGTATGTGGCACTGCAATGACTGAGCTATTGGGAGTAATAAGAAGTCAAAAGATGAAACACAAGCAAACTACATTTGCAACTGAGCGCACTATAAACGTTACACGTACCAAAACACCGTATCCCGGTATAATATCTGTTACGTTAATTACGTTATTAAAGACACAGATGTAAAAGCTTCAGCACTGCCAAAAACTTGACTTGTTCACAACATAAAACCGACAGGTACAGATCGTAACACATCTAGCATTTAAGTAATTACCTGCGATCGACGCAAAAAAATTGTACATTGCGTGACAAAAAAAAGTGCAGCACCCACTACACATGCACAGATGTCACTCTAACTTCGCATACTTACGCACCATCGAGGATATGTGAACGATCACAGTTGCTATACTCTGCGACAGGCAGAACGACCACCAAAGCGCATTAGTGTCTGGTAGGGTACTTAAAGTACTTCAGTTGTAGAGTAATCGCTGTGAAGCGCACAGAGATGACCAGGGAATTAGCGTCCCTTGCGTAAGCCGCCGACAACACCACAACACAAACGGCTGCTTCTGGAGTAGTGACGTGACCGCAGCCGCAACATTACGACCATCGACCTACTATCGATATAAATTCGTCGAGGCGATAGCGGCGTCACCTGTCGAGGAACGACTGCTAGTCAGAGACATGCGCGGTGTATTTAGTAGCATCAGTGAGCGCGCTGTCCTTGCGTAGAATGGGGAAGGCGCGCCATCTATCTAAGTTTGGCCGAGGACAGATTGTGATAGCCAGGAGGATCGGCACGAGTATTTCGGAAACTGCGCGAATTGTCGGGTGTGGTGTAGTGAGTGTCTTCAGCACGTGGCGAAACCAATGTGAAACCACGTCCATGCGTCGTGGGGTTAGACGGCCACCCCTCATTACAACTGTCGGACGTCGCAGGCTGGGCAGACTGGTAAAACCGAACAGGCGGCGAACTGTGGCGGCACTAACATCAGAGTTTAATGGTGGGCACAGTACAAGTATGTCTAACCACACAGTGCGCCGAACAATCCTAGCGATGGGGCTCCGTGGCCGACGACCCATGCATGTGCCAGTGTTAACACCACGACATCGGCAACTGTGAATGACATGGGCACGTGACCATCGGCAGTGCACGTTGGCGCAGTGACAGAGCGTTGCATGGCCTGATAAATCCCGACACATTCTTCATCATTCCTGTGGGAGGGCGCGAATCCGTCGTCTACCTCGACACCTGTACTGCTGGACGGATGGAAGCTGGCGGCTGCTCCATTAGGCTCTGGGGAACAATGACTTGGACACCCGTGGGTCCAGTGGAGCTCGTGCAAGGCACCATGATGGGCAAGGAGCATCGTACACTGGTTGTAGACCACGTACATCCTTTCATAACGATCATGTCTCCCGACGGCAGTTGCATTCTTCAGCAAGATAATGCGCCATCCCACAAGGCCATGAGTGAGATGCAACGACGTTACCCCCGGCGAAATGGTCTGGGAAACTTTCGGTCACTTCAGGTCACGGCTGCCAGTGATTCAGGGAATTCTGAAAGCACAACGGTACATCTCGCACATCTTACACCTTCAAATGTCACGTCTCGTTTGACAGTATATGTTATTTTTCAACAGCACAATGCTGGTCTGCACGTGGCACGTGTCGCTATGAACTGTTTGCAGGATGTTAAGCTAACCCACTGGCCAGCAAAATTCCCAGATCCGGCGTCGACAGGATATGTGTGCGACCAGCTCTGACTTCACCTCCATCTCAGTGTCAGTACCCAGAATATCAAGGACCAGTTACTACAGTCAGTCTCTGTTGGTCCGTCATGGACAGGGGACAACGGCTGGTTAATTAATTGTCAATGGCAATGAAATTCACCAACAGCCGTGTAACTTAAAATATTACTTTATTTTATTTTGCGGGTTACCAGTTTCAGCTTCTCACTACGCCATCTTCAGGTCCCTGCATAGTAAAAGAGTACACTTGTAGTGTATATCAAAGTGTACAAAGCAAGCTTACAGAAAGTGAAGGGGAATCACAACAGCGCTTAAAGCTTAAAAATAAAAGTAGTGGCATTAAACCAAATCTCTGTGCCCATCCAGCACAATGAACCAAAACATGTGTACATATTTGTTAATGGAGTTAAACCAAATCTCTGTGTACATCCAGCACATTAGACTAAAACCTGTGAACATATTTTTTAGTTCAAAAATGGCTCTGAGTACTATGGGACTCAACTTCTGAGGTCATTAGTCCCTTAGAACTTAGAACTAGTTAAACCTTACTAACCTAAGGACATCACACGCAACCATGCCCGAGGCAGGATTTGAACCTGCGACCGTAGCGGTCTCGCGGTTCCAGACTGCAGCGCCTAATTTTTTAGTCATAAAACTATTTACAAGAGAACATGCAAAAAACATTAAAAAGATCAAAACTAGACAGAATACATTCAGGAGCTCCGTAGAAACTAAGCTTGAATTTTTTATATATAAAATGAAATATTCTTTTTCATCATTACTGTAACTCAGTGATTTGTTTGGTTGAGGCATACAATATGTCACCTTAATGTGATCTCTTAGATCTTGGTTGCTTCTGCAACTCTTAGTATCCCGATTTATAGCAGTCTGTTCTCTTGGTAGGCAGCACGTTTTGATCAGTGACCATGTTTTCGGTTTCTTGTTATCTTATACAGTACTTTTACACTTGGCATAATGAACTGTTTCACTGCTTCCTTATGGTGGGAATTGGTGTTGTCTATTGTCAGCTACCACCTTTTAGTCTGTTGCATTTCTAGACCCAAATTAACACATTCCCCAGTTCGCTTGTGGGAATAGGTACGTCTTGATTGCATCTTAGTAGGATTAGGACCCAGATAGTTCATCAGCGTGTCAGCGTTGTCCTTATTTCTCCATACATCTTATGGGAAATGCTATGATGTTCTTACTAGAGACGCGTTTTGTTGTTCATGGAGTTTGACGTTGACCTGACGTTAATTATAAAATTTGTGAGTTTATGGACTACCACTGTGGGGCATAATCGGCTTGAGACTCTATACATATTTGGACTGGCAGTAACATTTTCTTCTACTGACTAGGCTACTTCGTTACTGCTGGCCTTGCTCTGAGTAATATTGTTCACCCCAGGAGTACTTTACAATGTGATTCCAGTTAACAAAGTCTTTTTCACTCACAATAGGTGCCCCTTTTGAGCGCAAATACGTTACTCGCTTTGTGGGTTTCAACTTTGATGATGTGGTAGTCTTCGACACTCACTTACCTTTTATCTTTTTCCGTACTAACGGTACCCATCGCGACGCAACATGCTATGTCTCATTATTTAGATGGGTTCGTTATCTATAGATAGGTTGTTAGGGTATTGCCTTACACTTCCAGGAAAATAGTATACATTCTCGGCTGAGAACTTAGAGGACTCTCCTTGGTTAAGTAGGATTTGAGATCCTTGTTGGTTTGTTTCACTGTGGTAATGCCGACCTGTTAACTGATACATAGAAAAACAAATGATATCTTTTTATTTCTGTTTGCTTTATAACCTAGGTCCACAAGGTATTTGGGAATATGATCAGCGTGCTCTTTGCATACTGTTTTTCTCTTAATACGACGACTGCCGTTGGGTTTTCGGTCAAGTTGTTCTTTTTTATGCTGTGACAACTAATTATATCACAAGTTGTGATAGTGCCTAGGCCGTAAGTATGCATACTATTGTACGTCATAGATTACTGTGTAACGTTTTACTTTAAATATGACAGATATTTATATATACTATGGGTTTCAACATCTGTAAGAATTTCGTAGGATTATAAAGACAACCTTTGTTTCAACGGAGCTCCTCATTGTGCACAATGTCTAGTTCTGATCTCTTTAAGGTTTTTCCATGTTCTCTTCTAAATCTTGCGTGCCTCAGCGATACAGATGACCGTACCGTAGTTGCAACCACAACGGAGGGGTATCTGTTGAGAGGCCAGACAAACATGTGGTTCCTGAAGAGGGGCAGCAGCCTTTTCAGTAGTTGCAGGGACAACAGTCTGGATGATTGACTGATCTGGCCTTGTAACATTAACCAAAACGGCCTTGCTGTGCTGGTACTGCGAACGGCTGAAAGCAAGGGGAAACTACAGCCGTGATTTTTCCCGAGGACATGCAGCTTTACTGTATGATTAAATGATGATGGCGTCCTCTTGGGTAAAATATTCCGGAGGTAAAATAGTCCCCCATTCGGATCTCCGGGCGGGGACAACTCAAGAGGACGTCGTTATCAGGAGAAAGAAAACTGGCATTCTACTGATCGGAGCGTGGAATGTCAGATCCCTTAATCGGGCAGGTAGGTCAGAAATTTTAAAAAGGGAAATGGATAGGTTAAAGTCAGATATAGTGGGAATTAGTGAAGTTCGGTGGCAGGAGGAACAAGACTTTTGGTCAGGTGATTACAGGGTTATAAATACAAAATCAAATAGGGGTAATGCAGGAGTAGGTTTAATAATGAATAAAAAATAGGAGTGCGGGTTAGCTACTACAAACAGCATAGAGAACGCATTATTGTGGCCAAGATAGACACAAAGCCCATGCCTACTACAGTAGTACAAGTTTATATGCCAACTAGCTCTGCAGATGATGAAGATATTGAAGAAATGTATGACGAGATAAAAGAAATTATTCAGGTAGTGAAGGGAGACGAAAATTTAATAGTCATGGGTGACTGGAATTCGTCAGTAGGAAAAGGGAGAGAAGGAAACATAGTAGGTGAATATGGATTGGGGGGAAAAAATGAAAGAGGAAGCCGCCTTGTAGAATTTTGCACAGAGCATAACTTAATCATAGCTAACACTTGGTTCAAGAATCATAAAAGAAGGTTGTATACCTGGAAGAATCCTGGAGATACTAAAAGGTATCAGATAGATTATATAATGGTAAAACAGAGATTTAGGATCCAGGTATTAAATTGTAAGACATTTCCAGGGGCAGATGTGGATTCTGACCACAATCTATTGGTTATGAACTGCAGATTGAAACTGAAGAAACTGCAAAAAGGTGGGAATTTAAGGAGATGGGACCTGGATAAACTGAAAGAACCAGAGGTTGTAGAGAGTTTCAGGGAGAGCATAAGGGAACAATTGACAGGAGTGGGGGAAAGAAATACAGTAGAAGAAGAATGGGTAGCTCTGAGGGATGAAGTAGTGAAGGCAGCAGAGGATCAAGTAGGTAAAAAGACGAGAGCTAGTAGAAATCCTTGGGTAACAGAAGAAATATTGAATTTAATTGATGAAAGGAGAAAATATAAAAATGCAGTAAATGAAGCAGGCAAAAAGGAATACAAACGTCTCAAAAATGAGATCGACAGGAAGTGAAAAATAGCTAAGCAGGGATGGCTAGAGAACAAATGTAAGGATGTAGAGGCTTGTCTCAGTAGGGGTAAGATAGATACTGCCTACAGGAAAATTAAAGAGACCTTTGGAGAGAAGAGAACCACTTGTATGAATATCAAGAGCTCAGATGGCAACCCAGTTCTAAGCAAAGAAGGGAAAGCAGAAAGGTAGAAGGAGTATATAGAGGGTTTATACAAGGGCGATGTACTTGAGGACGATATTATGGAAATGGAAGAGGATGTAGATGAAGATGAAATGGGAGATAAGATACTGCGTGAAGAGTTTGACAGAGCACTGAAAGACCTGAGTCGAAACAAGGCCCCAGGAGTAGACAACATTCCATTAGAACTGCTGATGGCCTTGGGAGAGCCAGTCATGACAAAACTCTACCATCTGGTGAGCAAGAAGTATGAGACAGCGAAATACCCACAGACTTCAAGAAGAATATAATAATTTCAATCCCAAAGAAAGCAGGTGTTGACAGATGTGAAAATTACCGAACTATCAGTTTAATAAGTCACAGCTGCAAAATACTAACGCGAATTCTTTACAGACGAATGGAAAAACTGGCAGAAGCGGACCTCGGGGAAGATCAGTTTGGATTCCGTAGAAATGTTGGAACACGTGAGGCAATACAAACTTTACGACTTATCTTAGAAGAAAGATTAAGAAAAGGCAAACCTACGTTTCTAGCATTTGTAGACTTAGAGAAAGCTTTTGACAACGTTAACTGGAATACTCTCTTTCAAATTCTGAAGGTGGCAGGGGTAAAATACAGGGAGCGAAAGGCTATTTACAATTTGTACAGAAACCAGATGGCAGTTATAAGAGTCGAGGGGCATGAAAGGGAAGCAGTGGTTGGGAAAGGAGTGAGACAGGGTTGTAGCCTCTCCCCGATGTTATTCAATCTGTATATTGAGCAAGCAGTAAAGGAAACAAAAGAAAAATTCGGAGTAGGTATTAAAATTCATGGAGAAGAAGTAAAAACTTTGAGGTTCGCCGATGACATTGTAAATCTGTCAGAGACAGCAAAGGACTTGGAAGAGCAGTTGATCGGAATAGACAGTGTTTTGAAAGGAGGATATAAGATGAACATCAACAAAAGCAAAACGAGGATAATGAAATGTAGTCGAATTAAGTCGGGTTATGCTGAGGGAATTAGATTAGGAAATGAGACGCTTAAAGTAGTAAAGGGGTTTTGCTATTTGGGGAACAAAATAACTGATGATGGTCGAAGTAGAGAGGATATAAAATGTAGACTGGCAATGGCAAGGAAAGCGTTTCTGAAGAAGAAAAATTTGTTATCATCGAGTATAGATTTAAGTGTCAGGAAGTAGTTTCTGAAAGTATTTGTATGGAGTGTAGCCATGTATGGAAGTGAAACATGGACGATAACCAGTTTGGACAAGAAGAGAATAGAAGCTTTCGAAATGTGGTGCTACAGAAGAATGCTGAAGATAAGGTGGGTAGATCACGTAACTAATGAGGAGGTATTGAATAGGATTGGGGAGAAGAGAAGTTTGTGGCACAACTTGACTAGAAGAAGGGATCGGTTGGTAGGACATGTTTTGAGGCATCAAGGGATCAAAAATTTAGCATTGGAGGGCAGCGTGGGGGGTAAAAATCGTAGAGGAAGACCAAGAGATCATTACACTAAGCAGATTCAGAAGGATGTAGGCTGCAGTAGGTACTGGGAGATGAAGAAGCTTGCACAGGATAGAGTAGCATGGAGAGCTGCATCAAACCAGTCTCAGGACTGAAGACCACAAGAACAACAACAACTTGTAAATCTGTAGTATTAAATAGTTTTATGACTAAAAAAATATGTAAACCGGTTTTAGTCTATTGTGCTGGATGTACACACAAATTTGGTTTAGTGCCACTACTTTCATTTTTAAGGTTTAAACGCTTTCTGTAAGCTTGCTTTGTACACATTGATGTACAGTATGTGTATAGTCTTATAATGCAGGGGCCTGAAGGTGGCACAATGAAATGCTGAAACTGGTAGCCTTGAAAATAAAATAAAATAACATCTTAAGTTTCACGGCTGTTGGTGAATTTCATTTACATTGGTGATTACTTCAGTTGTGGTCGAGATTGCCTCAGCGAAGGATACAGCGGCCTTACGACAACCTTCCTACCCGAATCAGTTTATGCATCCAGGCCAGAGTGGTCGCGACATCTTACTGGCAACTGGGACTGTAACGCCAAGTTCTTTGTGAATATGTCTCGATTTAGTAATCACTGAAGTAACATCGTTTATCTCTCAACCCGTGGAGTCTCATTTCGTTTCCTCATCTCCCTGTGGGTGCTTTACTTCTGTTGTTAGGCAGTGTATCTGTTGGACTTAAAGAACGTATGGACTGCTGCAGACAGAATAAATGGAACATATCCGTAGCGGCGACACACAGGACAAAGCAGGAACAAATAGCCTTACAGGGGGAGGTGGACAACGGCTGTTGTTCTCCAGTTACCAGCTTTACAGCATTGCTTGCCAGTTGATAGTGAGTCTTTGTGGCGAGTGAAACGTTGATGCTTCTTGGACCATTTACTTCATAAAAAGTAAGCATTTTTCATTATTCTTGTTTTTAATACACCTTAAATTAACAGCATTCCAATCCTTTAGTTTTTTCGTAAGTTAGATTGAGAGTAATCACGGAAGCTTACATTTCAGGGGTATATTGGTCTACCTGCATGCTGTCATGTTCCTCTTTGCGCTGTCGTCCAGCATGCTTGATGACGCGCTATGGTCATTTCTTCCTGTCGATTGGGAGAGATGACCATAACATCTTCGGGATACTTAGCCACCCCGTAAAACGTTCTTGTTTTTTTAGGTCTCACAGGAATTCATTTTTTTTTTACTGGTGCCAACTAAGTACCTTACCAAGATTGCTTCTGTTAAATGCAGGTGGAGAGAAGAAGGCTTATAAGTGCTATTAATGAAGTAAAGAATTATAGTCATTCAGTCAGAAAATTTTCTGTAGAAAACTAGTAGAGCGAAATATAAAAACCGGTTGTGATTCAAAAAATGCAGTAAGTCAAGGTTCCGGTTTGGGTTTAGCCAAGAGGAACGACTTGTGTGATTTCCTATAATTTCTTCTACAAAACTTATCTACAACAAGTAGTTCAATGAAAATGTGTTAAGATTATAGGATACTCTTTTAATACGATTTCATCTTGTCTGACTGGCCATGTGACCCTGGTACACGGTTTAGATGGCCAAGTGTTATATAATTTTAAAAATATCGTAGTTAGTTTCGAATTTGGTCTAACTTCGTAAACGAAATATAACTATGTCTTTTTATGACTATATAAAACAATATACGTAAATATGTCAGTGTTTTTTATGCTTTGATATTAGCATTTGAAGAAATCATGGGCATCTGTCCCCATTTTGCCTTATTAAAGACACAGCCGTCCTTCGGAAATCGAATACAATCTGAAAATTATGCACATAATCGGAAAATAAAAATAGGAGATGCTAGAAACATGAGCGACACACTCGACTAAAACAACCAAGGGAATAAGCTGTCGCTTAGCACTACTTCGAATGCAATTATGAAATAAAACGGAAGAGACCAGTGTCATGCTGGAAGCACCAAGTCTCTGGGTCAGCGTAACTTCACTGAAATAAGGATGTCACAATACCTAATGAACGGGAACGGCGGTTTGAATTTAAATAACGTTTGGGTCCCTGCGCTCAATTTATTATCACGCCGGCCGTCACATCCACCAATGCTGGGGCGCTACACTGAAGAGCCAAGTCTCTGGACAGCGTAACTTCACTGAAATAAGGATGTCACAATACCTAATGAACGGGAACGGTGGTTTCAATTTAAATAACGTTTGAGGCCCTGCGCTCAGACCGATGACCGTAGCAGTCTGGTCCCTTTTCTCCCACAAACCAACCAACGAACCAACCCTGTGCTCAATTTATTATCACGCCGGCCATCACATCCACCAATGCTGGGGCGCTACACTAAAGAGCCAAAGAAACTGTTACACTTGGCCAATATCGTGTAGCGTCCCCGAGAGCGCGCAGAAGTGCCGCAACGCGTCGTTGATGGACTCGAATCATGTCTGAAGTAGTGCTGGAGGGAACTGACACCATGAATTCTGCAGGGCTGTCCATAAATCCGTAAGAGTTCGAAGGGGTGAAGATCTCAACAGCACATTGTCAGGGATCCCAGGTATGCTCAACAATGTTCATGCATGGGCAGACTGGGGGCCAGTGGAATTGTTTAACCTCAGAAGAGTGTTCCTGGAGCCACTCTGTAGCAATTCTGGACGTGTGGGTTGTCACATAGTCCTTCTGGAATCGGCCAAGTCTGTCGGAATTCACAATAGACTTGGATGGATGCGGGTGATCACACAGGATACTTACGTACATGTCGCCTCTCAGAGCCGTATTTACACCTATCAGGGGTCCCATATCACTCCAACTGCACACGCTGCACATCATTACAAAGCCTCCACCAGCTTGAACAGACTACGATCTGAAACGAGACTCGTCCGATCAGGCAACATGTTTCCATAGATCAACAGTCCAGTGTCGGTGTTGGTGGGCCCAGGCGAGGCGTAAAGCTTTGTGTCGTGCAGTCATCAAGGGGACACGAGTGGGCCATCGACTCCTAAAGCCCATATCGAAGATGTTTCGTTGAACGGATCGTACTTGACATCTGTCGATGGCCCAGCTTTGAAATCTGGGGCAATTTGCGGACGGGTTGCACTTCTGTCACGTTGAACGATTCTCCTCAGTCGTCGTTGGTCCCATTGTGCAGGATTGTTTACCGGTCGCAGAGATGTCGGAGATTTGATGTTTTCACGGTACACTAGTGAAGTGGTAGTACGAGAAAATCGCCACTTCAATTCTACCTTGGAGATGCTGTGTCCCATCGCACTTGCGCCGACTGTAACACCACGTCCAAACTCATTTAAATATTGATAACGAGCCATTGTAGCGGCAGTAATCGATATAACAACTACGCGAGACACTTGTTGTGTTATATAGACGTTGCCAACCGCAGCGCCGTATTCTGACTGCGTACATATCTTTGAATCTGAATACGCATGCATATACCAGTTTCTTTGGCGCTTCGGTGTGTGTGTAAACTGAAGGTGGACGGGGAGAGAGGAAAGTGATTATTGACTTGCGGTGCATCAAGATATTACGCGGAATCCGCGGCGATGAGTGAAAATGTGGGCGAGACCGTATTCAAGCTCGGGATCTCCTTCTTATTAGGCGGTTGCATTAACCGCTGCGCCACTCAGACACAGCGTTTATCGTAAATGCGTGGACTACCTGGGCACGCTTCACGGCCGACTTACACTCCCACACAGCTCCGCCTGTCCGCAGTCCCTGTCCATGTCCGTGTCGTCCATGCTCGGTAGTTTCAGATTCCCGCAGGAAGTCGGACGTATTTGTGCATCGGCACTGAACAAGATGGATTCGTTGCCCATCTATGCGAATCAGTTATATGAATGCGTGGTATCTCTTCTTTCAGACACCACGCGTTCATATAAGAACTGGGGAACGCTGAGAGGACATCGGAGCGGGTCCTGTAAAAAAAAAAAAAAGAGAGAGAGAGAGAGAGAGAGAGAGCGAGAGAGAGAGAGAGAGAGAGCACCACGGACCAGAGGTGCAATGGGTGTAGGGACTTGAACTCACAATCAGCAGTTTATAACGGTGAGGTGAGGGACCAACAATAGCTCTAATTCTGGTTGAAGTTCAGGCAGTGCGTACATATAACAGCAGAACTCCCAGCACCCGTGGGTGGGTCGTCGAAATGTGCGTATAAAATAGATACAACTGTACACTGGTGAGCCATAACATCATGACCACCCGTTTAGTAGTTTGTTTGTCCGTCTTTGGAATGAAATACTGATTCTGACCCGATAGTTCATAAATTGCTCTGAGCACTATGGGAAAACATCTGAGGTCATCAGTCTCCTAGAACTTAGAACTACTTAAACCGAACTAACCTAAGGACATCGCACACATCCATGCCCGAGGCAGGATTCGAACCTGCTACCTTAGTGGTCGCGCGGTTTCAGACTTAAGCGCCTAGAACCGTTCGACCACAACGGCCGGTTGGACCCGATAGTTTTTTGAAGTTTGTGGAAGTACGTGGCATTAGACGTCTACGCACAGGTCATGCAATTTCCGTAAATAACGGGTCGATTTCCGTACGCGGTGATGCCGCAAGATAGCAACCCAGATGGATTCCATAAGATTTACATTGGACGAATTTGGTAGCTGAGACAACAACGTGAGTTCACTAAAGTGCTCCCCAAACCACTGTAGCTCGGTACTGTCTCCGTGACGTGGACAATTATACTGCAGACAGATATTATCGCCGTAGGGGAAGACACCAAGCATTAACTGATGTAGGTGGCTCTTAGGTGTCAGAGTGTCTTCGATTACTACCACAGGCTCCATGCAAGCGCAGGATAATGTCTCCGACAGTATATTTCTGTTCCCACAAGTCTGCGCCCGTGGCGCGCTGCACACTTCGAGCCGCCGTTCACCTCGATGACAGTCTTTATAGAGACGACCCTCGACGTAGTGTAGCAAAAATGTGTTTCATCCGAACAGTCGACACGCTTCCATTGATCGACGGTCCAATTCTGATGGTCTCGCGCCCACAGCAATCGTAATTAAGGATGTCCAAGGGTCAACATCTGAACACGTAGGGTTGGTCTGCTGCGGATATGTACGATGAACGGTGTGCACAGATCACGACCCTGCCTACTTTGCAGAGCAGACAATCTTCTAAACCCCACGTTGTGTGAAGAGTCGTGGACGTCCAACCATTTAGCACCAGGAGGTAGTTTCACTGCCCTACCTTTACGCAGATGCTCACGACAGCAGCACGTGAACATTAGACCAGCTTCACAGGCTCTGCGCAATAATACTCTGGCCTTTGTCCAAGTCGCTTATCTCAATGGATTTCCCCATTTTCAGCCTATATCTTCACTAGGGTGATTCCCCGTTCCTATCTGCTCCTCTTACACACTTTTGCCACCAGGCGGCATCCAACTTCGGAGTGGGTAGTGGTCATAATATTTTGCCTCATCAGTGTATGCGTGCAAGCACACCGTGAGTCAGTCACGCCGAGAAAACGTATCAGAGAGTTCACTTGTACTTTTGTTGCTGGAAATGTAGGTCTAAATAATAGATTTCACTGTATTAATGAGCAAATTTTGGAAAGAGAGCTCGCAAAGTCGCAGGCGCGGGTGGTAGCGCGTCTGTGGCTGCCCACGTGTATTCACATGTTGCGAGATCTGATCAAAAGATGTCGACACTGTCGAATAACTCATATGGAATAATGAAATATTCTACAGCGTTTAACGGCATACTCCAAATGAGCTGAGACATTTAAGGAGTATTAGGAACGCTAACTTGCCGTTGAAACAATGCACCCGCGATGTATGTAACACACAAGCACTGTGAATGGCTGTAGCGAAATTGTGAACTGTGAATTAGAACCAAAGCAACAATTAGTGCATCATGATAAGTTCGGCAGCTGACGCCAAGTCATTCAGAATGATCAACTCAGTGGTACTTGTTCACGCTGTGCACATGTGTCTAATGGAATCCTACGACCTCAGAATTTTGACAATAATTAATAGAAGATGAGTTTAAGTCAGAACATCAGATAATGGACGAGTTACTAGGAAACCGAATGGACGAGTAACTGGGAAACCGACATCATTTCAAGGTCGACGAAACCCAGCAGAGTCTGCCATTACCGGCGCAACACGTTAGTATCGAGCCACGAAATAAAATGCCTACATATTTTTATGCGTTTCTCAGATACAGAAGTTCAAAGTTACGCTAGTTGTACACGTAAAATACACACTTAAAATCCGGTATGAGGCGAAAACGTTGTCTATAAAGTGACGTAGCATAGAGAAATATGTCGTAAAGTGTCTCTGTTATCATCAGACAGGTACTGGGAACCCCATGTTTTAATTCTGAAGCCCGTGCAAAACTTTTATGCACGTCAAATCGGTTTGAGATTTAAAATTAGTTTGGCGTTATTTCATATTATATTAGTAAATTTTCAAAATTTTATTGACTCGTAAAGCTCGTTTCGTATTAGTGCCATGCCCAGCTGCTTCAGGGGAAATAAGGGAACCAGCGGAAATATACTCCTTACGGAGCGCAAAAAAGGCGAATATGCTCCTGTTTAAACGACTTTGGCTGAAAAGTGGGATACAAGCTGCTTCATACTACCTATTTCACCTCGTTTAAAAATTTTCCGAAGAGTTTTCGCATGCGTTATGAATCGCGCTTTTTTATGCTGAGAGAGGAGGTGGCAGTGGGAAAGACACGGAAAAGTAATAAATACTGGAAGACGATAGACAGTGGTTGTGGTATAGAAAGAGCGAAAGAGACAATTACAGTGTGAAAGAAAGAGAGGGACTCAGCGACAATGGAACATAGTTGACTGTGACAGCAGGATGTTAGGAAAAGAGTGAAGGAGATAGTGACATGAAGGGCGGGGGGGGGGGGGGGGGGGCTGCGAGGAATGAAGAGAAAGAGAACGTGGAAAAGTGTGAGAGCCAGGAATAATGAGAGACAAAATATATCACATTGACAATGAGGACGAGAGAGACATTGACGGCGAGAAGAGACGTAACAGTGCAAAGGAATGAATGAGATAGTAGCGGTAAGAGAGCAAGAGAGTAGTACACTACTGGCCATTAAAATTGCTACACCAACAAGAAATACAGATGATAAAGGGGTATGCATTGGACAAATATATTATACTAGAACTGACATGTGATTACATTTTCACGCAATTTGGGTGCATAGATCATGAGAAATCAGTACCCAGAACAATAACGGCCTAGTTACGCCTAGGCAGTGAGTAATGAGTAGTGACTGGCATATTGTGAGAACATTTTTTGTATCCAGAAATACCCGTACAGGACCTGGAAGTTGCGGTCGTGCATTATCTTGCTGAAATGTAGGGTTTCGCAGGGATCGAATGAAAGGTAGAGCCACGGGTCGTAACACATCTGAAATGCAACGTCCACTGTTCAATGTGCCGTCAGTGCGAACAAGAGGTGACCAAGACGTGTACCCAATGGCACCCCATACCATCACGCCAGGTGATACGCCAGTATGGCGATGACGAATACACGCTTCCAATGTGCGTTCACCGAGATCTCGCCAAACACGGATGGGACGATCATGATGCTGTAAACAGAACCTGGATTCATCCGAAAAAATCACGTTTTGCCATTCGTGCACCCAGGTTCGTCGTTGAGTACACCATCGCAGGCGCTCCTGTCTGTGATGCAGCGTCAAGGGTAACCGCAGCCACGGTCCCCGACCTGATAGTCCATGTTGCTGCAAACGCCGTCGAAATGTTCGTGCAGATGGTTGTTGTCTTGCAAACGTCCCCATCTGTTGACTCAGGGATCGAGACGTGGCTGCACGATCCGTTACAACCATGCGGATAAGATGCCTGTCATCTCGACTGCTAGTGATACGAGGCCATTGGGATCGAGCACGGCGTTCCGTATTACCCTCGTGAACCCACCGATTCCATATTCTGCTAACAGTCATTGGATTTAGACCAACGCGAGCAGCAATGTCGCGATACGATAAACCGCAATCGTGATAGGCTACAATCTGACCTTTTATCAAAGTCGGAAACGTGATGGTACGCATTTCTCCTCCTTACACGAGGCGTCCCAACAACGTTTCACTAGGCAACGCCGGTCAATGCTGTTTGTGTATGAGAAATCGGTTGGAAACTTTCGCCATGTCAGCACGTTGTGGGTATCGCCACCGGCGTCAACCTTGTGTGAATGCTCTGAAAGGCGAATCATTTGCATATCACAGCATCTTCTTCCTGTCGCTTAAATTTCGCGTCTTTAGCACGTCATCTTCGTGGTGTAGCAATTTTAATGGCCAGTAGTGTAGGACAGAACGAAAGAGACTGTAGCTCTGACACAGTAGACCGTGACAGGGAGACACATAGAGAGTGAGTGAGGATGGACAAGTAGGAGTGGATGGTTATGAGTGATGAAGTAGTGGGTGTGAGCGAGTTAGGGGAGCTTTTGGGAGTGAGAGGTGAATTGCATATTAAAAAGAGCGCGAGTATGTTCGCATGCCAAATTTTGTGGGACAAATTTGAAAAATGCTGAGGATGGTAGAGTGAGGCAGCTGGTACCCCAGTCGGTCAGTCTCATTTATACAGGCGCATATTCGCCTATTTTGTGCTTCGATATTAGCATTTTTCCGCTAGTAATATAATATGGTCATAAAGGAAAGCCAAGAAAGACAATACACAAGTGACGGAAAATAAACATTTTGTCCAGCTTCATGCAAGCACAGGATGCAGTCCATTCCTTTAATGCCGAAAGCCAAATCGCCAAGAGGATGTAGACAGATCGTGCAGCATGGTCAGGCCATTTTTGTGAATGTTTACTGTCACGTTATGTTATGCTACGTTAACCGGGAACCTGGAAACGATGGAGAGGCTCCGTCCCCGAAGCAGCCGCAGTGGTCCACAACCCCACAACAGGCTACAGCAGTCCACTTCACCCCTCCGCCGCCCCACGCCGAACCCAGGGTTATTGTGCGGTTCGGCCCCCGGTGGACCCCCCAGGGAACGTCTCACACCAGACGAGTGTAACCCCTATGTTTGCGTGGTAGAGTAATGGTGGTGTACGCGTACGTGGAGAACTTCTTTGCGCAGCAATCGCCGACATACTGTAGCTCAGGGCGAATAGGGGGAACCAGCAGGCATTTGCTGAGGCAGATGGAAAACCGCTTAAATACCATCCACAGACTGGCCGGCTCACCGGACCTCGACACAAATCCGCCGGGCGGATTCGTGCCGGGGACCAGGCGCTCCTTCACTGCTAGTCTCAAATATATAACATACATTGTCTTGTTATTGCGCAGAAATTTTCTGAATTAGGACTGTAGTCACAGACGCGTCCTGTCTTACATTCCATTTGAAGTTCAGTGACATCCGTATCTGCACTTCACAAGCCACTTTACGGTGTTTGTCTTTCACCCCCTTTCCTGTTCCATTCACGAAGTTAGTTAATAAGTTATTAGTGAGCTACATCTTCCGTACAACATCGTTCGATTCTTTTATCTAAACTGTGTGAGACTAGTGAGTTTACAACATAAGTATACATGTTTAGTGTTCAAATTAATGAACGTATTATTTTTAAGTCCCACGCAGCCATCCACAGTTGACAACTGGTTTCCGCCTGACCGGCTACCTGTTTTAAGTAGAGATTCGTCCATGGAACGGGAGAAGTTGTACAGAAAAAATGATTTTAGTTTAGATTTAAAACTTGCTTTGTTATCTGTCAGGCATTTTATATTTTTGGACAAATGACCAAAAAATATTTTTGCTGCCTCTGGACTCCTTTTTGAGTCACTGGCAGCTTCAGAAATGAGTAATAAAGGTCATTCTTTCCTCTAGTGTTGTGGATGTGAACATGGTGCATGAATTAAGATCATTGTCGGCGAAGCTCCGTACGACATTTAATTACTCCGATTTTCTGGTCGAGATCATTTGGCGGGACGAACGTGGCAGGAAGTATCATGTTGTTTGGACTCTCGTTGGAATTAGCGGTTTCCAAACTGTCAATAGTTAATCTTTTCACGATCCACAACGCCTCTCTTGTAGTGTCTGCGGCGGAAGGTTGTTCAGCATCTTTGTAAGGCTCTCGAACTGTCTGAACGATCTCATGACGAAACACGTCGGCCGGCCACTGTGGCCGAGCGGCTCTAGAGGCTTCAGTTTGGAACCGCGCAACCGCTGCGGTCGCAGGTTCGAATCCTGCCTCGGGAATGGATGTTTGTGATGGCCTTAGATTAGTTAGGTTTAAGTAGTTCTAAGTGCAGGGGACTGATGACCTCAGATGTTCCCCATTGTGCTTAGTGCCATTTTTGAACGAAACATGTCGCTCTTCTTTGGACCTTGTCTGTCTCCTCCATTAAAGCAATCTGGTAAGGGCTCCAAACTCATGAGCAATATTCAAGAACCGACTGAGCAGCGTTCTGTAAGACACTTGTTTCGTGGATGAAGTACAGTTTGTTAAGATTCTCCAGATAAATCTCAGTGTTGCATCTGCTTTTCCTATTATTTATTTTACGTGGTCACGGCACTGTACTTGACTTCTGACGGTTACTTTTAAGTATTTTACAGTAGGTACTGTTTAAAGCGACAGAACGAGTTGGTGCATTGGTCAGCACACTGGATTTGCATTCTGAAGGACGATGGTTCAAATCCGGCTCCGTCCGTCGTTATTCATGTTCTCCATCACTTCCCTAAATCGCCACAGGCAAATGCTGTGGTGGTTCCTTTGACAGAACACGCCTGATTAACCTGTCCATCCTCCACATAGTGCGAGACTGTGCTCCATCTCTAGTGACTTCGAAGTCGGTGGGGTGTTAAACCCAAATTTCCAGTCCTTCCTGATTGCAGTGATTTGTGTCCCTATAGTACAATCGTACTGTGGCAGACTTCTTCCAAATTTATGTTGAATTCGCTACATTCATTTAAGATGAGCGCCAACTGCCAGTCCCAGCAGGTCTTCCTGCACTGCACTACAGACTTCTACGTCTTTGGGGTAAACCTTTTTTATTTTTCGACATAGCCTACTTTTAGACTTATACACTTCGTCCAAAGTTGTTCTAATTTGTTGATCCCTTCCGAATAATAGGAATTGTCCAAGTCTGCAAAATAGCTATTAGTTGTTGTAATCACCACCTCGTTTGAATGAAATATTTGTCCTGCCAGCAGTTTCTTCAAATTGGGGATCAAACAGCTGTCTGAGGGAGCCAATTCTGGTGAATAGGGGATGTGAAACGAGTTGGAATCCTATTTCCATTAATTTTGCGACCACAACTGCTGAGGTGTGTGCTGGTGCATTGTTGTGATGGAAAAGGACTTTTTTGCGGTCCAATAACCGTCGTTTTTCTTGCAGCTCGGTTTTAAAACGGTCCAACAACGATGAATAATATGCACCTGTAATAGTTTTACCCTTTTCCAGATAGCCAATGAGGATTATCCCTTGCGAATCCCAAAAGACAGTCGCCATAACCTTTCCGTCCGAAGGAATGGTCTTCACCTTTTTTGGTGCAGATTCTCCCTTGATAACCCATTGTCTAGATTTGTTGTTTGGTCTCAGGAATATGGTACTATATCCATGTTTCATCCACAGTGACGATACGACGCTTGAAGTCCTGCGGATTCTTCCTGAACAGCTGCAAACCATCCTTGCAACACTTCACACGATTTCGCTTTTGGTCAAGCGTGAGAAATTGATGTGTTGGCAAATGTGCCAACACCTTGTAGATAGAGGAGGCCGAAATGCACGCTATCTAACGCAGACGGGCGTGAATTCTGGAACAGGATAAGTAGTGAATTCTAATAAGAAAAGTATGCAGCTCCTCGAATACTTAACTTTTATCTATCCTTGTTGAATACAGCGTTCTTGATCAGACATTTCATACGATAACTATCAAACTATGTAAGGCTAATGGCGCCTTGCTAGGTCGTAGCCATGGACTTAGCTGAAGGCTATTCTAACTATCTGCTCGGCTAATGAGCGATGCTTCGTCCGTGTAGTCGCTAGCAAAGTCGTCTGTACAACTGGGGCGAGTGCTATCTCGTATCTCGAGACCTGCCTTGTGGTGGCGCTCGGTCTGCGATCACACAGTGGCGACACGCGGGTCCGACATGTACTAAATGGACCGCGGCCGATTTAAGCTACCACCTAGCAAGTGTGGTGTCTGGCGGTGACACCACATTCCTCCCCCGCAAATCGGCGAACGGTCGTGTTATAAGGCTTCCGCCCACCGTGGGGAGGACCCCATGTTGACGTATGTGATGAGGTGTGGAGCCTAACAACAGGCGAGGCTGTGCCACCCGCACCCGGCCATTCGGTCCGAGGGGATCTAGGAAACGCCTGAAAACCTAGTCCAGGGTGCACGTCAACATGCGGTGTATGCGCCCGTAAAGAGACAGGAGGGGCCGAAGGGGCGACCTCCATTGCGTCGGGCTACCCGACGCGCGATGACGCCATGTGGTCCGGAGCGGGCAAGAGTTCCATGGCGGAGGACAGCTGGTCACGGGAAGCGATCGGCGGCGCGTGACCCGGGGAGGCGCTTGGCGGCTGCAGCGAAGCGTCGAATGCGGGCGGCGCCGGCGGGATAACAGGCGGCGGCGGCGGCTGCGGCGGCGCGTCGCCATGGGGCAAAATGGAAGGCATCGTCGGTAACACCTGGGGATGAGGCGAGCCAGTAGATGGGTCCCCAGGGCTCTGACCGGACGGCACCGTCGCTGAAAGCAGACGGGGAGCGGCAGAACCCGTGCGACGACAGAGGCGCAGCTGATTGAGATGCCGACGCACCTCACCAGAGGCCCCCAAAACCAAATACATCACGCGGCCGGGGCAGCGAAGAATGCGCCCTGCGAGCCAACGCTGTGAACCTCGATAGTTGCGATAAAATACAACGTCGCCTGGAGCAAAAGCAGGAGTCTGCCGCTCCACAGGAACCTGATGCGGCGGATGCAGCAAAGACATCAAGGTTCGATGAGGACGACCGTGGAGCAACTCAGCAGGTGAGCGACCATCTCGGGGCTGAGAGCGATACGAAGACAAAAAGAGCAACAAGGCGTCCTCTCGAGTATGCGACTCTTTCAACTTCAACATCTGTGACTTGAAAGTCCGGACCAATCGTTCAGCGGCACCGTTTGACTGAGGCGAAAACGGCGCGGATGTCAGATGTTGAATACCATTGGCCTGGCAGAATGACTGAAATTCTGTGGACATGAATTGTGGGCCATTGTCGGAAACAATAGTCTGCGGAAGACCTTCAATGCAAAAGATAGCAGACAACGCTTGGATGGTGGCAGAGGACGTCGTGGAAGACATCCAGACAACAAAAGGAAAATTACTGAAGGCATCTACCAGAACCAACCATCGAGCATTCCAGAATGGACCAGCAAAATCTATGTGCAAGCGTTGCCAAGGGGAAGTGGCGTTTGGCCATGCAAAGACTTGCCGCGGCGGTGCGGATTGTTGTTCGGCACACGCCATGCAAGAAGAACTCATATCCGTAATCGCAGCATCGATTCTGAACCAAGTACAGTGCTGACAAGTAAGTTGTTTCGTTCGCACTATACCCCAATGTCCTTGGTGAAGAAGCCGTAAAACAGAGGACTGTAACGAACGTGGGACCACGACTCTGGACTGATCATTATCAGAACGCAACAACAAAACACCACGTCGAACAAAAAGTCTCTCCTTGTGAGCAAAAAATCGGCGAACCGACGGATCCTCGATCTCAGACTTTGACAAGCGCCATTGCGTAGCAACAAAACGCAAAACGGGAGCAAGGACAGGGTCAGCAGCTGTGGCTGTAGCGACACGACGAAAATCAATCGGAAACGATTCGACCACTTCATCGGTTTCCGCATCAATGAACATGCAAGCAAGTTCGGAAGAATCGAATGCTTGGTCCTCAGCAACAGGCAATCGGGACAACGCATCGGCGTTTCCGTGCTTAGCAGTGGACTGATACAAGATATCGTAGTGGTACTGCGAGAGGAAAATAGACCAGCGAATGAATTTCTGCGCTGTACGCGGAGGTACAGGCTTGTTCGGATGAAAAAGCGATGTCAAAGGTTTGTGGTCTGTGATGATGGTAAAGTGACGACCATACAAGAAATCATGGAACTTAGTAACACCAAAGATGAGAGCCAAAGCTTCTTTCTCGATCTATGAATAATTTCTTTGCGCAGATGAGAGCAATTTGGACGCAAAGGCAATAGGGCGATCATGCGAGCCAACTTTGTGCGCAAGCACAGCACCGATCCCGAAATCCGATGCATCTACCATCAACAACAGGGGTTTCTGGGGATCGAATGGCGTAAGGCAAGTATTAGAAAGCAACGCCGATTTCAACTGGCGAAAGGCGCGTTCGCATTCCGTCGTCCAGACGAACGGAACACCCTTACAGCGTAAGCTATGAAGCGGAGCTGAAATAGAAGAGGCATTGCGCAGAAAGCGATGATGATAGTTAATTTTACCCAACACACTCTGTAGCTGCTTCATATTCTGTGGCGAAGGCAAATCTTGTATGGCACGGAGGTGCTCTGGACTCGGATGTATGCCTTGGGCATTGATGACATGGCCCAGGTATGGTACGTCACGAGCAAAAAACACACATTTGTCCTTCCCCAAGCGAAGACCATGTTGCGCAATACCTGAAATAATGTTCGTAGGTGTGCTAAATGCTCGTCTGCCGTCTTGCCGGAGATCACATTATCGTCCAGATAGTTCGCAGCAGTAGGGACCGACGCACAAATAGTTTGTAAATATTGCTGAAACAATGCAGGGGTGGATGCACACCCGAATGGCAGTCTTTTGAGTCGGTACAAACCAAGATGCGTGTTAACCACCAAGACGCGCTGGGATTCGACGTCCACTGGGATTTGCAAGTATGCATCTGCTAGGTCCAACTTCGAAAAGTATTTACCCGTGCACAGTTTATCAAAAAGATCTTCCGGGCGGGGTAAGGGAAAAGTTGCAATCACGAGTTGTGGATTCGCTGTTGCCTTGAAGTCCACACAAAGTCTCAGTTTTCTGGAAGGTTTTGGCAAAATTACTAAGGGTGAGGCCCAGAGAGAAGCTTGCACACGTTCAATTACACCCTGCGATTCTAAAACGTGTAATGTTCTTGCGACCTCATCACGCAAAGCGTGGGGAACATTGCGCGCTCGGAAAAATTTCGGTTGCGCGTTTACTTTCAGTTCCAAATGTGCTTCATAATTCTTAGCGCAACCAAGGCCCGGTGCAAAAATGTCTGCAATAGACAAGTTAAACAACTGAAATAAATCTAAACCGAACAAGTTCACTGCAGTAGAAGAATGAAGAACGTAAAATGACACAAGTTTTGTTTGTCCCCTGTATGTCGCAAGGCTGCACTGTCCTAACACAGGTATTTTCTGTCCTGCATATGTAGTTAGCTTAACATTTGCGGAACGCAATGGAGGTTTGCCCAGTTGTTTGTACGTGTCGTGATTGATCAATGAAACTGCAGCTCCGCTATCGAGCTGGAATGGTATGACCTTGCCATTAAAGTCCAAATCTACAAAAAGTTTATTGTCCTGCTGACGACAAGAGCGACTGTCTCGTGCAATTTGAACTGATACAGGTACAGAATCACTTACTAATTGACGTGATTTCCGGCGACGTCGACGCACACTTTTTGTGGGACGAACACAGTCACTGTTAGAGAAAGTATCTCTGGACAAAGTGGAATTAACTACATGAATGTCCATGGGCGAAGGTCCACGAGCCTGAGTATTCTTGGTTCGATTCCGGCGCGAAGCAAAGGGCCTGGAATGATTGAGAGTGTGATCTGAGCTTCTTCTGTCAAACACTTTGAACATGTCCTTTCCTATTACAGAAAAAGCAAATAGCTTGGCGTGACGGGCAATTTTCACGTGAATGTCTAGTAGCACACCGCGGGCATGATTTCACTGCATTTGTGTGCTGGCGCGGCACACCTGGTTTAGAGCGTGGCGGCAGCTGCGCAGACGTGTGCGAGGGCAGTTTACCGGGCCGCGCAGCGCGCCCGGCGGGCCGGTTAATGTTACACACGGCTGGCGAAGTTTCAAAAGATTCCTGAGCACAGTCAAGTGTGTCTTGCCTATCCAAGATGTCCAGCACTTGTTGAAGGGAGGGATTAACTAGTTTCAAAATTTGCTCCCGTATGCAAACATCAGAAACGTTCTGTGCAATTGCATCACGTACCATTGTATCTGAATAAGGGAGTCCACATTCGCACTCAAATGCACAATGCCTTGTAAGGCCTTGCAATGTTGTAACTCACTCCCTATTAGTCTGACCGGCCGTACGTTTTGTACGAAGGAAAGTATACCTTTTTGCAACTACATTAACTGTTTCTTTGAAATAGGCGTCCAATGCCGACAAAATTTCATCGTAGGACAGAGTTGCTACGTCGTGTCGGGGAAATAATTTCACTATCACACGGTACGTTTGGACGCCGACACAAGACAATAAATGAGGCTGCCGCTCGTTACCTTGAATTCTGTAGGTGGCGAGATGAAATCCAAACTGACGTGACCACTCAGTCCAGGTCTCTTGCTGTGCATCAAAATTGCGGAATGGCAGTGCAACTGCATGTTGTGGCTGCGGTAGTGGTGGAGCGGCGGCGGCCGCATCGGTTTGAATGGCATGTTGACCCTGGACGAGCTGTCCAACGGCATCCAATAACGCCTGCGTCCGCTGATTCTGCAAGCGATAAAATTCGGACAGTACATCTGGCGAAGCCATGACACAAATAAATGTAAGCAATTAGAAAGAACAAGACCCTTTCCGTTGCCTCGTCGCCAATGATGTGTTGGCAAATGTGCCAACACCTTGTAGATAGAGGAGACCGAAATGCACGCTATCTAACGCAGACGGGCGTGAATTCTGGAACAGGATAAGTAGTGAATTCTAATAAGAAAAGTATGCAGCTCCTCGAATACTTAACTTTTATCTATCCTTGTTGAATACAGCATTCTTGATCAGACATTTCATACGATAACTATCAAACTATGTAAGGCTAATGGCGCCTTGCTAGGTCATAGCCATGGATTTAGCTGAAGGCTATTCTAACTATCTGCTCGGCTAATGAGCGATGCTTCGTCCGTGTAGTCGCTAGCAAAGTCGTCTGTACAACTGGGGCGAGTGCTATCTCGTATCTCGAGACCTGCCTTGTGGTGGCGCTCGGTCTGCGATCACACAGTGGCGACACGCGGGTCCGACATGTACTAAATGGACCGCGGCCGATTTAAGCTACCACCTAGCAAGTGTGGTGTCTGGCGGTGACACCACAGAAATCGCGGAACCCAACTTGCGTGTAGCTTTCTCATGTCCAAATATTTATGCAAAATATTATGTATCCGTTCATTCGAGATGCCCACAGCACTAGCAATCTCACGCACCTTATCTCTTCAGTCATTCATCACCAAATCATGGATTTTATCAATGATTTCTGGAGTCATAACCTCCACAGGGCGTCCAGAACGTTTAGCATCATTGGTGCCCATATGGCTACTCTGAAAATTTTGAAACCACTTATAAACTGTTCCAATCGAAGGTGCAGAGTCACCGTAATGTTTATCAAGCTTCTCTTTAGTCTCCTGAGGCGTTTTGTCCTTCATAAAGTAATATTTAATCACTACACGAAATTCTTTTTCGTCCATTTTTTGACAATCACTCGACTTCCTTGATTCACGCGAATGCCAAACACAAAGATATAGACCAATATGGCTGAAACTTGATGTGCGTTCTTTCCAAAGATGCTACTAACTATACATGACCTCGATACGCGCCGGTGGGGCCATCTCTCGGACTTTGGACGGACTTTTCGAACGCTCCTCGGCCCCTCGTATACACTGTCCATCAGAGTACTGTGACCACCTGTCAGTAGTCTGAATAACCACCTTTAGCAGCGTGGACTGCTGCGAGACGTGACATGCAGGAAGAGAGTCAGTGAGGTCCTAGAAGGTAGCGACCAGTATGTGGAACTATTTCAACTCCAGTGCCGTGGCCAGCTCCGCTAGGGTTCTCGGTTGAGGATCCGTGGCGCACGTGAGATGGTCCCACAGATCCCCGATTGGGTTTAAATCCGGTTAATTTGCTGGCCGGGGGAGTACGGTAAATTTATCCTGGTGCTCTTTGAACCACACACGTACTCTGTGGGCTATGTGACACGTTGCATTGTCCTGCTGATAGATGCCTTCATACCGAGAAAAAATAAACTGCGACTAGGGGTGGACACGTCCCCAAGGATAGATGCATACGTATGTTCATCGATTGCGCCTTCCTGAAGACATCGTCTAAGGAATGCGATGAAAGTATTCTCCAGACCATAACGCTCTCTCCTCTGGCCTGCACCCCTCGGTCGAGAGTAGATGGGTGTTTGTTTTCAGTCGTTTCACACAGATGGAGCATAAAATGTGATTGATCTGAGAAGGCCACCTGTTGTCAATCAGTGGACAGCCAGTTGTGGTATTGGCGTGCATATTACAGTCTTCACCGCCGATGCACAGCAGTGGTGCGTGAACTAGAGCCTGCTGCGGAGGTGCATACGCAGCAACGTTCCCTGATCGATCGTCGAGGAGACACTGTTGCCAGTCCCTTGATTCACCTGGGCGGCGAGTTGTTGAGTTGTTCAACAGTTCCATGTCTATTCACCTGTACACATCTCCGCAGCCGTCGTTCATCCCTGGCATCTATCACATACACACGTGAGCCGTGCTGGCCCTGGTTTACGGGTTGGTTTAAACCTTGACTGTTACTCTGCAGTTATGCCGTAGTTCTTCCTCTTTCTACATGTGGCAGCAGTGGTGCGTATCGATATTCGCACCTTGTACTATCTTTGGTCTGGTGCTTATAGTTTCCGGTTACCCGGTGTGCAGTAGTCGGTCGGTTGGTGTGGATCAGCCAGGAAATCTCCGTGCGGCGCAGTGGGCCGGGCCTGCTGGTGGTCTCTACGCAGTGTCGCAGTGTGTGTGCTATGGGGTTCGTGGCTCACTGACCCAGGACATCAAAGTTGAGTGGTGATTTAATTACCGAAACCAGTCTGTTCACATTGTGCCGTTGGTTTTCGTGGTTGCCTGATGGGGGTATTCCCGTGAGCAACAGTGAGTGTTCGAGTTGGCGAAAGTTTGGCCACCGTCCGGTGGAGTTTAACTGTATTTTGGTTGTCTGACGTCCAAGTGCACCAGCGGAATTTTCTGCCTTGTGGCCGTTAGCGTTCCGGTTACCTGCCCAGGTTGCTGATGTAAAATTCAGGCAGTTTCCTTTCCTCACCGTGTTGTCACTGTCCAACACGTGTGTAGTTTTGACAGCTTATGCATACTTGGTTGTGGATGGCTACGCCTTTACGTTTTGGCTTTGGAGTTCCTTGTGTACTGGTCAGATGGAAAGCAAGTCGTCTTGTCGGTGGGTCCGTTGATTCTCTCTTGGTTGGGTTGCCGGCTGGTTGGATATAGTTGGGCCGACTACCTGTCTCCCCTAAGCGAACGTTAATATTTCGAGTGCAGACCGAACCCCGGAAGCTTCTGAGCGCCGCTGGCTGTACTGCCTTTCCTTATTGGTGTTTGATTGGGTACTTTAATGGATCATAGCCATTGGTTTGAACTTGTATGCTTTTAGTTGGGTTTTAAATAATGGGGCTTCAGCAGCTTTAAAATTCAAAAGTTCCTTACTTGTCAAATCTTGCATTGTTTGAGCCTTCAGCCTCATTTAAAATATTTTTTTGATAAAGCTTTGGGCCTTCTGCCTTTGGAAAATTTTCACTCTGCAGCGGAGTGTGCGCTGATGTGAAACTTCCTGGCAGATTAAAACTGTGTGCCAGACCGAGACCCGAACTCGGGACCTTCGCCTTAGCGGGCAAGCGCTCTACCATCTTTTTTTTTTTTTTTTTTTTTTTTTTTTAATCTCATTTTGTTCGTCTTAGTTCTTTGTATCTGCTCGGGGCGGACGTCGCAAGACACCCGTTTCAGTTCGCCGTTGATACATTTACTCAGTTTTTTTATTACAGAGGGCAGCAAACCCGACCGAACACGCTCAGTTACCGTGCCGGCGCATCTTATTTTGTTCTATATTGTTCGTTGATTTTGTTCGTGGCAGACGTCCGCTGACATTCGTTCATGTTGTTCGTTGATCCGTTCACTTAGTTTTTATTACAGAGGCTAGCTAAACCCTCTGACCGGACACGCTGAGCTACCGTGCCGGCGGTTTTTTTCATTTTGTTCGTTGCAGCTGCTCGGCGCTGACGTCGTAAGACATCCGTTTGAACTCGTTGTTGATCTATTATTACAGAGGGCGAGCAGCCCTCTGACCGAACACGCTGAGCTACCGTGCCGGCACTTCTGCCAGTATCTCGTCTCCTACCCTCCAAACTTTACAGAAGCTCTCCTGCGAACCTAGCAGAACTAGCACTCCTTAAAGAAAGGATATTACGGAGACATGGCTTAGCCACAGCCTGGTGAATGTTTCCAGAATGAGATTTTCACTCTGCAGTGGAGTATGCGTTGATGTGAAACTTCCTGGCAGATTAAAACTGTGTGCCGGACCGAGACTCGAACTCAGGTCCGAGTCTCGGTCCGGCACACAGTTTTAATCTGCCAGGAAGTTTCCTATTGTAGTTGTATTTTTAAATCATGCGCCTTGAGCCGTTTTAAAATTAAAATTCCTTACTTGTCAAGTCTTAGATTGTTTGGGCCTTCAGCCTCATTTGAAATATTATTTGAGGATGAAACCCTGCGCTTTCTGCCTTTTGAAAATTTATTGTGGTTGTGTTTTATATGATGGGCCTTCAGCCGTTTTAAAAATTAAAGTAGTTGTGCCCTTAAGCCATACGATTGTGTGACATATTCAGTCGACAATTAAGCCGAAAATTTGCGCTGTAATGTTTGGGCAACAAAATAAAGTGATATGTGTTCGACAGCCGCTCATTTTTGGCCTTTCCACAACTCCAACTACCTGTTCTGTCCTGCGGGTTTAACCAGGCGTTTCAATACGAAATGGCAGTGCCTGTGTTGTGAAGGAGTACGATGCTGTGTTCCTTCGGATGTGCGTGGGCGTGTTGGTTTTCAGACGTTTCACGCTGGTGGATCTGAAGAGGCCACCTGTCGGCAGTCAGTGGACTTACAGTTGCGGTATCGGCGTGCGAACTCCAGCCTTCGTCGCTAATGGACAGCGGTCAGGGTGTGAAACAGCCGCTGCATGTTGGCACCTGTCACGTACGCCAGTCGTTCACGACAGTTGCGTCCGCCCCCGGTAGCTGAATGGTCAGCGCAACAGGCTCTCAATCCTAAGGGCCCGGGAGCGATTTCCCGCTGGGTCGGAGTTTTACTCTGCTCAGGGACTGCGTGTTGTGTTGTTCTAACCGTCATCATTTCATCCCCATCGACGCGCAAGTCGCCGAAGTGGCGTCAAGTCGAAAGACTTGCACCAGGGAGGCCCTCGTCACAGGACATTATTATTACCACAGTTGCCTCGGCGCCGATTTTGGATAGCACCGTTTTACCGCGCACAGTCTGACGGCACGCTAATCGTTTGCGAATTTAGTCGTTTCCGAAATGCTTCCACCCTTGACCCGATAGCAATGATCATGCCCTTTTGGACGTCAGATAAATCGCTCCGTGTCCCCATTACGGCAGCGACTGCACTGTTTTCAGCGTCCCCACGACACGCTTTATATACCCTCCACAGCTAGTGCTGCCACCTGCTGTCTGTAGGTGGCTAGTACCCGTTCACGTCGAACAAAGATTAGATTAGATTAGATTAGATTAATACTAGTTCCATGGATCATGAATACGATATTTCGTAATGATGTGGAACGAGTCGAATTTTCCAATGCATGACATAATTAGGTTAATTTAACAACATACTTAAGTTAATATAACAACTTTATTTTTTTGTGTTTTTTTGTTTTTCTTTATTTTTTATTTTTTTAATATTTCTGTTTTTTTTCTTAATTTATATCTAAAAATTCCTCTATGGAGTAGAAGGAGTTGTCATTCAGAAATTCTTTTAATTTCTTCTTAAATACTTGTTGGTTATCTGTCAGACTTTTGATACTATTTGGTAAGTGACCAAAGACTTTAGTGCCAGTATAATTCACCCCTTTCTGTGCCAAAGTTAGATTTAATCTTGAATAGTGAAGATCGTCCTTTCTCCTAGTATTGTAGTTATGCACACTGCTATTACTTTTGAATTGGGTTTGGTTGTTAATAACAAATTTCATAAGAGAGTATATATACTGAGAAGCTACTGTGAATATCCCTAGATCCTTAAATAAATGTCTGCAGGAAGATCTTGGGTGGACTCCAGCTATTATTCTGATTACACGCTTTTGTGCAATAAATACTTTATTCCTCAGTGATGAATTACCCCAAAATATTATGCCATATGAAAGCAATGAGTGAAAATAGGCGTAGTAAGCTAATTTACTAAGATGTTTATCACCAAAATTTGCAATGACCCTTATTGCATAAGTAGCTGATCTCAAACGTTTCAGCAGATCATCAATGTGTTTCTTCCAATTTAATCTCTCATCAATGGACATACCTAAAAATTTGGAATATTCTACCTTAGCTATATGCTTCTGATTAAGGTCTATATTTATTAATGGCGTCATACCATTCACTGTACGGAACTGTATGTACTGTGTCTTATCAAAATTCAGAGAGAGTCCGTTTACAAGGAACCACTTAGTAATTTTCTGAAAGACAGTATTGGCAATTTCATCAGTTAATTCTTGTTTCTCAGGTGTGATTACTATACTTGTATCATCAGCGAAGAGAACTAACTTTGCCTCTTCATGAATATAGAATGGCAAGTCATTAATATATAATAAGAACAACAAAGGACCCAAGACTGACCCTTGTGGAACCCCATTCTTGATAGTCCCCCAGTTTGAGGAATGTGCTGATCTTTGCATGTTACGAGAACTACTTATTTCAACTTTCTGCACTCTTCCAGTTAGGTACGAATTAAACCATTTGTGCACTGTCCCACTCATGCCACAATACTTGAGCTTGTCTAGCAGAATTTCATGATTTACACAATCAAAAGCCTTTGAGAGATCACAAAAAATCCCGATGGGTGGTGTTCGGTTATTCAGATCATTCAAAATTTGACTGGTGAAAGCATATATGGCATTTTCTGTTGAAAAACCTTTCTGGAAACCAAACTGACATTTTGTTAGTACTTCATTTTTACAGATATGTGAAGCTACTCTTGAATACATTACTTTCTCAAAAATTTTGGATAAAGCTGTTAGAAGGGAGATTGGACGGTAATTGTTGATATCAGATCTATCCCCCTTTTTATGCAAAGGTATAACAATAGCATATTTCAGTCTATCAGGGAAAATGCCCTGTTCCAGAGAGCTATTACACAGGTGGCTGAGAATCTTACTTATCTGTTGAGAACAAGCTTTTAGTATTTTGCTGGAAATGCCATCAATTCCATGTGAGTTTTTGCTTTTAAGCAAGTTTATTATTTTCCTAATTTCAGAGGGAGAAGTGGGTGAGATTTCAATTGTATCAAATTGCATAGGTATGGCCTCTTCCATTAACAGCCTAGCATCTTCTAATGAACACCTGGATCCTACTATATCCACAACATTTAGAAAATGATTATTAAAAATATTTTCAACTTCTGACTTTTTGTTCATAAAGTTTTCATTCAATTTGATGGTAATACTGTCTTCCTCTGCTCTTGGTTGACCTGTTTCTCTTTTAATAATATTCCAAATTGTTTTAATTTTATTATCAGAGTTGCTGATTTCAGACATGATACACATATTCCTGGATTTTTTAATAACTTTTCTTAATATAACACAGTAGTTTTTATAATTTTTGATAGTTTCTGGGTCACTACTCTTTCTTGCTGTCAGATACATTTCCCTTTTCCGGTTACAAGATATTTTTATACCCTTAGTAAGCCGTGGTTTGTTACAAGGTTTCTTACGAGTATATTTAACTATTTTCTTGGGGAAGCAGTTTTCAAATGCATTTACAAAAATGTCATGAAATAAATTATATTTTAAATTGGCATCAGGTTCACGGTACACCTCATCCCAGTCTAACTGCTGTAGGCTTTCCCTGAAATTTGCAATTGTTAAATTGTTGACTGAACGTACTACTTTGGAGGACTGTTTAGTATTGCGGAATGGAGCTATGTCATACACTCCTGGAAATTGAAATAAGAACACCGTGAATTCATTGTCCCAGGAAGGGGAAACTTTATTGACACATTCCTGGGGTCAGATACATCACATGATCACACTGACAGAACCACAGGCACATAGACACAGGCAACAGAGCATGCACAATGTCGGCACTAGTACAGTGTATATCCACCTTTCGCAGCAATGCAGGCTGCTATTCTCCCATGGAGACGATCGCAGAGATGCTGGATGTAGTCCTGTGGAACGGCTTGCCATGCCATTTCCACCTGGCGCCTCAGCTGGACCAGCGTTCGTGCTGGACGTGCAGACCGCGTGAGACGACGCTTCATCCAGTCCCAAACATGCTCAATGGGGGACAGATCCGGAGATCTTGCTGGCCAGGGTAGTTGACTTACACCTTCTAGATCACGTTGGGTGGCACGGGATACATGCGGACGTGCATTGTCCTGTTGGAACAGCAAGTTCCCTTGCCGGTCTAGGAATGGTAGAACGATGGGTTCGATGACGGTTTGGATGTACCGTGCACTATTCAGTGTCCCCTCGACGATCACCAGTGGTGTACGGCCAGTGTAGGAGATCGCTCCCCACACCATGATGCCGGGTGTTGGCCCTGTGTGCTTCGGTCGTATGCAGTCCTGATTGTGGCGCTCACCTGCACGGCGCCAAACACGCATACGACCATCATTGGCACCAAGGCAGAAGCGACTCTCATCGCTGAAGACGACACGTCTCCATTCGTCCCTCCATTCACGCCTGTCGCGACACCACTGGAGGCGGGCTGCACGATGTTGGGGCGTGAGCGAAAGACGGTCTAACGGTGTGCGGGACCGTAGCCCAGCTTCATGGAGACGGTTGCGAATGGTCCTCGCTGATACCCCAGGAGCAACAGTGTCCCTAATTTGCTGGGAAGTGGCGGTGCGGTCCCCTACGGCACTGCGTAGGATCCTACGGTCTTGGCGTGCATCCGTGCGTCGCTGCGGTCCGGTCCCAGGTCGACGGGCACGTGCACCTTCCGCCGACCACTGGCGACAACATCGATGTACTGTGGAGACCTCACGCCCCACGTGTTGAGCAATTCGGCGGTACGTCCACCCGGCCTCCCGCATGCCCACTATACGCCCTCGCTCAAAGTCCGTCAACTGCACATACGGTTCACGTCCACGCTGTCGCGGCATGCTACCAGTGTTAAAGACTGCGATGGAGCTCCGTATGCCACGGCAAACTGGCTGACACTGACGGCGGCGGTGCACAAATGCTGCGCAGCTAGCGCCATTCGACGGCCAACACCGCGGTTCCTGGTGTGTCCGCTGTGCCGTGCGTGTGATCATTGCTTGTACAGCCCTCTCGCAGTGTCCGGAGCAAGTATGGTGGGTCTGACACACCGGTGTCAATGTGTTCTTTTTTCCATTTCCAGGAGTGTATATTGTAACTAGCTGTGCACCATGATCGGAAAGACCATTCTCAACAGGCTGAGCATTTATCTGGTTAAACTTATCTTGGTCTATAAAGAAGTTATCTATCAGTGAGCTGCTATCCTTTACCACCCGAGTAGGAAAATCAATAACGGGTGTCAAATTGAAAGAACCGAGTAATACTTCAAGGTCATTTTTCCTATTACCCTCTTTCAGAGAATCTACATTGAAGTCCCCACAAATAATAATTTGCTTCCCCCTGTCTGACAGATAGCACAACAAGGAGTCCAAATTTTTCAGAAATAGATGAAAATTTCCTGATGGGGACCTATATACAGTTACAATTATAAATGTGCCTTTATTTAATTTAAGCTCACAGGCACATGCTTCTATATGTTTCTCTACACAAAACTTTTTTGTTTCTATACTTTTTGCACAATGATAACTTTTGACATATATGGCAACTCCTCCTTTCTCCATATTTTCTCTCATTACATGTGCAGAGAGCTTATAACCACTTACATTTACCTTATCCATATCAGTAACAATGTGATGCTCAGACAGGCATAGTATATCTATTTCATTCTCAGCTTCTAAATCTTCCAAACAAACCAGAAGCTCATCTACTTTATTCTTTAAACTCCCAATATTTTGATGAAATATACTTACATTATTTTTAATTATACTTTTATGAGAACCTTTCCTTATTCTAACATTTGCAGTACTCTCCTGTCTGAGTTTCTCATTGTGCTTAGGCCTAGTTCCTATACCAGTGGTCACATGGTGTTCAGAGAGGCAGATTATGTCAATTGGGTTGGGTGACTTTAGTTCATCAATGCAATTACCTAGGACTGAGATACAACTTGGTGGAGATAAAATTTCTGGTGATTGGTGAAAATTTATAATTGATAGCTGTGATTGGTGATCCAATGTGCTAGAATTGTGCTGTTGAATTTCTTTCCTAAACTGAAGATTTGTTTCAATCCTGACCTCTCGTAGAACTTGACATCTTTCTGTCTTACCTATCCTAAAAAAGGTGCTGCTCCAACACCTGTAACCACTGGTATTTTACCATTCATGGCAGTGCCTCCCCCCCTTAAATTTCCTGCTATTACCCCAGCCAGTTTCCCCTTCCCTTTCCTGTTGAGATGTAGGCCGTGCCTGGTATAGTCCCACCTACTGAGATAATCAACAGGAACCACACCAATATGAGCCCCCGCACCCGACACAAGCAGCCGTTCCAACTCCAAATTAACTCTCCCAACAGAAGAGTTCAAATGAGGCCGGTCATGTCGTCTCAGGACAGATACAAATTCAACATTGGTGTGTCTCGATGCCGACGCAATCTTTACCAGGTCACACTCTATACTGTACCCAGGATCTCTGTCGATGCTGTTCCCTGGCCCTCCCACAATAACCACGGTGTCTTCCCTGGTAAATCCTTTACAGAGTGAACCTAAATCCTCTGTCACCTGATCCAGACTAGCACTTGGTTTGAAAAAATTTGTGACCTGGTATTCTGGTCCTAATTCCTACTGCAGAAGTTGGCCTACACCTCTGGCATGAGAACTGCCTAACAACAAAACTTTCTTCCTTTTCGATGACTTTCCTACATTCTTTTTCAATTTCCTATTGAAAGTTTGTTGTGTCCTGTCTACACCTACCTCTGCTTGAGGCTCATCAGTTTCTAACTGAAGCAACAGGTCAAACTTATTTTTGACATTCACCACAAAACTGTCAGACTTAGTTCTAGGCCTGTTCCTTCTGCTACCTGTTGCCACTTCCCACCTCTCTTTGCCCTTCTCCCTCCTTAACCTGTCCAGATCTTCCCTAGCCTGATCTAGCTCAGCCTGAAGGGTAGCAATTTTCCCCTCCTGTTCCACTATCTTCCTATCTCTGCTGCAAATCCTACATAACCACTGATGAGCCTGATCCACTTTCCCAACACCCACGCCACTGCAGTCCCCCCAGTGAAAAAAACTACTGCATCCATCACACCAAACCCCGGAACTAACAATTCTACGGCAAGTCAGGCACTTCTCACTCATGGCAAAAAATAATACTTTAGCTAGAATAAATCAATTAAATTACCGAAAATCAAAAAAAGACGTTACAAGAATTAAGCCTATTCACAAATGTATATAAGCAAGTTTCTGATTTAAAATTCCGCTGGTTTTCTGAGATATGTATTAAAACAACGAAGGTATACGCTATTTATTATATATTTCACTCGATGGAATGAAAAAAGGGCAATTAAATGAGATACTTTAACTTTGATTCTCCAAAAACGTTACGAGAATAGGCCTATAAACAAATGTATATAGGCAAGTTTCTGATATAAAGTTACGCTGTTTTTCTGAAATCTGTATTAAAACAGTGAAGTTATACGCTATTTACGGTAGTTTACTTATTTGTTACCGAGAAACTAGTTAAATTACCTTGAAACAAGAAACAAACACGTTTACAAAATTTAAGCCTAAGCACGACTTCGCGAAGTTACGATCTTTTCGTGTTTTCTGAAAAAATACGCAAATAAAAGTCAAACCTTTAACGGCAAGACTAAACGATACACTAATGCACGTATTTAATTTGTTGTCAGCGTTAAACTAAATTATATTTCTGTCTAAATCACTTAACTTTCTGGAAATGGTTTCTGGCGTCACTTACTCGGCGGCCATCTTGGAACACTCAGTGATCACATTTATGTGACTAGACTGTGCAAATTGTAAATACACTCACGTTCAGAAAAAACGGAACACCTTGAACGACTATTCACAGGACGTGTATATTAGTATGTTCTGCAGAAATGATTAGCATTTCAGTCACCTCGGTTCACCATCTGTCCTGCCGCCTAGTACATACAGTGTCCGCCATGGGCCCTCATGACCTATTCCATGCGCGGTAGCATCGACGCCTATTAGATGCGAATGCCGTCCTGTGGTATAGCTATTCACGCTGTATTCACCTGGTTCCACAGTCCATCTGTGATGGTTTGCACTGGGTCACAGAGCTGCTGCACCCGTCGTTTCATCATATTCAACAAATTTTCAATTGGCGACAAGTCTGGTGATCTGGCGGGCCAGGGCATGCTTGACATCCTGTGACACCAAGACGGCACGTGTTCGTGCAGCAATATGTCGTCGTGCATTGTCTTGCTGAAAAATGGCATCTAGGGAGTTTTAGCAGCAATGGTACGGCTACGGGTCGCAGGATGTCATTCGCGTCGGTCACACTGGTCACAGTGCCCTGGACACGCACCACCTGTGGTTTTCCTCAGAAGCACCCCGCACCATGAGGACTTGAGCTGACACTGTGTGACATGTGCGAACGTAGTCAGTGTGATGTCGCTCCCCCTGTCTGCGGTGAACCGAAATGCGGCTATCATTTTCAAACAAACGAGCTCGACGTCCCCAGCAAGATCTTCATTACGCTGTTGATTTAGCAACAACCGTTCCATGTCCAGGTCGGCTCCAGGTTGTCTGCGTCTCTCCTGAGCCTGGAATGCAGAGATACACACCTGACGCACAATCATTTGGTAACTGGTGGTTCAGCACCTTCGGCACAGGGACTGTGTATGGACTGGTCCTCTATACGCCAGTGGTCCTCTATACGCCAGTGGCCAACTGTATAGTGTCAGTTATCCGTATGTACGAAGGCCACGCTGACGTGTACACTGTGTTCCCATAGTCCGGCCGTGATCACACGAAGGCCTATAAAACTGGAGCAGACAGGCCTCGTCTGCTCCCCAGGACCTTTGATTAAGCCACTTCAATTGTTTAGTGTCTTTTGGCCCCTTGCCTTTAGATCCTTAAAGTAACTACGACAGTTTAGAGTGAAAAATAAGGTCCATAAATCTCACAGAGTATTTAAAAGAAAGATAGTGTCCCACATACGTAAGTCGCGTGAATTCAAGATACGACGAGAACGATTAAAATGAACACACAAATACACTTCTCTGCAGAAAATTTAAATTAGTGTTTGCAACCCACTCCTCCTAACTCCTCACTGTAAGTTGCAGCTGACGACCCGCTGTTGCGGTATTGGAAGAAGAGCATAAGATCGCAAAAATGTCCACAAATAAGGAGAACTGCACAGAACTCCGAGCTGCCGACGTGATCTCTTAATGGTTATCGTAAAATGAGTAACACTTAAAACACTGCCCTGGGAAACACCGCTGTTCTGCGCAAAGCTATATGACACTACGGCACCGACACTGTACCTAAAAAGGACGTCTTGAGAGAAATTAAGGCGGGGAGATGGTCGCAAAAGTCCCATTTGTGTAGCTGGCTGAGAATATAGCGCCTCCAGGTAATGTCGCATGTCTTGGTTGGGTGGTTGATTTAGGAAGGGACCAAGCAGGGAGGACATCAGCCCCATCGGATGGGAAAGGAATTCGCCTGTGCCCTTTCAAAAGAACCATCCCGGCATTTGCCTGAAGCGAGTTAGGGAAATCACGGAAAACCTAATTCAGGATGGTCGGATGCGAGTTTGAACCATCGTCCTCCCGAATGCAAGTCAGTCTGCTAACCACTGCGCCACCTCGCTTCGTCGTATGTACTACTGATGTCGTCTGGAACAATCTACTCTCTCCTCCACAAATCGTAGTTTGGTCGGTTACGGAAACGAACACATTCCTGTTCAAGGGAAGGGAACGATGGAAGTCTACTCATGACGAGAGCGATTTCGTATTTGGCAGTAGACTGCGCGATGTTGGAGGACAGTTTTGGTCTTGATGCATTCATGGTCTTTGGGTTTCGCATTCAAGGAACATCTTATTTCCGACTGTTCCTTTGCAGGAACTGGACGATCTCTGACGTGTGTTTGGTCCCCTCTTTTCTCTAGGTTTAGGCGCGGGAAAGGATTTCGACGCATGCATCAAGCCTCAAACCGACGGCCATGCGTAAATTTTATCTTGTTCGACCAATTACTTCCTCCCTGAGAACGGCAATCAAGGAAAAATCAGATAGGTGTGCACAGCCTGTATATCACTGAACCAGTCACCTCTAGTCAATGGCCGACACCATTGGTTGTCATTCGCAAACCGCAAGGGGCGATTCCTTTGTATAGTTTCAAATCCACCATTAGCGCTCAGTCAGTAGTGGATTCTTATCCGATTCTGTGGACCGACGAAATCCTTGGAAAAATGGCGGACGGGGAATGTTTTTCAAAAACTGATTTGGTGGTGGCATGCCTACACCTTCGTCTGTAACCCGCTTCCCAACATATTACATTTATCGACGCCGCATTTGGATTATACCATTACATGTGCTTGCCTTTTATCATTGCAAC
The DNA here is from genome assembly GCF_021461385.2 of Schistocerca piceifrons. NCBI lineage: Eukaryota > Metazoa > Arthropoda > Insecta > Orthoptera > Acrididae > Schistocerca > Schistocerca piceifrons. The sequence continues at coordinate 478,981,552 of NC_060145.1, read as the reverse complement.
TGCCCCTGCTACTTTTCAGTGATTCTTAGAACACTTAATAAGTGATGTCTGCTGCTGTGATGTTGATGATAATGTCTGGTTAGTGGGGCACTCAACTGCACGGTCATCAGCGCCCCTACAAAGTCGCCGTTTTTTCACAGTCCAATTTTTTTCACAGTCCAACGTAGCCACTGTCACGAATGATGAGAACGATGATGAAATGAAAAAAAATGGCTCTGAGCACTATGGGACTACTTAAACCTAACTAACCTAAGGACGTCACACACACCCATGCCCAAGGCAGGATTCGAACTTGCGACCGTAGCAGTCGCACGGTTCCGGACTGCGCGCCTAGAACCACGAGACCACCGATGAAATGAAGAAGACAGCACAAACACCTAATCCCTGGGTAGAGGAAATCCCCAACACGCCCGGGAATCGAACCTGGGACCCCGTGATCCAGATGTAGTAACGCTAGCCACTAGCCGCGAGCTGCGGACGTCTGCTGTTGTTTAAACTACCTAGATAACATTCTCGTCAAGGCTTCTCACAGCAGCTGTATCGTGACAACCTTTGGCCTCTTTTTCTCTAAGTTACAGGAGTCAGGTCTTAAGTGCAACCTGCAGAAGTCAAAGATTTTCAGGTGTAAGTAAAATATGTGGGCCATCTTCTGTTGAAGGATTGTGGCCATCGTACACAGCATCATCTAGCGGCTATTGTTAACATCCCTAAGCCACAAACCGTGAAAAACGCGAAGCATTTTTGGGAAAGTCGGTTACTACTAAAAATGTATCTCAAATGTTGTGGTTGTCATTCATCTCGTAAACAACTTGTGGAGAAATGTGTTCCTTTTGTTTGATCGGTGGACTGCGACAAGGCATACACGCAAGTCAGTTCGTGGTTATAGTGTTCCCTGTGTCTTGGTGCCTTTGCACCAGGTAAACAGCTGGCTCTACAGTATGGACTTGGGGCGGTTTCCTCTCACAGGGAAGCTGATGGATCTGAACAACCTCAGGCATATGCCTCAAAGACGTTGACAGTTGCTCAACGCTATTACTTCGACATAGAAGTGTTAGCGATTGTTCACATGGGCTGCAAATTCCGCATTTCTCTTATGGAAACAGATTCCAAAAAATGGCTCAAATGGGTCTGAGCACTATGGGACTTAACAGCTGAGGTCATCAGTCCCCTAGAACTTAGAACTACTTAAACCTAACTAACCTAAGGACATCACACACATCCATGCCCTAGGCAGGATTCGAACCTGCGACCGTAGCGGTCGCACGGTTCCAGACTGAGGCGCCTAGAACCGCTCGGCCACTCCGGCCGGCAACAGATTCCATGTCATCACCTATGACTGGCCATAAACCGCTTTTGGAACTTTTCAGCCCCCTTCCTCGTCTTTCTGATGGGACCAAACAAAGATGTCAGTAGTATGCTTTATTTTTCTACTGAGTATCGGTATGAAATTCACTATTGTCGCACTGCTAGTCGTGTCAATGCAGACACACTGTCGTGCTTACCCATTGGTCCTGACACAGAAATCGACAAAACTGATGTTGTGTGTTTCCAAATCGATCATCATTTGCAGCAGGCATTGGATAGGCATTTGGAACGACGTCTTCTCATGTCTGCACCATTTCACCCTCCATCGAATGTTGAGGCAGAACATATAGTGCGTTCATTTAAGACGTAATTAACAAAGTGCTTGGCAGACTCACTTGCTGATACAGTATTGCCTCTATTCCTAAGCACCTAGAGGAAAACAGTGCTGAGCGGCTGCAGCCCAGCGGAGGTTCTCTGTAGCTTATAACCCTGGTCATGGCTGCTCCTGCTGTGGCCTACACCACGGTGGCTCGGATACACTGTGAACCATCCTGCCTCGGCTCTCATCTTAGGTCGGCGGCCGGGATGGGCATCAGCTACAATTCATGAGGCACACAGGTGGGGAATGTTCACTGTGGATGCTGGGAGGGTGTTTCTCTCCTGCCATCGCAATCATCTGTGCCTTAGGTGGGGCAACAACCCGCACACTGTCACATCTGACACTGTCAGGGGCCCCTCCTCCAGTCGCTACCTCTTTCCATGGGTGGGGCACCTTGGAGGCTCCTTCTCTGGATGTGCCAGTGGGGGTCGAAAACTTTGAGATGGAGTTACTGCCCATCCCAGACCCTCAATCGGTGGCTGCCTGGACGCTGTCTGGTCCTCAAAGCACCAGGAGGACGTTCTCGTATCTCCACTGCACGGTCCACAGAGCACCCATTTGTAGTGTCGTCACCATCGCCAGTGCACCATCGTCTGGGCCACTTCAGTTTCACCCCGTCAGGCTGGAGACAGATGACAGCCAATCCCTGTGAGCGCGAGCCTCTTCAGATGCTGGAGGGCCGATTGAAGCGAACACTGACACCCTGCATTTGCCACTGCACCGCTGCCATCACTGCTGTAGTCGTTGATGAGTCACCTGGGCGGAGGGAGTGGATTCCACGTTCCTGGCGATCTCCCGCCAGCAGCGATCCTGTCGGTGTAGCCCTCATCTTCGCCTGTGGCTCCGGATCCGCGTAAGAGGGGAGGGATGTGGTGGCGCGCCCACTCAATGGGCCACCACAGCATTATACCCGGCGCCAGTGGTGGCTGGGCGAAGCAAGTGTGTCACTGTCCCCTGCAGCCATAGGCCTAGCTGATGAATGCAAACACGTCGGGCCACTACCAGCAGGGCCTCGTCCGCTTGCGCCTTCTCCACTGTATGCAAACTTTCGCGAATCAGATTAGTCCATGATAGTGACCCTTTAGTTGTCAGTGATAGGACTCTATTCTTGCACAGTTAATAGTTGTATAATTGTTTCTGCAAATTTTCATTATTTGGCAGGCAGTTAACAGCTGACGTAACTTTTGTGCATGTGATAGTTGGAAATAAATAGTTTAGATACAGCACTGTCTACAACCTCACCCTATCTCCCTTTTAAGTACTCTGGGAGGTCTCTGGGCCTTATTTTTGACTCAAAACTGTCGTGGTTATCTCAAGAACCTGAAGGCAAGAGCCCAGAAGACACTGAACATATCGATGTATCTTAGCCACAGCTCCTGTGGAGCAGACAGTGTGTGTCTGCTCCAGTTTTATAGGATCTTAGTGTATCGTGGCTAGACTGTGTATGTGTCAGTGAGGCCTCCTCACATGAAGATAATTGATGCTGTACACTATGAGGGCAATCAGCTAGCCACAGGCGCGTACAGGACCAGCCTGTGCCCAGTCTGTGATGAGGCTGGTGAACTACCATTTACCATGTCACAGTGACTCGGTGCGTCAGGTGTGTGCGTTCCTCACTACTCCCATTTCACTGGTATACCATACCACCGCTCGTCCAGCTACGGAACAGCACTTTGCCAATCGTCCATGGGCAATGAGGCTGTTTGGGATATTCGTGAAGTGTATGGTGGAATCCCTTGGTGTGGAGCATGTGCAAGCTCAAATCCTGGGTTTTAAGTGACAGCCACCCTGATTACTGCAAATGCCCAGAGTTATTTTGGTTTTAGTGTAGCAAATGAGAGACTGCACTCCTGCTTCTGCTTTTAATGGAATAATATCCGAAATTTTAAGTGAGTGCCGCTATTGTGCAGCTGTATTCATCGATGGGTATAAACGGGGCATGTATGTTGGTAGCTCAGTTGGTTTTCTCTGTCATGTCCTCAAGATTCGATTTGTTCCAGAATTCACTGTGGTCGATGCCAGATTATCCGCTACCTCGAGGGCGCTGTATTAGATGAGATGTGCCACGGCTGCTCAATTCTTCGTGTGTTCCCACTTCCCTGAGTGCCCTTCAGTCTGTGCAATGCTTGTACCCAGACGATAGTCAAGATATCCAGGATTCCATTCTGCAGCTACAAAAGCTATGGAAGGATGTGTCAGGCTGCTGGGTACCAGGGGATATGGTTGTTATGCGGAATGAAAGGCTGTATGTAGCAGCCAAGGCCGCCTTGATCGGTGTGCCATCTCCCAATCGTCTCGCTGTTGAGGTACTGCCACTGGGAAGATGAGTGGCTGGAAGTGACAGACAATAAGCTCCGTCCAGTAGAACCCACAATGCAGCTGTGGTGCACTTCCTTCCAGAGACGCAGGCTCACTCGTCTTCGCATAGACCACAGACCTACGACGCATAGCTTCTTGCTCCAACGAGAGGATCTTCCGATGTGTGCTGCTTGTGGCGTACAGATCACTGTGCCCCACATTTTATTAGACTATGTTTTATTTTCAGACCGTACGGCCGACGGATCTGCCCTCTATTTTAAACAAAGTTAAAACGTATGTGGTGAGAGTTTTAAGGCCTTTTGATTTGTCCCTCTGGTGTCATAAAATTTTGGGGAGATGTCTTTATGGTGTTAACAGGATGGCTCTCCCATGTTTTTGTGAGTGACATTTCCCTGAGCCTTTCTTTTAGCTCTTCTGTGGTTTCATTTCTGTTTTAATCTTTCACCCTTCCCTGTTGTAGCAAGGCCTGTGAAATGGAGTGATCATGTGGGTCAACTCAAGTGAGATTGTGGTGAGTGGGTGAGTGTCACTTTATAGGTTTCCTCCTAACTATTTGACAACATTTTTTGTCATTTTTATCCACATTCACTGTTTTTAATATGTGTAAGGGCGCTTATAACCATAAGCTCAAAACACACACATATTAATGCAAACCGACGATCTAGCAAGGAAACAAACAAACCTGTAACAACCAGCTAAGGATGAATTTGTATGGAATCTGAAACCGGTCGTGCTTTGGTTCAAATAATCCTTTTTAAATCATACTTGTGGATGGTTGCCGTTTCAGTGATTAACCTTACTGTACTACAGCCATGACTGTCAAAACATCAATTTTCGACAAAATAGCGATGTTCCGTAATTCTTCAACAGATTGACGTCATCGATCTACTTATATACCTACAATAATACGCTCCTGTCCGAGGATCTTTCGTGAGAAAGCGCCTTTTTTTCCAATCGCTAGGTACCCTTCGTTTCTCCAGTGCCTGTAAGCTAAAATAACATAGGCCAGCTGAGCTGATGGAGCAGCTGAGCCAGTATTGTTGCAGTTGCTCGGTAACGTCATCCACCGGTTTCCCGCCTTCTGCCGAGCCGAGCACACGTCGAAGCAGTCCGATTACCGCCTATCGAATAGCAGCAGCAGTAGAAGCAGCAGCGGAAGCTGACACTGAAGTTGCGCTCTCGAACAGCCGTCGCAGCAGTAGCGCCTGTCAACCAACAGCAGCAGAAGTCGTCGCTTCTAGAAATGTTTTCGACTTGGTTCTACGCTCTCTTCCTGAGGCCCGCTACGAGGGTAATGTATGGCAGAGCGACCTGTTACATTCTTATGTACTGTGATAATACATGCAACAAACGTCGTAAATATTATGTCCATTGTGACGTAGTATCAATGTGGATTTCTTCAACGTAATAGACAGAAACTGTGAGTAAAAGAATGAAATAACAATGTCAAAAAGCAAAACGTTTCGGACTACGTATATTGTTCTGGTACCACGCGTCGCGGAATTTGAATCCCCGCCGGACGTCATGGACGTCGAGGACCCCTAGAGGTCTCTGCACCATCGCGCCGTACGCTGTGGCGGCGCGCGCCTCCTGGCCCGCATTTATTGTGAGGTGGCACCACAGTGGAACACGTGGTTCCAGCGGCCAATAGCGGCGCCCCCGATAGAGTATTTAAGCGCCTGCCTCTCACTCATCCAGAACTCCAAACCTATGCCCTTCCTGTCAACTACATCTGTCTGATGACCTCCTTCCTCTTCCGCCACCCCTCCTATGTTACCATCCATAATGCCAATTCCCACATCTTCTACCCCTCTGCAGGTGTGCCCCAGGGCTCTGTCCTCTCCCCCCTCCTCTACCTCCTGTACACGGCAGATATGCTGCAGTATGCTGATGACACCGCATTCCTCGCCCTCGCTCCTACCCTCCAACGGTCCCAACGCGTTCTCCAGAATCACCTTGACCTTCCTGCCACATGGTGTAACCAGTGGCTCCTGCAAATCAATCCTTACAAGACCCAGGAAATCATCGTAGACCTCCCCAATCCTTCGAGCTCCTGGATTTGTCCCTTACCATCTGTGCCCGTCCTGTCCACCTCTCCCCCACCCTCACCTACCTTGGCCTCACCATTGACCATCACCTCACCTGGATCCCTCATCTCTGCTCCATCCAATCCAAAGCTCACAACCACCTCCGACTCCTCAAACTCCTTTCTGGCCGGACATGGGGTTTGCACCCCTCTACCATCCTCCACACCTACTTAATCCATCCCCTCCTCTGTTATGCCAGTCCCGCCTGGATATCTGCCCCCCCCCCCCCCCCCGAAATTCTATGAGTCCCTCCAGATCCTTGAGCGTCATGCACTCCACCTCACCTTCCATATATGCCTCCCATCCCCCACACTGATCCTCTGTGACCTTATTCCTTTCCCCTGTTCCTTGAACATATCCACATACTCTACACCTCCCGCCGCCTTGATCCCCCTCACCCCCTGGTTCCTCCTCTCCTCTCCCATCCCCACCCCCTGCCATGCCTTCACCGTTGTGTCCCCCCTACTCTCCATCTCTACACCCTACATCTCCTTTCCCAAGGTGGCTTCCATCAACTCCCCCTCCCAGATGATGCCCTCTCTCCCTCCATTTATCCCTCCTATCAACTCTGATCCTCACCCCCCTCCTTTCCTCTGTCCTTTTCCCTGGGCTCCCTCTTCCCCTCCCCCTTCCATCCTGTTCTCTCCCCACCTAACCTCTCCCTACCTCCATTCTCCCCCTTCCCCTCGAGTCCTTTTGTATTCCCCATCCTCTGCTTTCCCCACTCCCTGTCGTGTCTGCCCAGCACCCGCCCCCTCTCCTCTTATGAGTACTCGTCCTCCATTGGCTCCTTTCCCCACTCTCCACCACTTCGTTTTTTCCTCTCCTTCCCCCCTTTCCTTTACCGTCATCTGTCCAGGTCCCCCCTTGGCCCTTGGCTGTGGTATTTCGTATTTGAGAATTTTTTTAGTGAAGTGTTCAAGTGAATGTTCAGTGTTGTTTCGTCTTTCCAAAGTGTTGCAAACAGAAACCATGCTGTCGTAGAGTGTGAATTTTATGTCTTTTGCGAATAGAAACCAGACTGTCGCCGTGTTTTTTAATTATCTGTCTGTTATTTTACCTGTCTGCTTCATATGTATTTTATTAGCATCATCATCCCTTTGTTCTATGTTTTAAATAAAGTTTCACAATTTTTTCGCCATGTTACCCTTTAAGTCTCCGATTTTATAGCCCGTTTTTATTATTTATGATCTTCAACTTTTTAATAGAAAGTCTGTTGGCTGAAGAGCGGCATACTAAGCTGCTGCCAGCCCGTCCCCTTCGGGGAGAAACAAAACTCAATAAAGAAAAAAAAAAAAAAAAAACTCAGCCAGCGAGTCTAATCGTTGCGTGAGTCTTGACATATCCCCTCGACAACAGATAGCGTGTTTACCGTTCTTTGTTTTCAGTACTAGTCTTGGATTCGTTCGGTCGTCTCTGTCACTCCGTTGCTTCTTGCGTGTTGTCGTCGTAAGGTCTCTCTACATCGCCCGTCGTTGTTTCGTGTCCGTCCTTTCCGTTCGTTTCTTTGTTCGCGGGCCGCTCTCCGTTTGGTCCCCCGCGGTTTCTCGTCCACCCCGCGACCGTTCCGGTAGCGGCTACAACAGGTTACAACAATTGTAATGAAAGCCATAGTTTTGAGAACGAAAAAGGAATGGCTTACATTGCAATAAACGTAATCCGAAACGCTCGCTTTGCGAATTTTCTTTTACTCACTCCAGGTAGGTAGATAAATATAAATAATATAGGAATAAACAGATTGCTACTTACTGTAAAAAAGACGTCAAGTTGCAGACAGGCACATTTAAAAGACTCACATAGGTTTCGGACCCAGCCTTCATCAGTAAAGGACGCACACGCACACACACACACACACACACACACACACACAAGCAAGCAAGCACACCTCTCGCACATATGACCGCCAACTCCGGCGTCTCGGGCCGGAATGCAAAAGATAATTTTATTGCGAATTTACAAATACTGTTGACGAACTGTTGGATACTAAATCGAATCTAAAAGAGAACTGTAGCTACCAATATCTGTTAAAAACGGCAAACATACGTATTAATTTTCTCAAGATGCAGCATATGTAACTGTGTAACCTTCCCTCTTCTTCCTCCTATCTTTTATTGGCTCATATATGTTAATACGCAATCTCGTGATTTGACATTAGGCATTATTCTACAAGTAATTTAGGCCCGATTTGACTATTCTATCAGATTTGTTACAGTGTCTTACTCTACCCAGATTATTGTTTCAACGCAACAGATAACGCTAGCCTACTATCAACAAGTTCCACTACAGCCGATACAGAGGGGGGGCTACGATATGGTTCGTCCATGATATGCTTTATTGATTAACTCAGATACTACGCAAAATTAAAGCTCAAAAAAGTTAACTCTTTCTATCCTTTTACCAAATATGAGAATGATTTTAAGGTGGCACATAGGGAAATGTTATCTAATCAACATGAGATCTGACTCGGTAACAAAATTAGATTTTTATTGTATCAAACTTCAATGTCACATGATCATTCGAATATTACGTTCGGTAAGCAAGCTATTAAAAAGGATCTTTCACAAATCAAATTGAATACCAATCATAATAATAAAGAAAAACTGATAATGACGCCGTAAAGTGTATCAGCAATCGTACATTGGTCTCCTACGTTAATGAAATGGTTGCCACACTATTATGACCCAAGATGTGAGCTTATTTAATGAAGTATGGGTGCCATGCATACCGAGCACATTCAAGACTCTACACTACATACTCTGCAAGCAAATGCTAAGTTTTGCTGGCTAATGAAGACGTGGGACAGGCTGTGCAACAAGAGAGGCGGAGTGGCTGTGCAAGTCGTGTTGTCAGAATGTTCCAGAATTATTCCTGCCCCCACAAAAGACACAGCAAAGTAACATTAATGAAGATTCTCTTCCAAATAAGCCCCAAAATAGTGGATCTGGTATGACAAAAACAAATCCGTCGTCTTCCAGGTAAACGGCTCCTTGGCAACAGTACTGCGGGACAGAGACAAACTCGCGGCTGCTCCATTACACTCTGGGGAACATTCACGTGGCCAATCATAGGTCCAGTCGAGCTCGCGTAAGGCACCATGACGGCCAAGGAGTATCGTACTCTGGTTGCAGACCAAGTACACCCTTCCATGACGTTCATGGCATTTTGCAACACGGTAATGCGCCCTGCCACGAGGCCAGGGGAGTGACAGAGTGATTCGAGAAACACAGTGGAGAGTTCCAGTGGATGTGCTTGCCCCCAACTCGCCTCATCTGAACCCAGTAACTGCGATCTCTAGTCGTGCCTAAGGTCAAAGAAATTCCACGTTTGAAAGCGCTGGACATCTTGGCGGATTAGCAAGCCCACGCCCACACTTTTTCGCGTGTGAATAGGAAAGGTACAGAAATGATATGTAGATGCAATTCAATGTCTGCAATCTTGAGTGCAGAGTTACTGAGCTAACAGCGAACTACACATAAAGAATACACGGATGTGAAATCTCTAATGAAGGTTAGAGTTCTTATATTCGTTGCGGTCTTCAGTTCTAAGATTGTCCATAGGCACTGCAACCTATATCCATTTCCACCTGCTTACTGTAGTCAACACTTAAATCTCCCTCTAGAACTTTTACTCTTCACAGCAACCTCCATTATCAATTTGACAATTCCTTGACGTCTGAAGTTGTGTACCATCAATCGATATCATCGTTTAGTGCAATAACTTTCTTCTCTCCCCACTGATATTCAATTGCGCCAATTTAATTATGCGACGTACGTATCTCATCTTCAGTATTCTTCTGTAGCTCCAAATTTCAAAAGCTTCTGTTCTCTTCTTGTCTCATGTCAGTACAAGATTACATTCCATACACATACTTTCAGAAGACACTTCCCAAAATTTAAATTTATAGATGATGTGAGGAAGTTCCCTTTTTCAGAAATGTTCTTCTTGCTAATTCCAGCTGGTATTTTATATCCTTATACCTCAGCCATCGCAATTTTTCTGCACTAATGACAAAACTCATCTACTACTTTTGGTGTGTCATTTCCTTAATTTCTCTCCTTGTCTCTCCCCACCGCCATCCATTGAACGACATTCCACTTGTGGTGTCACCGGCAGACACCACATTTGCTAGGTGATAGCCTTTAAATCGGCCGCGGTCCGTTAGTATACGTCGGACCCGCGTGTCGCCACTATCAGTGATTGCAGACCCAGCGCCGCCACACGGCAGGTCTAGTCTAGAGAGACTCCCTAGCACTCGCCCCAGTTGTACAGCCGACTTTGCTAGCGATGGTTCACTGTCTACATACGCTCTCATTTGCCGAGACTACAGTTTAGCATAGCCTTCAGCTACGTCATTTGCTACGACCTAGCAAGGCACCATATTCAGTTACTATTCTGAACAGATAATATTGTGAATCATGTACCGTGAAGAGCGACGTTAATCATTAATGGATTAAAGTTAAGTGTCAACTATTTTCGTCCGCTTTCTGAATTCTAATTCCTTGTCATGTTCCAGACCTCACGTCAGTATAGTCCTTCCCTCCTCACGCCAGCCTGCGTGAGCTAAAACGCGTGCATTTCGGCCTCCTCTAGTAACACGGTGTTAACACTTCTGCCGACACAACACCATTACCCTCGTTTTAGTTTCATAGATGTTCATATTGTAACCTTTCATAGTTGTAGCTATTAGGAGTAATGTGTTTTTAATTTGGCTTAGTACCTGTAAGTACATGTGGCAAGAGTAAGCCATTACTCCTTCCTCCCCCCTGCGCAGCACGTCAGGTGTTGAAGTCTGGATGTGTGGATGCAAAACGTTAAGTCCATATAGACATGCGTAGTCCACATTACTTGTGTAGTTACGAGCATGGAGAAACCATGAAGTAGTAAATTATGTAACATGTTTACAGGAGGACTGTTAGACACAGATAAAAAAACAGCTGAAATACTGTAGTGGGTACATATTAAGGTACCAATGATCACATTGTCTGCACTCCTATTCCTAATAAACATGCTCCGTAAGCACTGTGTGGTGCAAGACAGAGCGGATTCATTAACTCTCCTAATTACTTTGCCGTTTCTGACGGAACTCTAGTGTTATCGGCTAACCTCAAAGTTTTCTTTTCCTTGAACGTTAATTCCCTTTCCGAACTTCTCAGCTATTTCCTTCATAGCTCGCTCAATGTACAGACTCAGATACATCGAGGATAGGCTACAATTTGGTTTCACCTCCATTTCAATTACTGCTTTCTTGCGCTTTGGCTCTTATAACTGCAGGATGGTTTCTGTACAAACTGGAGAGAACCATTGAGTCGTCGATATTAATCCCTTCTAACAGCACAATATGTTTTCATCACCACTTTTTAGCCCATTTGGGGAAGAGAAGTGGTGTAGTGCTTGTCAAACATGAGTCCAACAGCGTGTAGCATTATGTTCGAAACCTCTTCGCTTTGTCTCTCGGAAAGACTATTAGACTTTAACGTCCCGCCGACAGCGAGGTCATTAGAGACGGAGCTCAAGCACAGAATACGCAAGAGTGGGGAAGAATATCGGCCATGACCTTTCCAAAAGAACCATCTGAACATTTGCATAAAGTTGTTTAGGGAAATGACACAAAACCGAAATCTGCGTGGCTGGGTGGCGATCTAAACCGTGATCTTACCGAATGCGAGTCCAGCGTGCTAAGTGTTGTGTACGATTTCGTACACAATGATAAGGAGAGCTGGGTGGCAGAACGGAGTGATAGCAGTCGTCGTAGGAAAGCTGGACAGGAACAGAAATGATCAGTGAACAAGTTATCACAGTCAACAGAAGATTTACTTAACTAGTACTTCTCCAAGTGTAAGAAGATTCGTTACAAATAACACTGTACTGAGCACGATGGACGGTGTTAGGGCCGTGAGTAGGTGGCGTCTGCATAGCCTCACATAGAAGACGCTCCGAGTGGCTGCGAGTGGTCCGTCTGGCTGCAGCCGGCCCTTCTGTATCGCGTCCTCGTAGTCCAGAACCTGTGGAAGTGTGGCTCAGTGGGCGTGCACCATTGAGTCCGCCGTATCCTGCATGAACGCTATCGACGTCTGATGGAAACTTGCAAATCGTGATGCCAATTTCGACGCCTTTGAGGTGGTACTGGTACGCGATACCACATTAACCACTGCGCTACCTGTCTCGGAATGTGTCTAGATGTGGCACTTATAGTGACTCCCTATAGTGATTCCTAAGGCAGCTGGGTTGGTTCAACTGGAGAGAGGGACACAGTGCCTACTACAGTGTCTCAGTGTGAGTTGTGTATCGACTCGTGCTACACCTTGTGTTTAGATTGCATTGGTTTTCCTTTTCTTCCCCTGACATGTTAGTTTGATATGTTGTCTGTCATTAAGTGGCTGCTTGGTTGTCTTTTCCCTCTGCTATCGATATCGACGTTTCGCTTCCGGGAAACTGCTATGGAGGAAGTGAGGTCTTTGACCGGTGGTAACTTCGTGTGGCGGCGCGGAAGTAGGGGCGTTGTGCGCTTGTAGAGAGTGTGGTGGACACGGGAGGGCAGTGTGGCTCGCCAGCGCGGACCAGGCGTGGTCGGTTGCACCGAGTAGCCACGTGATGTATGTCGGTTGTGTTTAACGTGCGGGTCGAGTTGACGGAAGAGCTCCCCGCGCGTTGGTTTTATACACAATCGCCCCACGAGTAGTTGCTGGTCATTTCACCTTGGTGGGACGTTAACAAGCTTCTTTAAGTCCTCCGTTTCAACACTGGAGTTTAAAAGGGAGACACTTAACATGAAGGAGTGGTCATTACCCCTCAACGTTGCAGAGAAGACGTGAACTCCGGTGACGGAGCGTGTTGTCGCGTGACCGTGACGTGTTGGGTACACTGGCGACGCGTGCGCGGTCGGATGTGTGGATCCTTGCCATCGGAGGTCGTGTACTGCCTGTTCGAGCATAATTGCAAGTTAAGTTAGTGGAAGGTTTAATCATTAAGTAATAAGCTTGGGTAACCAGTGTCTCTTCTGCCTTGTGGCCTCCGGCGATTGCGTGTCCTGCCCCCGGCACCGGTGTAACTGAAGACAGTGATCTTTCCTCCTCCTCTCGTTACTGCCCGATGGGTGGTGTAGTCTTGGCAGTTTAATTGTTTAGCTGTTGTGTCGTGTGTTATGAGTAAATCCATGCTTCTTGTTGGTTGATCATGGGGTCGCTCATTCAGGACTGTGTGATGTAATGTTTCCTTGCACGAGGTTAGCTCTAATTCTGTCAGCAAGTTAAGCTATCTTATTACAAGTTTTCGCTCGCTAGAAGTCGGTGCAGTGACCAGCCCGAGAGTGGCAATTGTGATTGCGGGCGTATTTAAGTTGGTCAGTATTCTGCCTAGCCTGAGCATCCCTGAGTGGGTGATTTGTGGCCGCCTTACACGGGTCCGTCATATCTGTTATGTTCTAGTGATATTCCAGGACACTTTTGTTTAAAATTTTTTTTTTAAATTCCTCCATGCCTTTATTGCCGTTAATCGTGTGCTTGCTGAGACCTTTGATTTTTTTAATGGCGGTGTTGGTAGCTTCACTACCTCACCGTACTTTATTAATAAAGTTCTGTATTTATTTCAGTAGCCTGTTTACTAATGTTCTTTAAATTTTTTAAACTGTTGTATTGCTATAAATTACTTGATTGCCATTAGCGGCGTGTTTTGAAAGGCTGTTATTGCCGTACTGTTAGCTTCTGTGTTTTTGTTTTTAATTTAAACTGTTGTATTGCTATAAATGACCTGATTGCCGTTAGCGGCGTGTTTTGAAAGGTTGTTTATTGCCGTACTGTTACTTCTGTTGTTTTTTTTTAAAAAGAATTTTTTTAAAAAAAGTGTTGTATTGCTATAAATTACTTGATTGCCGTTAGCGGCGTGTTTAAAAAGCCGTTTATTGCCGTACCGCTCGTTTCTGTAAGATATGAATAAAACATTTGTGTGTGAAAATCTCAACTCGACAGTAAATTACTAGAAATTTTGCCCCGTTTCCCAACTTGTGGTGTGGCTTGTAGTAACCGTAACCACTGTCTGTCAGAGTGTATATCATGGAATCATATCGAAATGGCTCACAGATATTGAGTTATAACAAAATTACTGTTCATTCCTGATGCAGCTGGTTGAAACTACTGTTCACCATCACTTCTCCTATGTTGCGGAGATGTTCGCAGATTAAGGCGTGATGTCAAGTTTCTGTTTCTTTTATTTATAAGAACTAGAGTCACAATTTTCGTCTCTACTTTTTAATATAACTTCTCCAATTCAGCTGATGTACAAAACAGTTAGTGTAACATCTTTACAACTTAGACGGGTATTCTATAAAACAAAAGAAAGCAGAAACCAACGAATGAAGACGCGAAAATGGATGATTAAAGTAACTTGGGCGATACAAGTGGGCCGTGCGAGATTAGCCGAGCGGTCGATGACGCTGCAGTCACGGACCGTGCGGCTGGTCCCGGCGGAGGTTCGAGTCCTCACTCGGGCATGGGTGTGTGTGTTTATCCTTAGGGTAATTTAGGTTATGTAATGTGTAAGCTTAGGGACTGGTGACCTTCGCAGTTAAGTCACATAAGATTTCACACACATGTGAACATTTTTGATACAAGTGGCTTTGTGAGTTACATGTGGATCTCACTAAGAGTATCTCACTATGAATCGAATGTTGCAGACCGACGGCCCCCTTTACTGGAACCTGTGCTTCGTGGACTACATGGGGTTGCCGGTGGGAATATTGGCGCTGGCCATGGTTGGCATGGTGAGTGACCGAGTGTTGTGTAGAAGACAATGCAGTTAGTGGTTTAAGCAAACATGGCGAAACATTAGTCACACCTTTCCCACCCTCCTAGACCATGACACTAGTAGAATGTAGCAGAGCCTCTGACCTTGATAGTGCCTTCAGTCCGACGACGGGCAGTCTAGGGATTTCTCCAGGCACGCAGTTTCCAGATCAAACCACCCATTTCAAATCAAATGACGCACAGTGTAACATTATGTGATTGCCTTATCATTTTAAATCATTCACTAATCGAGCTGTCGCTCGGCAACAGCTACAGTTAGCAAATAATGTTGCGAGAATGTAAAAGGTGAACCACCTGTGACGTAACTTGTTTATTGTCGAAGCGCCGTCAGAGATGCAGTGAGTTATTGACTTTGAAAACCGCGGCGCGAAAAACGGACAGAAGAAGAACACTTTTTTACACATTTTTTTTTTTTTGATGTACGAGATATTCTCGATGAACAGTCACTCACTCTTCTCTTGTCTCCTGTAACGTGTGTCGGACGCGCATGTCTTGCCGCCGTATTATTATTGTTAAAAATAATATTGTTTTAGTGTAAAGTAAATGTGTAATACTAAAAGTGCCTAGCAGTAGATTTATTGTGCGACGTGTATGTGAAAACGTCGAAGGAATTGTTTTCATTACGAGAAGTGCCAGTCAAAACGGCATCCATGTTAAATCCTTCATTGCAGTGTAAGTTCGTCTATTAATTGCCATAAACTCAGAGTTAAATGGAACTGGTGTATGGACTATTCATTTACTATAGAATCTATGTCTCACTTCTTCATGAAGTTATTTAATTTTCTTTATGTTTCTTCCAAATAGAGAGTTCACAGTCACGAATTCTTTCGTCGAGTTCGGACGGAAGTTGCATGCGGCGAAATATTTTCTCCGCGCCATATTCTACTGGTAAATGCATGATAAACTACGGTCCCTTAGGAAATTCATGTTGAGCTATCCAAAAATAATTATATTTTGAATAGGCATTTACTCTCTTCCGCAATGCAACTTCCGACTGATCAGACGATCCAACAAGAAACAGCCGCACACGGTCGGCGTTCGCAAATATGTTTCCACCGCTGATTATAGCTATATGTTACAGCACAAAAGTAAACATATTGTTATAATTAGCGGCTACGAACGGGGACATTTATAACTGTATGTTTATGTATACACATTACGTAAACATATCGTCATAACAGCCACCAAACTGCGCAGATGTTGAGTGCTGAAGTTCACCCGCTGTTCCATAGAATCGAACAAATTTTCGGTGGGATGAAGTCAGAGTGAGTTGGTGCGTCATTCCAGGTGCGACAGCGAGCCTGAGGTTTCGTCGAAACCATGAATGAGTGCTACCACGCCTCTGAGCAGGGCTGTTCTCATCCTGGGAGACAGGAGTGGGCAAACCACAAACGTCATAAAGATATAGAAGGTAGGGAAGTACTTGGCCAACGACAATACTAACATAAACTTCACACTTTACGTCCGCAGTAAACCGAAAGAGAGGACCCACGCTGCGATACGAAAAACACTTCCAAAACATCGTAGGAACACCTGAACCCCACCGTCCGCACGCTGCGGGTCAAACGCGTCATTGATCGGTCGGTGCACTCAGAACATCGCAGCATTTGAAATGAAGCAAAATTCCGACTCACTGAACACGCCCGCATTCAGCTGTTGTACAGTTTGTGTTGTTTGGCTGACTGAAGCTTGCAGCCTTATATGCCGCTGTGAGAAACGACTTTTTGCGGGTACGTTACTCGAAACGCCCATTGCAAGCAGATTCCTTCGCAAAATTGGCTCGGAGGCTGGTTGGGGTGGAGCTGCATTCATTGCCAGCAACAGGTCCTGTCGGGATTGAAACGAGCTGTCACTGACGGCTTAACCCTGTTACGTGAACAAGAGTGGTGCACCAGACCTTTTAGACACATCGAACAGCTTCACTCACGGTATAGTGATAGGCATGTACAGAGACGACGGCTCTTACTACGATTCTGTCACGTATACATGTCGATCCATATTACTGGATACACCACACAAAAGCGATCAGCCCACGCATAACAGTTTCATGGGATGTCGTACGTCAGAGTCTGAGGGTGAAGAATCATCTGGTGTCATTTATATAGAAACCGGCCAGATGTCAGAGCGCTGACTAATGTTTTGTTCGGTGAGCTGACTTTCTACCTTCCATGAGTACTTCTTACCTCTGCGATTTCTCGGACTCCATTTTGAATTTATTTCTTCTGCTGCGCATCTTTCCTGATCTCCTTGTCCATCATTTTCATATTCTCAGTTTCCCGTATACCACTCACGTGTCATGCAGAAATTTCAAAATGCGCCTTCATCTCTATGTTCCTTTTTTATCTAGCGCTTCTCTTACGTCTAATTACACACATCCAAAAAAGTTTTGCCTCACTCCGGTTCCAACAACTCCTGAAAACAGACGTTGACTGTGGATATTGCATCATAGACACAGTCCCTTGACTGTTCAGAGATGTCACTAAACCAGCCCAAAGATGTAAACAACCATGCATGAGCAGCGCCAATTAGACAGAGGGTCCGACAGCCGATCAGTTTCCGTCATTCCACCAGGACGGAGGTAGACAGCTCGTGATGTCTGTAGTTCAACCATACCTAGACGGTCAATACCGTGGTTCGATCGCGTCCGCATTGTTCCTTTGTGCCAGGAAGGGCTTTCAGGAAGGGAAGTGTCCAGGTGTCTCGGAGTGAATCAAAGCGATGCTATTCGGACATGGAGGAAATACAGAGACACGGGAACTGTCGATGACATGCCTCGCTCAGACCGCCGAAGGGCCGCTACTGCAGTGGATGACCGCTACCTACGGATTATAGCTCGGAGGTACCCTGACAGCAACGCCACCATGTTGAACAATGCTTTTCGTGCAGCCACAGGACGTCGTGTTATGACTCAAAATGTGTGCAGTAGGCATGATGCGGAGCTTCACTTCCGACGTTCATGGCGAGGTCCATCTTTGCAACCACGACACCACGCAGCGCGGTACAGATGGCCCAACAACATGCCGAATGGGCCGCATCACGTTCTCTTCACCAATGAGTGTCATATATGCCTTCAACCAGACAATCGTCGGAGACGTGTTTGGAGGTGAGCCGTTCAAGCTGTAATCTTCAGACACGCTGTCCAGCGAGTGCAGCAATGACGAGGTTCCCTGTTGTTTTGGGGTGGCATTATGTGGGGCCGACGTACGTCGCTGGTGGTCGTGGAAAGCGCCGTAACGGCTGTACGATACGCGAATGCCATCCTCCGACCGATAGTGCAACCATATCGGCAGCATATTGGCGAGGTATTCGTCTTCATGGACGGCGTACAACCCACCATCGTGCCCATCTCGTGAATGACTTCCTTCAGGATAGCGACATCGCTCGACTAATGTGGCCAGCATGTTCTCCAGACGTGAACCCTATCGAACAAGCCCGGGACAGACTGAAAAGGGCTGTTCATGGAAGACGTGACCCACCAACCACTCTGAGGGACTTATGCCGACTCGCCGTTGAGGAGTGGGACAATCTGGACCAGCAGTGTCTTGATGAACTTGTGGATAGTATGCCACGACGAGTACAGGCATGCATCAATGCAAGGGGACATGCTACTGGGTATCAGAGGTACTGGTGTGTACCGCAATCTGGGCCACCACCCCTCAAGGTATTGCTGTATACTGGTAGAACTTGCAGTGTATGGTTTTCATGAGCAATGAAAAGGGCGGAAATGGTGTTTATGTTGATCTCTATTCCAATTTTCTGTACAGGTTCCAGAACTCTCGGAACCGAGGCGATGCAAAAATTTTTTTGATGTGTGGATGTATTTTTGTAGTATCATTTATTTTCTCTGGTTTGACTTTCACAATTTTTTGTCTCTGTTTTATTCTCTATTTTTCAGTTATTTTGTTTCTCTTTTATGCTTTATACGTAACGCAGTGAACGTGACTTATGAAGTATTCGTCTAGTGTCGACACGCATTATTATGAATGTATGTTGCATGTGATTTGGGTGCATCTCATAGAACTGGACAGAAGATGTCGGTCACTGGAGTGGGTCCACGCCAAGTCGTTAAGAAACAAGGCATTCAATACAGCTCCGTCTGCGTCTGCTGGCAGGGACACCGTGTCAGCCTTTGGGATACTGATGGTGTCGCAGTCGTGGATGTGGTGCCAAAGGGATCAGCCATTCATTCCGAGGCATGTGTCAAGACGGAACAAACTCGAGAACCGTTTCCGAGGTATTCGTCTGACAAGAATCTAAAAGAAATCTTGCTGCAACACGATGACGCTCTCTCCCGAGTAAACATGGCGGGCTGGGTTGGACATCACTGTCTCATCTACCCAGTACTCCAGAAATGGCGTCCTCTGGTTTGCAACGATTTGTGCCACTTAAGGGTTCTCTAACTGGACGCACTTGAACACGAAGAGAGGTTGATTGGTGCTGTGAGAGCATGGCCAGAAGCAGATGACAAGAGCTTTCGTCGGCAGGGAACACGAGCTTTTACACAACACTGGCATAAGGCCATAGAACGTGACGGAGGCTGTGGAGAAAAATGGTGAATCTAAAAGAACAAAAGAAATGATGATATTGTCAGAGCTCTGGGACATTATTTGTTAAATGACTTCGTATAAAAGTGCAGACGAAAGATATCTCAATGCATACACCACAGCGGTCAAACATGCTTATCCTGGATGTGTGTCAGCAAGACTCAGGAAGTCTGTCTAGAGGGACGCGCAGTTGACTTAGCACAGAGCACATCTGCGTGGGAGACAAAGTAATTTTGTCCTTCGTTTCCTTGACTACTTATTCTAGGTGCGGACTGACAATACGACGATTACGTATCAATTTTGTCTCAATCTCTTGTCAAGTACAGTCACATTTTCATGCCCTTTAACTAAGTGTGCTCAAGTTCTATTCAAGTTGTCGACAATCTTCCGGTACCTGACGACTTTCCAATCTTCGCATAATCTACCGCTCATACGTTGCGGGATTATGACTTCTGGAAGAAAGGACACTACGGAGAAACAACCCCACGGTCTTGGGGGTTGTGTCCAGAATGAATTTTCAATCTGCAGCGAATTGTCAGCTGTTTTGAAACTGACTAGCGGGTTAAAACTGCGTGTCGGACCGAGAGGGGGAGAGAGAGAGAGAGAGAGAGAGAGAGAGAGAGAGAGAGAGACTTCGCTGAAGAGCGGAAATTCATTTAGATATGGTGATGTATGTGTCGATAACTTAACGCCATGTGCTGTAGGCGTTATAGGTAGCACGCCAGTCATTGCGTCGGAGTCCACCATCCACAAACCTAAAAAGTCTCAGGCATCAGTCGATGACTGAAAGTTCGCGGGCTGAATGAAAAAAATCGATGTTTTGAGGCGAATACCAGTTAAACTTGCTCTAAAATGTTAGTTGTATACGTGTTGGATGATATTGTGGTGACACAGCTTGGACAGAGGGCAGAGGGCCACAACAGACTAACGTCAAGTAAGGTACCAGAATGAAACTCTCTCTCTGCAGCGGAATGTGCGCTGATATGAAGCTTCGTGGCAGATTAAAACCGTGTGCTGGACCCTGACTCGAACTCGGAACCTTTGCCTTTCGCATGCAAATGCTCTGCAGGCAGAGGTACCCAACCTCGACTCGCCACCCGTCCTCACAGCTTGAATTTCGCCAGTACCTCGTCTCATACCTTCGAAACGTCACAGAAGCTCTCCTGCGAACCTTGAAACACTAGCACTTCTAGAAGAAAGGATATTGCGGAGATATGGCTTAGCCACAGCCTGGGGAATGTTTCCACAATGAAATTTTCACTCTACAGCGGAGCGCGCGCTGATATGATACTTTCTGGCAGATTAATACTGTGTGCCGGACCGAGACTCGAATTGAGGACCTTTGCTTTCGCGGGCAACTTCTCTACCGACTTACTTCTTGTGCCGTATTTGACGGTGTGGTAAGGCATACTCCGTAGTACTTCTCTTCACTGAAAGCTGACTGAGCTACCCAACCACGACTCACGACCCGGAAAGGCAAACGCAATCACCTTTACGCTCTTTGTTCAAAAATTATGATGAAGCTATCGACATGCAGAGTCGATGTATAAGCTCGATATACCTCGATAAAAGTTTCGTGTTACCAGTCACTGTTTGTCTTTTTCCACGGCGTATTTCAATGATTTAAACCTCCATCATCATATGGAATATGTATGTATTAATATGACATGTGTATGTTACCCCAAACTGGTAATGAACCACACACATATCACAGTAACACACACAAATTCGACCTTATGATGAAAGTTTGAAGCCGGCCGTTGTGGCCGTGCGGTTCTGGGCGCTACAGTCTAGAACCGAGCGACCGCTACGGTCGCAGGTTCGAATCCTGCCTCGGGCATGGATGTGTGTGATGTCCTTAGGTTAGTTAGGTTTAATTAGTTCTAAGTTCTAGGCGACTGATGACCTAAGAAATTAAGTCGCATAGTGCTCACAGCCATTTGAAAGTTTGAACCACTGAAACTCGTTGAGGAAATAAACAAACAGTGACAGATAACTCTAAACGTGTTATTTCGTTCGGCGAAGTTTTAATTAGTTGTAACATTGATACAACTGCATTGAGAGCTTACCAGAAACGTTAGTCTGGAAAAATCCAAAATTTATAATCTGCGGTCAATATGGAATCGTTTGTAAATGAACAGAGTTCTCGTTTCTTTATGTTTTAATAATTTTACATCGAGCCCCTCTAATCCTACTTCAGCCCTGTTCAATAAACATATATTGTTTTATAAACATGCAAATAGAACCCACTATCTGAGAGTGTCCCCTGATCATTTGACTGATAAGACACTTAGTGATTGTTACTCACGGCTTGTCTGGCGCCACATAAATGATGTCACAAATCGCAGTTGTAAAAAAAAAAAGTAATCTGAAGGGGAGTGGATGTGGGGAGTTAAGCAGAGTTTCCAGTATCGGGCCACCCACCAGCAGAGAGGCGGAGCAACAATTCCACATGATTCTCTTCTCTGGTGGCACCACTGATTATGCGATGCTGAAGTGCAACAATGTGCCTTTCTTTTGTACTGAACGGTAGTTAAAAAACATTATGGAAAATATTTGTTTTCCAACCATTTTAAATCACCTCAAACATATTATGAAGCCGTGGAGCTGCAACTGTGGATCAACCAACGGCCAAAAGGTAAGTTATAAGTAGCGAAATTGAGAGTCTACCAGGGCTTGCCATTTACGACGGGGTACCTAAAAAACAACCAGAATGACTGTGCCATGGGCGGAGCTTGTATAGTACGCATTTCTGTTGCTATGCGTGTATAACGCAACTCATTGCCACTTCCTTGCTGCCTGCGTTGTCGACCTGGCTTGTTCTGTTCACCTGCAGCGATTGTGTTTGCTAGCGCTGTTTTGTTCTTGTTTCGTTTTTTATGATGGCAAGTTTAAGAGCCTAACTCAAAGCTGTGAATTGTGTTTTCTGCTCGGTAAAACTGCTGAAACTGTTTTGATGTTAAAAAAGACTTACCAAGATGGCGTGTGGGAAGAACTCAAGTGCTCCAGTGGTTTTCTCGATTTAAAACTGCCGACTTGTCGAGTGATGACAAATTCGTTCTGGACGTCCATCAGCAGCCCGAATCGACTAAAATATTGAAACAATTAGAGAACTTGTGCTCACAGACCATCGACAGACAACTGATCAACGGTGAGAGATTATTGGATTATCTTGGAGCTGGGTTCTGCGGATTTTAATGGAAGATTTGGAGATTAAAAAGGGTTGTTGCCAAGTTTGTTCCTCAAGTTCTGAATGACAATCAAAAGGAAGGCCGAGTTGAATCATGTCGTGCTTTGAAACAACGACATGAAACTGATCCAGATTCTCTATCAAAGGTCATTACTAGTGATGATTCATGGTGCTGTGGTTACGACCCAGAAACATACAAAAATGTCGTCAAGTCAAACCAGACACCAAAACAATGCTGCTTTGGTTTTTTGATGCTAAGGGATGATTCATTCAGAGTTTGTTCTCTAGGTCAGACCGTCAATCATACCTCTTATTTGGAAGTATTAAGAAGATTTCACAACAGCGTTCGTCAAAAAAGACCCGATTTGTGGCAGACAGGAGACTGTTTCTTCCAACACAACGCGCCTGCACACACAACCATCTCTGTTAGGCAGTTTTTTGCTAAAAATGGTACGTTCCCGCTGCCCCACACATCTTATTTGCGTGACCTGACTCCGAGCGTTTTTTTGTTATTTCCACGCATGAAAAGGGGCATCAAAGGGCATCTATTTGACAACACGGAAGAAGTAAAGAGAAAAATGAGAGAGGATCTGTCAAGCATTTCTACAAAAAATGTTTCGAACAGCGGTAGCACCGGCGGCACAAATGCATAAGTTGTAATGGAGATTATTATGAAGTGGATAACGTTTTTTTGTAAACAGTTCGTTTTATTAGGTACCCCCTGTTATAATGAAACATTGCAGTCTGGGCAGGAGTCAAGCCCATAGCCCATAATTCAGCTGTCGGTGTGCAGAGCAACGTAACATGTGGTTATACACTACTGACCATTGAAATTGCTACACCACGAAGATGACGTGCTACACACGCGAAATTTAACCGACAGGAAGAAGATGCTGTGATATGCAGATGATTAGCTTTTCAGAGCATTCACACAAGGTTGGCTCCGGTGGCGACACCTACAACGGGCTGACATGAGGAAAGTTTCCAACCGATTTCCCATACACAAACAGCAGTTGACTGGCGTTGCGTGGTGAAACGTTGTTGTGATGCCTGGTGTAAGAACAAGAAATGCGTACCATCACGTTTCCGACTTTGATAGATGTCGGATTGTAGCCTATCGCGATTGCTGTTTATCGTATCGCGACATTGCTGCTCGCGTTGGTCGAGATCCAATAACTGTTAGCAGAATATGGAATCGGTGGGTTCAGGAGGGTAATACAAAACGCTGTGCTGGATCCCAACGGCCTCGTATCACTAGCAGTAGAGATGATAGGCATCTCATCCGCGTGGCTGTAACGGATCGTGCAGCCACGTCTCGATCCCTGAGCCAACAGATGGGGACGTTTGCAAGACAACAACCATCTGCACGAACAGTTCGACGACGCTTGCAGCAGCATGGAGTATCAGTTCGGAGACCATGGCTGCGGTTACCCTTGACGTTGCATCACAGACCGGAGCGCCTGCGATGATGTAGACAACGACGAACATGGGTGCACGAAAGGCAAAACGTCATTTTTTCGGATGAATCCAGGTTCTGTTTGCAGTATCATGATGGTCGCATCCGTGTTTGGCGACATCGCGGTGAACGCACATTGGAAGCGTGCATTCGTCATCGCCATACTGGCGTATCACCCGGTGTGATGGCATGGGGTGCCATTGGTTACACGTCTCGGTCACCTCTTGTTCGCATTGACGGCACTTTGAACAGTGGAGGTTACATTTCAGATGTGTTACGACCCGTGGCTCTACCCTTCATTCGATTCCTGCGAAACCCCACATATCAGCAGGATAATGCAGGACCGAATGTTACAGGTCCTCTACGGGCCTTTCTGGATACAGAAAATGTTGGACTGCTGCCCTGGCCAGCACATTCTCGAGATCTCTCACCAACTGAAAACGTCTGGTCAATGGTGGCCGAGCAACTCGTTCGTCACAATACGCCAGTCACTACTCTTGATGAACTGTGGTATCGTGTTGAAGATGCATGGGCAGCTGTACCTGTACACGTTATCCAAGCTCTGTTTGACTCAATGCCCAGGTGTATCCAGGCCGTTATTACGGCCAGAGGTGGTTGTTCTGGGTACTGATTTCTCAGGATCTATGCACCCAAATTGCGTGAAAATGTAATCACATGTCAGTTCTAGTATAGTATATTTGTCCAATGAATACCCGTTTATCATCTGCATTTCTTCTTGGTGTAGCAATTTTAATGTCCAGTAGAGTAATTAAACTGACGGCGGCCGAGTGCCACAGTACAGGCTGTATACATCGCAGGACTCTGAAACGTCGTAGGTGTGTTCCTTAATCGGTGCGCTCGGGGAGTATACTGGAATAAAAGGTGTCTCTTCCTGCTACAAGATGAAAACAATGGCCCTGTAAGCAGTCAGAACGTGAGGCTTGTGCCAGAAAAGGCGAGGAACAATCAGACACATGATACAGGTGTTTTTTTCATGTTTATTGGGATCTGGTCACAATATGCAGCGTCAGTAACACGGTGTGGTCGGCAGTTGCACGCAGCACATCCACTGTAATCAAGGCCATATGTCGTGAATGAGAACGGGAGGATCCGCGATGGACATTATTTTGGTCGGGGGATCTGGAAGGCCACACATCTTGAAGTTGCCGAGAGGCGATGCGGTCGTAGCCGAAGGTTTCTTGAAGGAACGCCTTCAGCTGGCAAGCGACCTGTGCTGTCGCCCGGTCTTGCATGAAAATAGTGGTGTGGACAAGGTTACGCTCTTGCAAAGATGGAATTAAGTGTTGCAGTAGGAGGTCCTTGTTACAGT
The DNA here is from genome assembly GCF_021461385.2 of Schistocerca piceifrons. Taxonomy (NCBI): domain Eukaryota; kingdom Metazoa; phylum Arthropoda; class Insecta; order Orthoptera; family Acrididae; genus Schistocerca; species Schistocerca piceifrons. The sequence goes on along the minus strand of NC_060145.1, from coordinate 478,956,144 downwards.
ACACCTAATAGACCCCTGGGATGTTATCTCCCCGAAGAGAAACGGGCCGAGAATGAAGGAGCTTGTGATGTCACGTAAGTTGAGCGCAGTGGATGTGGGTGTGGATGTGTTACCGTGCAGAGTAAAATTTGTTTCTACCATTCACAGAATATTCCGCTGCTCCATACCATCCTTTTCCATTCGTGCCAAAAAACGAAGCCTGACTAGGGTATTCGTTTGCTGCACATTCTGTAGCTTGAGAGTTATCAGCGTAAAATTCGTAGCAAAGTCTTTTTAAATGTTGACCGCGGGAGAGACATTTCCCGCGACACAACTCGAGCACTGGCTGCGGAACATGAGGCATGTGCTGCATGGCCGGCTGTAGCCACAGCAGCTTCTTCAACAACTGTCAAGGGAATGGGCCGCCCCCCACTCGCCGCTGCACCACGTACTTCACCTGCTTCTTCAAAGTTCGTGATGATATTCTTTAGTCCATTTATTGATATGCAGCCTCTTAACAACTGTTTCTGTCAGCGACACTCCTGTAATGTAGCGCTGCTATTGTTGCCATTCCAATAAAACAACTTTACGACCAGTGCGCGATCTTACTACGCAGTAGCCATTGCGTTTCGTACAGAAAACTTCAACTTTCTTAGCCCTTTATACAAACAGTCACTTCAGAAAAGAAATCAATACGTGTCCTCAAGTGACAAGCAGAATACCCACGTCGAAACAGGAGACATTTCTCTTTCTGACTGCTTCCAGCACCATATTTTCTCCTGAACTACTATACCGATTAACGAACACACCTGGGATGTTTCAGCATCTTACAATGTGTACACCCTGCACTGCAGCACTTTGAACAATGTCAGTTTAAGTGTAATCACCCGGTACACTATGTGATCAGAAGTATCTGGACACCTGACTACAAATGGCTTACAGGTTCGTGGCGCCCTCCATCGGTAATGCTATAATTCAGTATGGTGTTCGCCCACCCTTAGCCTTGATGACAGCTCCCACTCCCGCAGGCATAGTTGAGCCAGGTGCTGGAAAGTGTCTTGGGAAACGGCAGCCCATTCTTCATGGAGTGCTGCACTGAGGAGAGTTATCGATGTCGGTCGGTGAGGCCGGGCACGAAGTCGGCGTTCCAAAACATCCCAAAGGTGTTCTGTAGGATTTACGATTCAGGTGTGGACTCTGTGCAGGCCAGTCCATTACAGGCATGTTATTGTCGTGTAATCACTCCGCCACAGGCCGTTCACTATGAAGAGGTGTTCGATCGTGTTTAAAGATGCAATCGCCATTCCCGAAGTGCTCTTCAACAGTGGGAAGCAAGAAAGCGCTTAAAACGTCGATGTATGAGCGTGTGCTGTCATAGTGCCACGCAAAACAACAAGGGGTGCAAGCCCCCTCCACGATCACACCATAACAACACCTCCTCAAAATTTTACTGTTGTCACTACACACGCTGGCAGATGACGTTCACCGGGCATTCGCCATACCCACACCCTAACATCGGATCACCACACTGTGTACCGTGATTCGACACTCCAAACAACATTTTTCCACTGTCCAATCGTCCAATGTTTACGCTCCGTACACCAAGTGAAGCGTCGCTTGGCATTTACCGGCGTGATGTGTGGCTTATGTGCAGCCGCTCGACCGTGAAATCCAAGTTTTCTCACCTCCACCTAACTACTTGAGGTGGAATTCCAGTTCGATGGGATAGATGTCTACCTATTACACATTACGACCCTCTTCAAATGTCGGCGGTCTCTGTCAGTCAAGAGACGAGGTCGGCCTGTACGGTTTTTGCTGTACGTGTCCCTTCACGTTTGCACTGCACTATCACATCGGAAACAGTGGACCTAAGGATGTTTAGGAATGTGGAAATTTCGCTTACAGACTTATGGCACAGGTGACACCCAATCACCTGACCAAGTTCGAAGACCGTGAGTTCCGTGGAGCGCCCCATTCTCCTCTCTCACGATGTATAATGACTACTGATGTCGCTGACATGGAGTACCTGGCAGCAGGTGCTGCACAAAGCACGTGATATGAAGAACGTAGGTTTTTGGGAGTATCCGGATACTTTTGATCACGTAGTGTACCAGGCTTCTACGAAGAAGAGCGTTCACGTGACGTTCGGCCCGTTGGATGTGTGCGGAATTCGATTGGCCAGCGACTCGTTCTTTACGGTTGGGGATTTTCTGTCCCCGGCGACTGGGTATTTGTGTTGTCCTCATTATTTCATCATCATCGTCATTCGTGACAGTGGCTAGAATGGAGTGTGTAAAAAGAAATTGGAGTGTGTAAAAATTGGGACTTGTACAGGCGCTGGTGACCGCGCAGTTGAACGCCCCGCAGACCAGACGACATCATCATCGGCAACGTATGATCACCTATTTTGGGTACAAGTCATGGCCTATACAGACCTTTCATGTTACACACCAGAGCATACACCATACTGATATCTCAGTGTCACTATTCATGTTGATTTTCCTAGTCACATGCGTCTGTTTACTGCCACATACCTAGTTTGTGAGATAAAGCCCATTTCGGTGGCATGAATCGTGCTTGGTGTCGCAATTAACACCATTGTTAGTACGAAATGAGCAGCGTCGTAAAGATGCTTTATACTTTCTTATTCTAGGAAATTCATTTTCGTTGTAGGTGTTCTAATGAGAGATGCTATAGGAAATTAGTTTTTATCGCACGTATTGTGGACAGAAGAGGTCTAATTTTCTACATGATTGTTACAGGTAAGTGCGATCTCGGTAGTCATGGAAACCATGCGAAGGAACCCGGTGCAACCGGAACAGCAGGAACCGGAAAGTTCCAGCACGGCTGCGGGTCGCGAGCAACGGCAGAATCCAGGTGAGGAGCTTCACGTGTTACGTTGCCACGTCGCGCAAAAAGAAAAAAGTCACGATCAAGTGAAAGAGTAATTGGTAATTTGTGCAGCATACAGGGTCCGAAAATGTGTGTCATTTTAAAATTCTGGCGTGGACTGGTTTACGTAAGCCCACACAGGTACATCGGGCAAGGCAAGCCTCTGTACAGTGGGGAGGTACTGGTAGTTCCATTCACGTGTGGGACGAGGAAAAAGTGTCTGTATGTCTCGGTAAGCCCAAACCTCACTTATCACGCTCCGCAGGTCGCTAAGCAAGATGCGCGACAGACGCAGCAGAGGTTTTGCACAGTCTCCCACGAATAGCACCTCTCGAAATTTAATTTCGTTAGGAGAAGTACATTCTTTTTCCTCCAAATATTTCTATTCCTGTTCCCTGAGTATCGTCGTTCCAAGTTTGCAAGGGATATACTAACAGTATTTTTCTGAATTCTTTCAATGGATTTACTTCGTGTCAGGAACATTACAGTACGTATTAGAAATTGTTTGTTACATGACAGAACAGCTCAATTATGGTAGTTTAGGCCAGAAGCGGGCGACGGCAGTTGTGTTGAGTTTCTTGAGGTTGTACTGGGCGGAGTGATGTAGGTAGAAGAAAATGTGTTGAGCTGTCTACCATAAGTTAGACTGCAGTGCGTAATCCCACATCAGAAACTCTGCGTCCGGCCTTGTCGTCCTGTCGAAGGTCGGCAGAGGGATTTCCAGATACTAATCGATATGGCGAGGGACTCGTTCCTTAAAGACAACATTTCAGTGCCTGCGTTATTCCGAATGACGATCCAATGTTCCTTCTGACAAGCACGCGTGTGCAAAGCAACAGGCACTGCCACGACTACAGTCGTTATGAAATACATGAAAAGTATTGGCAGTTGCGAATATGGGCAACCGTCAGCTGTGTAATGCAACGACGACAGTGAGAATGTGTGCCGGACTAGGACTTGAACCCGGTTTTCCCCCTTATCGCGGGCTGCCGCCTTACCATTTGGCTATCCGAGTACGACTTACACACAGACCCAAACATCTACAGGTCGTCAACCATGTGTCGACAACCTGTACTCGCACTGGGCATATACGAGGGTCACGCCAAAAGAAATTCACATTATTTTTGTAAAAATACAGTTTTGATTCTACAGGTATGAAAGTTTTACAGTGTGTAGATACATCCTTCCCGATTGTTTCAAAACTTAGTTCAACCTCTTCCCGTGAGTGGCGCCGTCACAGCATGTCTTCAAGTTGGCTGCTACACTTGACGTTCGTCAGAAGCAACGTGCTGTTATAGAATTCATGTGCTGTGAAAACGAGACAGTGGGAAACATCCACAAGAGACTCAAAAAGGTTTATGGAGATGCTGCTGTCGATCGCAGTACAGTTAGTCGGTGGGCAAGCGGGTTACGTGATGAAAGCGGGCACGGCAATATTGAGGACTGTCCTCGCAGCGGCAGGCCTCGTACTGCACACACTCCAGACAATGTGCAGAGAGTTAACGAATTGGTGACCGCTGACAGACGCATCACAGTGAACGAATTGTCACGCTACGTTGGGATAGGGGAAGGAAGTGTTTGCAGAACACTGAAAGTGTTGGCGTTAAAAAAAGGTTTGTGCCAGGTAGGTTCCCAGGATGTTGACAGTGGCTCACAAAGAAACAAGAAAAACGGTATGCAGGGAACTTTTGGAACAGTACGAGAATGGTGGAGATGAATGTTTTGAAAGAACCGTGACAGGTGGCGAAACATGGCTCCATCATTTTTCACCAGAGACGAAGAGGCAATCAATGGAGTGGCTTCATGCAAATTCAACCAAGAAAAAAAAATTCAAAACCACACCTTCTGCTGGAAAAGTTATGGCTACGGTGTTTTTTGATTCCGAAGGACTCTTCCTTGTGGATATCATGCCAAGTGGAACCACCACAAATTCTGGTGCATGTGTGACGACGCTGAAGAAAGTTCAAGCTCGACTGAGTCGTGTTCGACCACATCGGCAAAAGCAGGATGTTTCGCTGTTGCACGACAATGCACGGCCACATGTCAGTCAAAAAACCGTGGGAGCGACCACAAAACTCGGATCGACAACACTGAAACACCCGCCTTACAGTCCTGACCTGGCTCCATGTGACTGAAAGACTCTCTTAGTGGAACAAGGTTTGAAGATGATGACTCCCATGTGCACGCTGCCAAACAGTAACTCCAACAAGTTGGTCCAGAATTTTACCGCGCGGGTATACTGGCGCTAGTTCGAAGATGGCGTAAGGAGTTGAGGAGGATGGAAATTATGTAGAAAAATTAAAAAAATCCTAAATGATGTATCTACACACTGTAAAACTTTCAAACATGTAGAATGAAAGATGGATTTTAAAAAAAAATAGTGTGCTTTTCTTTTGGAGTGACCCTTGTACATAATGGATGTACGAGTACAGGTCGTAGACGCATGGTTGACGACATATGGATGTTTGGGTCTGTCTGTAAGTCGTACTCGGTTAGAAAAATGGTTAACAGACCACTCATGATCTCACGTTAAGCAGGAAAACCGATTTCGAGTCCTGGTCCGGCAAAAAGTTTTGTTTTCGTCATTCCATTATACAGTTCATGGTTGTCCATATTCGCCACTGCGAGTACATTTCATGCTTTCCTATGATGGTTACATCCAGTGATGGTCTTTTACAGTTGGCCCTCCACTTTACGCTGAGATTGTTGTGCGTAGTCCTAGATCAAAAAGTTTCCGTTCGAAGGCCGTACAGTCCAGAATCTGTATGACAGACAGGCAGAATCACAGTGGGCACTGAAGTTGACGTACCAGGTTGAAGATACCCATAACAACGTCTCCTGCTCCGTAGAGAAGTCCATAACTCTCTCCGACAGGAATTGTCGACCGTCCAGTGTCTTTTTCAAGGGACCGAACGCGTGATAATCGCCTGGAGAGAGATCAGGACTACAGGGCGGGCGTTCCAGTGTCTCGCACTTGGTGTAGCTTCTGCCATACACCACTTGCGAAAAGAGAACGTGCGTTGTCAGCAGCCCTATAAACATTCTTCACTCTCCAATTGCTGCCGTCGTTTGTCCTTTGGCAGCGTGGAAAAAATAACAGCACGTTGGTCGTGCATGGACGTATTTGGTTATGACGTAGCCATAGTTCACGTTTCTGGATTTATCGCACGTTCTTTGGAAAGACGCGAATGCCACACGGACCCCTTGCCTGCATGTCGTTGCTCATATACCCGCATCTGAATCGCGCTACGTTTGATACACGCAGCAGCAAGGCGCTCATACGGAAAATTTTTGATTTCTCGAATTCAGCCTTTGGGTATGCGGTCGAACAAGTTTTATCGAGCCTTTCTACGGCCCCGGCTCGCTGTGGATTTATGGTACGAGTACATGGGTCAATCAGAGAGTAGTTTTTCTTTTTTATGTATTTATTTATTTATTTTTAGTTAACTGTCTTCCGCCATAAGGGAAATGGACTGAGCACCGAGGCATTTGGGACCAGCACCATTTCCATTACGTCTGTGGTGGCTATAGAGTCTCCACATGAGACGCCCTCACGGTACGACAGGCGTAGAAAGCAAATTCCTCCTTCCTCTCGCCTGTCAACCACTCCGTCTTTCGGACCCCTCTTTAACAAATGGTTCAAATTGCTCTGAGCACTATGGGACTTAAGATCTGAGGTCATCAGTCCCCTAGAACTTAGAACTACTTAAACCTGCCTAACCCAAGGACATCACACACATCCATGCCCGCGGTAGGATTCGAACCTGCGACCGTAGCGATCGCGCGGTTCCAGACTGAAGCGCCTAGAACCGCTCGGCGACACCGGCCGGCTCTCTTTAACACCCGCCAGTCAGCAACGAGGCCTTTCGGAATACGTGCATAGGATTTCATTTTAGAAATTGGTGCAGTAGGTACTGTTGTTTTACGCCAAGGTTGGAACGTGTAACGTAGCAAATTATGACGGATTGTGATCTTGCATTGAAAGTGCCGTGGAGCCGAGAGGACAGCAGGTGTTGGCTGTCATGCTCGCTCAGCTGACGCGGGGTACTGGGCCGGCCGAGCCTTGTGCGTACTTGCTGAACGATGCGTGCAACACGTTACACGTACTCTCTATGAATCTGAAAAAGTACTATTAAATGTTAATCGGTCTTTTTCATACATAGCGTACCGAATTCTATTTATAGCAGAACCATACTGCTAAAATTACAAATCAATTACCTCAATACTTTCCGAGATATAAATTTTTACCCAAGACATAATAGCTGTGTTTGCATTGCTGCTTCTGATAGAATTGAAACGTCGTAGACAAAAGAATATTTTTTATCTTTTACTGTCTCAATTTTAATTGCATTTGGAAATTTTCGCTTGATTTCCTTTATCGCTTTGTAATGGTACCACAAAAGAATATTTTTTATCTTTTACTGCCTCAATTTTAATTGCATTTGGAAATTTTCGCTTGATTTCCTTTATCGCTTTGTAATGGTACCTGAATTACGTAACCATTACGGCACCTCACCTGAACCTCTCGATACCAGTAATATTCTACTGTGTTTCTGTAAAGTATTTGACATATTTCTGAGACAACATTCAGATTTGATTTCATTAATGTAGAGGTACTTTGATACATCGATATGTTTATATTGCAATGATATTATTCGTATGTGTATTCTTTCTGTTGTCACTATCATCTTTGACGTACTTGTAACTCTGATTTTTGGGCGCGTAAGCGATTATTAGTTACTTAGAGAGTCGGACCTTGAGAAAGTCAAGTCTTGGACGTCATGTTGTAAAGACGCATATTGTAGTCAGCTTATAAAATGTGAACTTTAATAGTGAGGAAGATGTTTTCAAGTTTAATCTTCAAGAATGGTTTGTGAAGCGCATCTACAAAACTTTTGAATATAGCAGAATAAAACCTAGGCCTCTTTGCATCCGAGCTTCGAATCATCACCACCTAGATTATCGACGATTGAGCCGTGATTTCACAACGAGATCAGCGTGGGAAACACGAAAAGATGAGTGCCTAGTTTATTCATTATTACATGAAATGACTTTATTAACTGTGCTCTAATGACTCCTGCCACATAATAACTTTATTGTTGCCCGAAAATGCAGTATTTAGCAGCGTGAGCAACACCACAATCATTATTAAATTTTTGACCTTTGTTGTGGTAGGGTTGTTAGAGCTTGCATTAAGTACAGACTGAATCCTGTGTGACACCTCTCTGAATTATTACCACCCTTTCATTTCTTCTGACTCTTAGGGCTGCAGTGCGGTATCTGTACAAATTATAGATAGCCTTCCCCTCTCTGTATTTTCACGCTCATCAATTAAGTTTCAAAGAATAACAGTAGTTTCCGTTCTCAAAGACCTTACTAAATTTATGGATGGTGTAAACATTGGTTTGCCTTTCTTCAACTTATCTCCTACGATAAGACATTAAGTTAGAAATGCTTCCCGTGTGACAACATTTGTCTTGTTCAAAATTTGATTTCACCCCAGATCAGATTCCTTCCGTGTGCCCGACCTTCCGTAAATAATTCGCGTTTCTGTTCTGCAACCATGGTTTATTACTCTGACAGTCCGGTAATGCTTCCACATGTGAGACCCTGCCGTATTGGTACTGGGATTAGTAAGCTCTTCTTGAAGTTGGAGGGTAGTTCACACATCACATATATATTAACTGCGAGATGGAAGTTTTTTCATGGTTAGTTCTCCAAAAGATCCTGAGAATACTTGGGGAATATCGTGCACCTGAGGTAGCTTTCCTCGCCTATGCCTACCCATGTGATATTATCTAAGGGGTCACCAAGTTCAACGTTAGAATTCGACGCAGGGATGGACGTTAAATACCGCATTCTTATAGTCTCCTACATATTGCGAAAATACACTCCTGGAAATGGAAAAAAGAACACATTGACACCGGTGTGTCAGACCCACCATACTTGCTCCGGACACTGCGAGAGGGCTGTACAAGCAATGATCACACGCACGGCACAGCGGACACACCAGGAACCGCGGTGTTGGCCGTCGAATGGCGCTAGCTGCGCAGCATTTGTGCACCGCCGCCGTCAGTGTCAGCCAGTTTGCCGTGGCATACGGGGCTCCATCGCAGTCTTTAACACCGGTAGCATGCCGCGACAGCGTGGACGTGAACCGTATGTGCAGTTGACGGACTTTGAGCGAGGGCGTATAGTGGGCATGCGGGAGGCCGGGTGGACGTACCGCCGAATTGCTCAACACGTGGGGCGTGAGGTCTCCACAGTACATCGATGTTGTCGTCAGTGGTCGGCGGAAGGTGCACGTGCCCGTCGACCTGGGACCGGACCGCAGCGACGCACGGATGCACGCCAAGACCGTAGGATCCTACGCAGTGCCGTAGGGGACCGCACCGCCACTTCCCAGCAAATTAGGGACACTGTTGCTCCTGGGGTATCGGCGAGGACCATTCGCAACCGTCTCCATGAAGCTGGGCTACGGTCCCGCACACCGTTAGGCCGTCTTCCGCTCAGCCCCAACATCGTGCTGCCCGCCTCCAGTGGTGTCGCGACAGGCGTGAATGGAGGGACGAATGGAGACGTGTCGTCTTCAGCGATGAGAGTCGCTTCTGCCTTGGTGCCAATGATGGTCATATGCGTGTTTGGCGCCGTGCAGGTGAGCGCCACAATCAGGACTGCATACGACCGAGGCACACAGGGCCAACACCCGGCATCATGGTGTGGGGAGCGATCTCCTACACTGGCCGTACACCACTGGTGATCGTCGAGGGGACACTGAATAGTGCACGGTACATCCAAACCGTCATCGAACCCTTCGTTCTACCATTCCTAGACCGGCAAGGGAACTTGCTGTTCCAACAGGACAATGCACGTCCGCATGTATCCCGTGCCACCCAACGTGCTCTAGAAGGTGTAAGTCAACTACCCTGGCCAGCAAGATCTCCGGATCTGTCCCCCATTGAGCATGTTTGGGACTGGATGAAGCGTCGTCTCACGCGGTCTGCACGTCCAGCACGAACGCTGGTCCAACTGAGGCGCCAGGTGGAAATGGCATGGCAAGCCGTTCCACAGGACTACATCCAGCATCTCTACGATCGTCTCCATGGGAGAATAGCAGCCTGCATTGCTGCGAAAGGTGGATATACACTGTACTAGTGCCGACATTGTGCATGCTCTGTTGCCTGTGTCTATGTGCCTGTGGTTCTGTCAGTGTGATCATGTGATGTATCTGACCCCAGGAATGTGTCAATAAAGTTTCCCCTTCCTGGGACAATGAATTCACGGTGTTCTTATTTCAATTTCCAGGAGTGTATGTTGAATTTATCCTGAACATTGGCTAACGGATGGGTGAAAGGATTTCCTTCCCTGTCGAGTACTGGTGACGAAAATTTCTTCTGTAACAAGGATTACAAGCATCTCTCTACGACCCGAAAACTACCCATCGAACCTGCGTCGTAAACCTATGATATAAAGGAATAATAATGACATCTGTTGAGATACAGATTTTTCGATGGTGCGGTTCTAGTAAACCTGTAGCTAAAGTGGGCTCCAGTAATCGCTTTCAGAACTATCATCCGAAATAGTGACTATGGCCTCTGTACATCTGCAGATGCATGGACATCATACCCACTAACTTTGCTCTATTGTACAGTAGATGATACTGTTGATAAATTCGCTATCGGTGCGGGAGTTTGACGAACATTTCTCAGACGGTAGTGCACTAACTAAACAAATTAGACACGAAACGTAGCGTCGTTCTCCATCTGCTGTGATAATTTTGTTCGGTAGAAATAGTGGATGGACAGTAGTCGAGAATTGGTATGAGGAAAATTTTGCAAGGAACTTATTGTATGAATGAAATCCGTTTCATTATGATCCTTCTAGTGAAACTCTGCCGGGCGTCTGCTTTTTAATTGTCTGTCGAAGTTCCACTTTCGGTTGTTGCATGTGGATGGAAACTGTCAGGATGAACCACATTAAAACTCGTCTGCATTTCCCAAGTGATTTAATATTTCCAGCTACTGTACCCCGTTCTTCTCGATCTGCCTCACCGGGTCCCACAAAGCTGAGGACACCACTTTGCTGCCTGAAAAACGGCTTGGCGTGGAATGGCTGCCTCAGCAACCTCTACAACGCCCTGCAGTGTCGTACAGGCGTGGCATCGGAGTTACGAACACGTCACACTGCGCCGGCAGTTGACTCAGCGGTATCCGTCCCTGCTTGCCTCAGCGACGCTCTCCGGAAAACCGAGCGAGGTGGCGCAGTGGTTAACACACTGGAGTCGAATTTGGGAGGACGACGGTTCAATCCCGTCTCCAGCCATCCTGATTTAGGTTTTCCGTGAGTTCCCTAAATCGTTTCAGGCAAATGCCGGGATGATTCCTTTGAAAGGCCACGGCCGATTTCCTTCCGCTTCCTTCCGTAAACCGAGCTTGCGCTCCGTCTCTAATGACCTCGTTGTCGACGGGACGTTAAACACTAATCTCCTCCTCCGCTCTCCGGAAAGCCGCAAGGTGGCCCTGAAGCATGCTTCCTCGCCGGCATGGCTGAGTTTGCAGCGACGAGAATCGCTCGCGATCCGGCATCCAAATCTGCGGCCCTCGCCTCAGGATGCCTCTGGCATCTGTTAGAAGCCAACAACACTGCCCGCAACAGTGAGCCATGGTGTGGCCCATCGCTGGCTGACTGTAGACCCCGTGTTGGCCTCAGAGGCTGGAACCAGCGACCTGCCGTGGACTGGAACGCTGGCGCCCCATCTGCTGCTGCGTGTAGCCAGTGGTGTGACATGCTCCGTCGTCCAGGAGAGCTGTCACACTTGAATGCATTGTTAGTGAACCAGTACCTATTTATACGCAGCTGTGCACCTCTGTTTTGCTAACACGCAGCTCCAAGTCATGTACTCATAACAGCTGGGTTGGGCCAGTGGGCCCTTTCTGCCTGTAACTTGCACCATGCAAACTGCTGTGTTTACTCTTTTCAGCGGGTCTATGGCCTGTGGCCTCCATTCTACTTCACAACCGCTGGTAGCGGAACTTACTGTCAACAGGCCCACTCCTGGCTGTAACTTGTGCACTCAGAAATATTGCACAGAAGCTATCATTTTCCCCCCTTAAACGGTGGTGCCATTACATTATTCCCCCCTTCAGAAAGATCCGGTCCCCTGGTCGACCTCTAAGTACTCTTAAACTTGTTTGGGTTGGCATGTACTTATGACGTATTTACTACTACTATTAGAAAACTTAGATGTGGTCTAGTCCTCTTATAACACATGACATGAGACAGAACCTAAAAATTCCTTACTGTACGACCTCTACACTTTATGCTTGATCAACCCCATACCTACCCATCCTAGACCTTGGTATGCAATCCACTGGGATTTGGACTAATGTTGATTCCCTCTGGGAATTGGCTCTCTGCCTGATCAGAATGAAAGTAACACACAACAAAGTTAAGGCTGCGATGGCACTTGGCACAGAGGTGCTCTAAACGACCGTTACTTGTCGTTGCCTTTCCCTATATTGAGCGACATGCAGGACAAGCTGTTCAGCTGATATATGCCCCTCTTTCTCTGAAATGAACTGGTTTACAGATCTCAACAGAACTGACTTTAGAGTTTGATTTAACATAGTCAGATTCTGCATTGGCAAGATCTCTAATTATGCTTCTGGCCAGTACAGCTGTGGCTGCGTAACATTTAATTCTGTGACTCCTGAAGTTGACGCTGGCAATTGGAAGATTGGTCCTATTATGTTACACACAGTTCCATTGATTGAAATTCCACTCTCCTCGAGCTCTATACGTTTCGCTTCAGCAAATACTCCCTGCCCAAAACAACTTGTTACTACTATTTATTTTTTGTAGGTGGAGAAGATCCAATGCATCCTGACCCATTACAAGCTCAATTTTGGCTCCATGATGTCCCTTGGACAGTCTATTTCTTCCCTCCTGGCTAAAAATAACTGCACTGTGTAAGTGTTCTCATTGGTGCTTATCACCCTGGCTGGACATACCATTACCTTCCCTCTATGGCAGCTCCAAAATTCCACCCTTGTCATCTCGGCACACCGGATGTTAACTGCCGAGATCAGCAATACCTCCTCGGTTTCTTACTTCTACCAACTTGCTCAACGCTCCCCACTTCACTGGATACGGGTGGACCGTGTAACGTTACAACCTCGCGTTTCTCCCCAAAACTGGGAATTGGACCAAAATATACACTCCCCTTTTCAGTGACCTGAGTACAGGGATCACCTCCCTCTTCAAAAAGACTGCTGTCCCTAGCAGGCTCACAGTACTTGAAAACACAACATATGAAGATACAATTAATTTACGCAAATCGAATGATACATCATATGAAAACAAAAAACTACAAATACTCTACTACTTTCTGGATCGCAAAGTATGGTACATCACGTTGTACTCTATCTTTCTGGTTTTCTCTGCACTGAACACCTCTCTTCACTCTCTCTTTCCTCCTCTTTCCTTCCTGTGCGATGCCTGGTATCACATCAGGACAACCCTTAAATGGCCGCAACCGCCCAATGTGTACTATCGTTGTTCTCGTTGGCAACTGAAGCTTGACATTAATGAGGGATGTGGTTTTCGACCCATTGCCCTACTCTTACACTGCGGTAAACTTCCTTTCTGCTTCACTGCGTCTTCCTGCCTTTCCAAAGCCTACGTATTCGCCTTCTGTAACTGTTTCCAAACATCCCTAATTGTTCTTGCGAATTGAAGTACAGATTCACTGGTTCTTGCTTTCTGTAGCTTCACGAAATCAAACGGTGATGGCATTTCTCGCCCGTACACTACCTCATACGGCGACAAACCGGTATTGGTATGGACTTTTGCATTGTATATGATTACAATATGCTTCAAATACTTGTCCCACCGAAGGTGATGAGAATCCACATAAAAACTCAGCATCTTTCCAATTGTTCTGTGTACCTGTTCTGTCCTTCTGTTCGCCTGTGGACGCAGCGCGCTCGTCCTCAACTTCTTTACGTTCAACAATTTACACAGTTCCTTCATTAAATCCGACATGAAGTTGGTCCTTTGGTCAATAATTATTGTCTCCGTTACACTAAACTTCAAAATCCAGTTGTTTAGTAATGCTTCCGTGACCATTGCTGCCTGTTGGTTTAGCATAGCCACCATCTCCACATACCTCGAAAAATGGTCTATTATTGTCAGAACGAATCTGTTCCCCAACGGTGTTCGACTGAAAGGTCCTAATGGACATGTCGCTTCTGGCACTCGTTCTAGCTGTATCTGTTTCCGACTCAAATCTGCTATCTGCGCACATGGTATTCAATTTTTGACATACTGGTCCACATCCACTTTCCTAACTCTCCACCAGTACCTCTCCGCCACTCTCCTATTCGTCGCTCTACACCCGCCATGACCAGATAACACGTGATCATGTGCCTTCTTTAAAACCGCATGTCTCAGCTTCGCTGGCACTACTGCCCTTAGTCCTAACTTCGTTTCCCTGCACAGAAGACCGTCGCACATATGAAATTTTGGCTGTGTCCGATACAATTTACGATCGTTGTCAGTGTCCTGTAATTCTTTCCATACTGATAGGTCATGACCTATGACTTTTACTTTTGCCACGTTTCTACTCAGTGCATCCGCACTAGCGTGCTTCTTCCCAGGCTTGTGAACCACTTCATAGTCGAATTCACTAAGCCTCACAGCTCACCTAGCGAGTCTAGTGGACGGATCCTTCTACTCCAACAACAACTCCAATGCAGCATGATCTGTCACTACCCGAAATCTTCTTCCATGTAAATAACATTTAAAATATGTGATTCCATAGATTACGCTAAGCATATCCCACTCTGTTGTTGAGTAATTCCTCTCTGCTGCATTCATCTGCCTAGACACATAGGCTACAGGATGTTCTTTCCCATCAATTTCCTGACTAAGAACACACCCTAATGCTTGATTCGATGCATTGCATGCTAGAATAAATTCCTTTTCAAAATCTGGAAACACAGGAACCGGACTTGATGGTAACACTTCTTTCAGTTTGTTAAATGCTTTCTGACACTCTTCTGTCCACTCAAATTTCACACCCTTCCGTAACAACCACCAGCAAAACCCTTGACGAACTTTCGATAGAAATTGCAAATTCCGACCAATGATTGCACTTTATTAATTGTTTTTGGTTCCCAGAAATCCCTTACAGCCTGTACCATCCTCGGTTCTGTTCGCACACCGTCCTTACTGATGGTATGACCCAAATATTTCACTTCTTCCAATGCAAAATGATACTTCTCCCAGCTCAGCGTCAAATGATCTGCTCTTCACCTCATAAAGACTTCCCTTAACCGCTGTCTATGTTGCTCCATACTACTTGAAAACACGATAACGTCATCCAAATAAACAAGACACTGCCGTGGTTTCAAACGACTCAACACACTGTCTAGCAACCTCTGAAACGTTGTCGGAGCGTTGTTCAAACCGAATGGCATCCTAATGTACTGGTAATGGCCTCCAGAAGTAGAGAAAGCAGTTTTTGGATGATCCTATGGAGCCACCTCTAACCGATGATATCCACTTGTCGAAAATCCAGAGTCTCCGATATGTTTGGAATGGGGAACGCGTCCGTTACTGTCTTATTATTTAGGTACCGGTAGTCACAACAGAACCTGTATTTCTCAGTTCCATCCATAGATTTTTTAGGCATAACGTCAATTCCCGCTCCCCAGCAACTGTTACTATGCTCTATAATACCGTCCACAAGTTGCTGATCAGTGAAATCCTCCACGATCAGCTGCAAATACCTCGAAATTCTGTATAGTTTATGGTAAACAGGTGCTCCGTTCACTGCTGGTATCCTATGTTGAACTAATGGAGTTGCTGGTAACGGCCCACGCGGAAAAAACAAATCCTTAAATTCCCGCAACAATTCTTCTTCTTTCTCCTCCTTACAAATGCTTAACTTTGTCACGCAGTGCAGTTCTATCGGCAGTTAGTGGTTGTTCGCTGCGCCTACCTCTCGAACACCAGTCTTCGTCATCTGGTGCATCCAAATTCGCTACTAAAACTCCTGTTCTCAAATTCGCGTCTACAGCGCTAAAATTATATACGTTCACGGGGACTACTCGGCCGTCGTTTCCCTCTTGTACGCTTACAATACTATGTTTCACAAAACACCTAATGGATCCACAACATCATTATCTTCCACTATCCTTCAATAATACATACCGTACCCACAGATACACTCCTGGAAATGGAAAAAAGAACACATTGACACCGGTGTGTCAGACCCACCATACTTGCTCCGGACACTGCGAGAGGGCTGTACAAGCAATGATCACACGCACGGCACAGCGGACACACCAGGAACCGCGGTGTTGGCCGTCGAATGGCGCTAGCTGCGCAGCATTTGTGCACCGCCGCCGTCAGTGTCAGCCAGTTTGCCGTGGCATACGGAGCTCCATCGCAGTCTTTAACACTGGTAGCATGCCGCGACAGCGTGGACGTGAACCGTATGTGCAGTTGACGGACTTTGAGCGAGGGCGTATAGTGGGCATGCGGGAGGCCGGGTGGACGTACCGCCGAATTGCTCAACACGTGGGGCTTGAGGTCTCCACAGTACATCGATGTTGTCGCCAGTGGTCGGCGGAAGGTGCACGTGCCCGTCGACCTGGGACCGGACCGCAGCGACGCACGGATGCACGCCAAGACCGTAGGATCCTACGCAGTGCCGTAGGGGACCGCACCGCCACTTCCCAGCAAATTAGGGACACTGTTGCTCCTGGGGTATCGGCGAGGACCATTCGCAACCGTCTCCATGAAGCTGGGCTACGGTCCCGCACACCGTTAGGCCGTCTTCCGCTCACGCCCCAACATCGTGCAGCCCGCCTCCAGGGGTGTCGAGACAGGCGTGAATGGAGGGACGAATGGAGACGTGTCGTCTTCAGCGATGAGAGTCGCTTCTGCGTTGGTGCCAATGATGGTCGTATGTGTGTTTGGCGCCGTGCAGGTGAGCGCCACAATCAGGACTGCATACGACCGAGGCACACAGGGCCAACACCCGGCATCATGGTGTGGGGAGCGATCTCCTACACTGGCCGTACACCACTGGTGATCGTCGAGGGGACACTGAATAGTGCACGGTACATCCAAACCGTCATCGAACCCATCGTTCTACCATTCCTAGACCGGCAAGGGAACTTGCTGTTCCAACAGGACAATGCACGTCCGCATGTATCCCGTGCCACCCAACGTGCTCTAGAAGGTGTAAGTCAACTACCCTGGCCAGCAAGATCTCCGGATCTGTCCCCCATTGAGCATGTTTGGGACTGGATGAAGCGTCGTCTCACGCGGTCTGCACGTCCAGCACGAACGCTGGTCCAACTGAGGCGCCAGGTGGAAATGGCATGGCAAGCCGTTCCACAGGACTACATCCAGCATCTCTACGATCGTCTCCATGGGAGAATAGCAGCCTGCATTGCTGCGAAAGGTGGATATACACTGTACTAGTGCCGCCATTGTGCATGCTCTGTTGCCTGTGTCTATGTGCCTGTGGTTCTGTCAGTGTGATCATGTGATGTATCTGACCCCAGGAATGTGTCAATAAAGTTTCCCCTTCCTGGGACAATGAATTCACGGTGTTCTTATTTCAATTTCCAGGAGTGTAGATTTGACTCTACACTTAGCCAAAGCGACTTCCCGGTGTCACTAGACACACACTCATGCGAACTAAGCCTTAATGCTAATGTACGCGGTTCATTTGGGTTGTTCATTATGTTGAACGCCCCTCGCGACAGCTCTGCATCGACAACAGTTTCCACTGGCTGAAATAACATTCCAACAAGTTCCACAGTTCGTTGTCCAAGGTCAATTTTGGCATGATGGTACTACCTCCATGCATGCATTAAGTCGGACTTTCCCCATGCGAAAGTTAACTTTCACTGACCCCAAAGGTGTGACCTCCTTATCCCCCATTCCACACAACCTATAACGTGGTGGGTCTAACTTCCTTCGTCCCATTAAACTCTTAGTGTCTCCTGACACTTGCGCCCCTGTGTCCAACAAAATCTTCAACTTTTTAGTTCCTATGAATCCTACCACTGAACATTCCACCTGTGCATACGCATTTGTAGCATTGAAATTAAACAGGAGCTCCCTTAGTTGGGTCTGCCAGTTAACTATTGTCCACCTCTTCTAACTCCACTTCTCCATCCTCCACGCTGCTGATTTCCACCCCTCCCTCTATTCCTCGGTGACTGGGTACATTGTCTCTGAACGTGTTCCGTACGACCACACTTATAACATTTTATACCCGCTGTAAACACTGCTTGTCTATCACGTACCCCCGTTGCCATGTCTAATTCCTCACGTTGAATTGCCAGCTGCATGGCCGAATACAAATCTTTCTGAGCACTTCACGCACTTTCCGCGACATATGCGCCGGTAAACCCCTCAAAAATACATCAAGTGCCCTTTGCTCGACTTCCTGCATCAAAACACCATTCGCTTCATCGCTCTGACCCAGCACGTAAGTATACTCGTTAATTTCTCTTATCCTGTCCTCAAATTTCTCTAACGTCTTCCCCTACCTCTTCGTCATTGTATGCAACCTCTCCCTGAAGTAACAAGCGCTATTGTGTTTCTTGTACCTCTGCAAAAGCCCTCCTTCAACTGCTTCAACTGTCCCGCCTTCCTTAAGGCTTCAGAACACCTTACATATGTCTTCGCTTCACCCGTAATCTAATCTTGGGTACATGCAACAGTTGTTCATCAGATCAACCATTCATCATAACTGAAGTTTCCAAGTCCTCCACAAACGAATGCACATCCTCAGATGCCTTGCCAGAAAACGGAATAATCAAACTCGCGGCGGCTGGATCAGTCTCCTGCTGCGGTACCCTAGGCAAAAACGACTGATCGGACGCGGTTTCTCGCTCACTTCTAGACGTTGATTCACTTCTCAACTGCGTATTGTCCGCTGTCAATTGTGCTACCTTTTCCGTACCGCTTCTGGTTCCGACACACCTTGCGTCCCTGACTCTGCCATTGTGTTGCTTTCGTTCCCAGTTAGTTCCGAAACAAAACACTTTAGTGCAAGAATAACGTGTCTTTCTACATCTCTGTATAATCATACTCAGTATCATCATACACCAATACAAAAGTAATCAAATGCCACGAAAAACAACATCTTACTGGCCCAAACACATTGACACTCATTCTGAAAAAAAATTATACCTACGCAAAACATCTAAAATGCCCTGCCAGGAGCCATACTCAAAACCCACAAAAAAAGAAAGAACATGTCCAATACTCAAAAAGAACAATTGGTCAACACTGCTAAAGGCTTACAATGTCTGCCTGTTACACTAAAGTCTGTTAAGCGGTTGCATAATGGTTCCTTGCTTGTTGAGACAAACTGGGCAAAGCACGTGGAACTCCTCAAAATTAGGTGAGTACGACATCATTGTTGAATTGCATAACTCCCATAACTCCAGCAAAGGTGTGGTAATGTGTCGGGATATTATGGATATAGACGTTGCTGAACTCAAACAAGATTGGGCACCACAGGGGATCATAGATGTGGAACAAAGGACTCGCAAGAACAATGGAGAGATTGAGAAGACTGCCACTTTTATTGTGACCTTCAATTCTCCAACGCTACCTGACCAGATCATGGCAAGTTTCCTCCGACTTAGGGTTCGGCCCTCCTTACCTAACCCTGTTCAAAGTTTCAAATGACAGCGTTTTGGCCATACAATGCTGAGTTGCAGAGGTGAAGCGACTTGTGGGAAGTGTGGAAAGGGAGCCCATAAAGCTGGGATCGACTGTCTGTCTCCAGAGGTCTTTATTAACTGCTCTGGGAGCCATCCAGTCTGGAGTCGAGCCTGCCCGGTTTTTGCAGGGGAAAGAAAAATTCGGGAAATCAAAGTGACCAAGCGGATCCCCTATGCAGACGTCTAAAAGGACTATCAGGCGATGAAACCCCTGTGTCTTTACCACTTCTTATGCTTCGTTGGTGAAGAAACCTGTTACTAAGGTCGACGCTTCGACTCAGATGATGTCCAGTGTTCCTTTATCCACCTCTGGCACCTGTACTTACATCTGTATGTGCCAAAGTCAAGTGAAAGACATGGCGATCCAGACAGCTAGGATGGGAGAGACAAGTCATGCTTCCACAGTGCATATCCTAAAGCCACAAAGCCACCCCAAAAGCAGAGTGCCCCACAGCGCATCTACTTCATCTACATCCACATCCATACTCCGCAAGCCACCTGACGGTGTGTGGCGGAGGGTACCCTGAGTATCTCTATCGGTTCTCCCTTCTATTCCAGTCTCGTATTGTTCTTGGACAGAAGGACTGTCGGTATGCTTCTGTGTGGGCTCTAATCTCTGATTTTATCCTCATGGTCTCTTCGCGAGATATACGTAGGAGGGAGCAGTATACTGCTTGACTCTTCGGTGAAGGTATGTTCTCGAAACTTTAACAAAAGCCCGTACCGAGCTACTGAGCGTCTCTCCTGCAGAGTCTTCCACTGGAGTTTATCTATCATCTCCGTAACGCTTTCGCGATTACTAAATGATCCTGCAACGAAGCGCGCTGCTCTCCGTTGGATCTTCTCTATCTCTTCTATCAACCCTATCTTGTACGGATCCCACGCTACTGAGCAGTATTCAAGCAGTGGGCGAACAAGCGTACTGTAACCTACTTCCTTTGTTTTCGGATTGCATTTCCTTAGGATTCTTCCAATGAATCTCAGTCTGGCATCTGCTTTACCGACGTTCAACTTTATATGATCATTCCATTTTAAACCACTCCTAATGCGTACTCCCAGATAATTTATGGAATTAACTGCTTCCAGTTGCTGACCTGCTATTTTGTAGCTAAATGATAAGGGACTTATCTTTCTATGTATTCGCAGCACATTACACTTGCCTACATTAAGATTCAATTGCCATTCCCTGCACCAAGCGTCAATTCGCTGCAGATCCTCCTGCATTGCAGTACAATTTTCCATTGTTACAACCTCTCGATACACCACAGCATCATCTGCAAAAAGCGTCAGTGAACTTCCGAAGTCATCCATCAGGTCATTTATGTATATTGTGAATAGCAGCGGTCCTATGACACTCCCCTGAGGCACACCTGAAATCACTCTTACTTCGGAAGACTTCTCTCCATTGAGAATGACATGCTGCGTTCTGTTATCTAGGAACTCCTCAATCCAATCACACAATTGGTCTGATAGTCCATTTGCTCTTACTTTGTTCATTAAACGACTGTGGGGAACTGTATCGAACGCCTTACGGAAGTCAAGAAACACGGCATCTACCTGTGAACCCGTGTCTATGGCCCTCTGAGTCTCGTGGACGAATAGCGCGAGCTGGGTTTCACACGATCGTCTTTTTCGAAAACCATGCTGATTCCTACAGAGTAGATTTCTAGTCTCCAGAAAAGTCATTATACTCGAACATAATACGTGTTCCAAAATTCTACAACTGATCGACGTTAGAAATATAGGTCTATAGTTCTGCACATCTGTTCGACGTCCCTTCTTGAAAACGGGGATGACCTGTGCCCATTTCCAATCCTTTTGAACGCTACGCTCTTCTAGAGACCTACGGTACACCGCTGCAAGAAGGGGGGCAAGTTCCTTCGCGTACTCTGTGTAAAATCGAGCTGGTATCCCATCAGGTCCAGCGGCCTTTCCTCTTTTGAGCGATTTTAATTGTTTCTTTATCCCTCTGTCGTCTATTTCGATATCTACCATTTTGTCATCTGTGCGACAGTCTAGAGAAGGACCTACAGTTCAGTGTTCCTCTGTGAAACAGCTTTGGAAAAAGACATTTGGTATTTCGGCCTTTAGTCTGTCATCCTCTGTTTCAGTACCATTTTGGTCACAGAGTGTCTGGACATTTTGTTTTGATCCACCTACCGCTTTGACATAAGACCAAAATTTCTTAGGATTTTCTGCCAAGTCAGTACATAGAACTTTACTTTCGAATTCATTGAACGCCTCTCGCATAGCCCTCCTCACACTACATTTCGCTTCGCGTAATTTTTGTTTGTCTGCAAGGCTTTGGCTATGTTTATGTTTGCTGTGAAGTTCCCTTTGCTTCCGCAGCAGTTTCCGCAGCAGTTGTTGTACCACTTGAAACGTCCCCTTTGAAAAATTGTTACATGACTGTGCTTAAACTGATACACAATATTTTTTTTTTTTTTTAGCGCAACGCAATCTGACTTTCAAAAATCCCTACAAAAGAATGGCCCTGACTAACATTAAACTATACCTTTCACAAATCACTTACCTCACAAAAATCTTCGCTGCTCAAGCTACTGCAATACAGCGAGCGCCACTACTGCCAGCTAAATAAAAGATTCAAACTATGGAAGGCACTAACTACTGATAGGGATAGTTAGCAAATGAAAGATATTAGTAGAGAACAAACAATGTATTTACCTTGATATCATCATATATAAATATAGCAGTTCATGACAAATTACAAACCTCCGCCATCTCTCTCCCCACATCCACCACTGCTGGCGGCTCACCTCCAACTGCGCAACGCTACGCGCTGTTCACATCCAGCTGCCGCTGCCCAACACTACAATGGCAGACAACAATGCAAACTACCCACAGACTGCACACAGCACAGCCAGTGATTTTTCATACAGAGGTGGCGTTACTAATAGAAAAACCTAAACAGCCTACTTACATAGCCCCCATGCTCCCCACAAAAAATTTTACAAATTGGATTGGGCAGTGGCCAATACAGATTTGAAAAAAATTTTTCATAATTAGAATAACAAAGAAATCAAATGCACACACTTATTGATACAATGTTGGTCAAAAGCTAAAAATTTCTCACAGTCCATAAAGACAGTCCAGATTGTTCATCACAGTAAAAATGCAGAGTTTTTCTCAAAGTCTGAGCAGTAAAAGAAAATGTACACGGAAGTAGTGGATTTCCATGCAGAAGTGGATTTCCTTGAAGAAGTAGTGTTGTCCTTCCAATGGAAAGACAGTGCTGACTCTTGACATGCAGACAGGTAATGGGCCACAACATAGCAAACCCACAGCAGAGTCAGACGAAGTTTTGAAGAATATTGGTAGGTAGGTCATCACAGAGTAGACCCACTGTAGTCCTGGTAGAGAGTATGGTATTGGTGGGCCACCAGAGGTGCAGACCCACTGCAGTCCTTGTAGAAATAATGGTATTGGTGCGTCATCGAAGATGCAGACCCACTGTAGTCCTTGTAGAGATGATGGTATTGGTGGGCCACCACATCCACCACTGCTGGCGGCTCACCTCCAACTGCGCAACGCTACGCGCTGTTCACATCCAGCTGCCGCTGCCCAACACTACAATGGCAGACAACAATGCAAACTACCCACAGACTGCACACAGCACAGCCAGTGATTTTTCATACAGAGGTGGCGTTACTAA
Organism: Schistocerca piceifrons; assembly: GCF_021461385.2. NCBI lineage: Eukaryota > Metazoa > Arthropoda > Insecta > Orthoptera > Acrididae > Schistocerca > Schistocerca piceifrons. The sequence goes on along the minus strand of NC_060145.1, from coordinate 478,932,840 downwards.
TAAAAAAACCTAAACAGCCTACTTACACACTGTGGCTCTTTTCCATCTCTTACGATCTTGCTTGGCACATACTCATCTAACGCATATTGTACGATGGTTCTGAACTTTGTCCACTGATCCTCAACACTATCTGTACTTGAGACAAAACTTTTGTGTTGGGCCGTCAGGTACTCTGTAATCTACTTTTTGTCACTTTTGCTAAACAGAAAAATCTTCCTACCTTTCTTAATATTTCTATTTACGGCTGAAATCATCGATGCAGTAACTGCTTTATGATCGCTGATTCCCTGTTCTGCATTAACTGTTTCAAATAGTTCGGGTCTGTTTGTCACCAGAAGGTCTAATATGTTATCGCCACGAGTCGGTTCTCTGTTTAACTGCTCAAGGTAGTTTTCAGATAAGGCACTTAAAAAAATTTCACTGGATTCTTTGTCCCTGCCACCCGTTATGAACGTTTGAGTCTGCCAGTCTATATCCGGCAAATTAAAATCTCCACCTAGAACTATAACATGGTGGGGAAATCTACTCGAAATATTTTCCAAATTATCCTTCAGGTACTCGGCCACAACAGCTGCTGAGCCCGGGGGCTCTTCAAAGAAAAATGGCTCTCACAGCCCCCTTTTCCCCCTTTGCTGGGAAAGGGAGCAGGGAAAGGTGCCCAACATTCGGGTCGAAAGCTGACCCGTGCGCCATCAGATGTCATTCTGATGATGAGGACACCATGGATTTTGATGCCTCATCACCAGACCCAGTCAGCCCTAAAACACAGCCTCGCTCTCCTAGCGCCTCACCTATCCCCCCTCCCCCCTCGGCGTGGAGACAGGGGTAAATCAAGACCATGTTGATTATATGGCTCCCATACTCCAGTGGAATATGAATGGATACAGGACTCACCTGGAGGAACCGAGACTCCTTGCACAGGGCAGACCCTTTTGCCTCTGTCTTCAAGAGAATCATTTTAAAGAGTCTGACACTCTTGTGCTTAGAGGCTATCACCTTTATAGACATGTCGAACGTACTGATGAGAGGGCAAAAGGTGGGATTGCAGTGTTCATAAAGGACACTTTTCACCCCTCGCCTGTTCCCTTAACAACAACACTACAAGCGGTTGATGTTCGGATAGCGGCTCATGTTGACATCACAGTGTGCTCTGTGTACTTGCCACCCCATGAGCCTCTTGATCGTTGGGACCTCACTCACCTTCTTGATGAACTATCCCATACCTTTCTCCTTCTCGGGGACTTCAATGCACACAGTAATCTATGGGGTTCTGACTCCACATGCCCCAAGGGTTGGGGACTTGAAGATATGCTACAAGCCACAGATCTTATGCTGCTGAACATTGGTCAAGTTACAGATTATAGCACGGCTACAGGTTTGTCTACCTCCATAGACCTCTCCTTCTGCTCACCTGCTCGTGGGGACACTGCTCAGTGGGCAGTGGACGATGACCTTCACGGCAGTGACCATTTCCCTATATGGATCGACCTACCTGATGGAGCAGAGCCCGGAAGAAAGCCACCGAGATGGTTACTCAAGAAGGGTAACTGGATGCATTACAGGCAGTTAACTGTTTTCGAATAAATAATGTGACGGCGTTCAGGAGTGGGTGGATCACATTACAGCCATGATTCACCATGCCGCTGATGCACCCATCCCAAAGTCTGTGGAAGTGCCTAGGCGGTGACCTGCGACTTGGTGGAATGCTGAGTGTCGTTTTGCAATCAGGCACAGGAGGGCAACTATGCGCAGATTCAATCGATGCGCTACAGATCCGAATCTTGCACACTTTCGAATGGAGCGTGCAGAGGCGAGTAGAATCACTCGGGAGAGTAAGCAGAGGTCTTGGCAAGAGTTCCTGAACTCCATCAGTAAGTCCACATCCGCAAGTAAAGTATGGGAAGCCGTCAGGAGGATCTCCAGGCACAACTCTCGACCGCCAATAGCAGCTGTATGAATGCAGGGGTCTCTTGTAACATCGATGACGGACATAGCTCAGACAATGGCTGAATCATTTATATCCATTACAGCTGATTCCAGCCAGGATACCACCTTCTGTCGATATCAGGAGGTCCAGGAGAAGGTTGCTCTTGATTTTAATTCCACCAACATGGAAGAATACAACCAGCCTTTCTCTCTGTGGGAGCTGGATTCTGCATTGTCAGTTGCTTGTGATACGACCCCGTATAGCATGTTGCAACGGTTGGACCGACGGTCGAAGGAAGTCCTCCTTCAGCTCTTCAGTAAAATTTGAATAACTGGCGACTTTCCCAACCTGTGGAAAGAATCTATTTTAATCCCAATTTTAAAACCAGGAAAGGATCGGACTGACCTTGGTAGTTATCGTAGTATTAGCCAGACAAGCTGCGTAGGAAAGACTCTGGAGCGTACGGTCAATCAGCGCCTAGTGTGGGTTCTGGAAACCAGGTCCCTACTCAGTCGCTCCCAGTGTGGTTTGAGGAGGTACCCCTCCACCCTCGATAACCTGACCCTGCTCGAAGCTTAGATCCAACAAGCTCTCCTTCGTAAGCAACACCTTATCGTTGTTTTGTCGATTTGGAAAAGGCCTACGATACTACCTGGAGACATAATATTTTGTCGCAACTCCATCAGTGGGGATTCTGTGGACGTCTACCGACCTTCATATGGTCCTTCCTTTCGGACAGATATTTTAGATACAGGGTTGGGAATGCCCTGTCTGGCCGTTTTAAGCAGGAGAATGGTGTCCCTCAAGGGAGTGGTTTATGTGTCACAGCATTCGCCATTGCAATCAATAGTATTACAATCACAGTGCGACGTCCAGTACTATGTTCCTTGTTTGTGGACGACTTCTCCATCTTCTGTGCATCCTCCAACCTCGCCACGGCCACTCGGCCATTACAGCTGACGATCAGGCGGTTGGAGGAATGGTCTACCACCAGAGGTTTTAGATTCTCATTCGAGAAGAGATGCCTCAAAGCCTTAAACATCCTGAAATTTGTCAGCCATTGGTCTTGGGGAGCTGACAGGGCACGTCTATTTTAGATTCTCATTCGAGAAGAGATGCCTCAAAGCCTTAAACATCCTGAAATTTGTCAGCCATTGGTCTTGGGGAGCTGACAGGGCACGTCTGCTCCAACTTTATAAAGCCTTTGTGCGACTCTGACTTGGATACGGATGCCAGATTTATGGGTCAGCAAGGCCTTCATACCTTAAAATGCTGGATGCAGTTCAGCATAAAGGTATAAAGCTGTGTACAGGGGCCTATCGCGCGAGCCCGGCTGTTAGTTTGTGTGCAGAGGGTGGTGAGCCTCCACTGTCTATTCGACGTCTTCTTCTTGTGGTGCACCAAGCTTATAGGGCATGGTCCGTTGGTACATCACCAGCATGCAGTTACGTTGTTCAGCCGTCTCTGGAACGGCTGTTTGATCGTCGGCCACAAGAAACATGATCATTTGAGATCCATGCAAGGAAGAGCCTTGAATTATTACAGGTTGGTGGCATTAAGATCCAAAGCCAGGGTTGGAGTAGGGCCTCCCCCTGGCTACTACCAAGGCCCAGATTGCTTTTAGAGCTGACTACTTACAAGAACATTGTAACTCAGACTATGTTTTCAAAGTTAAATTTAATGAAATTTTACGTAGCCACCCAGATTTTATTACAGTCTACATGGATGGTTCTAAGCAGGGCGATGTTTTCGGTTGTTCTGTCGTGTTTCCCGACATTGTCCTCAGGATAGGGCTCCCAGAGCAGTTTTCAGTTTATTACGTGGAACGATTTGCTATCCTGATGGCAATGGAGCAAATGAGAAGGCATCGTGCAAAAAATATTCTCATCTGCTCTGATTCTCAAAGTACTCTTCTCACTCTCGGACAGATGTACTCAGCAGATGGGATGGTGCAACATGTACAGGACGCTCTCTTTCTCTTGCACAGGCAAAACAAGGAAATAATTTTTTCTGGGTTCCAGGGCACATAGGCATTCAGGGAAAAGAATTCGCTGCTGCTGCTGCTAAGGGGGCTTGCTCCTCCCTCCTCCTGCTCGCTGTTCAGTCCCTCTGCGGGCTGTCACTTCACTTGTGACCAGGAAGGCCATATGTTGGTGGGAGTCCCAGTGGCAGGAAGTGAGGAACAATAAACTGCGTCCCATCAAGACTTCAGTGCGATCATGGATCACCTCCTTTAGCTCGTGACAGTGTTAAGAAGTAGCCCTTACCCGGATTAGAGTGGGACATTGTACATTGACGCATGACTTCCTTTTACGCCCAGAGGAGCCCCTAGTATGTCAGAGATGTGGGACACAGCTGTCAGTACGACATACTTTAACTGAATGTGTTTTATATGATGATCATAGGGTGGAACTTGTTTTCCCCAAGGATTTTCCCTTTGTTTTAACTGATAACGAGGCGAGCGTTGTTCATGTCTTAAAATTTTGTGTGGTACCCAAACTTCTTCCCCAAATACTTGGTGTGAGATCTTAATGTATCACAGAGTGGCTGGGTCACGTATTATTTCAAAGTCGTCATCCAGTCACAGTTGTTTGTCCCTCTTTTAACAGCGTCCTTACATGTATTTTATCCATGATTTTATTTAGTTATCCCGCTGTGTCTCGCTGGGGTTCTATTACAAGATTTTATGAACGTCACCTTCTTGGAGTTGCTTTATGTTGCCTGTGGTGGGATCACACGTAGTTTTCCGATTTACTGATCTTCTTCCATTGATTGTAAACATCACCTTCAGTATAACACTAATTCAAGGGTGCTGATTGTGGTGTCACCGCCAGAAACCACACTTGCTAGGTGGTAGCCTTTAAATCGGCCGCGGTCCGTTAGTATACGTCGGACCCGCGTGTCGCCACTGTCAGTGATTGCAGACCGAGCGCCGCCACAGGGCAGGTCTAGAGAGACTTCCTAGCACTCGCCCCAGTTGTACAGCCGACTTTGCTAGCGATGGTCACTGACAAATTGCGCTCACATTTGTCGAGACGATAGTTAGCATAGCCTTCAGCTACGTCATTTGCTACGACCTAGCAAGGCGCCATTATCAACTGCTATTTATCTTGTGATGCATGTACCGTCAGACCGATGTTCACCAATTATGGATTAAAGTTAAGTATTCCAACAGCTACGTACTTTATTTGCTAGACTCAAATCCTTTAACTGTTCCAGACCTCACGCCAGCCTGCGTGAGCTTAAACGCGTGCCTTTCGGCTTTCTCTCATAGTGACTTGGCTGTCTTGCCAAGTCACAACACTGATGACCTAACTGTTTAGCGCCCTCCGCCATAAATCATCATCATCAAACCTCGTACTGTACAGACGACACCTGCTATTCTGACACCAAAAGTAGAGGGGTGTTGGACGTGGATGGAAAATGTCAGGATGCACTGTATGCACTCGTTCGCGCTTCCCAAGTGATTTATTATTTCTGGGTACAGAGTCCCTGTTCCTCTCACTTTGTCACTGGGTCCTGCAATGCTGAGGACACCACTGCCTGCGACATGGCTTGGCGCTGAATGGCTGCCACATAAACCCGCGCTATGCCCTGTGGTGTGTCACCCTTGTCTGACTGCGGAGTTGTGACGATATCAGTCTGCGCCAGCAGTCTCCGTCCCTGCTTGCGTCGGTCCCACTCGCCAGGAAGCCACAAGGTGGCCCTGTGGCATGCTTCCTGACTGGTCTGGCTGAGATTGTGGCGGCGACAAGTGCCCTGATCTGGCGTCCGAATCTGTGGCCTTCGCCACGGGATGCCTGCAGTGTGTGTTGGAAGCCAACAAGTCAGCCACAGTAGCGAGTCATGGTGTGGCCCGCCGCCGGCTGGCTGCGGACCCCACATAGGCCTCAGCGTGTCGAACCAATGCCCTGCTGTGGACTGAAACGCTGGCACCCCATCTGCTGCTATGTGTAGCCAGTGGTGTGAAATGCCCCAGAGCTGTCACACATGAATGCCTTGTTAGTGAACCGGCACCTATTTATATGCGGCTGTGCGCCTCTGTTTTGCTAATGCGCCACTCCGAGTCATGTTGTAACACCTGGATTGGGCCAGTGGGCCCCTTCTGCCTGTAACTTGCGCCATGCAAACTGCTGCGTTTACTCTTTTCAGCGAGTCTATGCCCGTGTGGCCTCCATTCTACTTCGCAACTCCTGGTAGCATAACTTACTGTCAACAGCCCACACCTAGCTGTAACCTGTGCACTCAGAAATATTGTACGGAAGCTAACGTTTCCCATCTTAAACGGTGGTGCCTCTACAGTTGTTACTACGAGGGCAGTTCAATAAGTAATGCAACACATCTTTTTTTTCTGAATCAGGGGTTGTTTTATTCAGCATTGATATACACCAGGTTATTCCCCAATCTTTTAGCTACACAACACTATTTTTCAACGTAATCTCCATTCAATGCTACGGCCTTGCGCCACCTTGAAATGAGGGCCTGTATGCCTGCACGGTACCATTCCACTGGTCGATGTCGGTGCCAACGTCGTACTGCATCAATAACTTCTTCATCATCCGCGTAGTGCCTCCCACGGATTGCGTCCTTCATTGGGCCAAACATTGGAAATCCGACGGTGCGAGATCATGGCTGTAGGGTGCATGAGGAAGAACAGTCCACTGAAGTTTTGTGAGCTCCTCTCGGGTGCGAAGACTTGTGTGAGGTCTTGCGTTGTCATGAAGAAGGAGAAGTTCGTTCAGATTTTTGTGCCTACGAACACGCTGAAGTCGTTTCTTCAATTTCTGAAGAGTAGCACAATACACTTCAGAGATGATCGTTTGACCATGGGGAAGGACATCGAACAGAATAACCCCTTCAGCGTCGCAGAAGACTGTAACCATGACTTTACCGGCTGAGGGTATGGCTTTAAACTATTTCTTGGTAGGGGAGTGGGTGTGGCGCCATTCCATTGACTGCCGTTTTGTTTCAGGTTCGAAGTGATGAACCCATGTTTCATCACCTGTAACAATCTTTGACAAGAAATTGTCACCCTCAGCCACATGACGAGCAAGCAATTCCGCACAGATGGTTCTCCTTTGCTCTTTATGGTGTTCGGTTAGACAACGAGGGACCCAGCGGGAACAAACCTTTGAATATCCCAACTGGTGAACAATTGTGACAGCACTACCAACAGAGATGTCAAGTTGAGCACTGAGTTGTTTGATGGTGATCCGTCGATCATCTCGAACGAGTGTGTTCGCACGCTCCGCCATTGCAGGAGTCACAGCTGTGCACGGCCGGCCCGCACGCGGGAGATCAGACAGTCTTGCTTGACCTTGCGGCGATGATGACACACGCTTTGCCCAACGACTCACCGTGCTTTTGTCCACTGCCAGATCACCGTAGACATTCTGCAAGCGCCTATGAATATCTGAGATGCCCTGGTTTTCCGCCAAAAGAAACTCGATCACTGCCCGTTGTTTGCAACACACATCCGTTACAGACGCCATTTTAACAGCTCCGTACAGCGCTGCCACCTGTCGGAAGTCAATGAAACTATACGAGACGAAGCGGGAATGTTTGAAAATATTCCACAAGAAATTTCCGGTTTTTTCAACCAAAATTGGCCGAGAAAAAAAATGTGTTGCATTACTTATTGAACTGCTCTCGTATTTCCAATGACCTATCACTAATAGAATTATAGCGCAGTACTGCATTTTTCCTACGCTTTAGACGCAACATGTAACATTAATGGATGTCACCGTGGTGTACAATTCGTCTACAATAAGGTTACAGCTCCACCCCCTGGCGCCTGCACTTTTCTAGCGAGTCAGCGTATATATTGGCGAGACCTTGCAGCTACCCATCAGTAAGTACCTGAAGTTGACGAGCAGATGTCTCATTGAAATACTGTGCAGCTTCCACAACATTATACGACGCGCCGGCTGTGGACCAACGAATCAATAATAATTTACTTTGATGGTCAAGTACCAGTTGATGCACAAAGCGGCGACCCACCTCAGATATCCTAACATTCGTGGCGCACAAAATCGTGATTTGTGAACAGCCTCTCTGAGACGTCTGTATCTACAGTGGAGTTCATGGATGTGTGTGTGTGTGTGTGGGAGCACATATCTGCCTCACAGGGTGTATTTTCTGTCCCCGCAGTGAGGCCGGAGACGGAGCGCACCCTCAGACTGTCGCTGGCCGTGCTGTGTCTGGAGAACCACCTGCTGCTCATCGTTGCCGTTATCTGGGTGAGTAGCCCACTCTTCACGCAGTAATGATGACGCATAATCCTGAGCATCAAAACGCATACAGGGGTTAGTGAACAGAGGGTTGTCGTAGCGTGACAATATTGTAGCCCCAAAACCCTCCAAAAATAAACGAAAAATGTACCTATTCAAAAAAGCAGATTAAAATTCACTTGACGGCTTCCTAAGAGACAATCTCCATACCTTCCAAATTAATAATAGACCAGATGTGGCTTGAATTCGAAGAAATAGTATCGGAAGCAATTGAGAGACTCATACTAATAAATTAACAAACGACGGAGTTGATCCTCCATGGTACACAAAACGGGTCAGAACACTGTTGCAGAAACAACGAAGCAAACATGCCAAATTTAAACAGACGCAAAATCCCCAAGATTGGCGATTTTTTATAGAAGCTCGAAAAATATCGCGGACTTCAAGGCGAGATGCTTATATAAGTTTCCACAACGAAACTTTGTCCCGATACCTGGCAGAAAAACCAACGAGATTCTCGTCGTTATGTGAAGTATGTTAGGGGCAAGAAACAATCAATGCCTTCTCTGCGTGATAGCGATGGACATACTGTCGAAAACAGTGCTGCCAAAGCAGAGTTACTAAACACAGCCTTCCGAAATGCCTTCACAAAAGAGGACGAAGTAAATATTCCACAATTCGAATCAAGAACAGCTGCCGACATGAGTAACGTAGAAGTAAATATCCTCGGGGTAGTGAAGCAATTTAAATCACTTAATAAAAGCAAGTCTTCTGGTCCAGACTGTATACTAGTTCTGTTCCTTTCAGAGTATGCTGATGCATTAGCTCCATACTTAACAATCATATAAAACCGTTCGCTCGACGAAAGATCCTTACCCAATGACTAGAAAGTTGCAATATTCAAGAAAGGTAATAGGAGCAATCGACCTAATTACAGACTCATATCAGTAACGTCGATATGTAGCAGGATTCTGGAGCATATATTGCGTTCGAATTACCTCGAAGAAAACGACCTATTGGCACACAGTCAACATGGGTTTAGAAAACATCGTTCATGTGAAACACAACTAGCTGTCTATTCGCATGAAGTGTTGAGTGCTATTTACAAGGGATTTCAGATACATTCCGTATTCCTGGATTTCCGGAAGGCTTTTGACACTGTACCACACAAACGGCTTCTAGTGAAATTGCGTGCTTATGGAATACCGTCTCAGTTATGTTACTGGATTTGTGATTTGTGACTTCCTGTCAGAGAAGTCATAGTTGATAGTAATTGACGGCAAGTCACCAGATAAAACAGAAGTGATTTGTGGCGTTCCCCAAGGTAGTGTTACAGGCTCTTTGCTGTTCCTTATCTATAGCCGGCCGGGGTGGCCGAGCGATTCTAGGCGCTACAGTCGGGAACGCACGACCGCTACGGTCGCAGGTTCGAATCCTGCCTCGGGCATGGATGTGTGTGCTGTCCCTAGGTTAGTTAGGTTTAAGTAGTTCTAAGATCTAGGGGACTGATGACCTCAGGAGTTAAGTCCCATAGTGCTCAGAGCCATTTGAACCATTTGAACCTTATCTATATTAGCAACTTGGGAGACAATCTGAGCAGCCGTCTTAAGTTCTGTCGTTTATCGACTAATAAAGTCATCAGAAGCTCAAAGCAAATTGCAAAACTGTTTAGAAAAGATATCTGAATGGTGCGAGAATTGGCAGTTGACCCTAAATAACGAAAAGTGTGAGGTCATACACATGAGTGATAAAAGGAACTTGTTAAACTTGGGTTACACGATAAATCAGTCAAATGTAAAGGCCGTAAATTCAAGTAAATACCTAGGAATTACAATTACGAACAAGTTAAATTGGAAGGCACACATAGAAAATGTCGTGGGGAAAGCTAACCAAAGACTGTGTTTTATTGGCAGGTCACTTACAAAATGTAACAGATCTACTAAGGAGACTGCCTACACTACGCTTGTCCGTCCTCTTTTAGAATACTGCTGCGCGGTGTGGGATCCTTACCAGATAGGACTGACGGAGTACATCGAAAAAGTTCAATGAAGGGCAGCACGTTTTGTTTTATCGGGAAATATGGGAGAGAGTGTCACTGAAATGATACAGGATTTGGGCTGGACATCATTAAAAGAAAGGCGTTTTTCGTTGCGGTGGAATCTTCTCACGAAATTCCAGTCACCAGATTTCTCCTCCGAAAGCGAAATTTTTTTTGTTGACGCCGACCTACATAGGGACAAACAATCACCACGATAAAATAAGGGAAATCAGAGCTCGTACGGAAAGATATGGCTGTTCGTTCTTTCCGTGCACTATACGAGACCGAAATGATAGAGAATTGTGAAGGTGGTTCGATGAACCCTCTGCCACGCACGTAAACGTGTTTTTTCAGAGTGTTCATGTAGATGTAGATGAGCGCGCAGTTACCTGTCGGCTGTATCTCAGTAACCACGGAAGTACATGTTTATTCGTGAGTACCTGTGTGGCTTCAGAAGACGACTGCACGAAAACTGCAAGATAAACAGTATAATGACAGGTGTCAGTGGACAGAGCACCTCCCTAAGTTGAGGTCGGTAATACGAAGAAAATGGTTGAAACGGCACTAAGTACTATGGGACTTAACATCTGAGGTCATCAGTCCCCTAGAACTTAGAACTACTGAAACCTAACTAACCTAAGGGCATCACACATACCCATGCCCGAGGCAGGATTCGAACGTGCGACCGTAGCAGCAGCGCCGTTCCGGTCTGAAGGCCCTGAACCGTTCGTCCACAGCGGCCGGCTTTGATAATACGCACTGTGGCCAGTTGCACTGGGCATGCCGTAGTTCCCGGTAACATGGACCCGATATTGAAATGTCTCAAACTATGCGGACTTCAGACTGTAGTTCTATAGTTGTAAATCTGCTTGATACTGGCTGAGGACATTCGCATGTTATATATGCAGTTCTTTTCTAACGTAATCTATTAAATTTTATTATTATTTCACATTCTTGTACTCAATGTAACAGATGTTCCATATTCATTATCACACTGTTGAACTCAATAAGTAAATGGTGATGATTAATTTGAGGCACATACGACATTAATAAGCATGTGCAGGGTACGTACGAATCTCTCTGCGCGTCCAAGCCCCTAAGTTCAAAAGCGCTCTTTAATTTGACATAGTGAAAAAGGAAAGGCTAATAATAATAATAATAAGTTTTATCTATCACGCTGAGTAATTTCATTTCGTTTGTTTTCAAATTTTTATGTAACCTAAGATAAGGACACTTGTTGTTGTAATACACGCTTGAACAACCAATTAAAGCATCTCATTTGAATAATTTAGTACAGTCATAACAAGGTAACTTACTTGAAGTGGAAGGTTTTCATCAGTGGCGAAGCTGAACATCTCAAGACAATATGAAGTTACAGTTAATAAAGCGATACTTTATTTGTTCGTTCGTCTCATGCGAGTACCTTTTCATAGCAAACATTTCAAATGTGTCGGTCATTTACTGATAGTAAGTGAACTGAAACAGATATGATTTCCAAACATGCCTGTGTAATCCTTGAAAACGGGTTTTTTGCTCGTAAACGCTTCTGACATTCAAGACGTCGCGTTACTAGCAAAGAAGTCGTTGAGCTAGAAGCTACGTCATGGACAGCCCGCCATCAAACTGTCCGCTAGTAACGCTTCCTACAGTTATTTCAACGCCATCCACCTTCACAGTTCGTTCCCTTTGCGTAACATGTGGCCGGTTATAGTCTAAGTATATATTACATAAAATTATTTGGTGTTGTCTGTCTCTGTGTATCGTGTAAGTAGGGAACATCATGTAGCATAATATTAGTATACACGACTGAAAAGCAGTTATTCAGCAAACACTTTAGCTGCGTCTGAGAACCAAGTAGTCACATGGGTCCGCCCCTCCGTCATTGATACCGCGTATTAGAATTATATGGTTGATGCCAAAGCTGATAGCGCCTCTTTACTCGAGATGAAGGCCAACTGATATTAAACAATAATGTTTCATCCCAAAGCAGACTATAGTTTATGTGTTTCATTTGACAAGGAAGATCCTGATGAAAAGTTAAAACTGTCATCTGTCCCAATTTGTAAAACCACACTGCGCTGAAAAACTTGAATAAGAGTTGGATAAAGTAACAGAACAAATGAACAACTCGGTCGAAATGAATGAAACTGCGGGTGTACGTTGCCAGAGGTCTCCCAGTCGTGAGCAGAAAGCTTCACGTTACATGCCTTTTGGTCTGTGTGACTATAGCGCCAAATGGGGCTGGCTCTGCAACAGATGGCAGGTGAAATAACGGGAGAAGACAGTGTGTGTGTGTGTGTGTGTCAATCAGCGAGCAGTTATAGCGCACTTTTTGTGACCTTCATTCTAACTTGGTCCAGAGGCAACATTCGGATGACTTCACATGGGTAAGAAACATAGGAAACTTCGAGTCTGCCGGAAAAAAAAATCAGTGAGGTGTTTGAATGTCTGTGGATTAATAGCAACTCATTCTTCCCCAAGAGTCCAAACCAGAGAAGGTAGTGACATTGGACCCTCGGATCCGGAGAGAAGTTCTAACGCATGGCAAAGGTGATCCATTGCATCAGATGTAAAATATGACATATCCTTCCACGTCTAGCGTTTAATTAATGTCACGAAGGGGAGCACATGCTAAACACGAAAAACATTTCCGTACCGTAACACTTTGTCCTCCGTAATTCACTGCTCACATTACACATGAAGGGTAACTTTCTCCAGGCATATGCCAAACCCACATCCTTCGATCGGATTTCCATAGCGTATAGAGTTAGAAGAGTATTACAAAAAGAGTTTAAGAGAGCTTTGGAGGACTTAAGATCAAAAAAGCCAGAAGGGATAGATAACATTCAATCAGAATTTCTAAAATCACTGCGCGAAGTGGCAACAAAACGACTATTCACGCTGAGGTGTAGAATGTATAAGTCTCGCAACATTCCATCAGACTTCGGAAAAATATCGTCCACACAATTCCGAAGACTGCGAGAGCTGACAAGTGCGAGAATTATCACACAGACAGCTTAACAGCTCATGCTTTCAAGTTGCTAACAAGAATAATATACAGATGAAGGTAAAAGAAAATTCAGGATGTGTTAGATGATGATCAGTATGGTTTTAGGAAAGGTAAAGACACCTGAGATGCAGTTCTGATGTTGCAGTTGATGTTGGAACCAAGGATAAAGAAAAATCAAGACCGTTCATAGGATTTGGCCACCTGGAAAAAGCGTTTGATAGTGTAAAATGGTGCAAGATGTTCAAAATTATGAGAAAAATAGGGGTAAGCTGTACGGTGAGACTGGTAATATACAATATATACGAGAGCCGAGAGGGACGACCAAGAACGAAGTGCTCACATTAAAAACGGTGTAAGGTAGGGATGTAGTCTTTCTCCCTTACTAATCAATCGGTGGATCGAAGAAGCAATGATAGAAATAAATTCAGCAGTGGAATTAAAATTACGTCAATGATACGATTCGCTGGCAACTTTGCTATCCTGAGTGAAAGTGAATAAGAATTACATGATCTGCTGAATGGAATGAATAGTCTAACGAGCATAGGAGAGTAAATCGCAGAAAGACGAAAGTAACAGAAACAAGAACAGCGAGAAACTTAACATCAAAATTGATGGTCACGATGGGGATGAAGTTAAGGAATTCTTCTACCTAGGTAGCAAAATATCCAATGACGGACGGAGCAAGGAGGACATCAAAAGCAAACTAGAAGTGGCAGAAAGGATATTCCTGGCCAAGAGAAGTCTACTAATATCAAAGACAGAGCTTAGCCGGAGGAAGAAATTTCCCAAAATGTACGTCTGCTGTACAGCGTTGTATGGTAGACAAACACGGACTGAGAGAAAACCGGAACAGAAGAGAATTGCATCATTTGAGATGTGGTGCTACAGACGAATGTTGAAAATTATCTGGACTGATAAGGTAAAGGAACAGGAGGTCCTGCACAGAATGCAAGAGAAAAGGAATATGTGGAAAACACTGACATGGAGAAGGGACATCTGTTAAGATATCAGGGAATTCACGGTAAATGATGACAGCCAAAACAGATGCAGGATAAAGATTTATTAAAATTCTTGACCACGGTTTCGGTTTATCTAAATATACCTTCATCACAAGTAAAATACACTAAAATTACATCCTGCAATGGAGATTAATAAAACAATTGTGCAAAAGGCGTCGTCAGTAGTTAAAACATCATCTCCATTTATACAACATGATTATGGACAGAGGGTCGATGCGAACGAATGTTGAATAAATGGAGATGATGTTTTAACTAGTGACGACGCCTTTGGCACAATCGTTTTATTAATCTCCATTGCAAGATGTAATTATAGTGTATTTTACTTCTGATGGATGTATGTTTAGATATACCGAAACCGTGGTCAAGAATTTTAGTAAATCTTTATCCTGCAACTGTTATGGCTGTCATTATTTACCGTGAAGAATCTTAAGAGTTGCTGTTTCAGCCATGTTTAAAATCATGAAATATCAGGGAATGGCTTCTATGGTACTAGAGGGAGCTGCACAAGGGAAAAACTGTAGAATAAGACTGAAATTGGAATACACCCAGCAAATAATTGAGGACGTAGATTGCAAGTACTACTCTAAGATGAAGAGGTTGGCACAGGAGAGGGTTTTGTGTCAGCCCACATCAAACCAGTCAGAATATTGATGACACAAAAACAAAACAAAGCAAAAAATAAAAATAAAACAGCGTTATTCATCGCTCCTAAAACTTGTTTCTAGTCATTCGCAGTCCACTGGTGTCGGCCTTTATACCATCTCAAGCGTTGCTTAGCACTGACTGCAGAGGTCTGTGGCTCGTGAGAGCGGTTACTCGCCACTGTTCCCCATTCTTTGTAACTCCACACGCACAGCCATTGTGCTGAAACGGTGGCGGCGCTTTCGGACTCATGAGTGACTGCCATAGCTGATATCAGGTGATTTTTTACAACCGTCCTGCTCAATGCTCTGCTACGCTCCCTGAGAATCAGTACATGAGGACTTCCTGGTCTTTGTTCAGCTGCGATGTTTCCTTTGCGTTTCGAATTCACAAGCACATCACGAACAGCTTTAGAAGGGTAGAAATGTCATTGACGGATTTGTTACTCGGGTGGAATCCAATGAATAATCCACGTTCGAAGTCACTGATGTCTCCTGATACACCCATCCAGCTTTTACCGTCCCTCTACTGACAGTATAGTACCCTCTTCCCCCTTTTATGCCTGCGGATTTGTTTCTTGTGACATCTTCGGCTGTTCAGATACTTTTGATTAGGTAGTGTACATGATACGTAGCCACAGAGCGGGAGTAAAAGTTTCAGGTTCGGCTGGATAACTAAACGAAGTGTGACACAAAAGTACGATTTTATGTATAATCGTGATTCTGGATTACATGATAGCATAAGTCGCAACAGATAATGAATGAGTTCTGCAGTTTGTTAGTCGAACACATTGTTCTGGTGGTGAGCAAAAACGCACCGGTCCTATTTCTCACTCTGATATTTATCGCCCGAGCTGTCAGCGTTTCAGCGACAGGCCAGCTCAACTCCAGTTTCAACCATAGGGATTAACGTTTTACATTGAGTCTCCAAATCCTGGCTGCTGAATACGGGACAGTTCACTACAACAGCCACCATTGATTGCTTACCCCATTTCTGACAATATTGCTCCTTGTGATTTCTCTGTGGCTGAGCAATAAAAACGCCCCAGAAAAATATTAGTAGCAACTTAATATTACGTCATGTGACCAAATCCTTAAACTGAGAAACGAAGAACAGAAATGTGTTACTGAATGATGTGGTGGTGGTGTGTTGGGGCTTATGGGCGCTCAACATCGAGGTCATCAGCGCCCTGACACACATTAAAAGGAACGAATGTGGACAGACCTAAGAAAACTAAAGCACACACTCAAAGAAAGCAGGAAAAGAAGGAAAATGCTACGTAAGAAAGTAAAACCTAAGGAAACGGGAAACATAGCAACAAGAATGTCACAGGAAATTGTTATTGGCTGGCCACTTACATAAAATATGGGCGAGCTTGTCACACAGTGAGCAAATTAAAATCCTGTCCCTAAAATCTTTGTAAAAACATTTTACTCGGCACAGATCTTTAAAACTTTAACCACATTCGTCCGAGTGTTGCCTAAAAGGGACGGAAGGTCCGCTGGCAAGCCAGCCGCGACCCGCTGGTCAGAAAATAAAATGCAATCCAATAAAACGTGGTGCACAGTGACCTGGACGCCGCAAGCACCACACATTGGAGGGTCCTCTCGCCGGAGCAGGAAGCTGTGCGTCATAGGGCTGTGGCCTATTCGAAGCCGAGTGAGGAGAACCTCGTCCCGTCGATGGGGCTGAAAGGAAGTACACCACACACACGTTGGGGGCTTAACTATACGGAGCTTACTGTCAGTCACTTCCAGCAACTCATCCTCCCACCGACGCATGACCCGTGAGCTCAACAGCGAGGTGAGTGCGTGCAAGGGGATAGCACACTGAGATACTTGTGGGGCGAGACACGCCTCCTTGGCTGCAAGATCTGCCCTTTCATTCCCAGCAATGCCAACATGCCCTGGAACCCAGCAGAAAGCTACAACCTTCCCCAATCGCTGTAGTCGGAGGAGGGCATCCTGGATGGTCTGGACAATTTTGTCTGCCGGATACAAACGTTGCAATGAGTGGAGGGCACTGAGTGAATCGGAACAGACAAGAAATTTAGGAGAGGAAGAATGTCTCATGTGCTCCAGTGCCCGCAAGATCGCAAACAATTCTGCATCAAAGACAGTAAAAGTCTGAGGCAGTCGGACCTTGAGGACACGATATGGAAAAACAACTGAGCAACCAACAGAATCCCCTTGTTTCGACCCATCCGTAAAAACAGCTACATAGTAGTGTTTCTCAGATAAAATGGCAGAAAATGCTGCATTAAAAACGGTGGCAGAAGTGCAATCTCTCTTGTACTGCAATAAATCGAAAATCACTCCGGGCCTCTTCAGTAACCAGGGTGGCAGGCGGTTAAAACCTTGGATTTGGGGTTGTACAGACTGCACACCGAGAGACTCTACTACACGTTGCACACGGATCCCAAACGGCAACGTAGCCCGGGGACGGCGGGAAAAAAGGCGGTCCAGAGGTGGATGGGCAACAAGATGGTGAGCAGACGATCTGGGAGCTGCAAGAAACTTACAAGCCTGGCGCACCAGCAGGAGCTGCCGCCGGATGGTAAGTGGCGGTTCGCCAGACTCAGCACAGAGGCTGGGTACGGGACTGGTCCGATAAGCACCCGTGGCCAGTCGGATCCCAGGATGGTGAACAGCGTCAAGGATCCGCAAATAAGATGGCCTCGCTGACCCATATACTGTGCACCCATAGTCCAGCCGTGAACGCACAAAAGCTCCATAAATCTGTAGGAGACGCGCCCTGTCCACGCCCCAAGACCTGTGGCTGAGGCACTTGAGGATGTTCAGTGCCTTCAGCGTTCTGGCTTTCAAGTCACGTAGGTGTGGCAGCCATGACAACCTGCAGTCAAAAATTAGGCCCAGAAACCGCACTGTGTCTCTAAAATGTAGGACAGTATCCCCCATATGCAAGGCAGGCAAAGTAAAAAGATGACGAGAACGGTTAAAATGAACACAAACACACTTATCGGCAGAAAACCGAAAACCCATCTTTGCAGCCCACTCTTCTAACCGCCGCACTGTTAGCTGCAACTGACGGCTCACGGTTGCAACACTGGAGGAGGAACAGAAAACAGCAAAGGCGTCCACAAATAAGGAGCACTGTACGGGACTCCTCACTGTAGACGTTATACTGTTGATGGCTATGGCAAAGAGGGTAACGCTTAAAACACTGCCCTGGCGGACACCGTTCTCTTGCTCAAAGCGATCAGACAGTGTGTTACCAATGCGGGTCCGAAAAACCGCTGAGACAGGAAAGACCGAATGAAAATCGGGAGGCGGCCACGAAAGCCCCATTGATGCATTTGTGCAAGAATACAGTGTCTCCAAGTAGTATCATATGCCTTACTGATATCAAAGAAGATACCGATACAGTGATGCTGACGGAGGAAAGCCTGCTGAATAGCCGCCTCTAGGAGGGTCAGGTTGTCAACCGTGGACCGAAATTTTCGGAATCCACACTGAAAGCGGCTGAGGAGCTGTCTGGTCTCGAACAGCCATCCGTTCCAGGGTCTTTCCGACACAGCTTGTCAAGGCGATACTACGATAACTACCGGGACATGTGCGGTCCTTTCCTGATTTGAGGAGAGGGATGAGAATTGCCTCCCTCCACGAGGTGGGGAACACTCCTGTCTGCCATATGAGATTAAAACATTCGAGGAGGATTTCCTTTGACGCCGCTGGCAGATGTCGAAGCATGGAGTACCGGATGCGGTCGTAACCTGGTGCAGTGTCAGAAGTCTCAGTAAGTGCCGATTCAAGTTCCCACATGGAGAAAGGGGAATTGTAGGCCTCAGAACTGTTCGACCGAAAGTCCAAGGTCGCTCTTTCGACAGTCGCACGGTAGCGACGAAACGCTGGATCCTGATTTGCAGTGGCAGTACTTTGTGCAAAATGCTCTGCCAGCGTCTGAGCAATGGCTCTGGTTGTCGTTTGGAGGCATCCCTGGTTCAGGACAGCAGCTATTGGTAAACGGCTACGTTTACCGGAAATCCTCCGGATGGCTTCCTATACTCTTGTGGAACAAGTGGAACGGTTGATGGAGTCCAGGAACTCCTGCCATGACCTTTTCTTGCTCTCTTTAATGACACGGCGTGCCCTGGCTCTCGTGATTCGAAAGGCGGTAAGATTGACCGCTGTTGGGCGGCATTTAAATCGGCGAAGAGCCGCACGCCTGTCCCGGATGGCTGAACGGCACTCTTCTGTCCACCAAGGCACAAGGCGCCGCTTAAGAGTGCCAGAAGACTGTGGTATGGACAGGTCAGCAGCATGATGGACCACAAGCGTGATGTGATCCACCCATTCCTGTACGTTATTGTGGCGGTCAAAGACAGCCAACCGTGTGAACAGTGGCCAGTTAGCCCTGCCAATCATCCACGATGGTGGCCGCTGCTCCAGCAATACACCATCCAGGAGGTGAATGCGGATAGGAAAGTGATCGCTGGAATGAAGGTCGTCAATGACCTCCCAGTGAACAGAGTCGGTGAGGGTTGGAGAGCAGAAAGATAGGTTAATGGCTGAGAATGACCCTGTAGCAGTAGAGAAATTAGTCGGAGTACCTGTGTTGAGGATGCACAACACTTGAGATGTTAGGAGGCTCTCCAAAATTCGACCTCGAGCGCAAAGAGAGGTGGAGCCCCACAGGACATGATGGGCATTGAAGTCTCCCAGGAGGAGAAATGGGCGGGGGAGTTGGTCGATAAGATCTGTGAGAGCGTCTAAGGTCATTGCATCCAGAGGGGGTAAATAAAGGGAGCAAACGGTAATGAATTTCAACTGCAACTGCTTGCAGGTCAGTATCCAGGGGGTCAGCAGAGGAGTGGTAGTCATTATTGACAAACACAGCGACTCCGCCTTTGGCCCTTTCTCCAGTCAGGTCATCTTTGCGATATGACGTATAGCCCCTTAGTACAGGAGCATCAGATGGTTTTAAATGCGTTTCCTGTAAACACAAGCACAGGAGGCGTTGGCGTGCTAGGAGGTGCAGTTCCTCCACATGTGCCCGGAATCCATTCATGTTCCACTGTATAATGGGAGCCGTCTATCAGGGTGGGAGTACTTTCATTCTCACTTTCTGTCGGGGAGGAGAGCCCACAGCAGGTGGAGGCTCAGCTTTGGGGCGAGATGATTGCCCCAGTCTGACATCAACCTCCATCGCCTCAGAAGAGGAGTCGAGCGAGACGTCAGAGAGAATGACATCCACATCAGGAGACTGTATAACTGCAGTCTCCTTTAGTGGGCGAGTCTTCACCTTTGTCTTTGGCTTCGATGTTCTGGCCTGAGGTGGCATTGGAGCCAAAACCTCAGAAGCAGTAGGGGGTGTAGCAGCGCTGGGCAGTGCACAAGACTGGACCCGGGAAGGGGCAGGAAGTTCCATGATGTCAGCTACCACGGCCTGGTCAGAAGGCCCGGGGGGAGCAGCAGGCTTCACAGGAACGGCAGCAGCACACGTACATTGACAAGCGCAGGTGCTAGTGCTGACAATAGCAACCTCCGTTTGTGTAGCGGCATCGGTTTTCAAGACTGAGAACGGAAGAAAAGGAAGCAGCGAACGTGGGTGGCTGCATGGACTTGTAAATTTTCTTCGCCTCACTATACGGGATGCGTTTTGTAGTTTTTAGTTCCTGGATCTTCCGTTCCTCAAGGAAAACTCTGCATTCCCTACTCCACACAGGGTGATCCTCAGAGCAGTTGACACACTTGGGAGGAGAGGAGCAACCAACTCCCTCATGGGCGGCTTTACCACAATTCCCGCAAGTGGCTTCCCCTCTACAGCCAAGAGTAGTGTGTCCAAAGTGTTGGCATTTAAAACACCGCATGGGGTTGGGGTAATAAGGCCGTACACTGAGACGTAGGAAACCTGCCTTCACATGCTCTGGCAATTTAGTGCTGCTAAATGTAAGGATAAATGAGTCAGTATTTATGAGAGCACCATCCACCCGTTTCATAATGTGTTGCACGTTGACAATTCCTTCCCGGGACCATTCAGCCTTCAGTTCGTCTTGGGGAATGTCAAGGAGATCTCTGCAAACACAACACCCTTGCTGTAGTTCAAGGTGTTGTGAAATTCAGTCTCTATCGCAAACTCCCCAAGAAATTGTGCCTTCTGAAGGTTCTGGACTTGCTGGAAGCTAGATGTTTCAACCAACAAGGTGCCATTTCGCAAGCGCTTTACAGATTTTAATGTGCCAGCAATACCTTCTAAGCCCTTCTGTATATAAAATGGCGAAACTTTTTCAGAACCCCCATCTTTTCTTTTAATTATGGAAAACACATTCTGCGAAGCAGCATGCGTTCTGTTACTACTACCTGATTCAGGAGGACTGGCTACACGAGCCCTCTTGTTGGATTGGGTGTTAGAACCCACCAGCGGTCCACCCTTTCCGCTGGCAGGAGAAGAATAAAAGTTCGAGGGTTCCATCTCGGTCCCACGAGCAGCTAGGGAACTAGAAGTCCACCTAGACAGAACCCCGCGTGCCTAGGTAAGCCTTATACAAACTGGGTGCGGCAGGTGCCCCAGAGGTTGCCCGCTTGCGACTGTTCCACCCCAACAGCCATGCATCTTATAGGCGCGCAGCACACCGTAAGATTGAGGGGTTTTTATAGAGGTTTACCTTCCTCGCAATCCAGGCGGTCAAGCCAAGATTACCATTCCCCGCAGCACACAACATTCCACCGCCGAGCTATGCGGTGGTCGCTGAAGCATGTCCGGGGGTTACGGTGACAGGAGACTGGCGGCGCTGACCAGTCCCCAGCTCAGGACCCCGGGGTCGCCAAGCCCGTACTCAGCAAATGAATGCTGAGCCCCTGGGGGGTTACTGAATGAAAAAAAAAAGATTGTACTGTGGTGTTCGCCTCTACTGCAGACAGTCTTACGTAACTTTGAACGTAGGCCTGAAAATCGATTTCTGTACCAACAAAATAAAGTATAATCAACACATCGAAAATTAAATAATACTAATCAACAATAAAATCGCAGCACCAATTGGAGATTTCAGAATAAAATTCAGTCGTCCGTTCCAAAGATATTTTTATTCCGCTTTACCGATTTCAACAAATTAATTTCTTCATCTTCAGAAGCCTAAAAAGTTAGCGACGTCTTAAATAATTAGACCTTGACAATATATTTGTTTACAGTACACGAAGACTGAAGCGGCAAGGAACTTATAAAAAGTATAACAGACAAAATAGCTTGACATGTACATAGATGTGATACATTTACTGTAAATTATCCATCTGTCAATCTGTGTTTACAATAATAACACACAATATGTGCTGTTTTTGACATGTCGAGGCATTATGCTTCTGTGGAGAAGATATTGACACCCAATAAACCAATACTTAGTAAGTTTCTGTAATAATCTTCATATACTTTAGAAAATGTATGGCGAAGGCCGAATGACTTATAAATTCCTACTTTTTAGGAATCTGAGGATGAGAAATTAATTTGTTAAAACCGGTAAAGCGATAAAAGTCTGTGCAACTGACGAGTGAATTTTATTTTAAAATATTGTGATATAGTTGTCGAAAAAATAGCAGCTACGAATACAATTACCAATTGTAGAGTTTTTGCATTTATGGTACTTGAAGACAGCGACTAGACGGCCGATAAAGGAAGCGTTGTGTCCGACTTCTTGTACACTGGGGTGACTGGTAATAAAACAGTTAATTAATACACTCTGATTAAGCAGTACTTTATTAATTACAAAAAAACTTATCTTTGCTCGCCAGACTTGGCTCTAGCTATAAAACTGCACATGTGGACTTGCTGTTCAGATCACACTGGATGATCGAAATAAAAGTCTACAAACAATTCGTCTTAGCCGGCCGGAGTGGCCGAGTGGTTCTAGGCGCTACAGTCTGGAACCGCACGACTGCTACAGTCGCAGGTTCGAATCCTGCCTCGGGCATGGATGTGTGTGATGTCCTTAGGCTAGTTAGGTTTAAGTTGTTCTAAGTTCTGGGGGGTTGATGACCTCAGAAGTTAAGTACCATAGTGCTCAGAGCGAATTCGTCTTAACAGTTTTCACTTACTAGCATGATGTATAACTTTTAACGAGACACCAGTTTCAAAACGTAGAGCTGTTCAGTGAACAGCCAGTAACCAATCTCAACTGCCGATTTCTTAAATTATCGATCTCCCCTGTACGAGGCAGCTCCAGACGGCTTACTACTTAAATATGTTGAATATCTGAATTCATGTGTGTAAAACCTTTATAGTTGATGATGCAAAAACGTAATTATGTTAGTTTTATTAGCTTCACATTATTCATCCACACACTAATAAAAAAAGTCAGAAGTAAAACTCGAACTCTTTCTCAAGAGCTAGCTTTTCTCCTACAGTATACGTGTGCGATGATAAAAATTTCGTTCCTATTTTCAGTGGTATGCATGTTATACTGTCTGCAGAATGGTTAGCGAGAAGGGTTAGTAGCAAAAATGGAATAATTGAAACCTCATGCCTGATGCTGAAGCTGCACTGCATGACCGTCGAAAATGTAGTAAACGATAAATTTTCTCCTTTCTTTATTTTGTGGGGGCATCAGAGAGAAAAAGTTAGGAAAATATTTGAAATTATCTGTAAAGTTTATTGGAAGGCACCAAGTGCTCTGATTCTCAAACACTGGATGACTGTCGTGAGTTATTCTGCCAAAATATGTATCTACGCTTTCTAACTTTAATATCTGATTTGCTGTGTTAAACCTGTAACGTAAGATTATACCTCTTAATGAGCAGATTATGACAGCGTTTGAAACTTTTAAATTCGGACAATAATAATTATACAAAATACTGAAATAAAATTGTTGTTGGCCCCCGAAGATACGAGATGGGTAACCTGAAACGGGAACTGTGTGACCACTTAAGCCACTTAGTAACACCAATGGAGAGGAGATGATAGGGAAGTACACTGAAGAATCAAAGAAACTGATACTCCTGCCTAATATCGTGTAGGGCCCCCAAGAGTAAGCAGAAGTGCCGCAACACGAACTGGCATGGACTCGACTAATCTCTGAAGTAGTGCTGGAGGGAACTGACACCATGAATCCTGCAGGACTTTCCATGAATCAGTAATAGTACGAGGGGACGGAGATCTCTTCTGAACAGCACCTTGCAAGGCGTCCCAGATATGCTGAACAATGTTCATGCTTGCGGAGTTTGTCCTTCTGGAGTTGCCCAGTTGCGTCAGAATCAACAATGGACATGAATGGATGCACGTGAACATGCGACCTGTCAGAGTCGTATCTACACGTATAAGGGGTCTCATACCAGTCCAGCTGCACACGCCCCACACCATTACAGAGCCTCCACCAGCTTGAACAGTACCCTGCTGACATGCAGGGTCCGTGGATTCATAAAGTTGTCTCCGTACCCGTACAAGTCCATCCACTCGATACAATTTCAAACGGGACTCGTCCGACCAGGCAACATGTTTGCAGTCATCAACAGTCCATTGTCTGCGTTGACGGGCCCAGGCGAGGCGTAAAGCTTGTGTCGTGCGGTCATCAAGGGTACACGAGTGGGTCTTCAGCTCCACGCGCCAATATTGATGATGGTTCGTTGAATGGTTCGCACGCTGACACTTGTTGATGGCCCAGCATTGAAATATGTTGCAATTTGCGGCCGGCCGCGGTGGTCTCGCGGTTCTAGGCGCTCAGTCCGGAACCGCGTGACTGCTACGGTCGCAGGTTCGAATCCTGCCTCGGGCATGGATGTGTGTGATGTCCTTAGGTTAGTTAGGTTTAAGTAGTTCTAAGTTCTAGGGGACTGATGACCATAGATGTTAAGTCCCATAGTCCTCAGAGCCATTTTGCAATTTGCGGAAGGCTTGCACTTCTGTCACGTTGAACGATTCTCTTCAGTCGTCGTTGGTCCCGTTTTTGCAGGATCTAATTCCGGCCGCAGCGATATCGGAGGTTTGATGTTTTACCTGACGGTACGCTCATGAAATGGTCGTACGGGAATATCACTACTTCATCCCTACCTCGGACATGCCATGTCCCATCGCTCATTCACCGACTATAGCACCATGTTCAAAGTCACTTAAATCTTGATAACCTGCCATTGTAGCAGCAGTAACCGATCTAATAACTGCGGCAGACACTGGTTGTCTTATCTAGGCGTTGCCGACCGCAGCGGCGTATACTGACCGTTTACACATTTCTGTATTTGAATACGTATACCTGCACCAGTTTCTTTGGCGCTTCTGTGTACGAGCAAATGTAGGAAATTTTTTAAAAAATGTGCATGAGGGGACAGACTGAAGTGAAAGCTGTAATTAAGTTAAATGGAGGTGGGTGGAGCATGTAGCCAGTTGCATGGACGGTAGATGGGCCAAGAAACCTTGTTCTTCAATTCCGTGAGACGTGTGATGGTCAGAAAAACAGAGTAATGGAGTGTTGGGCAGGTGACATAGGAAAATATGCAAGGCGAACATGTGAGCCTGCAGGAGGCCATTATGAAGCAGTCGATGCCAGACGTCTGATTAATACGAGGGCTGTTCGTAAAGCTACTTCCAGTTTCACATAGTGTGCGCAAGAGCAGAGATAGTGCCGCCGCTCCTGCGGTGGAGTGCACCTCCAGCCAGTACACTGCGAGCAGCGGAGGGTCGAGGTTGTGTCTTTGTTCCTCTCCGAGCCACGCGCTGTCAAAGTGTGTGCTCCAGTCACAAATCCCGCCAAATGTAATGCAGGTTCTGTCATAAGGTTTCTTGCGGCAAAGGACTGTAAAGCTAGTGACATCCTTCGCGAAGTTTGTGAAGTTTGTGGGCCAAAAGTAATGAGTGAAGGTGGTGTAAGGCAATGGTGACATTGTTCCAAAATGAGCGAACCAATGTCTGAGACGAAGAGATAAGTGGTAGACTGAGTACCATGAATCCAAGTCTCATTTTTTTGGTTGACGAAAAGGCTAGGGAACCGCCGATGCAGCATATCGCCACTTTGTGTTCATTTTCCGCAGTTTAGTGGTACAAAGTGATTGCCGAAGATTTGGTTTGCAGGAAATGTAATGCCAGCTGGGTGACTAAACTCCTTTCTGTACAATAAAGACTTGCAGCACTGTAATTTCTTGTGCATTACAAGAGAAAAGGCGAAGCTGTTCTCGATCAGACTGTTAAAGTGGATCTGAGCACTATGGGACTTAACATCTGACGTCATCAGTCCCCTAGAACTGTGAACTACTTAAATCTAATTAACCTAAGCACATCACACACATCCATGCCCGAGGTAGGATTCGAACCTGCGACCGTAGTAGTCGCGCGGTTCTGGACTGAAGCGTATAGAACCGCTCGGCCACCGCGATCAGACTGTGTCAGGAAGTGAAACGTGTGTCCGATACGTAAGTGCAGACACTAAACTTCAGTCACTGCACTGAGACCGTGGTGGGTCACCTTAAAGTATTGACAGTGTCTCCAAATACTATCCAGTAGGAAACCCATCAGCACTCTCTTCCAGGGCAGAAAAGAAATTTTGCTAGGGGAGTTCTGGTAATGAAATGCCACATGAACGCTGAAAGTTACTGTGATACTCCAACAAACTTGAACAGGGCCGTTGGAAACAAACGCCTTGGCACGTTGAGCTCTGCCATGATTTTCCTGCACCAGGACGCATGGCCGCATTCAGTGCAACTGCGAGGGTTCAAATAGGATATATCGGATCACCCTCCCTATAGTCCTCAATTCGCGCCTGGCGATTCTCATCTTTTCATGCACATGCAGAAGTGACTCAGCTCGAAACACATTGGAGATAACGAACAGATGGAAACTAGCGTCATGTGTTGCCGTCAGTCGCAACGGCGGAATTTCAGAGCTCGTCAAACGCTACAATAAATGTCTCAGTGTGGCTGGAAACAATGTAGAAAATTTTTAGAGTGCACATTCTCACAGTATTGTAAAACTAGTCTGATGAGCCACTCCTGGAACGCAATTCATCAGTGATTCTGCGTGCCATGAATTAGACATGTACCTGATGGCTCCCAGAGGTTTGTGGCACAGATGCCTACGCACAGGTAACACACTTCTCGTAATTTATGTACGGTTAGTATGCCAGAGCGGATATGGAGCCAGATAGCGTCCGAGTTGGGTTTCATCGGATTCAGTTAAGTCGAATTTGATGGCCAGTCATGCTCCTCAAACCACTGCAGCAGGAGTCTGACCTTGTGACACGGATAGTTATCCTGCTGAAAGATGGCACTGCTGTTGAGGAAGACATCAAGCACAACGGCTTACAGGTGGTCCCTAATAATATTCACGTTGTCCAAAGCTTTCACGGCGCCTTCGATTTCTCCCGCATGTCCCATGGACGCACAGGCGAATGTCCCCCATAGCATAATACTGTTTCCACCTGCCTGCGACCGTGGTGTGCTGCATGTTTCGAGCAGCCGTTGGCCTAGATGACGGTGTATCTGGTCACGACCATCGACCTGGTTTAACAGTAAACGCGATTCATCTGACCAGGCGACACCATTCCATTGATCTGAGGTCCTCACTCGATGATCCTGTGCCCACTGTAATCATAGTTGACTATGTTGTCATGTCAACATGGGATCACGTAGGAGTCCCCTGCAGCGGAACACAATTTTCAACACTATGCGCTGAGAAGTGCGCTCCAAAACACTTGTGTTTGCGCCAGCACTTTACTCCGTCGACAAATCTGCCACAGATCACCGACTGTCCCGTCTTAGAGAGTGGGCACGCCTCGGATCCCTATGTTCTGTGATGAGGTACGGACGTCCAACTTTTTTATCGCCCACTCTTGGTCTCAGCATTCTTCAGCCACTTTCGCTAGATGCTCACGACAGCCGCGCGCCAGCAGCCGTTCAGCTTCTCTGTTTTCGAGACGCTCGTTCGCAGGTATTCGGCCACAGCAATCTGGCTTTTGTCAAAATCGCTAAGCCGGCGGATTTCCGCATTTGCGCCGCTTATCGTCCCTAGAATGATTCCCCGTTCGTCTCTGGTCCGTGCCCTCACCGCCACCACTCGCATTGAACCCCGCAGTGTGCAGCGATCATAATGTCTTGGCTCTTCAGTATAATGCTGTCACTGTATTATCTTTATTTTTTAAAAATCTAAATAGCAGTTACATCTATATCTACATACATACTCCGCAATCTACCATACGGTGCGTGGCGGAGGGTACCTCGTACCACAACTAGCATCTTCTCTCCCTGTTCCACTCCCAAACAGAACGAGGGAAAAATGACTGCCTATATGCCTCCGTAAGAGCCCTAATCTGTCTTATCTTACCTTTGTGGTCTTTCCGCGAAATGTAAGTTGGCGGCAGTAAAATTGTACTGCAGTCAGCCTCAAATACTGGTTCTCTAAACTTCCTCAGTAGCGATTCACGAAAAAAACGCCTCCTTTCCTCTAGAGACTCCCAATTTCCTGGAGCATTTCCGTAACACTCGCGTGATGATCAAACCTACCAGTAACAAATCTAGCAGCCCGCCTCTGAATTGCTTCTGCGTCCTCCCTCAATCCGACCTGATAGGGATCCCAAACGCTCGAGCAGTACTCAAGAATAGGTCGTATTAGTGTTTTATAAGCGGTCTCCTTTACAGATGAACCACATCTTCCCAAAATTCTACCAATGAACCGAAGACGACTATCTGCCTTCCCCACAACAGCCATTACACGCTTGTCCCACTTTATATCGCTCTGCAATGTTACGCCCAAATATTTAATCGACGTGACTGTGTCTAGCGCTACACTACTAATGGAGTATTCAAACATTAGAGGATTCTTTTTCCTATTCATCTGCATTAATTTACATTTATCTATATTTAGAGTTAGCTGCCATTCTTTACACCAATCACAAATCCTGTCCAAGTCATCTTGTATCCTCCTACAGTCACTCAACGACGACACCTTCCCGTACACCACAGCATCATCAGCAAACAGCCGCACATTGCTATCCACCCTACCCAAAAGATCATTTATGTATATAGAAAACAACAGCGGACCTACCACACTTCCGTGAGGCACTCCAAATGATACCCTCACCTCCGATGAACACTCACCATCGAGGACAACGTACTGGGTTCTATTACTTTGAAGTTACTGTATGAATAGCCCTGACATGAGGACACGATGATGATATGATGGTGACGCCTGCGTGCCGCAGAGCCCGCTGCTGGTGGTGCCGTGGCTGTTGGTGCAGGTGGTGGAGGTTCTGCTAGAGCTGCTCCTGCTCTTCAGCCAGCTGTCCTCAGGGGACCCCAGCGCCGGCCTGCCGAAGCACCTCTGGTCTGCAGGTGAGGAGACCACACTTCCCCGTCTACACACTCAGTTACAGCCAGAGCTAGAAATGTACACTTCAGGCCATTAAAACGGCGACACGACGAAGGACTCCAAATAACTCACTGTGGAAATACCATGTAGTAGCGACAATATCGGATTAAATTGTACACGATTCCAGGGTGAACAGTACAGTAAATGTACACTAATCAGCCATAAGATTACCACTACCTACCTAACAAACGGTGTGTCCACCTTTAGCACGGGTAACAGGGGCGACCCGTCGTGGCATGGAAGCAGTGAGACCATGGTAGGTGGCTGGAGGGAGCTGCAACATTCAGTCACATCACAGATGTGTTCGATCAGGTTGAGATCTGCTGACTTGGGGGGCCAGCACATCAACTGGAACTCGCCACTGTGTTCCTCAATCCACTCCATCGCACTCCTGGCCTTGTGACGTGACGCATTGTCTTGTTGAAAAATGCCACAGCTATCGGAACCAGGTTTTAAATTGTATGACATTTCCAGGGGCAGATGTAGACTCTGATCACTATCTATTGGTTATGAACTGTAAATTAAAACTGAAGAAACTGCAAAAAGGTGGGAATTTAAGGAGATGGGACCTGGATAAACTGAAAGAACCAGAGGTTGTACAGAGTTTCAGGGAGAGCATAAGGGAACAATTGACAGGAATGGGGGAAAGAAATACAGTAGAAGAAGAATGGATAGCTTTGAGAGATGAAGTAGTGAAGGCAGCAGAGGATCAAGTAAGTAAAAAGACGAGGGCTACTAGAAATCCTTGGGTAACAGAAGAAATACTGAATTTAATTGATGAAAGGAGAAAATATAAAAATGCAGTAAATGAAGCAGGCAAAAAGGAATACAAACGTCTCAAAAATGAGATCGACAGGAAGTGCAAAATGGCTAAGCAGGGATGGCTAGAGGACAAATGTAAGGATGTAGAGGCTTATCTCACTATCGGTAAGATAGATACTGCCTACAGGAAAATTCAAGAGACATTCGAAAAAAAAGAGAACCACTTGTATGAATATCAAGAGCGCAGATGGAAACCCAGTTCTAAGCAAAGAAGGGAAAGCAGAAAGGTGGAAGGAGTATATAGAGGGTCTATTCAAGGGCCATGTTCTTGAGGACAATATTATGGGAATGGAAGAGGAGGTAGATGAAGATGAAATGGGAGATACGATACTGCGTGAAACGTTTGACAGAGCACTGAAAGACCTGAGTCGAAACAAGGCCCCGGGAGTAGGCAACATTCCATTGGAACTACTGACGGCCTTGGGAGAGCAAGTCATGACAAAACTCTACCATCTGGTGAGCAAGATGTATGAAACAAGCGAAATACCCTCAGACTTCAAGAAGAATATAATAATTCCAATTCCAAAGAAAGCAGGTGTTATCAGATGCGAAAATTACCGAACTATCAGTTTAATAAGTCACGGCTGCAAAATACTAACGCGAATTCTTTACAGACTAATGGAAAAACCAGTAGAAGCCGACTTTGGGGAAGATCAGTTTGGATTCCGTAGAAATATTGGAACATGTGAGGCAATACTGACCCTACGACTTACCTTAGGAACTAGATCAACAAAAGGCAAACCTACGTTTCTAGCACTTGTAGACTTTGAGAAAGCTTTCGACAATGTTGACTGGAATACTCTCTTTCAAATTCTGAATGTGGCAGAGGTAAAATACAGGGAGCGAAAGGGTATTTACAATTTGTACAGAAACCAGATGGCAGTTATAAGAGTCGAGGGGCATGAAAGGGACGAAGTGGTTGGGAAGGGAGTGAGACAGGGTTGTAGCCTTTCACTGATGTTATTCAATCTATGTATTGAGAAAGCAGTGAAGGAACAAAAGAAAAATTCGGAGTAGGTATTAAAATCCATGGAGAAGAAATAAAAACTTTGAGGTTCGCCGATGGCAATGTAATTCTGTCAGAGACAGCAAAGGACTTGGAAGAGCAGTTGAACGGAATGGACAGTGTCTTGATAGAAGAATATAAGATGAACATCAACAAAAGCAAAACGAGGATAATGGAATGTAGTCGAATTAAGCTGGGTAATGCTGAGGATATTCGATTAGGAAATGAGACACTTAAAGTAGTGAAGGTATTTTGCTATTTGGGGAGCAAAATAGCTGATGATGATCGAAGTAGAGAGGATATAAAATGTAGACAGACAATGGCAAGGAAAGCGTTTCTGAAAAAGAGAAATTTGTTAACATCGAGTATAGATTTAAGTGTCAGGAAGTCGTTTCTGAAAGTATTTATTTGGAGTGTAGCCATGTATGGAAGTGAAACATGGACGATAAATAGTTTGGACAAGAAGAGAATAGAAGCTTTCGAAATGTGGTGCTACACAAGAATGCTGAAGATTAGATGGGTAGATCACATAACTAATGAGGAGGTATTGAATAGGTTTGGGGAGAAGAGAATTTTGTGGCACAACTTGACTAGAAGAAGGGATCGGTTGGTAGGACATGTTCTGAGGCATCAAGGGATCACCAATTTAGCTTTCGAGGGCAGTGTGGAGGGTAAAAATCGTAGAGGGAGAGCAAGAGATGACTACAATAAGCAGATTCAGAAGGATGTAGGTTGCAGTAGGTACTGGGAGATGAAGAAGCTTGCACAGGATAGAGTAGCATGGAAAGCTGCATCAAACCAGTCTCAGGACTGAAAACCGCAACAACAACTTCGGGAAACATGATCGCTCTGAAGGGGTGTACGTCATCTGCAATCCGCGAACGACAGTCCTTTGCCATCGTGGTGGCTTGCACGAGCTCCACTGGACCCATGAAATCCCATATGAATGTTCCCCATAGCATAATGGAGCCGCCGCCTTTTTGTCTCCATCCTGCAGTACAGCTGTCAGGGAGATGTTCCCCTGCAATCCGATGGACTCGCGCCCTGCTGTCGGCATGATAAACAAGGTATCAGGATTCATTATATCAGGGACTGCTCTGCAACTGCACCAACGTCCAGCGTCAATGGTCACGTGCCCATTTCAGTCCTAACTGCCGATGTTGTGGTGTTAGCATTGACACTATTCTGGGTCGTCGGCTGCAGAGGCCCATCGTTTGGGGTGTTCGGTGCAGTGTGTGTTCTGACGCAGCTGCAAAGGCTGCAGTCCTCGTACCTCAGCCGCTAGTACCTCTGTTCCCTCCGATGATCTCTGCGTTGCCGTCTGTCAGGAGGTGGTGCCCCTTTGACATCACCAATCGTCCTTCCTTCACGGGAATAAGCTTCTCCTCATTAAGCCTCTCCCGGCGCCTTGGACGACCTCCTCTCGACCCTCTCGTCGGAAGGAGATTATTTTAACTCGGCCTCATATTAGGCACTGCCTTTTTAGCCATCGTCATTTGCTCAGTGGCGCTGCCTGCTACTTTGTACGCATTGCGTCCAAATTTTAACTGTCCACCGCTGCCTGCTGGAATGCCCTTTTTTAACAATTTACGTTCCGGCTTGGGTTTGGTGCCTGATTTATCAACCATTTTAGCGAATGACGCGAGGGCTGTCGACCGCGCCTTACGTTTTATCCGCCGAGGCAATATGGTTAAAGCCATGTAATTTTTAATTTTGGACTTCTATTTGTGTATGACTTTTTTGTAGCCCTTTTTCCACGTGCCTGTTTTTAGCTGTCTCCTATTCTGTCCATTGGGACTGACGTATTGTCGTTTCCCTCCTCTCTGTGTTTGTGTTCTATAATTTTGACTTGGGCACGTATGACCCCAGATGTTTTTTGCGCCCTAAAACAAAACAAAACAAAACTGTGTGTTCAGACACACTTGTATCAGCCCAGCATCAAAGGTTGATGTAAGTTCCGCCACAGCTCGCCGCCTATTCTGTTTTACCAGTCTGTGCAGCCTACGACAACTGACTTCTGTAACGACGGCTGCCACCCAACTCCACGACGTCCGGACGTGATGTCACCTTGCTGAAGACACTCAACACACCACTACTCGAACACCCGACAAGTCATGCAGTTTCTGAAATGCTCTTGCAGAGTCTCTGGGCCAACACAATCTATCGTCGGTCAAACTCAAATAGATCGCGCGCCTTCCTGATTCCACATATGTGCAGCACGCTCGCTGGCACTACATGCACTGTGCATGTGTCTGACTAGCTGTCGCTTCCCGCCAGGTGACGCTGCTATCCCCTGGATGGATAGTAGGTCTGTGGTCATAGTGTTCTTGTTGATCAGTGCAGTATAAAGAATCGCCATAGCGGAAGTGCCTCAAACACAACTGGTCACTGAGTCGAATTGATCTTGAGTGACAGATAAAGGTTCTTCACCCCATAACCCGTGCCAGAGTTCATCAGCCGCAGCGGCTGCTTGGCTGTCAGTCCATCAGCAACCAGTGGCCAGATGAGTGCAGTGAGTGAGAAAACTGGAGAATGTGCCAGCCTGGGTGACGTCCAGCGCCCTCTGTAACGACGCATGTCAGGCCTGCATGGGCGACATGCAGTCTTGCGTTATCCAGTTGAAAGATTAACATCACACAAACCTCGAAGATCGGGCACTTTTTTGTTTTTGGAAAATCAGTCGTGTGATTCGATGGATGCGGCCAGGCACGACTTCCTCACCTGTGCTGACCTCTTACTGCCAGTGTCCTCGTTCATTTGTTGCATGTATTCCAGTCTCTATCTCACCCTACAGTTTTCACACTCTACAGCGCTTTTAAGTACCGTGGGAGGTTCTCCCTGATGTCTTAACACGAGTCCTTTCATGATGTCTCTTCTTCCTTGCAATGTTTTCCAGATATTTCTTTCTTTGTCAGTTCTGCGGAGATCCTCCGCATTCCTTATCTCCTCAGCCCACCTAATGTTCCACATCCTTCCTTAGCATTATGTCTCATATTTCTTCTATGTTCTTCTTTTCCATTTTCTCCACAGTCCATTATTCAATTCCATACGTTGCTCTCGTCCGAACGTACATTCTCAGACATATCTTTCTCAAGTTAAGTAATGTATCGAGTTTGATGCTGTCTTTGCCTGTGTTGCTCTTCCTTATGTCGTCCATATTGGACTGTTGTATGGAACAGCGACTGTGTATGACGATACAAGATCAAATAAAATAATTACCTACGCCAGTCACTCTTTTCGCTTCATTCCCCGACATGTTTCGAGAGTTTACATTCTCATGTTCAGGTGGATCAATGCTATATTGTTACACGTTTGCTGGCTGTATGAAGCAAGTTGTTTGTTTTGGTTTCGTTTTCAGTCTGTTGCACCGCACAGAACCTTACGGTTCGTCGTACATATATATGTTTTTTA
Organism: Schistocerca piceifrons; assembly: GCF_021461385.2. Lineage (NCBI taxonomy): Eukaryota > Metazoa > Arthropoda > Insecta > Orthoptera > Acrididae > Schistocerca > Schistocerca piceifrons. Next base: position 478,898,440 of record NC_060145.1, on the reverse strand, counting down.
ACTTAATTTATTTTGTGTATAGCTGCCCAAATGGGATTAAAAAATAATATTTTCATTAACGTTAACACTAATCCTGCGTATATGTCCTCTAATCTGAATCGTTCAACATCATTTGCATAAAAGATTCGTTCAGATTATCTATGGAAATATTTATAGCGAAATGTTTCATTTCGTTATTTGTGTTATTTATTAATAATTTAGGCTGTTAAAAATACATGCCAACCTAATATTCGATAAACAGAAGAACCTTTTCTTTTCCAGGATCAGCAATTTTCAATTTCTTACAAGTCATGTGCTTCTTGCTGAAGGAGCTTGCACACTGTTGACATTGAAGAATTCATGAGTCGTCTATTCAATAGGTGCTGTGTTAATATCTCAGACACTATGGCGTTCTAAACAAAACATCCGTAGAGCTTTCTGGAAAGCTGCTCACAAAGTGAAGAAAAATGCCGGAAAACATGCTAAGTGGTCAGAACTAAACTGTGTTGATGTATTTTCCATTTTGTTGTGGCGCAGTGACTCCTGCCATGCCTCATATGAACATATACGACCTATGGTGCTATATGCCTCACAGAGAAGTGAAATCAACCATCGTTAACACAAACTGTCAACTGTTTCCTCCATTACTGAAGTATTTATCGCGAAAATAAAAGCGAGAGTGCCTGGCAGCATTCAAGTACTGGTGTGTTTGTTTATTGCCATTTTTGTGTAAAACTTCCTAACTTACCCGCAGTATGTCATGGAGTGAGAGTCCGTTAAACTAGTGATGGTAGTCTACTCGTCGGACGAGGTTATTAGAATATGGGAATTATTTTATGATGTTGGCCAGGAGTGGACAGTGCATTACCACAGAATTTCACTCTCATATTTTCTGACATTACATACTAATCCGTCGTAATGAAAACACATTATTTCTGTTAAGAAGGTACGAGGCTCACTCACATTTTATAGTTACAGATGTGTCACACATCATTCAAACATCGATGCGAGCAAACGAAAACTCAGTCTTCACATAGAGTCTCCAGAAATAAAATGTAGTTGTTTCGTATTGTCTCTAAAAAAAGTTTTTAAACTAGCAAACTGTTTGCGGTCATTTTCAAGTGACTCATTTACAGCAGAAACATAGAATACCATTGAAAGGAAACACCGCGTTCAGAGGGAAGAAAACTGAACAATCCTCCGCCATGTTTTTGGAAGTCAAAACAAAGGGGCACACTACATGATAATACGTAACGTAAGGAAATTACAAAACGTAGCCTAAAATAATAAATTCACATATTCACGAAAAGTTATATGAATGTTCTCTCTGTGTTGGTTTATAACACAAATGAAAAAACCACCAACAGATAAAATTTTTTAACAGTACGCCTACGAAATGAGATGTATTCGTAGTTTTACTATTTTCTTGCGAACACTTTAGGGATATTGCGAAAAAAAATCGGCAGTTGCGTATCTTACAAATTCGCACTCGTACTATCTCGCCTTTAAAACAACCACAGAATGACGAGTGACTGAAATGAGAAAGCCAAAACCGCTTCCGACTGGCGTTCGTCTCAAATCAGAAATCAGTCACGTGTCGTCACACGCTCGTTAATTTTGAAAGCAGTAGCCGTATTTCGTTGTTTCTGTGTTCTAACTTTCGTAATATTACATTACGCTGTTTCAAGGCAGGGACATATTAAAGATTATCACAGCCACGTCACTTTAGACACGGTTTTTTATAATTGAATGTCAGTTAAGGACACATCAACTTTGAGAGTCCTTAAAAGATTCTAAAACGAATGATAATAATTATAAAAGTGTAACCGATGGCTGTGCTCATGGGGTTAGTGACGTGCGACAGGGTGGTCGAAGGAAGTATGCTCGCGTCCTGGTACATATTTTTCTCTCCAACTATCTTATTCAGGTTGCAGAATTACATTCTGCAACATTCGATGCTACCTGTATATAAGGGCGTGCTCTATCAGGAATGAGTGAGTTTCTTTGATTTCGTGACTTCATTCGGATTGAAAAACAAAAGATGACGCTGCTGCAAGTCAAACAAGCAGCAATGACATTTATGTTCTTCCTTATCAGATATGTCTGACCATTTTTTTTTTTTCCAGAATGTTTCTCTATTTCAAAGGGTGTGGTTAGGCAGCAATAAATTTAACTGCCGCGAGTGAAATGAGCAGCAATGACAGTTATGTTCTTCCACGTCACAAATGCTTGGCTGTTTATTTCTGAACATGAAGCGATTTCAGAGAGTATGTATAAAAAAATGGTTCAAATGGCTCTGAGCACTATGGGACTTAACATCTATGGTCATCAGTCCCCTAGAACTTAGAACTACTTTAACCTAACTAACTTAAGAACATCACACAACACCCAGTCATCACGAGGCAGAGAAAATCCCTGACCCCGCCGGGAATCGAACCCGGGAAGAGTATGTATAGGAAGGAACATAAGAGCACAGACTGAATAGCTGCAAATGAAACGAGTGGTAAACATATTTATTGTCTTGTTTCTCGCTAATATTTAGTTGCCATTGAATCACTACAACAGTTCCGTAAATGTGGCGGTCAAGACAGAAATCGCACAACACATCAAGCAACTGAAGCCACGTGATGTATTTCCGAATACCAACTGTCAGCGTCGGTAATTCCTCATTTTAGTCACTCGTATTCAATGACTTCCGAAAGTATGGTGGATAATAGTACAGTGTGGTGCCGCAGGGAGCGCTGAACAACGTATCACAGCCTTTCTATGTATACGCTATCTCTTTGGTTTGTTCACATGTACCGAAAAGAAGGACACAGTTATTAAAAATCGTTGAATAGTGTCATAAGGTTGGATTTGAACAGTAATTGATATACGAGGGTTGGAACTTTAATAATGGCAACTATTTATTTACAGCTCGTATAATTTAGATACGTTTTTCAAAGTTTTACTTACCTTCAAAGTAGTCACCAGCATTGTGTATAACCCGTTGCCAGCGATGTGGAAGTCGTAGGATACCCTTAGCAGTGCCAGTTGTGTTGACAGTTCGAGAGTCGTGGTCTATTGCCCGACCAATTTGTAGCAGTTCTGAAGCGAATGCCGTCAAGGTTTTCCTTCTGTTTAGAAATCGAGTCGAACTTACGAGGGCTTAAGCCAGAGGAGTGCAGTACGTGGTACAACACTTAGCAGCCCCATCAGCCAAACAAATCAGTAACAGCTTGCAGTGTACGTGTTTGAGAATTGTCCTGCAAAATGATGGTCAGGTCCTGCAGAAAGTGTCATCACTTCTGTCTCTATGCCGGTCGTAGATTGTGTTCCAAAAATGCTCTCCAAACCAAAACTGTAGGCCGCTTCTACTTTCAGAAAAAATTGTATTAACTTCAGTAAAAGTTCAGAATTAAGTCAGACATTTAATGAAACGGGCCTCAGTTTCTTTTAACGTTGCCACCATTGCTTTTCTTTACAACATAAAAATTGTTTACAACTCGAAATTGCCTTCCGTATGAACTGCAAGTAAAATAACTGAATCCCAATTAACAGGCGGTGACGTTAAAAGAGGACTGAGACTTTGTGACCGATAAGCATGTGAAAATGTGTGCTGAGGACTTGCGGCCATTTAGCAATGTATAGGGTTTCTGAATTTACGGCAAACGTTGACTGAAAAAGAAGAAATTAAAAGCCACATTCTTGTGGTATGCAACATGGTGCCAAAAACATATTATGAACGAAAAGCTCCTTTATTCAGACAAGTAGTTTTTAGATTATCGTAATATGGAAAACGAACTTCGTCCCTGTTAAAATGCATTTGGGAAATTTACAGGGTGTATCAAAAAGAGTATTCTGATTTGACACCTCTATATTTCTGAAACTAATTAACATATACAAGAACTTTGTTTTTTGATGAATATGAAACTAAAACAAAAAATGTTTTTTTATGCCTTTTCATAGATATTCATTATGCCCCCCTTGAGATGCACGGCACATGTCAATGCGGTATTCAAATTGTTCCCACACTGCAGTGAGCATGTCTTGAGTTACAGCTTCCACAGCTGCTGTTGTGCGAATTCTCAGTTCATTCATTGTTGTTGATAACGGATGCAAATAAAGAGAGTCTTTTTATAAACTCCCCACAAGAAATAATCACATACAGTCGTGTCCGGTGTCCTTGGGGGGCAGTGATGTAAGGCTGAATTATTTGGTCCAGTATGACCGCTCCGTCGTACAGTAATCCTTTAAGTCAATAAATTCCCGCCAGTGTGGCGGTGCGCCATCCGGTTGGTGAGTGAAGTTGTTCGAATCAGTCCAAATAAATATGGACCATACAGTGTTTCCCGTGAAACTGCACAAAACACGTTACATTTTGGCGATTTCCTCTTACGTTGTACGACTTCATGTGGTTGTTCCGTACCCCAAATTCTCACTTTATAATGGTTCACATTTCCACTTAAATGCAATGTTGCCCCGTCACTAAACACTAAGCGTGGAAGAAAACTGTCATCCTCCATCTTGCCCAGAACGAAATTACATAACTGCACACGCTGTTGTTTGTCACCTTCGCGAAGAGCTCGCAGTAGCTGAATTTTGTATGGTTTCGTGTGTAAACGTCAACGCAACACACTAGAGGCGGACATCGGGGGCATGTTGAGCTGTCGAGTTGCCCAGCGAACGGATTTCTGCGGACTCCTTGCGACACTATGGCGGATGCTTTCGACGTCTGTGTCAGACACTTTGCCTTTACACAAACAACCTGTTTCTCAGAATTGTTGATGCCATCGTCTAATGCTCTGTGTTGGAGTAAGATCCACAACACACCTAGTACGAAAGTGACGCTGAACAGTTATCACTCACCCGCAGTGCTCAAAACGTAGAACACAAAACGCTCTCTGTTGTCCCGACACTATTTTTACTGGAACTGAAAAGGGCGCACACTGCTGCTACCTAGCGGGAACCATGTAAAAATCAAGAGTTTGGTCCTTAAAACAGTACGTTGTTCACGCACATATCTGAAATAACATAATTGTAATGATTTTTTTAAAAAAAATCGGATGATTCTTTTTGATACACCCTGTATTTTGAATTCAGCGAAACCCCAATACACGTCCTGGAGAAAGTAATTAAATTTATGTAATTGGTGTCACATTTGGCTGGAACACACCAAGGCTACAGAAACTCGACTTCCAAAATGTTACATTACAACAGACACCTTCAGGTTATTAGGTGCAAAGGATCTCGACTTTCACAGATGGTTCTGATTACTACAGAAAACATCTATTAGAGGTGACCTGATAATGGTACGAACTGAGAGTAGCTAGTACTAGTCGAAAGAGAGTGAAGTTGCAGAGAAAACTGTTCACATGTAAATAAATAAATAAACCCGAAATACACAGAAAAAGGAAAAAAGGCCAATAACTGTCATTTTCTGGCCTACAATGACCAAAAATAGATACATATGTCGTCTAGTGATATTCGGGTAAAAAAAAAGGATTTTTATCTACTTCCAAACGCTACTCGTACTACTACCTGAAGGGGCACAGAATAAACTGCTACATACCGCAGCACCGCGGTAAGGCGAGCAAGCAAGCAAGACTCCTTTGGCCTACTTGGGTTGGGCATAACTTGGCTTAGGTGGGAACAGAGCAGCATGCTCGTTTGGTTGGTAACGTGTGGCAGCTTGCCTGTCTGGCTAACAGGCAAGCGTGGGCAGGCTAAAAGCGGTATGTGTACACCTCTGACCTGGACATGCTGCAGCAATGGCGTGTGTCACAATTACAGCAAGACAGTGGATACTTCATTTCGCAACGAGACAGTGGTGCACCACACTTGCTTTCAGATGACCGTGATCAACCGCGATGTATAGAAATATCTATGGAAAGAGTTTCAGTTTCGTATTGAAATTTGCCACATCATAAACGGTGTCCATATTGAGAACATCTAATTTGAGTTAAAACTTGGAGAGATGCTGTATTCAGTGATTTGCGTCTATTTTCTGTGTATCATGTACTTTTTGTGCAGCCGTCTTTTCAAACTGCAGTGGTACTTACGAATTACCCTGTACTCAGGCTGTGTTGCGAGGCTAACCACTTGAAATAGGACCCCAACAAGATACAGTCTTTGATTTTCATCTCGACAACAGAAAACGAGGGCGAGAATTGCATGTGGTATGCCGAGATGTACAACTAACACCATCACCACGAGCTACTTGATGTGGAATAACGATTCCTATGAACAGCTAGAAGCATCGCCATGGGTAGTATATTTAGTCTGGTTGGCTATGGCTTTGAGCGCTATGCGACTTAACTTCTGAGGTCATCAGTCACCTAGAACTTAGAACTAGTTAAACCTAACTATCCTAAGGGCATCACACACATCCATGCCCGAGGCAGGATTCGAACCTGCGACCGTAGCGGTCTTTAGTCTAGTGGCTGCCAGTTTATTCGTGTAGCATCTTGAAAGACATTCAGTGGGCTTGTAACCTTGTGAACCTAAGATGTGAGGCATAGCTATGTAAACGACAAAATCATTGTATGGAATCATTATGAAGAACAGCTCGGTGACTTCTTATAGAGTGGTTTACACTGCAGTGAATGGAAGTGAACACAAGCGAACAAGCATTTACGAACAATTTGCTGGTGTTCGCTACCATATGCTCGGATCTCTGAAAAAGCGCTTACACTAGAGGAAACTGAAGACAATGAGATCTATTTTCTTTATTTTCCTAGTAATCGACACTTGACATACAACAAAATACAGGGTGTCCCATAAATGCTCCGACAAACTTCGAAGGGTTCTAGAGGATGTCTTGAGGAGCAAATCGATTATAGGAACCCGTGTCTAGAAATGTCATCCAGTGACGCTAGAGAGAGTCGAATAAGGACGCTGGCGCCTACCACAAGGCCACCCCTTGGCCAAAATACGCTCACGAATCATAGGCGGAACGTCTCGCAATGTTGTTTATTATTCAGTGATCGCGACTGATTGATACGATCGCCAGTGGAGAAGATGGAGCTAGATGATGTGTGAAAGGACCTTATCTCCGATGAATACCATGCTCTGTTGTCTCCGTGAATGACGGTTTCGGGGACGGGTTTCCATCCGAATTTTATTTTTCTCATGATAGCTTCTAAAATATCAGCTACTTTCGGTATACAGGAGGAAAAATAAATTGCAGACGGAAACCAGTATCTTAAGCTGTCACCCACCAAAGCCAAAGAGCATTATACTCACAGATGACAGAAGTTTGCGCAGCGTTTCTGGGTTACGCTGTACAGTTAGAGCCAGCCTACAAAACATTCATTTCAGGTATGATTATTTTACATTGTGAAGGACCGATTTTGGTGCAGTAGGCAAAATGGAGTAAGAAATGATGGATGTACATGTCTCCGTTTGTGTGTAAACGTGAAACGCTTGTGGATGGTGGGTGCACTTGGCACTGAACTGCATCTTTCCCTAGCAATAGTCCCAAACTTCCCACATATGTCGGTTGAGATTTTCGCTTCTCCTTACAACTGATAGAAAATTTAAAAGCAGACTACTAATTATCGACGACCAACACAACGTGTGGAAAGGCTAACTTTTATACTCTGTTACTAGCAACTGGAGACATTTACATCAGAGATTGTTTCAGATTACAATTGTTGCTCTATATCGGATAGCTTTTCATATCTGCAGTGACATATGAGAAACTCTTGACGGATTTTATTAATGTAGGTATGAGGAAGATAATGACAATAAAATACGATGAATGAAATGGGAAATGCACATACGTGGGTGCCAGGTTGAGATTCATTGGGAGAGTCCTTAGAAAATGTAGTCCATCATCAAAGGAGGTGGCTTACAAAACACAAGTTCGACCTATACTTGAGTATTGCGCATCAGTGTGGGATCCGTACCAGGTCGGTTTGACGGACGAGATAGAGAAGAATCAAAGAAGAGTGGCGCGTTTCGTCACAGGGTTATTTGGTAAGCGTGATAGCGTTACGGAGATGTTTAGCGAACTCAAGTGGCAGACTCTGCAAGAGAGGCGCTCTGCGTCGCGGTGTAGCTTGCTGTCCAAGTTTCGAGAGGGTGCGTTTCTGGATGAGGTATCGAATATATTGCTTCGTACTACTTATACCTCCCGAGGAGATCACGAATGTAAAATTAGAGAGATTCGAGCACGCTCGGAGGCTTTCCGGCAGTCGTTCTTCCCGCGAACCATACGCGACTGGACCAGGAAAGGGAGGTAATGACAGTGGTACGTAAAGTGCCCTCCACCACACACCGTTGGGTGGCTTGCGGAGTATAAATGTAGATGTAGATGTACGACCTGTCACATAGGCTGGTTGATACAGTCTGCATCAGCCAGGTATTTACAGATAACTTGAATAATGACCTGATTCGTATATTTTCAGTTTTAATCAGCGTCACAGACACATATTCGAACTTGTTGACTTGCAAGGAAATTTATTGTGATTTCCTTTTCAATCTAGATAGTTGCAAAGCTTGTTTGCTCTCCGTTTCTGCTTGATGCAAGCATCTAACGAATTTGTCGTCTTTCTCACATCCTCGGTAGAATCTTTCAGTGCTTCTGGAATTTTCTACCAGTCATACTTCTTTTCCTTTGGCATCTGTATTGTTGATCTGTTGGAACTCAGAAGCACGGATGATATCTGTATACGTCTATGAGCAACATTATATTCTCTTCGGACCCCGCCATCTTTGACGCACCTCATGTCAACAACAGAAGCATACAACGTAGCAGACGAAAGCCGTCTGTACCGCTGGCGCCAAATCGGAGAGGACTCGAACTAACTTTGACGGTTCGCTAGAAGACTGACAGCCAGCGGAACTTGAGCGAATGCGAATGCGAACCGAACACGACCGAATGTAGTCTAGTTGCTCTCGCCTACTGTTTGCACCAGAGAGGCTTCTCGTTCGTTTGTGTTCGCTCCGGTGTAAACCAGGCTGAAGATTTCTGAACAGTCTCCAAGCCCACACCAAATTTGTTATGGAGGTTGAGGATCAATGGAAATGTCGTGTGGCTAGGGCCTCCTGTCGGGTAGACCGTTCGCCTGGTGCAGGTCTTTCGATTTGACGCCACTTCGGCGACCGGCGCGTCGATGGGGATGAAATGATGATGATTAAGACAACACAACACCCAGTCCTTGAGAGGAGAAAATCTCCGACCCAGCCGGGAATCGAACCCGAGCCCTTAGGATTGACAATCTGTCACGCTGACCACTCAGCAACCAGCGCGGACTGAGGATCAATAAGACCTCTTTACCGATGTTTTGGTTTAGAGGGACGTGGGACACAGCCCGTATCAAAAACCGACACACGCCGACCGATACCTACACAAACTATCGTCAGCTGAGCCGGAGCAGGTGTATGATTAACGCGCTTACAACGCGCACAAAGTGAATCACCTCGGACAGGAGAGGCTGAGGAGGAATGTGAAGACTAGTTATAAAGTACCACGAAACATAACACCTGGTGAAGTAACACGTCATGGACTTTTTGCCATACATTTCCAGGTCGATGAACGGAGTCTTCTGACCACTACTGACGGTCTGTGACGTCGGTGGCATTCGTTACGTCATATACAAAAGAAATTACATATATGTTGTATATATTTTTATTTTCAATTTATCAGCATGATTCTTTCTCTCCTGGATATTATCTTTTCTTATCACTTTTACTTTGCATAAGTAAATATGAAACGGGTTCTTGAAGGGTTGCTATTGTTCATACACCAACTTTAGATTTTGAATGTGGTGACTAAAATATAGTTGCCGTTAACTGAATTGAATGTAATTTTGTTAATTTCTATTTATTGATTGCAAAGCAAGGCTTGAGAGAATTTCGATTATTGCCGTGGAGCGGCCAAGATAAAACTTACTAAACTCATGGAATCTGTATAATTTAAAAACATGAAATTTAACCTAGATTAATTATCTGTTGCAATTTAAAAAGGTTCTTATAACGAAATCTCCCGCATTTACAGTGTAAGTAGGCTGTTTAGGTACACTATCGGAGAAAGTAACCGAACTTTCGGATCAATTCACTAATTTATCTACGAAGGTAGATGATAATCTGAATGACACAAAACCGGCAGTCTTTAATGACACAGAAGAGAGCGAACAAATTAGGAAACTGAAACAAAATCTGAATCAAATTAATACGCAACACCAAAGAGAAATCCGGGAAGTACAAGATCAGCTGACACAGGTAATACAAGAATTACATATTTCAGAGAACACTCGCGCTCCAACACGGGAAGAGGGACTTAGAAATACAGAAAAGCCGCGAAATAATAACACAGGGCATTTCGGAAGTTATGAAAGAAATTGGCAATGTGCACCGATTTTTGAGACGGAACGGCCGACACGACCTAACAATGACCGATATGCGACTCGCCGACATGATGATTTTGACTATAAGCTGTTCATTACTACACGTAAATTCAAAACGTTTAAGAATTCTGGCAACGACATTCATCCACAAGCATGGCTCCATCAATTCTCTCATTGTTTTCCTCCCAACTGGTCGTTAGAACATAGATTAGAATTTATGTGTGGCTACTTAGAGAATGAACCAGCTGTAAGAATGCGATCGGTCATTCACGATTGCCACAGTGAAGGAGAATTTTACCATGCCTTCCTCTCAGCATATTGGTCTCAAGCTACACAAGACCGAGTAAAACATAACATTATATAGAGGAAACATTTCGAACAATCTGAATTTTCCAGTCTTGTGAAATATTTTGAAGACATGTTGCACAAGAATCAGTACCTGTCAAACCCATACAGCCCCTCAGAACTCATCCGCATTTGCTTAATCAAATTACCTGAACATTTACGGCATATTATTTTAGCAGGACGTTGCAAAGACGATATTGAAGCTTTTCAGGGACTCTTACACAGACAGTCGCGGGATGCGAAAACAGGAAAACAATCACGACAGGTCACATCCGTCACAATTCCGTGACGACAGAAACAATAACTGGACACGACAAGTCTATTCTTACAACGCAAATCGTGACCAAAACAGACACCACCCATATGACAACCACTGGCAGAGTAATAATAGTTACAGAGAAAGATCGCATTTCCGAAGTTGTGAATATGACAGAGATTACCTTAGAAACGGACAATATGGGCACCAAAACAATTATTATCAAGGGAGACAGAATAACTTCAGAGGCAACAGTTCAGTGCGCAGTTACGATTCAGGAAGAAATTCTCCACCACATGACCGACAAGAAAGAAATTATGAAATCTACCGACATGACGACAGACGAGATAATCATAACGACAGACATGAATTTCATCAGAACTGGCGGGATTCAAACAGAGCAGGGCACTTTCGACAACGTGAATTTGTAGAAGCTAGGTCTCCTAATCCCAATAACGACGCGCGCCAACAAAGGGACAGACAATGACTCGCACCGCAGGCAGCCGCTTGCGCCGGCTGGCTCAGAGAAAAATGACATAGACGCTAACCTTAGGAAAAATTCCAGTATTGTCTAACGACGTATACCGCATGATAATTGCGTTCAAGCTGAAACTCTGAGTACTAGTAAGAGTAAAGGTTTACACCACATTTCACATATAAAACCGTTTATTGAAAGATAATCTGCTTTTTAACTTAGTCTTTGCCATAAAATTTTTCGCTTCACATTACTAATATGCTTTGTCAGACTTAGAATCTGTTAACATACAACAATGTTTGAAGTTAAATATCCAATCAAGAACCAAGAGAACTTATTTAAACAGAAATGACGAATGCATTGTTATTGCAAACAGACGACACAGTGTTATTGTGTGTGTACATTCTTGCTTGTTAGTTGCACGTTTACCTAACGACTATAAGGCTCACATACTTAGAACATATACTGGTACTGCTAATGAGATTTTAATGCAACATTTCGGTTTACTTGCAAATACATTGTGGATTCAAGGTGCTTTCTGAGAGATACCAGGTGACACAGTGGTTAGTTTATTTGACAGCTACACGATTTTCTCACGACGCTACTAATGAGTGACAATTTACAATGTTGCTTTTGCGGTGTATCTGTTTTATATCTGCACAGTTTTTCTGTTTTATTCTGGAAAGTAAAACATGTTTTAGTAGTAACTTTTGTGGTATAGCTACAATGAGACTGCCTTTTCCGTAGCACAACAATACGTTACAGCACAGTTATTTCATCATCACGGCAATAAGCGTAATAACTATGATATCTATACGCAAAGCATTTCACTTTTGTTTATCATGAGGTAAGTACATTGACTTCTGCAGAACTTAGCTTTCAGAGGACAATAACTACGACACTTTCACAGAGATTATCTTACAGCAAGACGCACATTTAGCGCTACAGGACACGTATTTGAGTGATTAATCTTGCACTTAAATCATTTATTTTTAAAGATATTTGAAGTACAATGATACAAAGGTTTTCTGTGACACATTTCCTTCCATTGCTGTAATCTGTAACACCTGAGGGTATTATTCATTAATCCTCACGGGGGTACACGCCTACTTTGTGTACCTTGTAATTGGCAAGCACAAGGAGCCCTAGCTAATATGGTATTTGCTTACACAACTTTACACATCGGTACCATATTTCTCTAACACATAAATTACACAGCTATCTGATCATTTAACTGAGAGAGACAAACATTTATTTTACTATATCAGTGACTGATGTTTAGGTAATTACACTGTTGGATAACTTCACACTTATGAAATTGTATTTTGTCTGTACTTTGTGAACTGTTCATATTTTTTCAGTAACATTGTGAGCTTTGAATGATGTATTTGGTATGGGATCATGATTTTTAAAGTACGTTTGAGGTAGATGACACTATTGAAATGAGCAGAGAATTTTTTTTAGGTTTTGACATTATTGCAGAAAGCTACGACGTTTTTGAGATTTGACTGAGGTGTTATGATGATATTTTTACGACGACAATGTGTGTTATGCTACTGAGGTATGTTTATGATCAATAAGCTGATGCTATATGAGGAATTTGATTATGCTACGTATTTGTTATGATGAAATATTGAAGAAGTGTCCACGAATATGTATATGTGTAATAAGGTAAGGAATAATGAGTAGTGGTTAGGGACTCTGACTTGTGAAAAAGGATCTTGGAAACCAAGAATCGTACTCTAAGAGTTATGAAATGTGTGTATATGCGTGAACGTATCACAACGCCAGCGAAAATTTTTTGGACACTGTTATATTTACGCGATATTGTTTCTACAGATTTGTAACGCAAATTCTTGACCTGTGAAATTTTTTATATGAGACTGCCACTGTAGCGGAAACTGCTGTCTTAAATATTTCAGTAAGAAAGGTAAGTGACCTTGACGTAATGCATTGTGGCGTCCAGCTGGGCCAGCCGGCTGCAGAAAAAGCCATTAGGCAAAAAAAAAGGGAGGCCATTAACCTCGCTTCTGACATTCCTTTGTAGAAAGCATCGCAAATACGACACGCTAATTACTTGGAAACATATCGTACTTTCTGATATTTACTGAAATGCCTAATGAAATGACAAGAAATAGTTTGTCTACACACCTGACTATGGCTACTGTCTTTCTAGATGAGAGACTTTTTTACTACCTTATGAAATGCCATATGGCTAATGAATGATGTTTCATGCCTTCCTTTGTACATATTTGCTCATTTTCTTTCATATCTAGTTTCTAGCTGCACTGCAGCATTGCTTATTATAAAATTTAATAGATGTACTAATATCACTATTTTCTGTCTGCAGACCCAGTAAAGAATACGTTTCTGATATACTTCCAAGAAAACGAGGGCACATAAATAGACATTTCCCTTCACAGGAATTGCATAAATAATTTCTTTACGATTTGGTAACTTATCTGCTAGTGTAAGTTCTTGTGATGCATCATTATAGTGTTAAGATGTGACATAGGTATTAGCCATGGCCATTTTTTGGTGTAATATTCTTTCTGCTTGAGCTTTGTCATGTTTAGGTTTATAGCACTTGCTGCTGCTGCTTGCCAGGCATAGTGTTACTAAATTTGACTTTGTATTACTGGATTAAGCCAGTTTTACTACTGATTTATTTTTCTTGTTTGCTGCTCATTGCCTTATATTAGTTGTAATATTGATGCTTGCTTTGAAAAATTGAATATTTTGTCATTGCTGTTTGTGTTAACTGTTTTGTGCTGCTGCATTGCCTCATCCCTTAATTTAGCATATGAGCTCAATAGATTTCAGTTAGCTTAAGAGGGTGTAGATTATATAAGAAACTAACTATGACGAATTGGAAGAAATGCATTGAGCAGATATAAGAAAGTGGTTTGGCCAAAAAAAAAGTTGTGTACAGTGGAGAAAAACTATTTTGAAAGAGGATGTGAACAGAATTCAGAAAGCAGGCTTAGATAGTACTTTTGGGAATAATGATGAACAAAGGGAGATCTCCATGCAAAATACTGCAGTAAAACAAACCCTGTCCTTTCATTTTGTGTCATCCCTCTATATGTTTGTGTACCCTTGTGTATTTGTCTTTTTCCTGTCTTTATGTGTTTAGCTAATAAGATTTATGTTGTAGAATTTTTCAAATACTATGTTATTTACTTTGTAAAGATGTTGAGACATTATTTATTCTGTTTTGTTGCTCATATGTGAAGGTGATGTTTCAAAAGTTATTCTGATCTTTTATGTATTTACTTATGTCATAATTCCTGTAACACTGATGTATATGTTTATTTCTATTCTTTTGTAAAGCCCCTATTACTACAAATATTATCTGTATTATTATGTTTTAAAGATGTTTTCTGTATCTTTGTAATTGTATTCTCACGTTGTAAAATTGTACTTGACACCAGTTCATCAAATTAAGTAACTTGTAAGTTCCATTTCACTGCACACGTTTCTGTTGGTCATAGTATATGGACAATATGTGAGAAGTAGGGACTGATAGTGTTTGCACGTGTGTTGGTAATTCAGCAAGGGACTGGATAACAGCATTGCTGGTTCTAAGGACATTCAAACAAATTTTTTGTGAGTGGACAAGTGGTGGTTTATGGACTTCGATGGTGATTGTGCACCTGCACAGTCGCAACAGATGGTTGCTGGCCGTCTCTACATGGACTACAGTAGGTCTGCATCTTTGGTGGCCCACCAATACCATTATTTCTACAAGGACTACAGTGGGTCTACACCTTTGCTGACTCATCAGTACCATTATTTCTACAAGGATTGCAGTGGGTCTGCACCTCTGGTGTCCCACCAATACCACAATCTCTACCAGGACTACAGTGGTCTGCTCTGTGGCGACCTATCTACCAATATTCTTCAACTTCGACTGACTCTGCTGTGGGTTTACTCTGTTGTGGCCCATTACCTGTCTGCATGTCGAGAGTCAGCACTGTCTTTCCATTGGAAGGACAACACTACTTCTTCAAGACTGCATGGAAATCCACTACTTCCGTGTGCATTTTCTTTTACTGTTCAGACTTTGAAAAAAAAGAAAAACACTGTAATTTTACTGTGATGAATCAGGACTGTCTTTATAGACTGTGAGAAAATTTTAGCTTTTGACCAACATTGTATCAATAAGTGTGTGCATTTGATATCTTTGTTATTGTAATTATGAAAAATTTTATCAAATCATTATTGGCCACTGCCCAAAACAATTTGTAAAATTTTTTTGTGGGGAGTATGGGGGCTATGTAAGTAGGCTGTTTAGGTTTTTTTATTGGTAACGCCACCTCTGTATGAAAATCACTGGCTGTGCTGTGTGCAGTCTGTGGCTACTTTGCATTGTTGTAATACTCGCCATTGTAGTGTTGGGCAGCTGGGCTGTTAACAGCGCGTAGCGTTACGCAGTTGGAGGTGAGCCGCCAGCAGTGGTGGATGTGGGGGGAGAGATGGCGGAGTTTTGTAATTTGTCATGAACTACTATATATATTATGAGTATTAAGGTAAATATATTGTTTGTTCTCTATTAAAATCTTTCATTTGCTAACTATGGCTATTAGTAGTTAGTGCCTTCAGTAGTTTGAATCTTTTATTTAGCTGGCAGTAGTGGCGCTCGCTGTATTGCAGTAGCTTGAGTAGCGAAGATTTTTGTGAGGTAAGTGATTTGTGAAACGTATAGGTTTATGTTAGTCAGGGCCATTCTTTTGTAGGGATTTTTGAAAGTCAGATTGCGTTGCGCTAAAAAATATTGTGTGTCAGGTTAAGCACAGTCCTGTATAAATTTTTCTAAGGGGACGTTTCATAACGGTTACTGTTAACACTTTGAAAAATAAATTAATACTTCGGTGCGAGGCTGCATCGGAAGATGAGCTTCTCACAGCGCAAATTACTGAAAAAATGCTTATTAAAAATAGTTAGCTACTGCGAGCATTTGAGGTGACAACTATTCCAAAGAAATTCAATTTGTGATAACAATAACAAGTTTATTGTATCAGAAATACGAATAACTTACATAAAATATATGTAGCCGCTCAATGGCTGCCTACCATATGGCGAAACAAAACAATATGTGTGTACCACAAAATACGTCCTTCCTCCTCGGCCGTACAATCGCGTCTCATTCGATCCTTTTTTATTTTCATAGACATTAAACAAAGATGCTACTCTTAAATTATCGTTGCATATCAGTTGTTTCAAGAACATAAACTGTATGTTTTATATTAATTATATTCATAAAATACGTAAGCTACGATTTACAACCGCTAAAAATGTCAATATTTATGTGACGTACCGTCACAACTCACAACGTATTGAGGACTTGGCCAAATACAGGAGCTCAGCCAGTATCCTTGGCTGACATCTTCATCTATGTTCAAGCATGCATGTCTCGCTGTGTTTCTATATTTTTGTCCAATCATGTAAGTTCGTGAATGGTCATGAGTAAAGGCCGTGCAGGCTTAATGAGTAAAACGCCTCACGTTATAGTGCATTTGATGTTTTGTTTCACCATAACAGGCACATTCTTCTGCTTCAACAATTTGTTGTCTGTGAAGCCCGCCACTGCATAACATGAAACTCATTTCGATGATGTGCAGATAATTTCCCGCATATTACGCGACAGGAGTTTAACTATAAATCAATGAGAGTCCTTTGTGGTGGAGAATGATCTCCCTCGAGTTTAAACTTAAATCTGCGACCTCTGTTTGTCATAACACGTCAGAATTATTCATATAGTTTCATTGATATTTCGTGTTAACAGACTGACAATCCGTCGTGGTCAGTCATCTATGCAAGCGCACCAATCTTTCTGTAACAGCCAACGACGGTACATGAGTGATGTTAAATGCCTGCAGCACATCGCTTTTAGTCGAGTTGTATTATTCGTGCTCCATCATGCCTCACCATCAATGGGCTAGGAGTGACTGCGTCATTGCTTTGGCATAAAAACGGAATTTGAGTGCGTCGGGGCTGGCACGTGGTATGGCATTCCGGACTACACTGCGCGGCGATGGAAAAACCGATATCGAGATACTGGAGGACCCAGCAGTCGTGTGGGAACTGGACTTTGGCTTGTAGCAACACAGGCCCAGGACAATGAAAGCTTCGCCCGGATTACTCAGCAAACGTGCGACCATCAGGATGGCTCTCCTTGACAATCATCGACTCTACTTGGACGGCGTCTGCCGAGGATAGTATCTGTAGTGACTGGCGGAACGTACAATTTTACGACGAGTCTGTATCGTCCTCGGCCAACGATAGCCTAGTGTGAGTACACAGGCTGCCGTTTAAACCCCAAATATATTCTAGAGTCGTCTCACAGAAGCCATGCGCATTTGGAAGTTTGAGGCTGGATGCTGCACTGTGACTGAGCAACCCTCCTGTATCTACGTAGTAACTATCGATACGGCCTTGTGGTAATCGTAAGGAGTGCGTTCTAACTACGGTTGGAATTTCTTACGCAAAGGAGTATAAGGTAGTAATATCCTTAAAACATTAGTGAGTCACACAAGATAGGTATCAGTATACATCGGTCCTTATAGTGCGATACCAAAGCCTAATAGGTAATACACGCTACGAAATTGTGCTTTCTAAAGTCTTCCGTCCAAGGTTATTCCTTTCCTATTAACGTCGTACAAACAGTTCGTTACGGCAACGCATCTCAACTGATTGTGATCATAAATTTTAGTCTTGTAGTACATTTTATTTGTACGCATGAAAGCGTCAGTTCAGGATAAGTCCTAATATTACGCCTAAATCCAGCACAACAAAGCCCAACCAGATAATATCTCTTCACTAGCGTATAGTCAGCTTTCAAACTGTATCCATCTGAGGCGACTACTTCGCAGATAATGAATGACGTTGTACACAATACACATTTAACATTATTACAAACTGAATCTCGCCGCAAGTAATTATTGTAATGTAACTATTAATTATGAATCTCAGTATAACTCTCTCACATCAAGATTGTGCATAATAAATAAACCTCCTTACGGAGATGGTAAACAGAAAATACTTCCATATACCCAGTGAATTCATTTGTATCCTAGCTCTTCACGTTAGGGTGAGATGAAACCGAACTATATATTGCAGTTAATTACACAATTAGTAGTTGTCTTCTGCCTGAAATTCTCCGTGATTTCCTGATACACTTAGCAAATAACTAATTACTTACGATACTATTTAAATATGTGAATATTTATCAGTTGTATACGTCACGGAATTGAAAATGCATAGATGTATCAGATCGCTCAATCAGCGATAAAATTTTCTCACTGTAAATTATCTCTATTCGGTTTCTTCATTTGCCGTATTGAAATCAATGTATTTGCTACGTGTTAATTTCTTTTCTTCTCTTTCAAGTAGTCGTTCAGTATTATTATTTTTTTATTTATCGCGTATCTTTAAATTAGGACTCATTGGCATATTTTCTATTTGTTTATACCAAGAACTGTTTGTTAATATTATTCCCGGCTTGCTAATCACTAAAATTTCTATGACGTTTCGTGACTTCACACAGCTAAATGAACACACTCCGAGTCTAGATTTTCGGCGAATACCCTACTCAGTAATGCTGTGGAGTAATATTGTGGTTCGCTGCTGCTGTCATGATTTCTCTGCTTTGTTGCAGCCAGGAAGAAAATGTGCATCAAGGACTGGGTCACGAAGCGCCAAAGATCACTCGCGAAAGCTTGTTGACGGAACTGAGGTTGAAAAAAAAAAAAAAAGGATTATCTTAACTTTTTGTGTGCTGATGGTCCAACATCTGATTACATTACTGGAAATGGTTACCAGCATACCTGCTCGTATACATAGACATTCCTCCCGCCCCACCCTTTACTCTTGGAATCTGGTGTACAGTATTTTTATTCGCTGCAGAATTGTTATACACTTCTATAAGTGAATTCCTGTGATTTTGGTAAACCTCGGCGACATAATTTACCCTCTCCTATCCTTTCCTCCCACGACTCCGGTGGGTGGGGGAGGGGGCTCACAAAAAAGCAAAATCCGTAGTGGCTGCCAGTTGCGTGGTAGCTCAGGCTGAGGTGCCAGGGCACGTGCCTCTAGGCACCAAAGCAGGAAAACGAGCCTAGGGCCAGTTCCAGAGAGAACTGTGAGACACGTAACCATCCCAACACGTTACCACAAGCAGATAACACCATCACTGCTGCAAAACAACAAAGAATGGAACGTGACAAAAGTGCTCTATACTTTGCCGCAGCTTACTGTCTCCCAGCTTTGACTTCCGATGGAGACCCATCGCATGATGGCACACCAAATCCAAAGATGACTATAGCTACGCAAAACTTGGAAATGGATTCACACGCGCCAAATCGAGACGATACCTACCGACAAATTATAATAAGAAACTAGTCTCAAAAGGAAGAATGCACATCAATCTTAGAATCAAACAAGAAGCAAACTCCTGCAGAAACTTCGAGCAAATATGCTCTATTCTGCAACGATCAGGAAACCCAAAGTGAATCTCATATTAGCCGAGATCCAACCAATCAGCGCCCAGGACCATCTGACGTTGCCAGACCAAATAAAGTATCACCGATAACTATCGCGTATACAGAGCGATAGCTGTCGCCTAACACTGAATGGAAAAAAAAAACATTTGGACGGACCTATTAAGGGAATATTCAGAGGCGAAGAAATTAAATATCACTTAACAGATCAACCAACAGCATTAAAATTCTTTGAAACGCACAACATATCATTCGACAACCATTAAAATCCGGAAGAAAAGACACTTAAAGATTTAATAAAATATCTGCCAGCGGAAATTCCAGAAAATGAGGTAGAGAAGGAACTACTCGAACTTTGATTTTTGCAAGCAAAGGCTTATCTGTTAAAAGGAGAGATGAGAACACTAAAGGACTAATCCCACAGCCGATATATTGCATATCTCTGCCGCCAGGCCCTTCGAGTGAATTCATGTACTAGACACAAAAGTCACATTTGAAACTTACCGCCACAAGGAGGGACAGCCGCAATGTAAAGTGTGCCAGTAGTTATTACATACAGTAAATTACAGTTCACTGCCAATAAAGTGCGTATGATGTACAGGACATCACCTATCGCTAGACAGCACACAACCACGTGATTAGACACCTCCTAGATGTGCACATTGCGGGGAAGCTGATGCCACGGCATGGGGAGGTTGTCCATGGTACCAGGAGGCCCTCCGGATTTACAATGATGAAACACAGGAGCTCAACGCACGTCGTGAAATGACAGCTCACGCGACTTCAAAAACATAAATCAGTAACACGAGAGAGAATGTCCACAACTGCGGACGAAAAATGCGTGAAAAACGAACAGTCAACCAGGTGATAACGAGGATGATATTTGATCCCAACTAGAGACAAACCAGACAACACTACCCGAATTATTAAAAGCCGTCTGAGGAGTGACATCATTTGTTTCTGATCTACGTCAGCGCAATATCACACCACTCATTACCGACACCTTTCACAGAGTTCGCCTCTGCACCTGATATAATCACAAAAATCGTGATCGTCGTAGACGGAGCGATGAAGATCTTTGCTCTATAATGCCCCAGAGCATCACGAGGATCTAAAACCTCATATTTAGCAGTTTTAATGCAGAGGAAGTTGCGGATAAAAGGATTGAACTTAGTGAATTTCTAACACGACGTAAGGCGGATATTCTATCCCTAACTGAACACACCTGATACCTACCTAGTAATTTTAATTGAGAAACGGGATTTTATACAGGACATACCGGCAGAACAGGAGAGGAGGTGAACGGCGATATTTATCTGGAACACAGTCACACATTATAAGGAGATATTACTACACCTAAATGTCTTAGAGGCCGTGGAAGTGACAATAAGCACTAATCTATGGAAACACAATACTCATAGCCGCATGTAGAACACTCATCTTCATAAAAACGATCTATTCACTATATTCGACGCCTTTGATAAAATACTGTTATGTGGTGATCTAAATGTGAAATACACTACTGGCCATTAAAGTTGCTACACCAAGAAGAAATGCAGATGATAAACGGGTATTCATTGAACAAATATATTATACTAGAACTGACATGTGATTACATTTTCACGCAATTTGGGTGCACAGATCCTGAGAAATCAGTACCCAGAACAACCACCTTTGGCCGTAATAACGGCCTTCATACGCCTGGGCATTGTGTCAAACAGAGCTTGGATGGCGTGTACAGGTACAGCTGCCCAAGCAGCTTCAACACGATACCACAGTTCATTAAGAGTGGTGACTGGCGTATTGTGATGAGCCAGTTGCTCGGCCACCATTGACCATACGTTTTCAATTGGTGAGAGACCAGGAGAATGTGCTGGCCAGGGCAGCAGTCGAACGTTTTCTGTATCCAGAAAGGCCCGTACAGGACCTGCAACATGCGGTCGTGCATTATCCTGCTGAAATGTAAGGTTTCGCAGGGATCGAATGAAGGGTAGAGCCACGGGTCGTAACACATCTGAAATGTAACGTCCACTGTTCAAAGTGCCGTCAATGCGAACAAGAGGTGACCGAGATGTGTAACCAATGGCACCCCATACCATCACGCCGGGTGACACGCCAGTATGGCGATGACGAATACACGCTTCCAATGTGCGTTCACCGCGATGTCGCCAAACACGGATGCGACCATCATGATGCTGTAAACAGAACCTGGATTCATCCGAAAAAATGACGTTTTCCCATTCGTGCACCCAGGTTCGTCGTCGAGTACACCATCGCAAGCGCTCCTGTCTGTGATGCAGTGTGAAGGGTAACCGCAGCCATGGTCTCCGAGGTGATAGTCCATGCTGCTGCTAACGTCGTCGAACTGTTCGTGCAGATGGTTGTTGTCTTGCAAACGTCCCCATCTGTTGACTCAGGGATCGACACGTGGCTGCACGATCCGTTACAGCCATGCGGATAAGATGCCTGTCATCTCGACTGCTAGTTGGCCGTTGGGATCCAGCACGGCGTTCCGTATTGCCCTCCTGAACCCACTGATTCCATATTCTGCTACCAGTCATTGGTCCTCGACCAACGCGAGCAGCAATGTTGTGATACGATAAACCGCAATCGCGATAGGCTACAATCCGACCTTTATCAAAGTCGGACACGTGATGGTACGCATTTCTGCTCCTTACACGAGACATCACAACAACGTTTCACCAGGCAACGCCGGTCAATTGCTGTTTGTGTATGAGAAATCAGTTGGAAACTTTCGTCATGTAAGCACGTTGTAGGTGTCGCCACCGGCGCCAACCTTGTGTGAATGCTCTGAAAATCTAATCATTTGCATATCACAGCATTTTCTTCCTGTCGGTTAAATTTTGCGTCTGTAGCATGTCATGTTCGTGGTGTAACGATTTTAATGTGCCAGTAGCGTATTTTGCGTGGCACGTCGGAGAAATGCAGATCTGGAAGAAAGACTCAACATAATCAGCTACGGTCTGGTGGATCCCACGCTAACCTCACACAACCCATTTCACCAACCGGACGTATTAGACATCACCATATCGAAAAATCTTCGGGTTGAATTGCTCCTCAGACTACAATTCGGTCCTAGGAAGACTATCAAATGCTACTGAATCGTTACAGCGAACAGCGAGTTGGGAGCAGTTCTTGAATTATCTCTAACAACATATTTGAGTGAACATAAATGTAAAGCACAGGGACCAAATTGATGAGGCCATTACAACAATCGCGAAAAAGTTGAAAACAGCGTATAGACGGGTCACGGCAGTAACACGAGTCACCGTTTTGCGAGAAATTTTTCCCATTACTCCAAGATTTAAAATCCATTACAAATAGGGCAAGGAAGCTTTGGTTACAGCTCTGAAACCCACAGGACAGGACAGGACAGGATAGGACTATACCAAAAGCTCCACCGACGCGTAATCGAATGGCGTCAAGAGAATGGGAAGATGCAATGCAGATGTCATTCCTCAAATGGTTCATATGGCTCTGAGCACTATGGGACTTAACTGCTGAGGTCATCAGTCCCATAGAACTTAGAACTACTGAAATCTAACTAACCTGAGGACATCACACACACCCATGCCCGAGGCAGGATTCGAACCTGCGACCGTAGCGGTCGCGCGGTTCCAGACTGTAGCGCCTAGAACCGTTCGGCCACTCCGGCCGGCCGTTATTCCTCGAAACAAGAAATGACTAGAGACTAATTAAGTCGCTGAATGAACCAAAACCACGTAAAACGGCGCTAATGGACCTTACAGGGTTAATACACGATCGATTTCATAAGGCTGAGATATTTAGCGCGAGCTATGGAGAACAAAGTACTCTAAACGCTGCGGATTTTGACATAGCTGAAGACGAAATACAAGGGCAAGAATTTAGGCGGACAGACTAACCCAACCGCAACTGACAACTCCAGCACAAGCTAGAAAATTTATTCGCAACATCGGCACCAACTCAGCACCGTGCCCTGACGTGATTTCCCATGAACAGGTCCTAAACTTGCCACTTAAACCGCTGCTGGTATTGATGCATATATGCAATAGCTGCTTGATGAACGACTATTCCCAGGTGCATGGAAGAAGTCTAGGATAGTCCAAATCCCCAAAAACCGGATAAAGGCACACGTCAGGCAATAAACCATCGATCTGTAAGTCCCTTATCAACGATGTCAAAAGTACTAGAACGAACAATACTGCATAACTAAGACGATAACTGGCAGAACACAGCATAATAAGAAGAGTGACCAGTTCGCCTTCCAATCAATACGGTCGTCAGAACTACACCTCCTTAAGGTATCAGAGTATATTGCTCACAATATAGTATAGCGGGTGTCTTCTTGGACATAATCAAGGCTTCACTCAAGGTTTGGAAATCGGAATAGCTAAGGAACATGCGCGACGTAGATGTTATTCCAGATTATCAGATTCGTAGACAACTTTCTTGCCGAAAGGAAATTGTTTGTCAAACTGGACAAGTAGCATTCAAGCATCAAACAGCTACAGAAGGGCATACTGCAAGGTTCCGTCCTTTCTCCGACGTTATTCGTCTTATACGTTAAAATGATGCCAGCAAGTCCCCAAATTTCAATATCTCAATTTGCAGAGGATACAATTTTGCTGACAAGTAGTGGACGAATGAATGACGATATAATACGCCTTAAAAGACATCTAACAACCACAGAACAGTAAGAAAGAATAATATGATTAAACTACAGGCAGATAAAACAAAGGCGGTAATGATCACGCGGAAACGGCCGAACTTGAGGGATCAACTGTCGATTTATAACACAGACCTTCAATAGAGAGGCAGCGTACGACATCTTGGCAGTACTATTCAAAAGAAACATCCAGACAAAAACGGAAAAACTGCTGCGATTAATTGACAATCGATAACCCCTTCTAAATAGCTCTCAAATCAACATCACCACAAAGGTCGGACTAAACGAGGTGATGATCATACCAGTCTTATTATACAGATGCTCAACATGGAGAACAGCGAGCCCGTCGAATATACGATTACTTCAAGTGATTCCAAATCGTTGCTACAAACTAATCCTCTGACTACCTATATAGGTGAGGAAGAGAAACTTACACGAGGAACGCCGCACACATAGAATTAAAAGTTATTAGCCAAAGTGGATAGCGTCAGACCGCATTGAAGACATCGTGAGTGGACAGGCACAGTCAATCCCGAAAGATTGCACCGTATTCGAGCTCCGCGAGCGATAGTAGAAGATTCTTTATAATGAAATAAAGAAATAAAGAGACTTTCAAAACAATGGGACATCACGACTTGAGTCCAGAGTCCTATTAATGTGAAAGTAATTATTATAGTTATCAAGCAACATCTAAGGATCAAGGAACTCCAGAGTCCAGAGAAGGCCGCCCTTCCAAGGAACGTAAAAAGCAAACCTACTAAAAGTTAACGTCCAAAAAGTCTCTGATTTCTCATTCACTAATATTTGCGTTAATTTTATTTTTTACATTTTCATTCAAATGCCTTTTTTGCTTTGTTTAAGGGCAAATTATCTTTTACTTCCTTTCCCACTGTAGGCTAAATTAAGAGTCGGTATTTTATTTCAGTTTAGGGAACCGGAGTTTCACTTTGTTTTCATATACAAAACCAGTCGATAATACTGAACAACTGACCATAAAAACTCTAAACTACACTCATTCAGTCCGATATTTAAAAAATTTGGATAGTCCGACGCGTTACTCTGAATCCGAGTCCAGTGCGCTGACCAGTGCGCCAAGATGCAGGTAAATGGCGGCCAACTGTGGGAAATGATCCCAGAGAGGATAAGGAACAAAAAAGGTCAGCCGTAGACATGGCTGGCGATGCCTTCGAAGGGAGGTACACCCACATGAAGGTCTAAGTAGTGTATTCTCAATGAGTGAAAGCGCACATGAGAACACAACAGACACGTGGAATGTTCTGCCTGTGCTTCTTATTTTTAGCTTCACATTGCAGAGGACAGTGGAACAGCACCATGTAGCAGCCGCATTACCATTCGTACCATCAAAGGGCGCTTCCTCCGGCAGTGGAGACAGCGTCGCCCTTGGATGTAGTGAGATACCTCCCTCCGGGTCGCTGCGGAGCTACGTCTTCCCATGTCACTAATAATCCCCACCACGCTGTGAGGCTCAACTGGTGCTAATGGCTTGCGGCCACCAAACCAACGGGAGCCTCTGTGGTCCACTGGTAGGTGTTTGATACCGCTCCTCGCAGAGGTAGAGTGATCTGCGAGTGGGATCGATGGAAGGGATGGCAGCGGCGTGGTGGCTTGTGCCCCGAACCAGCGATAAAACTGTCGCTGAGGGAGGGGAGGGGAGGGGGGGGGCAATTCCGAAGGTAATAAGGGAAGCCTGCACACATTGTAAATGATACGGATACCAGCAATTAACATATATTCATTTCAACATATACATTACGATATGAATGACACTTACGGCAAATTCTAGATAAATAATGGCAGATAATTCACAAATGAGAGCGACTTATTAATTCTGCGCCTCTTTTCTCCAAATAAATATCAATATGGCTAACTGTGGAGCCATACAAAATATTACGTCCTTCTAGGACAACGAATGACATAAGAGTGTGTTGATGCCTACTGGCTGCGACAAGAGAGCGGTGTTAATTGCTTTGTTTTGCTTTCTCTTATCTTAAAAAAATCGATACGTATAAGCTACGTTAAGTAAATTAAATATCGTCTGTGCTCGAGTGCAAATGGTTCCTTAAACTGCCCCCCAAATTGCGAAGGCAAAGGTGTACCACCTGCAGCTGAGCAATTTGTTGACGTATTTCCTTTATTTGTCATGTCATTAATCATAAGTTATTACATATCTTGTTTTACAGACTCATCATACATAAAATGTCATAAATCTATACAAATACATAAGTAATATTTACATACAAATTAATTGAAAGTGAAAAGAAAAATTAAAAATATTTAATTCCATGCGGAACTGAACCCGTGAACTAGGGTTCTAGCGCCCAGCACTCTAGCATATAGCTATTCGTGCTTACGTCAATATAATTTCGCATACATGTATAGATAGACAGTAACATTCATTTCACAGTTCGTATTCACTTATGCTTAGTCACTTTGTAAAAAATTGTTGGGCATATAGTCCATTGTTCTCTTTCGCTTAAAAATGTTATTACACATGTTCATTCAATAAATAAAAATATTAAAGTTTTTGTGCATATTCAGAGATATGTGAACGTATTCTCTGCAGAATGTCACTTGATAGAAATAGTTTATATTGTGCTAAAGTCTTTGCACTCTAAAGTAAATATCACGTGTCACATGCTTAGTTTACGTTGAGACGAGAGTTCTTGAAGAAATAAATTGGAGATCAACAATCCCGCAATGAAGCGTGCTATGGAAGACGTAGTTAAAATGTGGTTTCGTCTTGGTAGGAATACATGGTGTCAGTGGTTCCATACTGACAAGTCCGTGTTACATCTACTTAATAACCTCCAATTTCGTGTTCCGAAAGGTGTATGTCGTCTCTTTGATATTGTGTCGTTGTTTCGTCGAAAAGTGTGCGGTGGTTTTGCGACTCACGTCACCTATAGTGTCCCATCATGAGCGCAGTGAACCGTTTTTTAACAATTTGCACACTACTTTTTCATACATTGTTCGTTGCAAAATAAAATGTTCGTTCCCAACAGAGAGCACAAAACATAACAAATATCACTTCACATTGAGTACAGTTTTCTGTTACATATTTTCTGCGAAACATGTACCTATCTATACATTTACATACACATATTTACATACACATATTTTACATTTTTCAATTGCATTAAACTAGATATTTACAAATACATATGGGTCAGACATAGAAAAAATTATCTTATAGGTTCAGTGTTTTCTTTGAATAATGTTTTCCTTTTAAGTTTCCTTTACATCAGTACTACACCATAAGTGTTCTTCCTCATTAAATGTTCCCTGCAACATAAAATTTCGTAGTAGGTTAGAAAATATCTTGGAGATGATCTGTCCTGAAAAGTCATGATTACAATAAGACACGACACGTCACATCCACAATCAATTCCAAATTAGCACATGCACAAAGTATCATTTACAAATAAAATAAAGTATATAACTTTGCTCAATTAATCTAATTGTCATTTCCTGTAGAGAGTTTTTTGTGCATGTTGTGTTCATGTGGATTGTGGTGTGAGTGTGAATATTAATATATCAGGTTCAGGGCAGAAATTGTCTCTGGTCATTTAGTCTGTCAGCTTGTCTGCAGGGTATTAATAAATATAATCAGCAGCTATGCTTTGCATGAAAATTGTTAGTTCTTCCTGTGTCTTATCTACTTGCTGGTGCTGTAAAATGTAGAAACTTAAGATTCCAGCTTATATCTTCTTCTTCTTCCATCTTGAAGTACCAGATGTGACTTACCTTGTTGTTGTATCAGCATACTCTGCTAAGGGCTAAAAGTTTTCAAATCTATGTGAGGGTACAAACCTAAAGTTCTCTTATTCTTGGGGTTTTGTAGAAGATAAGCTCCAGGGTGTGGTATATCAATGATTGTGTAAGGACCTTCATATAATGGACGCCACTTAACATAACGTTTCAGAGCGTGATGACGATTTGTAGTGGGTCTTAAGTAAAACTTGCATGCCTATTGTAAAGTTTTGCCTTCTTTTAAGATTAGTACCATAGTTCTTATTTCCAATGTCAGCTTGTTCAGTAATTGCAATGAGTACTTCCCTTACCTTTTCCTCATGTTAAGGTTTGGTATCAGAACATTTTGGTAGTGGGTTGCTCCATTCATTAGTTTCCTTTGTGTCAAACATGATTTCTCTGGGAGTATAGGGCGTTTTATATATATTTAAATTGTTGTGTGTTTCCTCAAAAAGTGCTAGGTAATGTATCCAGTTTATGTGCTGTGTTGAGGTGTAAGTTCTCATGAATCTGTTTAATTCTCTAAAAATTCTCTCACAGGGGTTGGCTGATGCATGAAACTTTGAAATAAAGATGCTTTTAATTTATTATCCTTTAGAAATTTTCTCCAGGTGAATTCTGCATAATATGTGGCGTTATCTGATAGAATGGCTTTAGGCTTTCCACAGTATGGCATGTAATCATTTGTGAATCTACTGATGATGGTGTTTGCTGTGGGTGACTTTATGGCAAAAAGTTTGATGTGCTTAGAAAATATGTCATAAAATGCTAGAATGTATTTACAACCACCGATGCTAGTTGGATGAGGTCCGCTAACATCTGTACAAAGTATCTCTCTAGCTCCAGTGGGTGAGATAGAGTGCAAATCTGTTTTGGTGGATTGATTTTGCGGCTTGGATTTTTAACATATGAGACATTTGCTGATAACATCATGTATTTTTCTTCTCATGTTTGGAAAATAGCAATATGTATGTAACTTGTTTAGACATTTCTTTGTTCCATAGTGCCCCCAAACCGTGTGAGTGTGTGCAATGAGATTGTGTACAGAATCTTGTGGTACGCAAATGCACCAGTTAATAGCATTTGTGTGTCTTTTGTAGAAAAGTACGTTGTTGTGTAACATGTATCTGTCTTGTAAGGTGTTGTTGTACTATGATTTGTTTTATTTTGTGCCAGTGTGGATCTCTGAATCTTGTAGTGCTGCCATGTTCTTGCATAGGTCTTTGTAGTATTGTGTAAACTGTTTGACTTGCATGAGTAGTATTCTGTAATCGTGTGTGTTCTCAATGTCTGTATTCTTATGGTGTAATCCTTGTAGTCTTGAAAGTGTGTCCGCTATTATGTTGTCTTTTCCCTTGATGTGCTTGATTTCAAAAGAGTGATTCTGTAATGTAAGTGCCCATCGTGTAAGTCTAGGGTGAATGAGTTTACATGACAAAAGGAAGGTAAGTGCTTGATGGTCAGTGTATATAATGGTGTGTCTTCCATACAGATAATAATTAAACTTTTTAAATGCCCATATAATAGATAATGTTTACAATTATGTGGTGGAGTAAGATCTTTCACATTCCATTAAAGTCCTACTGGCAAAACCAATGATCTTAATATGTTCTAAAGTTTCTGTTTTAAAAAGTTGAAATAAACAACATCCCAAACCAATGTTTGATGCATCACAACCAATACAAAAGTTCAAATTGAAGTCTGGATGTTCCAGCATGTTAGAATTTACTAAGGCTTCTTTGATTTTAGTAAAGTCATTTTCACAGTCTTGGTTCCAAATCCATATCTGGTTGTTCTTTAATAAGTTTAATAAATATCTGCTATTAAGTAACTGTTTAGGTATAAATCGTCTGAAAAATGAGCATAGACCGAGAAATGATTTTAACTGTTTCTTTGTAGTGGGACTGGGGAAATGTCTGATAGCATCTAATTTTGAAGGGTCAGGTTTAATGCCCTGTGTGTTGATGATGTGTATTGTGTATTTGAGTGTTGAAATTCGTGTGTGTACATGTGTTCATTTCCGAATCGAGATTTTCTTCTGTGTGTGTTAAAATGTGTAGTGGATGTACTATTCTGTTGTGCTTAGCATTGAGTTGTCTTTGTTTGCATATCGTCATCGATTACTTGTCTATTGTTGTTCATGTATTCCACTACAGAATCTTTCACAATATGTGGCAATTTGTTTTGTAAACATTCTTCAAAAATTTGGTCTTTGTGTGCTGTCCATTCTTTAAATTGTGAATTAATGCGAGAGAAATGGGGTTCCGCCTCTCTCTGTATTGTTGTGTGAATCTGTTTGTGAATGTCAGCTCCGTTTGTTTCTATTGTATTCACCTTTAAATTAATTTCGTCACATGCGTGTGTGTTTGATTCGAATTTGCAGTTAATAGTTTCACAGGTTTTTGTCAATTCATGGATGTGATTGGCATTGTCGCTTTGTCGTAGCTCTAAATTTTCAAATTTTTCCGTAAGATCGTAGACCTGTTTGGAAAGACGTGTATTAATTTCATCTACCTTTTGTGTCAGTGTGGCGAAGTCTGATTTTATCTCATTTCTGAAAGCTGCATTGTCTGTCATTAATTGTGTGAATTTTTCGTCATTATCTTGCTTAATGTTGGATATGCCTTCCAAAATTGAATTCAGTACAGCGGCAAAATTTTGATTGCAAAATGAGCTTGACCCCGCCGCGTCATTAGATGTGACGTGGTCTCTCAGGTTTGGTTCTGAATTACTCCTTTCGGCGTTTGTGTGTATGTGTGTAGCGGGTTATTTTGATGTGTTTGCGTGTCTGTATTAATTTCTGTGTCTGAATGTGTCTGTGTATCCATGTTTGCGTTACTTGGTTGTTGTTCCATTGTGTACTGGTGTCGAGTTTTTACCATATCGGGAATAAATTGTGTGCAAGAAAAAAAAAATTGTTTAAACGCGTAGTGTGTAAATGTACTGCCGATGTGTGTGTTTAAATGACTGAGAATGATTGAGAGATGACTTTAAAGGTCGAAAGTAGCATACGTGTCAATGGTGACTAGCCATGTTACTTGAATCTTGTACAATGTCGGCTATATTGTGCAATGTAACTGGCGTATTGTTGGGTCGCAATGTAATCGTCTGAATAATGAGATTTCGCGGAATTTGGAAAAATTACCGAATGGAAACAGAATATTGAATTTAATGCTGAGAAAAATAATTTTGATTGAAAAACGTGTTTGGAATCAGCTGGGTATGCGCGAGTGCTGCGTCTTACCGTACATGTCGTGTTGATGCGAAGATTGCATTTGCAGTCCAAATTGTCTCCAGATTTTATTCGTTTTCTTCAATATTGTCGCCACATAGGTTGTTGCCAGTCAGAATGTACATGAAAAAGAACAATTAGTTGTAGTACAGATACAATAATGAGTCCTGTCACACAGTCGCCAGTTTAACAAATAAAAATAAAATAATAATAATAATCATAATATAATAATAATAATATGATAATAATAATAATGATAATATAATAATAATAATAATAATAATAATAATAATAATAATAATATAATAATAATAATAATAATAATAATTGTTTGTTTGGTTGAGTAAGTAATTGAGTGATTAAAATTTACGCCGTGAATTTATCGAGCTTCGCACGTCCGAAGATGTACGGAACGTAGCCAGGGCTCATTATATGTTTTTTGTAGACAAAGTCTGATATCTGACCTCAGCTTCAATCATGACAATGGAGTGACTAAAACTACTAAAACAGAGAAAAGCACACGATTAAATAAAACATATATTCATTTCAACATATACATTACGATATGAATCACACTTACGTAAAATTCTAGATAAATAATGGCAGATAATTCACAAATGAGAGCGACTTATTAATTCTGCGCCTCTTTTCTCCTAATAAATATCAATATGGCTAACTGTGGAGCCATACAAAATATTACGTCCTTCTAGGACAACGAATGACATGAGAGTGTGTTGATGCCTACTGGCAGCGACAAGAGAGCGGTGTTAATTGCTTTGTTTTGCTTTCTCTTGTCTTAAAAAAATCGATACATATAAGCTACGTTAATTAAATTAAATATCGTCTGTGCTCGAGTGCAAATGGTTCCTTAAACAGTGTATATGTTCCGATGCACCAGTTCTGATCATAACATAGTTCGAGGGGTGTTCAGCAACTAAGGCAACAGTTTTTTCCTCGGCCAATTTCGGTTGAAGATGTCTTGGGACATCGCTGCTTCAGCCCCTGTTGTTTCATGATATTCAGATGGATGGCGGCGCTATACACTGCCTTCTAAATGGTGTCTCTAATGGAGGTGTGTTCCGAGCGGAGAGCTGTCAATGGGTTTCTTTTGGCGGAGAATCAGAGTCTCACAGATGCAGCCTCTTGCAGAATTTCTACGGAGACCTGGCAGTGAACAAAAGCTTGGTGATCCGTTGGGCGTGGTGTCTGTCATCATCACAACAAGGTTGTCCGATCTCCGGCATGCCGGCCGGCCGCACGCAGCTGTCACTCCTGCAGTGTTGGAACAATCAAAACACCTCGCTGCTCAGCTGGACGTCTCTGTCGGTGATGCTGACACACTCGTCCACCATTTGGAGTATTCAAAGGTTTGTGCCCGCTGGGTTATTCGCCGACTAACAGAATACATAAACACCAACGAAGGATCATCTGTGCTGAATTTCCTGAGCGTTACGAAACTCGTAGTGACAATTTTTTGTCGAACATCGTTACAGGCGATGAAACACGGGTTCATCACTTCGCACAGGAAACAAAATGGCAATCCATGGAGTGGTGCCACATTGCCCGTCCTCCAAAGAAAACTCCCAAGTCGCACCCTCAGTTGGTAAAGTCAGCCGGCCGGAGTGGCCGAGCGGTTCTAGGCGCTACAGTCTGGAACCGCGCGACCGCTACGGTCGCAGGTTCGAATCCTGCCCCGGTCATGGATGTGCGTGATGCCCTTAGGTTAGTTAGGTTTAAGTAGTTCTAAGTTCTAGGGGACTGACGACCTCAGAAGTTAAGTCCCATAGTGCTCAGAGCCATTTTTGGTAAAGTCAATGGCGACCGTCTTCTGGGACGCTGCCGGGGTTCTTCTGTTTGATGTCCTCCCTCAAGGTGCAAATATCAACTCTGAAGTATATTGTGAAACCCTCAGTAAATTGAAGAAACGGCTTCAGCGTGTTCGTCGTCACATAAATCGAAACGAACGTCCTCTTCTCCATGACAACGCAAGACCTTACACAAGTTTGCGCACCCAAAAGGAGCTCATACTTGACTGGACTCTTCTTCCTCAGCCCAGATTTCACATCTTCCGACTTCCACCTGTTTGAAGTATGGTATCCACTCCGCGAGAAGTAGTGCAAGGACGATGACGAGGTTGTTAATGCAGCGAAACGTTTACTCCGACGTCGAGCGGTAGCTAGCCGTCATACAGGCCCTTGCAGTAAAGTGGCGCAAGGTCGTGGCACTGAACGGAGATTATGTTAAAAAATATTGGATTTTAGCCACAATAGTGGGGAGTAATATGGGTTATTGTAATCCTCAATCAAACCAACCTGCTTTCAGAAAAAAAGTGTGTTTCATTACTTAATAAACGCCCCTGCTGTAAGGAAGTTCTTTTCTAATGAGTAAAAATTAACGCCTTCATTTTCTTCTTCTCCTTTTTTATTTTATTTTTTATGTGCCCTCTTCTAGATTCTTGTCCAGCCAATTCCTTAATTCACCAGTGTCTAAGTGCCGAATTTCTGGAGATTGTATCTCGCAGCAAAGATGCTGCGTTAAGGGAAGTGACACTACGCCGACATACCGTCTATTCGCAGTGCGAACACTGCGCCATTTGACGGATCCTTCCTGTGACGTCCAGTTTTAATCTTCCTTAAATCTGACAGCAGCTGCACACACGGAGAGAACAGCTCAGGCAGAAAATCCTCGCGTCTTGCGAAACGGAGCAGGAAACGAACGATACAACGAGAAATTTCTTCAAGGCTGATGAACTCAACTAAAAACGCTCCCCTCACTTCGTAGCGTGAATTACGTAACGGCAACAAGGTTGCCGCACACGTCAAACTTGTTTACCTGTCGCGTTTCCCGGAAGCTCCTCGTCCGAGCTCACATTTTTTTGCGCTTACTGTCGCCTTACTTCACGTTGCGTAGATGCAAAACAGTGTTTTGACACATCATATAGTTCCTTGTAGGTTGTCTTACTTTCATACATTCAGCATATAGAAATGTTAGGGACATCATATAATTTTTATACATTTCGTCTTTTTGATTTTTTCTTTAACGAAATGTAAACTTTTGGATATGCAGTGTTATTAATGAACTCAAATGATCGATACTTATTTCGAAATGAACTAAAATGAAAAAATAGTATTTTATGATCTGTATCAGACGGTCGGTGTGACCGAGAGGTTCTAGGCGCTTCAGTCTGGAAACGCGCGACCGCTGCGGTCGCAGGTTCGAATCCTGCCTCGGGCATGGATGTGTGTGATGTCCTTAGGTTAGTTAGGTTTAAGTATTTCTAAGTTCTAGGGGACTGATGACCTCAGATGTTAAGCCCCATACCGCTCAGAGCAATTTGAATCATTTGACCTGTATCATATAACGATACAATACCACATTTAAGAGTGATTGCGTATAAATATTTTGTTTCACTCTTTTCAGCATCAATACAGATCTTTCTGAGAAGTTTGACGCTCGTGAGTCTCTCGAAGATAACCGATTTACTAACACTATCTCGTTGTGATCTATTTAATTATTAACGCGTCTGGCACACAATTCTTACCGTAATATTGGAAGTTTATATTTGTCTGTATATACATCACCATCCACATCTACATTCCGAAAGTCGCCTTATGGTATCTGTCGGAGGGTACTTTGTCTACCACTGTCGTCTCCCTTTTTCTAACTGCAAATGGTTCGAGGGGAGAACGATATGCCTTTCTTGTGAGCTCGAATTTCTGTGATTTTTATCTTGATGACCTTTTGGCTGGATATACGAAGTAAGGAGCAAAATTTTGGTTTACTCTTCAAAGGACTCACACTCACGGAACTTTCACAGCAAACCTTATCTTTAGGCAGGACGCTTCTCTTGCAGCGTCTGGTACTGCAGATGGCTGAAAACCTCCGTGATGCCCTCGCGCTTGTTAAACGAACATGCAACAAAACGTGCTGCTATTCTTTGGATCTTCTCTATTTCCTGTTCAGTCCTCTCTGATAGGGATCCCGTACTGAACAGCAATATCATGTACTGGCCGAACGAGTGTTTTCTAAGTTACCTCGTTTGTCGGTGGACTAGCTTTACTGTAGACTCTTCCTGTGAATCTTAGTATGGCATCTACCACACCTGAGATGAATTTTATGTGGTGGTACCATCTGAAATCGCTTCGTAAGCTGCTCCCACTGTGCTGCTCATGTTACCTCTGTACTTAGCCATATTTGTAGTTTTCCCTTTAAGAATGGCCAGTTTCCTGACCGATGAGGGTACTCGGTAGTAAAACCGCTTGGTGAAAAGGGAGAATGGAGGCAATTTTAGACCTATTTCTATGCCATCAGTGTTTCCTAAAGTTATTGAAAAGGCTGTGTATGTAAGGACAGCTGATCATTTTTATCTCACATAATTTGCTCTAAAATGAGCAGTTCGGCTTTAGAAGTCGTTTAACAACTGAAAATGCTATATTCTCTTTTCTCTGTGAGGTACTGGATGGATTAAAAAATAGGTTTCTAACGACATACATATTTTTTCAGTAAACTAAGTCTTTTGATAGTGTGAATCACGAAATATTGCTCCAGAAATGGTTCAAATGGCTCTGGGCACTATGGGACTATACATCTGAGGTCATCAGTCCCCTAGAACTTAGAACTACTTAAACCTAACTAACCTAAGGACATCACACACGTCCACGCCCGAGGCAGGATTCGAACCTGCGACTGTAGCGGTCGCCTGGTTCCAGAATGAAGCGCCTAGAATCTCTCGGCCACATCGGTTGACTATTGCTCCAGAAGTTGGACCATTACGGAATATGGGGAGTACCTCACAACTGGTTTACCTCTTACTTTAACAACAGACAGAAAAAGGTCATTATTCACAGTGTTGAGAATGGCTGTAATGTGGGGTCTGTGTGGGCCACGATCAAGTGGTGGGTGCTCCAGGTGTCAGTGTTGGGGCCACTCCTGCTTCTTATTCGTGTAAACGATATGCCCTCTAGTATTACAGGTAGTTCTAAAATATTTCCATTTGTTGATGACACTAGCTTGGTTAGTAAAGGATGTTGTGTGCAACATTGGCTCTGTTTCAAATAATGTAGTTCATGACATAAGTTCATGGCTTGTGGAAAATAAACTAACGCTAAATCACAGTAAGGCTCAGGTTTTACAGTTTCTAACACACACTTCAACAAAACCCGACGTTTTAATTTCACAGATTGGACATACGATTAGTGAAACTGAACAGTTCAGATTCATAGGTGTTCCTATAAATAGTACACTGACGTGGAAAGTCCACGTTCAGGATCTTGTTCAATGACTTAATACTTCTATTTTTACTATTCGAACGGTATCTGTTAGTAAGTGATCGTTCGACACCAAAATTAGTCTACTTTGCTTATTTTTATTCGCATGCGTCATATGAAATTATATTTTGAGGGAACTCTGTCCATTCTCAAAGGATATTTTTGGCTCAGAAACAGGCAGTTCGGGCAATAAGTGGTCTAAGTTCGTGAACTTCTTGTCGACCCCTGTTCACTAGACTGGGTATTCTGACACTTGCCTCTCAATACATATATACTGTCGTTTCTTGTTAACAACATCAGCTTATTCCCAAGAATTAGCAGCTTTCACTCAGTTAATACTAGGCAGAAATCAAATCCGCATCTGGATCGCACTTCCTTAACTCTTGTCCAGAAAGTTGTGCAGTATATTGCTGCATCCATTTTCGATAAGCTACCACAAGAATTCAAAAATATTAGCAGTAGTCCAAGCGCTTTGAAATCGAAACTGAAGGTTTTCCTTCTATTCTGTTAAGGAGTTCCCTGAAAAATTAAGTTGATTCCTATGTTATATTGGGCTGCACCCGGAGTTACTTTTACGTCTGAAGACTTCTTTCCGTTGAGAATGACACACTGCGTTGTGTTTGCTAGAAACCCTTCAGTGTAGTTACACAACTGGTCTTATATTCCGTGCGCTCCTATTTTATTCATTTGGCGGCTGTGCGCGACTGTTTCGAATGTCTATCGAACGTCAGGAAATACGGCTTCTTGGGCAGCGATATCTACTGCTTTCTGAGTGCCGTAGGCGAACACCATCGCTGTTTTAGGAACTCGTCTTGATTTTTGCAGAGGATATTTTTGGTCTCCAGGAACGTCATAGTACGTGAGAACAAATCACGATCCAAAATTCTGTACCAGACTGACGTCAGAGATATAGGCCTACAGTTCTGTGCGTCGGCTCTATGATACTTCTTGGAAACGGAAACGACCTGTCGTTATCTCCAATCGTTACGAACGCTTGGTTCTCTGGAGACCTGCAATACAGTCCTGCAAGAAGAGAAGCAAGGTCTTTCGTATAGTCTGCTGAATCGTACTGGTACCCGGTCAAGTCCAGTGACCGTCCAGCGGCCTTATTTGAAGTTGGTGTGACGATTTAAAGGGGGAACCACATCACGATCTTCCTCAGCGAAACAGTTTACTGTAAACGTAGTGAACTTGTTTGTGTATATGCGTATACAGTATTACGAGTGTGAATTTTGAATGTTGGATGTTTTGAATGCTTTGTAGAGACGATTTGGAAAGAGAGTTCGGCTAGGAAAGAGCTACTAGTTCACAGCGAAATAACACGTCACAGTGAAGGATAATTGCATTCCGCCCAGAATGGGGCGAGAACCAACGAACAATAGTAAAGAAGAAAAAGCGCGCTACATATTAGTTCCTCAAGCTAAGAGTCACGGGAGTTAAGGGGGCGATAGCCTCCGCTGTTAAGCTGTGGTCGGGAGCACAAGAATAACACGTTAGGAGGCGGTTCCCGAAGTCACGTACAAACGCTGGGTATGGAAATGTGATTGCACCACATACTCATAACACGCCGAGAAAGCTGGAAAGAATCTGACTTGTGCTACTGTAGAATTTCCACGCGCCGGAATAAATTTGCTCCGCTGAGCAAAGACTTGTTTTCATTGAATGGTAGTGAAATGTCACAGGAGACATTTTGCAGACGGCAGATAAATGCTTTAAATTTTAAATTTTATTTTGGACTCTCTAGTCACTTCACACAAAGTGTATGTATCCATGGAAGACTGTTTTTCTACATGTGCAGTTTACACTGATCTACCTTGAAGAATAACATAATTTGTGTTACTTAGTGGTAATGATAACGTTGAATTCCACAGCTAATTTTGTGCCAAAGCAATTATACCAGGTTTTGAAGTATGAAACCGGAATTTTCTTGCTATAATGACACGTCTGTTGTTTGAAACTTATAACAATACTTTATTCAAAATAATCTCCATTGATATTTATACATTCCTCCCACATCTCCGGCAGGCTATGAATGAGAGAACAGTTCATCTCTTGAACCGAACCAGTTAGCGAGCCATTTTCGTAGATTTTTGTACATTCTCATACGAATTGAAGCATTGTTCACCGAGAGCGTGTCCAGTGCAAATACATGATAATCGGACGGAGCCAAGTCTGGAGAATAAGCCGCATGCCCTGGTATTTGCCAACTGAACGCCTAGATCGTTTCTCTGACCCCTTTTGCTGTGTGTGATGCGGCGTTGTCATGAAGCAATATGACTTTGTGTTGCCTTTTTCTATATTCAGATCGTTTTTCACGTAATGCTTGGTTTAAATCGATCATTTGCAGTTGGAAACGATCAGCGTTAACTGTTTCAACAGGTTTCAGCAGCTCATAATAGATGACACCATTTTGATCCCACCAAACACAGAGCGTTGTCTTCTTTTCAAAGCTATTTGGCCTTGCAGTGCATGTCGATGGCTCGCCTGGATTCACTCACAATTTACGACGCTTAATATTCTCAAAATATATACATTTTCATCACCTGTCGCTATTCGATGGAGAAACGGCTTTTTTTTGTATCTGACCAGCACCATTTCACAAGTGTTCTTTCCATTTGCTTGCTGTCTTTGTTTCTTTTCATGCGGAACCCACTTTCTGCACCTTTCCCACAGCTTTCAACCTAAGAGGAACGGCTTTCTGCATCACATACAATTGTCCCGCGAGTTCCTGTTGAGTTTGAGTATCATATTCATCCAATAAGGCCCTACAGCGACGGCCAGCACCATCTGTAGGGAAATTCCGGTTTCATACTCCTACACCTGGTATGCAATAAATGTACGCATTGCACAAGAACACGAATGAAATGATAGCAACTTTTTTGAGTGAGCTGAACTGAGGAAAAGTTATACGTTGCGTCCGTTACGGAAAAAAGCAATATTTTGCTTTTAACAAGAGAGGCTCTTCAAGAATATCTTTACCTGCTGAAAAGTGTCTGGATTCAGGTAATTTGAAAAGAGTGTAACAATTCTCGATGAATAATCCGTAGAAGAGTGTACTGTTAGAGGCTGATGGTTTTTCTGTTCATCACACATGTTTAACCAATAGTGTATGAGAAAGTAAATTAACGTTCGTAGTTAGCAATTTTCAATTTTACCCGTTTCTGACTCGCAGTAATGGATGATAACCATCCACACATCGATTGTTACATATTTCGTATGTGTAGATATTAGATCAGTTCATGTCAAAGCAACGGACCTCTTAGTGTGATACATGTATTGTTCTTCTACATTGCATTGACATACTACACAAAAAATAAAATATTTCATACTCCTTGAATTTCTCATTGCGCCGAGAGCGCCGTGAAACAAAAATGTCTGTAACCTCACAACTATTCATGTTCGGAAACGTGGAACTCATAATATTGTTAAGGCCTCAATATAAGCTTTACTTTAAAGCGTAAACACAATGATGATGTAACATTCGCATGACTTTACTAAAAGT
Organism: Schistocerca piceifrons; assembly: GCF_021461385.2. Classification (NCBI taxonomy): domain Eukaryota; kingdom Metazoa; phylum Arthropoda; class Insecta; order Orthoptera; family Acrididae; genus Schistocerca; species Schistocerca piceifrons. The sequence goes on along the minus strand of NC_060145.1, from coordinate 478,858,112 downwards.
TAAAAGAAATATTCTGCAAAATCTCCAAATAAAAATGTACGTGTTTTCATGTGAATGGTTACAAACAGTGGTTTAAAGTTGAACATGGAGAAACAATGGGTTCTTGAGAAATAAAATTCAGAACATTGCATTGTATACTGAAACGAAGAGATTTTTAGTAACAAACTACAAAACCAGTACTTTGCTTCAAACACCAAGGTGAGATATTAGTAAAAACTGAATTAGATGTTTTTAATCATAAGTATATAGGCTGACTCAGCTAAGCTGTTCAACTCAGATATTTCCTGAGTCGGTGAAGATATCGTAATTTTGTTTTCATTCAAATGAATTGTGAAAAAGAATCACTAAATGCCGTATAGGCTCTTTTCATATCTGTGTTAATAACAGAGACATCGGTATCAACTTCGCTCTTTCAAACGAAAGAATGTAAGCCTTCTGGATGAAAACAAAACTACGACAATGTTTCAGATGCGGTTCGCTTTTTACATTAAGGCGTCTTCAGTGAAATTACTCTGCAATAAAACAAAGCTGTAATAAAACAGCTTTGTTTTAAACGAAATAACTTATAAATTACAAAACAGGTCACGCCACAATTTATACATTATTAAAATTACGACTTTTACGAGACCATGTTCTAAAGCTAACATCTATATAGATTTTCGATAATGATGTTGACATGGGACAGCCTTGTAAAAGGCCTTTGCTTGTTCTGAATTTCTGTGAAAGTTTATTACCAACTTTCACTTGGCAAATGTTATCTTTATACATCTGTTGTATTATTTTAATCAAGGGAAGGTTTATGTTTGCCATATGTAGTGCTCTCCAAAGTAATTTTCTTGGAACAGTATCATACGCTTTTTCTAGATCTATGAAAATTAATCCCATATTTTTTGATTTTTCCCTATGTTTCTCCAAAATCTGTCGTAATGTGAAAATATGGTCTACACATGATCTCCCAGCCGTGAATCCACATTGTTCTTCTTGGGTTCTAAAATTTTTTTCCAGTTTGTTTTTAATTACTTTCGCAAAAATTCTCATTAATGTGTGTGTAACACAAATTCCTCGATAGTTTGAACAAATTTTGCGATCCCCTTTCTTAAATATTGTATTAATGTAACCTAGCTTCATCTCGTTGGGTATTGAATCTCCATGTATCATTTTGTTGAAGAGCTGTGTTATCAGTTTCACAATTTTGTCACCACCATATTTCAGACACTCCAGATTGATATTGCCTGGTCCCAGTGATTTACCATTCTTTCCTGTTCTCAACGCCTGAAGTACTTCACTTTCTAATATCTGGATCTCATCATCTTCATGCCCTTTATCTTCCCCTGTTCCTTCTTCTAGATATTCTTCTCTGTCCTCATTTAATAATTTTTGGAAATACTCTTGCCATTCCTTTTGTGTTATCAGTTGGAGATTAGTTTTGCTTTTTGTATCCTGTCGAAGCCCTTTCAATACTGACCATGCTTCTTTTGCTCTCCCAAATCCTAATTTGCTATTCACCTTGGCACATGTTCTTTCCCATGCTTCATTTTTTGCCATCCTTATTTTTTTCATCACTTCATTCTTCTTTTCCTTGTATATTGATCTTGTTTCTTCTGATTTATCATTCAACCACTGGAGGAACGCATTTCGTTTTTCTCTAGCGAGGACCTCTAGTTCCTCTGACCACCACTCTGCTGCACGGTTGTGGTTGCTATCTTTTTTATCCAACACCTCCGTTGCTATTATTTTCACATTAGCTTTTATATAGTCATATATCTCCTCTGTACTTCCTTCAAATGATTCAACCAGTTTACTTTCCATCCTGGCCGCAAGGAGTGTTCTGATACCTTCGTCTTGTAAGCTGTCAGTATTAAAAGGTAAATTTTCATCTTTCTCAGTCTAATTCATTTTATTTATGTTACTTGTATCACTCCTTGCATTCTTCCATGTCCAGAAAGATTTCATTTTAACTAGATAGTGGTCTGATCCACACTGGGCTCCTCTATAAGATCTGACGTCTACTGCTTTGAAACTACTTGTTTGCCTAATGATAATATAATCTATTATAGAACGAAGTTCTTTGGTGTTCTGTTGCCAAGTATATTTATGAATGTCCTTATGTTTGAAAAATGTGTTGGTAATTTTTAAATCAAATTGATCACAAATTGCAATCAATCGTTCCCCATTGTCATTAAATTCGTCCTCTCCATGTTTTCCTACTATTCTACAAGATTCTCTAATTCCTACCCTTCCATTCAGATCTCCCATGATAATCAGTTCCTTTCTTCTTGGGATTTTTTCAATAGTCTCCCTGAGGGTGTCCCAAAATGTATCTTTCTCCTTATCTTTTGTGTCGTTCGTGGGTGCATATACGCCAATAATCACAATTTCCCTAGCAAATAATGTCATTTCAACAGTTATAATACGTTGATTGATGAATGTCCAATTTGTGATTTTTTCTTTCCATGATTTCTTTATCATAATGGAGACTCCTGCTTTGGCTCTTACTGCTTTTGATACCCCACTCCAGATATGTACATAATTATCCAGTTCTTCTTCTCCTTGGCCTTTCTTCTTTGTTTCAGAGAGTACGACAACATCCATGTTGAACATGTCAAGTTCTGCAGGTAGTAAATTTATTTTAGTGGAAATGTAATAGTATGGGATTAGAAATAAGAGATGGAGTTTACCTACATCATTTATTATTTGCTGATGATCAAGTAGTCGTAACACAAGATGGGGAGGATGCTAACTATATGTGCAATCAACTAGCAGTAGCATACAAAACTTGGGGTTTGAAGATTAATTACCAAAAAACAGAATACTTGACTAATGATTCAGATGAGCTATACATTGAAGGAAAGAAAATCAAAAAGATAAACACTTTCTGTTATTTGGGATCCATTTTAGAAATCGAGGGAAAATCAGAGTCAGAAATCAATAAAAGAATTGGTAGCGGACGGAGGGTCATTGGGATGCTTAACTCAGTCTTATGGAGCAGGAATGTAATGAGCAGAACTAAAAAATTAATATACAAATCCATAGTAGAGAGTGTGGTTCTGTATGGAGCGGAGACCTGGGCAATTAACATGAAGCACATTAAAAAATTACAAGCTCTAGAGATGGACTTCTGGAGAAGATCGGCAAGAATCTCGAGGAAAGAAAAGATAAGGAACACCGAAATAATAAGGAGAATGGAAATAAAAGAAAGAATATATGACGTAATGGATAGGAAGAAATTACAGTGGTACGGGCATGTACGACGAATGGAGAAAACCAGAATACCAAAATTGATACTGGAGTGCGAACAGGAGGGGAGAAGAAGAAGAGGACGACCTATGACAAACTGGTTCCAAAATGTACAGCACATAATGAGGAGAATGGGCGCAGAGGAAGAGGACACACAAGATCGAAACACCTGGAGAAATATTTTGAGATTATGGTTTAAGAACGTTTATTGTTTGTATTGTAATTTCCGAGTAAATTATTATGTTGGAGATAAGCCTCTGTAATGAGGAAAAGCTCAAAATAATAAATAAAATTACGACTTACAATTATTCGTTTGTCTGGTCATAGATGAAAGTCGCACTGTCATTTCACTTATGAAACATCAATACGTCGTACCACGTAGCGATCTCTTTGCTTTGTGGTTTTCATTCTGTAAAACATCCTACTGATTTACCAAGAACAGCTCTCTTTTTTTTTTTTTTTTTTTTTTTTTTTTTTTTTTTTTTTTTTTTTTTTTACGAGAGCTACAAGTGGATTCTCTTGTAATGATTTCACTTGGTGTACATGTGTACATTTTCTTATTTGCTTACGCAACTGTGGCCAATCCAACGGATTGTACCTTCTTATCCCCCCGTCTACGTGTGTGTGTGTGTGTATGTGTGTGTGTGTGTGTGTGTGTGTGTGTGTGTGTGTGTGTCTCTGTGTATGTCTTTGTTTATATTTGCGATGGATGTGTGTGTTTCTTCCCTGAGAAGACTAGAAGCGAGGAAGGTCGCAAGGACATATGGCCGGAAATGAATTTCAATGGAGGTATACGCAGCTGAAGGCGATGAAAGATTTTTCTTTAGAAAAGAAAGGAAAAAGTGGTTGGATTCAGGAGAAATGCAGGAACACGCTAGGCATACTGACCCTACGGTTTCTCATAGAAGATAGGCTAAAGAAAGGCAAACCTACATTAATTTCATATGTAGACTTAGAGAAAGCTTTCGACAATATTGACTGGAATAATCTGTTTCAAATTGTAAAGATGGCAGGGGTAAAATACGGCGCTATTTCCAATTTGTACAGAAAGCAGATGGCAGTTATAAGAGTCCAGGGGCACGAAAGGGAAGCAGTGGTTGAGAAGGAAGTAAGATAGGTTTGTAGCCTATCCCCGATGTTATTCAATTTGTGCAATAAACAAGCAGTAAGGGTAACCAAAGAAAACTTTGGAGTAGGAAGTAAAATCCAAGGAGAAGAAATAGAAAGCTTGATGTTTGCAGATGAAACTGTAATTCTGTCAGAGACAGCAAAGGACTCTGAAGAGCAGTTGAACGAAATGAATAGTGTCTTGAAAAGAGGATATAAAAGAACATCAACAAGAGGAAAACGAGAATAGTGGAATGTAGTCGAATTAGATAAGGAAACGAGACACTTAAAGTAGTAGATGAGTTTTGTTATTTGAGAGGCAATATAATTGATAATGATCAAATTAGGGAGGATATAAAATGTAGACTGGCAATGGTAAGAAAAGAATTTCTGAAGAAGAGAAATTTGTTAACATTGAGTATAGATTTAAGTGTCCACCACCGGTAGCTGAGTGGTCAGCGCGACAGAATGTCAATCCTAAGGGCCCGGGTTCGATTCCCTGCTGGGTCGGAGATTTTCTCCGCTCAGGAATTGGGTGTTGTGTTGTCATAATCATAATTTCATCCTCATCGACGTGAAGTGGCGTCAAATCGAAAGACTTGCACCCAGCGAACGGTGTACACGACGGAAGCCCCTAGTCACACGACATACATTTAAGTGTCAGGAAGTCGTTTCTGAAAGTATTTGTATGGACTGTAGCAATGTATGAAAGTGAATTATGGACGGCAAAGGGTTTAGACAAGAAGAGAATAAAAGGTTTTGAAATGTGGTGCTACAGAAGAATGCTCGAGTTTAGATGGGTAGATCACGTACCTAATGAGATACTGAACAGAATTGGGGAGAAGAGAAATTTGTGGCACAACTGACTAGGAGAAGGTGTCAGTTGATAGGACACATCCTGAGGCATCGAGGGGTCACCAATTTAGTACTGGAGCGAAGCGTGAGGGGCAAAAATTATAGAGGGAGGCCAAGACATGAATACAATAAGCAGATTCAGAATAATGTAGGTTGTAGTAGTTACTCGGAGATGAAGGGGCTTGCACAGAATAGAGTAGCGAGGAGAGCTGCATCAAACCAATCATTCGACTGAAGACCACAACAACAACAGCTTTGCCAGACGAGTGGGTATTTTAGGTCTGTGCTACTAGTGTTTTAGTTCCACACTCGAGAGAGCAGTAATGCTGTCCATGACGACAGCGCGCCTACACACTGGTACTACTGGGCATCCGGTCCACTGCTGTCGCCGACTCACTCTGGTGTGGTCGCGTGGTCTAGTGTAGTGAACGCTGAGAGACGATGGCCCGCTGTACGACCCAGGAACAGGCCGAGTGTTCTTTACATGCAGACAGGAAAATGACTGTGGTAGGGCAATTACACGACTGAACTGGGGAAACTATCCCTGCCGACGGAAACTGCACCATAAGCTGTTTGCATAGTGTTTCGTGTTTAGTGAGGGACAGCCTCGCGTACGGGAATGGGTAACCACGAGAGATATGCACAGCGAGCACGAACAGAGGCCTAGGAGGAGCAGATGTTGAACGCTGTAGAATATGACACTGGTATGACCACCAGGTAACCATGAGGTAAGACGTTGTCAACCGACCTGAGTAAAAACCCAAAGACATTTTGGTTGTATGTAAAATCAGTAAGTGGGTCAAAATCATCTATTCATTCTCTCAGCGACCACACAGGCACCAAAACAGAAGATAACAGAGAGAAGACCGAAATACTGAATTCTGTCTTCCGAAGTTGTTTCACCGCGGAAGGTCGTAACACTGTTCCTCCTTTCAATCGTCGTGCGAACGTCGAAATGGCAGATATTGAGATAACCGATCGCTGAATTGAAAAGCAGCTACAATCGCTTAGTAGTGGAAAGGCTTCAGGGCCAGATGAAATACTTATAAGATGCTATAAAGTTTATGCGAAAGAACTTGCTCCCCTTCTAGCAGTAATTTACCGTAGCTCGCTTGAGCAACGAAAGGTACCTAATGACTGGAAAAAAAAAGCGCAGGTCATTCCCGTTTCTAAGAAAGGCCGTAAGATAGATCCACACGTTTATAGACCTGTATCGTTGATGTCAATCTGTTGTAGAATTGTGGAACATGTTTTATGTTCAAGAATTATGACATTCTTGGAAAATGAACAGCTCCTCTACAAAATTCAACATGGATTCCGCAAACAGAGATCCTGCGAAACTCGGCTCGCTCTGTTCCTCCAGGAGATCCACAGTGCAGAGGACAACGGCGCTGAGGCTGACGCCGTGTTCCTTGATTTCAGTGAGGCATTTGGCACCGTCCCGCATTGCCGATTAATGAAAATAAATACAAGCTTACGGTGTATCGGAGCAGACCAGCGATTGGATTCAAGACTTTCTTGCAGATAGAACTCAACACGACGCTCTGAACAGAACTAAATCGACAGACGTAAAGGTGACGTCCGGTATACCACCGGGAAGTATGATAGGACCGTTGCTGTTCACAATATATATAAATGATCTAGTCAAAGCGTTGGATGCTCTTTAAGGCTATTCACAGATGATTCAGTTGTTTATACCAAAGTGGCATCGCCAGAAGATAGTAAGAATTTGCAAAATGACCTGCAGAGTATTGATGAATGTTGCAGACTCTGGCAGTTGACCCCGAACGTAAATAAATGTAACGTATTTCGCATACATAGGAAAAGAAATCCACTGCTGTACAGCTACACTGTTGATGACAAACAGCTGGAAACAGCGTCTGCCGTAAAATGTCTAGGAGTAACTGTCCAGTGCGACCGTAAGTGGAATGACCATATAAAACAGATAGTGGGAAAAGCAGACACAGATTAATCGGAAGAATCTTAAGGAAATGTAACTCATCCACGAAACAAGTGGCTTATGAGGCGCTTGTTCGTCCGGTTCTTGAGTATTGTTCATCTATCTGGAATCCCTATCAGGTAGGACTGATATAGGAGATAGAGGACATCCAACGAAGAGCGGCGCGTTTCGTAACGGGATCGTTTAGCTGGCGAGAGAGCGTTACGGAGATGCTGAACAAACCCCACTGGCAGACGCTACAAGAGAGACATTGTGCATCACGGAGAGATTTACAGTTGAAATTTTGGGACAGTGCTTTTCAGGAGGAGTCAGACAACGTACTACTTCCTCCCGTATACAATTCGCGTATTGACCACACATATCCGTATCACTTGCAATGCGTGCAGACCTTATTACCTACGGACCTGCCTCCACGGCGACGGTTTTACTGCTGGTTCGTCGCACAGGCTACCACGGTTGTGGGATTTCTGTCATCCATCCTATTGACAGGTGAGGCTACCATTAAGAGCGGCGGTATCGTCAGCCTTCACAACACCTACCTGTGGGCCGCGGTGAATCCCCACGGTGCGGCGGCATCAAACTATCAGTACAGTTCCAGCTACCGTGAGTGGGTGGTGATTATTAGCGTCTGCTTCGTGGTAGCCATCACACTTCCACAGTGGCTTACAGGCAGGCTTGCTGCGGGAGACCACGCCTCACCTACTGGATGTCGTGATTGTATAAATTCTCCGCCCTGCAAACTTTCCGCCCCACTAGAAATCTGGGAACTCTCCACCTCGTATCTGCGTCCATTGTGTCCCGTCCTATCTGAAGCCGGACCATCCTAGTCGCCTCGCTGTACCTGTTCCCTGTACTCAGCCGAACTCCGCCCGCACAGTCCCGTCTGGCTGTTGGTGTCATTCTAGTTTTCGTAGACTTCATATCGTGCCATTTGGATATTACCATCTCAGTAGTTGTGATATGGAAGTTTCAACGACAATTCGTGGTAGGCCCAGTTGCCACTATGAAGGTTATCCTTACACAGTGAAGAAAACGGAGGAAGATGGGGCTATTATTTGGCGGTGTTCAAAACAGAAAGAGAAGCATTGCCGAGGAAGGCTTAAAACCAAGTATTCTACAGTGCTATTTTCGCACGAGCATCAATGTGGAGCTCCGGATGACGCAAGGTTGGAGGTACAGAGGACTCTGAACCAGGCAAAGAAAAGGGCACGAGAGGAAAATTCAGAATCTATTCAGTGGAGCTAGGTAGCTTGCAAAATCGAGGGTACGACCTTGTGACAGAAGTGCCAGAGCAGCGAACAACGAAGAGGACGTTATACAAGCAAAGGGCAAAGTCGCAGGAAAGTGAGAGGGATCCAGAGACAAGAGAAGAGATTGAACTTAAAGCAGTGCTATTAACTGTGAATGATGGCAGCAGTTTCCTGCTAAGAAACGATAAATCAGGAGACAGGATTATAGTTTTCTGTGGAAGAGCAGGGAGAGAGGCTCTATGAAGTAAACGAGACTTTTTTGTGGATGGTACGTTCGCGTCCCCATGGGATTAGTGGGCCACTGCTCGAACTTTTCTGGGCGGAAATTACACAGGGCGGAAAATTAAAAGAGCGGAGAACACAGGCGGGATTAGTGGACCCTTCCTCGTCCTTTTCTGGGCGGAAATATCACAGGGCGGAGAATTCACAGGGCGGAGAACACACGACACTGGATGACGTGCCCTTGGCTGAACGAGGGGTAAAGTGGGTGCTAATGATGGTGCTCTAGCTTACTTCCGCATTTCTGTGCAGAGGTCCCCTGACAACATTTATCGCCGGCCGAAGTGGCCGTGCGGTTAAAGGCGCTGCAGTCTGGAACCACAAGACCGCTACGGTCGCAGGTTCGAATCCTGCCTCGGGCATGGATGTTTGTGATGTCCTTAGGTTAGTTAGGTTTAACTAGTTCTAAGTTCTAGGGGACTAATGACCTCAGCAGTTGAGTCCCATAGTGCTCAGAGCCATTTGAACCATTTGAACAACATTTATCCGGCCGATGGATCGCACGAGGTGGTCCAATCACGCGGTCTGCCCGGTCACCGGACCTCAGCTCTCAGAATCTCTACCTGTTATGGTACGTGGGAGAAGTAGTCTTTGCGGAGCTCCTGCTGCACGTGGAGACACTGATAGAACGAAACTTCCTGGCAGATTAAAACTGTGTGCCCGACCGAGACTCGAACTCGGGACCTTTGCCTTTCGCGGCAAGTGCTCTGCCATCTGAGCTACCGAACCACGACTCACGCCCGGTACTCCCAGCTTTACTTCTGCCAGTACCTCGTCTCCTACCTTCCAAACTTTACAGAAGCTCTCCTGCGTACCATGCAGAACTAGCACTCCTGAAAGAAAGGATATGAAATTGAACGTCCACGCCGGCCGCGGTGGCCGAGGGGTTCTAGGCGCTTGAGTCCGGAACCACGTGGCTGCTACGGTCGCAGGTTCGAATCGTGCCTCGGTCATGGATGTGTGTCATGTCCTTAGGTTAGTTACGTTTAAGTAGTTCTAAGTTTAGGGGATGACCTCAGCTGTTAAGTCCCATACTGCTTAGAGCCATTTGAACCATTTGAGCGTTCACATGGGCTCATGCAACGGTGAAACAGGTGGCAGACTTCTGTTCATTGGCAGAATACTACGTAAACATACTCTCTTTGTGAAGCAGACTGTTTACAGGACACTTGTGGCCATTCACACAATATTGCTGAAGTGTGTGTTACCTATGCCACGTAGGACTAACGAGAGACATTGAATGTAAATAATGGAGTCTGGCACAAAAGTTCAAGGTCTGTTTGACTCACATGACAGTCACGGAAATGATGCTAAAAAAACTGTACGACAGACGATCAGGATCGAGAGAAAGCCTACTTACAAAATGTCGAGAACCTGTTCAGAGAAATCGAGGAATATTACTAAAATATCGCGTATATCGCTCTCACAGAGACCGTGGAGGCTAGCGTGGCCAAGTTACAAAATTTAAACAAATTGCGACACGTGCGGAGGCATTTAAATACTCATCTTTGCCATGCTCCATACGTGAACGACTCGGAATGAAGCCTCACTAAACTACAATGGGAAGTACCCTCTCCCACGCACTTCACACTCGTTTGCAGAATAAGTGGACGGATACGGCAGTGAAGAGCACGGGACACTGCTGCTGACACTAAACTCGGTGCACCCGTTTGTGCTTTCCGAGAATAGGAGGCTGGAGTTTCGCTCTCTCCGTTGCTCCTGGTAACGTCTTCAACGGCCGAAACATCTCACTAAACTCTGCACGCACTCATTACAGTCAGCGACATCGCACGTACTGGAACTATCTTAACAACACAACATTCATACTGAAAGACGTCCACCGTTTATTGACTATCCAAAACGTCTCAAAAATTAGTAACTCGTTCTTCGGTGGGACGCACTTTTCCCACGTTACATGGAGTTTTCGTAGCCGCTAGCTTTCTATTGAACAAACGATCGGTAGCGCCCCTGTCGGCTCTTTGCAAAACTATCTTGCTGGTATTATTTCCAAACAAATCTTTGAGACTTTGTCTTTCGTGTAGTGTATCATTTACTATGTTACGTTTACTTATATTTTTTATGCATTTCACGGACTTTACCTTGTAGCAGAGACGATTGGTAAAATCCGTGTGACTAATCACGTATAGTATTGAGAGGTAACCCTTGACAGAAGACTAACGCAGAATGCACGCCTTCTTACTATTCAACATAAAGCCTGAAACTGACAAACTACTAAAAGGTCGCACCTGGGATGCGGCCTTTATCTTAATCTATAAATCCCTCATTCACCCTAACCTAATTGTGGTGTGCGTACTGTAAGACCTTCGGTACACACACCTTCAGATTATTTGACTTGTCGCTCTAACGAAGTAGGCGAGTGTCAGCAATATGTCTCGTGGTCTTATCGTGGCGTGTTTATCTTCTGCCGTTAGGTCAGACGATAGAAATGCCACTTGCACGCTTAGAGTAGCAGATTGACGGTGACCAACTTTAAACAGAACTTGATTAATTTTCACACACATTTATTAAAATAATAAAAATCATAGACATTGCGTAACTTGATTCTGGATGCTGTTTACAAATGACAATTTGAAGTTCCTTTGGCTCTTGGTACGTTAATCTTATTCACACATATCTCTGATACTTGACAAAGTGTCTATTCATTTATCTCCATGGCTATGTACAGGAGTATGATAATCTTATTAGGCGCAGACTGAAACTTGGCTATAGACTGGTGCAGACTGATGCAGACTGATGCATCGAAGGTCTGTACACTCGTTATAATACCTCGAGCGTTCAGGTATCACTGCGCGAGTGTGATCCGCGAGGAGAAAAGGTTCTACATTAGCAGCAATGTCATTGGCTGCGTTACATACTAATACGCGGATCGGCGGAAGCAGAATTTGGCCCGTCTTTATGACAGCGCCATCTCGTAGTGCGGAGACGGACGAGCGCTGCGCCTGCGCTGTTGTGCTTAGCGGGGCGCGCTCTAGTGGGAAAGTTGTGTATGCGCTGACTACGCGGAACTATGTACACAACACTAATTCGTGGCAACATTGCTAGGTTTCCGCCTGTCCTAAATTCTCCAAGTCTCTTGAAATCTTTGAACGACACACTCCGCGTAGCCTCTCGCATCTGGCTACAATCCCCAGATCGCATCCTCCACCGACTCATCCACTTCACAAACTTTCTCTTCTTGGACCACATTCGGATCCAACACATTAATTACAAAACCCATTTCTGGCACTCAACATACTATACACTAACTACCAACGAGAATAACCTGCTGAGTCGCTACGTTCATGTTCCACGTCCAATCCACTTTTGTGCGTTATCCGTCCTCTCTCAACGGGACTTCAAAAGACTCCAACAATCGAATGATGACATCCGTGCCAAGATACATCCTTCTTTCTTGCTCTAGTCATAAAGCCCCACATCACACCACCCTTCCATTTGCCTCCTCCTACTTTATCCTCCTCAGTGCCTTATAGTCGCTACCTGTTTTTCCACAGTGCTCCAATGTCTTATGCACCACTGCATCAGCATTGAATATGTATAACCTTTGGCTGAAGAGAGGTTTTATCTTCTGTCAGCCAATCCCATCGTAGGGAACTAAAATAAAAACAACGAAAAAAATAAAATCAGTCAAATGCTAGTAGGACTCGCGCAGTGAGAGTTCCGTACAAACTTCATTATGTATATAGACCATCTTCCTGAGAATCGAGAACCTCAGAGATTTTTGCCTGTTGTCGATATCGATACTGGCAAGATATTGGTCCCGGTGATTCCAAGACCGTATCAAAATATCTTCAGTAGTTCCTCACACTAGCTCGGACATACAAAAAAAGGCTGGGTACATCATTTTTGTATGTAGAGATAAGATTTATTATAACATTTTTATTTATTTACTAAAAGATGAGCACAATTTACGTTCTACGTTTACATGCTGTAATGTTCATTTATTATGCTTCTGACGGACGATGAATGCAATGTATGATCAAACGGCAAAATATATTTTTATGTGATAAAATTACAATTAAACATGTTCCACATTTTTTACTTTATTTGTATTGTGAGACCTAGCATCTTGCTGAATTTCATGACTCTTGGTCAACGGGAAGTAGCCTATAGGTTTTGAGGACCGAGTTTGCGAGTATTATAGTATGTAACACAAATGACCGAATCTTTTAACTAGACTGGCTTAGAAGCTTAAACTTTTTATATCGCCTAGCGACCATACGCTTTGCTACGTGACATGAACTTGAACTTGATACGGCAACCTGCTCCAGAGGAAAAATAATCCTAAAATACAGACAGACAGACGAATAAAAAATAGCAAAATATTTTTTTTCGTGTGATATAGTTCCAAATTAACAATTTTTGGATTTTCTTCCTTTACTTGCTTCTTGCCAAAGTTCATGATTCTATGTCAACGGGAAGCACCCAATACGTTTTGATGAGTCAGTTTTCGAGTATCGAAATATGTCACACAAATGATCGTATCTTTTGATTGCTTTGACATGGAAGCTTACAATTTGTTGCACCGCCAACGGACCATAGATCTTAGGATGCGTCTTAAGTTTCAACTTGATACGTCTACACATTCATGAGAAAAAAAATCTTGACAGACATACAACAGGATATCAAATTACAAAGAAAAAATTTTGTGTGTGATGTTATCACAAATCAGTAATTTCTGGATATTTTTATCTTACTTATACTGTGAAACTGAACTTCGTTCAAATTCTGTACTTCACACGAAATTGCAAAAGTAACGGCGTAGGAGTTTCGTTGACACTTCCAGTGTCTCCACAGCGAAATGTTTTTTCTTCGGTGTATCAAAGCGTTGACAGTGGCGCCCGGATTCGCGATGACGCAACGTTTTTGCAGAGTGGGGAGCGCTTCTTGCGCCAGAAGCTGTAATTTGCTCATTCCGTTCTCAGTCTTTGGCGCCACAGTAATGATATCTCTGAGAAGAGATTCGTTTCGGTTCAACCGCAGACTGCTGCCGCTTATTTTCCACATCCTGTTCTGGAAAGCCTGTTTTCGGTACTGTTGTAGTGGAAAGGTTCAGCGAATCGGCCGCACATCCTTGTAAGGGAGCGGCAGATATTCTGATTGCCAAATAAATATCAAGATCGTGAGGGTCATTCGAAAATTAAAGAAATAGCTGTCCGGCAAAATAGTTTCTAAACCGGTACGTACACGCAGTTGGTCTGTGAGTCCAAGGACAGTATTTTCACATTAATACACACATCAAAAAAAGTTTTGCATCGCCTTTTTTCCGAGAGTTCCGGAACCTGTACAGAATATTGTAATAGAGATCAACATAAAAATCATTTCCGTCCTTTTTATTGCTCATGAAAACCACACGTTGCATGTTGTACCACCATACAGCGACACCTTCAGAGGTGGTGGTCCAGAATTCTGTACCCACCGGTACTTCTAATACCAAGTAGTACGTACTCTTCCATTGATGCATGCCTTTATTCGTCGTGGCATGCTATCCACACGTTCATGAAGGCACTGTTGGTCCAGATTGTCCGACTCCTCAACGACGGTTCAGGGTAGATTCCTCATAGTGGTTGGTGGATCACGTCGTCCATAAACAGCCCTTTTCAATCTATCCCATGCATGTTCGGTACCTTTCATGTCTGCAAAACATGCTGGCCACTCTAGTCGAGCGATGTCCTTATCCTGAAGGAAGTGTTTCAGAAGATGTGCACGATGGTGGGTGTATTGTCGTCCATGAAGACGAATTCCTCGCCATTATGCTGCCGATATGGTTGCACTATCGGTCGGAGGATGGCATTCACATATTATACAGCCTTCACGGCGCCTTCCATGACCACCAGCGGCGTACATCGGTCCCACATAATGCCACCCCAAAACAGCAGGGAACCTCCACCTTGCTACAATCGCTGTACAGTGTGTCTAAGGCATTCAGAATGATCGGGTTGCCTCCAAACAAGTCTCCGTCGATTGTCTGATCGAAGGCAAATGCGATATTCATCGGTGAAGAGAACGTGATGCCAGTCCTGAGCGATCCATTCAGCATGTTGGTGGGATCATCTGTACCACACTGCATGGTGTCGTGGTTGCGAAAATGGACCTTGTCGTGAACGTCGGGAGTGAAGTTGCGCATCATGCAGCCTATTGCGCACAGTTTGAGTCGTAATACGACGTCCTGTGGCTGCACGAAAAGCATTATTCAACATTGTGACGTTGCTGTCAGGGTTCCTCCGAGCCATAATCCGTAGGTAGTGGTCATCCCTTGGGCAGCCTGAACGAGGCATGTCATAGACAATTCCCGCCTCTCTGTATCTTCTCCATGTCCGAACATCACCACCTTGATTCATTCCGAGACGCCTGGACGCTGTCCTTGCTGAGAGCCCTTCCTTGCACAAGGTAACAATGCGGACGCGAACGAACCGGAGTATTGAACGTCTAGGCATGGTAGGACTACAGACAACACGAGCCGTGTGCCTCCTTCCTGGTGGAATGACTGGAACTGATCGGCTGTCGGACCACCTAAATTTAATAGGCGCTGCTCATGCAAAGATGTTACGCCTTTGGAGGGGGGGGGGGGGGGGCGGGTTTAGTGACGTCCCTGAACAGTCAAAGGGACTGTGTCTGTGGTAAAATATCCACAGTCAACGTCTACCTTTAGATGTTCTGGGAACCGGGATGATGCAAAACTTTTTTTGATTTGTGTATTATGTCTCATAATAGCTTCCAAAAAGCTAGCATCTCAGCAGCTTTAAGAGAGCATAATACACTACTGGCCATTATAATTTCTGCACCAAAGCCAGCCGGAGTGGCCGCGCGGTTCTAGGAGCTACAGTCTGGAGCCGAGCGACCGCTACGGTCGCAGGTTCGAATCCTGCCTCGGGCATGGATATGTGTGATGTCCTTAGGTTAGTTAGGTATAATTAGTTCAAAGTTCTAGGCGACTGATGACCTCAGAAGTTAAATCGCATAGTGCTCAGAGTCATTTGAACCATTTTGCTGCAGCAAGAAGAAATGCAGATGATAAACGGGCATTCATTGGACAAATATATTATACTAGAACTGACATGTGATTACATTTTCATGCAATTTGGGTGCATAGATCCTGAGAAATCAGTACCCAGAACTGCCTTGATACGTCTGGGCATTGAGTCAAACAGAGCTTGGATGGCGTGTATAGGTACAGCTGTCCATGAAGCTTCAACACGATACCACAGTTCTTCAAGAGTAGTGAATGGCGTGTTGTGACGAGCCAATTGCTCGGCCACCATTGACCAGACGTTTTCAATTGGTGAAAGATCTGGAGAATGTGCTGGCCAGGGCAGCAGTCGAATATTTTTTGTATCCAGAAAAGCCCGTACAGGAGCTGCAACATGCGGTCGTGCAATATCCTGCTGAAATGTAGGGTTTCGCAAGGATCGAATGAAGGGTAGAGCCACGGGTCGTAACACATCTGAAAGTAACGTCAACTGATCAAAGTGCCGTCAATGCGAACAAGAGGTGACCGAGGCGTGTAACCAATGGCACCCCATACCATCACGCCGGGCGATACGCCAGAATGGCGATGACGAATACACGCTTCCAATGTGCGTTCACCCCGATGTCGCCAAACACGGATGCGACCATCATGATGCTGTAAACAGAACCTGGATTCATCCAAAAAAAATGACGTAGTGGCATTCGTGCACCCAGGTTCGTCGTTGAGCACACCATCGCAGACACTCCTGTCTGTGATTCAGCGTCAAAGGTAATCGCAGCCATGGTCTTCGAGCTGATAGTCCATGCTGCTGCTAACGTCGTCGAACTGTTCGTGCAGATGGTTGTTGTCTTGCAAACGCCCCCATCTGTGGACTCAGGGATCGAGACGTGGCTGCACGATCCGTTACAGCCATGCAGATAAGATGCCTGTCATCTCGACTGTTAGTTATACGAGGCCATTTCGGTCCAGCACGGCGTTCTGTATTACTCTCCTGAACCCACCGATTCCATATTCTGCTAACAGTCACTCTATCTCTACCAACGCGAGCAGCGATGTCGCGATAGTATAAACCGCAATCCCGATAGGTTACAATCCGACCTTTATCAAAGTCGGAAACGTGATGGAACGCATTTCGCCTCCTTACACGAGGCATCACAACAACGCTTCACCAGGGAATGCCGGTCAACTGCTGTTTGTGTATGAGAAATCGGTTGGAAACTTTCCTCATGTCAGCACGTTGTTGGTGTCGCCACCGGCGCCAACCTTGTGTGAATGCTCTGAAAAGCTATTTATTTGCATATCACAGCATCTTCTTCCTGTCGGTTAAATTTCGCGTCTGTTACACATCATCTTCATGGTGCAGCAAAGTTAATGGCCGGTAGTGTAGGAGTTGTCTGACGTGCTATACCTGCTACTGCAACATTAGCGTTATCGGTTTGCTTACGATAAAGTGTTGTAGAGTATCACGGACCAGTTGCATGCACTGGAGCCAATTTATTGTTAGCTCCGCTTAGGTTACTCCCGTGTGTACCTGTATGCGGTGTTGGCTTTTTTTATTGTTTTTTTTTTTGCTTGTTACCTTATTTTAGAATTTAAATGCATGGCGGCATATTCTTATGAGGCAGAAGAACAGAGAATTAGGCAGCTGACTGAAAAAAAGCTGATGATAGCGAAGATGGAGGAGCATTTTACTTTAAAAGATCCAGGACCTAGAATGTAGAAATTATTCCTTCATCGACCAAGAAGCACCGAGCGGGGATACAAGAGACAATGATTGCAGTGCAGATGGTGATGTGCTTGTCGGTAAAGACAGAAGACTATGGAAGTCACATGGTCCACCAAAGAACTCAATCACGCGTTTTCATAACACTGTAACCCATTTACGGATTTGGAATAGTTCTGCAAAAATTGTTATAAATCCTCTGCAGCGTGGAAACTGTTTTTTTTTTCTGTGGGAAGAGAGGTGCACAGCACACCAATAAAGGTGATATGAAGTCTTTATTGGGATTATTGTAGTGCGTTGGCGTAATGCATGCACATTGACTAAGTCTATGTCAGGTACGTGGCGAAGAAATGGCACAGGAACTGAAATACCTCACATCACCACCTTCAGTGTCTAAATTCTTCGATGCATAAACAAGATTTGTGTGAGAGAAAACAGATCACATGGAGGCAGTGATACGTAACCGTCGTTTCGCCTGAAGTTCTCGGCAACATCTCAGGCACTGAAGCTTCGCGGTGTTGCGTATGTACAAGGTGTTGTCTCCCCGCACTGCGTCGATCACAAGGTCCACAAAGATCAGGACAAGGGCCAGCCGAGGTCCTCCGTGGCAGGAACCTATTTCCTCCGCCGTGTCACGTATGCGGAGGTGGATCGGTGGGAATTTCACGGCACCCCGGCTTTATAGGGCGGCGCAAACCAACACGTCGGCAGATCGCTCCACCGGAGCTCGTCGCCAATTCGTGCGCCGTTTCTTAGCAGCCCATCAGTCTGAGCCCGGTCGGAAGCCAACGCTGCGGGACCTACGACTTTCTAGCGATATCCCAAGACGTACCTGTTGACCAACTGCGCCGAACACCGCCGGCCGGTGTGGCCGAGCGTTTCTAAGCGCTTCAGTCTGGAACCGCGCAGCCGCTACGGTCGCAGGTTGAATCCTGCCTCGGGAATGGATGTGTGTGATGTCCTTAGGTTAGTTAGATTTAAGTAGTTCTAAGTTCTAGGGGACTGATGACCTCAGATGTTAAGTCCCATAGTGCTCAGAGCCATTTGACCTATTTGAAATCAACCTCCGTCGTTAGGGACTATTGTGGCACAGACTTCGCGTCCCACTACGTTTATTGAGTGTGTGTTCCAGACGTATGTCTGTTAGTGTCTGAAAAGTTGCACTATTTTTTACTGACAAGAGTTTTCCTTTATTATTAAATCGCTCTATTGTGGTCGTATTAAACCATTGTTCTTGATTACCTGTGTCTTACTAGTGCTTATCAAGCACGTCCCCGTTTGAGATATAACAGGTTGTAACACCTATTTTTGACCTATTTTGTGTCTGTATCGATATTTCGATGTCAATTTGTAGAATTGCTTATGTATAAAATGTTGTATCTGTCAGGGATATTCTTTTACGATGTATACATGTATCGGTTATGTGAAGCTTTTGAACGATGTCGTTTAAATTATGGTTGTGGATTTAAGTAAGTAATGGAATGATCGTTATGTAATGTACTGTAAATGACTTACTCCATAGTTAGGGAACATAGTGTTGAATGTAAAAGATGTGGAGAAGCCCCACAGCTACGGAAGTAGCCTGGCAATGTGGAAAAGGTGTGGTTGGTGCGCAAGTGGCAACTCGTCCTTTGTGACGGGTAAGGAGTGTGGCCTGAGCAGTGCTGTGGTTAACACCTCGCTAGGAGTAGCGGATGATTTTGGCTCATATTTCTTTAAGACAGAAGAGCTTAAGGGCAGTATTTATGGGACTCGGGTGCTGCATTTGGTGATACCATTATCATGGCATGGTTTTTAGCCCTATAAAAATGTAATTTCGACGCCAAAAGATATGTAGCAGGGCAAGACCAACAGTATTGCTATGATTGCATCGCCTCCAGGTTAACAGCCACTGCAAACTGCGCCACCAGTGCCACCACCCTTCTGCTAAATTGTTTTTATTTGGCACTCTGTAAATGGACCAGGTATTTGTGAAATTTGGTTGATTTTATTATGATAATCGTGGTGTTGCTAAAAACTCTATCTTACACCCATGAATATCCCAAATCATAAACCTGGACAGGAATCCTACCCTACTGAATTTAATTCCGAGTCTCCATATTTTTTATCAGAAAGTGGTTGAACGTGAATTTAATGTTGCGTCGTCAAATTTAATGTTGCGTAGTCGTTGCACAGTCAGTTATATTTTTTATTAGGACAAACGGCTGCTTATGAAAGCAAATTTGTTATTTAAAGAGTTATAGATTGTGCTTTACTTAATTAATAATTAATCATAAGAATACTTACCATTTCTGATACATACTGGTGTTGTTTTGTTAATGAGCATTGTCCTTCAAACCATGGAAGTTTAAGGGTCCTCATGTGCTAGGCTAGTTAGTTAATGAAGCAATGCAAAGTGTCCTTTACAGGCAGTGTAGTTAGATTTTCATTCTGTTTGGTTGCTTCAGACCGAGTTTAAGAAAGAACTATTTACGGTGTTATCTATTCTAATGCAAGTTGATTAATGTACGTGCATAGAGACACTGCACTAAGCAATGAAGTATCAGAGTGATCATTAGCACACCCCGTGATTTAAATCCAGAATCCTTTCAAGCTTTTCCCTGTTCAGTATTGCTACTACACTCGTGCTCATAAATTAAGGATAATGCTGATTCATGGTGAAACAACGCTCTGGTGGGCGGTTTCTCGGTTTAAATAACCTCGGGGTATGACCATGCGGTGCATCTGACCTGCGGTTGTCGCACGGTGGCGCTTGCAGCAGTCCACATACGCAGAGGTGTGTTGACGCATATTAGAGTACGGTGCAGAGAGTAAGTGCACAGACGTTTTCAGACGTGCTAATGGTGACAGTGTGTAGAAAATGGCTGAATGAACACACATTGATGACGTTATGAGGCGTAGAATAGTAGGGCGACTGGAGGCTGATCAAACATAGCAGGTCGTAGCATGGGCCCTCCGTGAGCCACAAAGTGTGATCTCAAGATTATGGCAACGATTCCAGCAGACAGGAAACGTGTCCAGACGCTACAGTACTGGACGTCCACAGTGTACAACACCACAAGAAGACCGATATCTCACCATCAGTGCTTACAGACGGCCACGGAGTTCTTCAGGTAGCCCTGCTCGGGACTTTACCGCAGCCACTGGAACAGTTTTCTCCAGACGCACACCGAGCGAGGTGGCGCAGTGGTTAGCACACTGGACTCGCATTCGGGAGGACGACGGTTCAATCCCGCGTCCGCCCATCCTGATTTAGGTTTTCCGTGATTTCCCTAAATCGCTCCAGGCAAATGCCGGGATGGTTCCTCTGAAAGGGCACGGCCGACTTCCTTCCCTGTCCTTCCCTAATCCGATGAGACCGATGACCTCGCTGTTTGGTCTCTTTCCCCAAAACCAACCAACCAACCAGACACACAGTCTACAGACAACTGAACAGACATGGTTTATTCGCCCGGAGACCTGCAAGATGCATTCCAATGACCCCTGGTCACAGGAGAGCCCGTAAAGCCTGGTGTCAAGAACACAGTATATGCTCATTGTTTATGTTCAAGGACGAGTCCAGATATAGTCTGAACAATGATTCTCGCCAGGTTTTCATATGGGGTGAACCAGGAACCAGTTACTAACCCCTTAATGTCCTTGAAAGGGACCCGTATAGAGATTGTGGTTTGATGGTGTGGGGTGGGATCATGATTGGTGCACTTACTCCCCTGCATGTCTTTGACAGGGGAACTGTAACAGGTCAGGTGTATCGGGACGTCATTTTGCACCAGTATGTCCGCCTTTTCAGGGGCGCAGTGGGTACCACCTTCCTCCTGATGGATGATAACGCACGGACCCACCGAGCTGCCATAATGGAGGAGTACCTTGAAACAGAAGATACAGGCGAATGGAGTGGCCTGCCTGTTATCCAGGCCTAAACCCCATCGAGCACGTCTGGGATGCTCTCGGTCGACGTATCGCTGCATATCTTCAAACTCCTGCGACACTTCAGGAGCTCCGACGGGCATTGGTGCAAGAATGGGAGGTTATACACCAGCAGCTACTCGACCACCTGATCCACAGTATGCCAACCCGTTGTGCGGCCTTTGTACGTGTGCATGGTGATCATATCCCATATTTATGTCGGGGTACATGCGCAGGAAACAGTGGCGTTTTGTAGCACATGTGTTTCAGGACGGTTTTCTCAACTTATAACCAATACCGTGGACTTACAGATCTGTGTCGTGTGTGATACCTATGTGTCTATGCTATTAGCGCCAGTTTTGTGTAGTGCCACGTTGTGTGGCACCACATTTTGCAACTATCCTTAATTTATGAGCATGAGTGTAGTTTCATGTGTGTCTGTAATTGGTTTTATAAACTGTTACACCTAGTAAATTTAAGGTACGTTTGTTGAGAGGCATATGTTACTATTTACAATCTTATTTGCCATTTGTTTGTTAGTAGCACATTTATCTGAAAGGTGTGCTGTGTTGTAGTATAAACAATTATAAGGAAGAAGTTTAGTGTGTGTGTCAAGGAAGGTTTGGTTATTCTGAACACTACCTTCTGCTTTATCATTTTGCTTGACACAAGAGAGCCTAATTAGGCTGGCTACCCGTTTTAATGTGTAATGTTACAACCTGCTTTTGTGCTGGTAGAACGACTGTTTCTGACCCACCTTTTTTCTATTACTTATACTGTGCTGGAGTGTTTCGGAAACGAATCCCAGTTTCATTGTTCTGTTTACATTAGGTTGTCTCACGGTCAGCTTTTCCAAAATTCCTCGCAGAGGTATAACATTAGCATCGATTGCCGTTTACGGTGGTCGGTGGTACCGTTACAAGGTTTTCGACATAATGTTTGAAAACATTCAAAACATTCACACAGTTTCTCAATACGTAGCGGCTGACGAAGAACTATAAGCATTCCTTGGATGAAGCAGCTTCTGCAACTTCGTACCAAATAAGCCAAACAAGTAGCGAATATAAATTTTTGCAGCAATAGATGCTAGAAATTTTTTCACGTTCAGTTTGGGGCTGTAGGATGGACAACAGCATGAAAGCTTATAGAAACAGGACATCAAACTAACTGAGCTTGTTCAGAGGCATTGCCGAACAATCATAAACACGGGACACAACATAACATCTGACAATTACTTTACGGGTTAAGAACTTGCAAACGCACCGGTGACACAGAAGACAACCGTTGTTGGTACGCTGAGGAAGAATAACAGACAAGTCTCCTTGGGATTTACTAGCAGCCGGCAAGGAAAGTCACCCACGCGTAGCTTTCAGAAAAATTCCACCTTAGTCTCTTACGTGCCAAAACGAAGTAGAGTAGTGTTACTTCTGTCTACGATCCATCATGATGGAAATATCGATGGACATGGAGGGAATCAGTAAATTACTACATTCAGTAACTTTACTGAGGGTAGAGATGACGTGGTAGACGGAGGGAGTGGAACATAAAATATAACTAGAAATACATGAGGGTAACCAATGGTTGTATTTTATAACATCACGAACACAGCTGCGAAAAATTCCGCTGTTATTTTCAACAGAAATAAGAAAGGAAAATGACAAGAAGAGATTTCTTGACGTATCATTCTTTTACTCCTCTGCAAGGCTATCTTCAACAACGTGCAGTGTCAACAACTTTGCCAATAAAAAATGTTATTGAGAGAGGTGGAGGTCTTTATGGTGTGAAAAGTTCTCAACTAGAACCAACTGCGATCTCACAAGTATCGTGTGTGGACTGCAAAAGCAAAAGCAGAAAAACGAGATATGTTTCTAAAAACTTCAAAAAATCCATTTACAATGAGCATTGTGTTAATGTGTGCCAAGACCGTGTCGACAAAGTATCCCATTGAATACGTACATTTTTTGACAGCATCTCATTTTCATGTATCGCCATTTTGCATAAATGCTTTTGACCAAAATGTAAAATTTTCTTTTTAAATAGATATATTCAAGTGATTGTTAATAATACTACTTCATTTAGTAACACATCGCTCCATAATATACCGTATATCACAATGTAAGTGGAAATTGTGAACGTCTGGGAGACCAGTTGCGTGTACTTACTTCGAGATTCCAGGCACGTGAGCCACTGGGTCAAATCAATAAAGTATTTTGTCTAGTTTCCCAAGTAGTCCCCTACAACTTTTATGCACTTGTCCCACCTTCCTACTGCGTCCTCTAATCGCTTAGCGGAAAATTCCTTAACTTGATCTCGAAACTTGTTTTTGACTTTCTTCTTCACCTTTCCATTTTCGTTGAACTTGAAGACACGTAAAGCTTCCTTTCTTCGACCAGACGGTTACTAACCATGCACAGGCAGGGTGACGACTCCAGCGAGCGACCAAATGGTGTAATTACACTGAAGATGACCCGAACGCGGGTTGAAACCGGTTGGCAAGAAAATAAATAATGCGATT
The DNA here is from genome assembly GCF_021461385.2 of Schistocerca piceifrons. Lineage (NCBI taxonomy): Eukaryota > Metazoa > Arthropoda > Insecta > Orthoptera > Acrididae > Schistocerca > Schistocerca piceifrons. The sequence continues at coordinate 478,834,292 of NC_060145.1, read as the reverse complement.
GTGACTGTCATTTTGATTAATTGAAACAACTTCAAATTCCGTGATTCAATTGACGTAAAACACTTCAAGATTACGAGTTAATCACTGAAGGAGGTAACTTTAACTGAGCAGTTGCGAACTTTAAATTAATTCTACTCAAGGCTTCTCCCTCGAAATCATCAACCTGTTTATTCCATGAAATCAATATATATCAGTATTGCTATGCACTCTGCCGGCCGGAGTGGCCGAGCGGTTCTAAGCGCTTCAGTCTGGAACCGCGCAACCGCTACGGTCGCAGGTTGAATCCTGCCTCGGGCATGGATGTGTGTGATGTCCTTAGGTTAGTTAGATTTAAGTAGTTCTAAGTTCTAGGGGACTGATGACCTTAGATGTTAAGTCCCATAGTGCTCAGAGCCATCTGAACCATTTGAGCTATGCACTCTGATTGAGGAAAACACTGCTCCTAAATAAATGTGAAGTCATTCTCAAATAACTGAACACTAATGCTGGCGGGACGTGATTAGTACTGACATGAAGAAGACGAGACCTCGAACATCACATGCAAGAATTAATGGAAAAACTCGACGATTCGACACAAGAAACACTCCCGAACATTTAGTAAAATTAATCAAGCGGTTTCCTAACAAAAACAAGTATCTGCCATCACTAACCAAAACATAAACTGATAAACCAAAACATTATGACCACTGTGCACAGAGACGTTGGATGCCGCGTGGTGGCGTTGCAGGCGGCAGATGGGGAAATCCGTTCAGACGAGCGACTTTCACAAAGAGCAGATTATCACACTACCGGCAATTAAAATTAGTACACCACAAAGATGACGTGCTACAGACGCGAAATTTAGCCGGCAAGAAGAAGATCCTGTGATATGATTAGCTTTTCAGAGCATTCCCACAAGGCTGGCGCCGGTGGCGACACCTACAACGTGCTGACATGAGGAAAGTTTCCAACCGATTTCTCATACACAAACAGCAGTTGACCGGCGTTGCCTGGTGAAACGTTGTTGTGATGCCTCGTGTAAGGAGGAGAAATGCGTACCATCACGTTTACGACTTTGATAAAGGTCCGATTCTAGCCTATCGCGATTGCGGTTTATAGTGTCGCCACATTGCTGCTCGCGTTGGTCGAGATCCAATGACTGATAGCAGAATATGGAATCGGTGGGTTCAGGAGGGTAATACGGAACACCGTGCTGGATCCCAACGGCCTCGTATCACTAGCAGTCGAGATGAAATGCATGTTATCTGCATGGCTGTAACGGATCGTTCAGCCACGTCTCGATCCCTAAGTCTACAGATGGGGACGTTTGCAAGACAATAACCATCTGCACGAACAGTTCGACGACGTTTGCAGCAGCACGGACTATCAGGTCGTAGACCATGGCTGCGGTTACCATTGACGCTGTATCACAGACAGGAGCACCTGCGATGGTGTACTCAACGACGACCCTGGGTGCACGAATGCCAAAACGTCATTTTTTCGGATGAATCCAGGTTCTGTTTACAGTATCACGATGGTCGCATCCGTGTTTGGCGACATCGCGGTGAACGCACATTGGAAGCGTGTATTCGTCATCGTCATACTGGCGTACCACCCGGCGTGATGGTATGGGGTGCCATTGGTTACACGTCTCGGTCAACTTTTGTTCGCATTGACGGCACTTTGAACAGTGGACGTTACATTTCAGATGTGGTGCGACCCGTGGCTCTACCCTCCATTCGATCCCTGCGAAACCCTACATTTCATCAGGATATTGCACGACCGCATGTTGCAGCTCCTGTATGGGCCTTTCTGGATACAGAAAATGTTCGACTGCTGCCCTGGCCAGCACATTCTCCAGGTCTCTCACCAACTGAAAACGTCTGGTCAATGGTGGTCGAGCAACTGACTCGTCACAATACGCCAGTCACTACTCTTGATGAACTGTGGTATCGTGTTGAAGCCGCATGGGCAGCTGTACCTATACGCGCCATCCAAGCTCTGTTTGACACAATGCCCCAGCCTATCAAGGCCGTTATTACGGCCAGAGGTGGTTGTTTTGGGTACTGATTTCTCAGGATCTATGCATCCAAATTCCGTGAAAATGTAATCACATGTCAGTTCTAGTATAATATATTTGTCCAATGAATATCCGTTTATCATCTGTATTTCTTCTTGTTGTAGCAATTTTAAAGGCCAGGAGTGTATTATGCATAGTCGGTAAACGAGTATTGCGAAAATGGCGAAGCTGGTGGAATGTTCATGTGCTACTGTCGTAACCATCTACGGAAAGAGGTAGAAGGACCTGGAACAACCACTAGGAGCTAACTGGCTGGACGCCCACGACGCTTCACAGAATATGGGCTTCGGAGGCTTGTCTGTCCTCTAAAGTAAGATAGATGGTGATTTCTGGCGTCTCTGTCGAAATAGCATAATGCTGATGTACGTACATGTGCTTCGGAGCACACGATTCATCATATATTGTTGAACATTGAGCTTTACTGCTACATGTTCACATGTTGACCCAACATTATCGTCAACTACGATTGTGGCAGGCACGGAACCATTGGTATTCGACCGTCGACCAATGGAAACGTGTCGGCACTTCGGGTGAACCACATTTTTGCTGCACTAGGTCGGTGGTCATTTCCACAAACGCCCTCATCGAGGTGAACGGTTCCTCGAAACGTGCAGCGCGGCACGGGTGCAGGCTGGTGGGAGCAGCATTATGCTATGGGAGATATTCTGCTGCGTATACGTGGGACCTGTGGCAGTAATCGAAGACAGTTTGGCAGTTGCAAACCACCTGCATGCCTTCACGCTTGATGTCTTTCCAGACAGCGATATCATCTTTCAGCAGTACAACTGTCGTGTCTCGGAGCCATAATCGTGCTACAGTGGTTTGAGCAGCGTTGTAGTGAACTCACGTTTATGTCTCGGCGACCAAATTCGCCTGATGTAAGTCCAGTGGGATCCATCTGGGTCGCAGTCGGGCGTCATCACCGCGTACGCAAATGAGCGGCCCGTGATTTACGCGAATTACAAACCTACCAACAAACTGTCACTCCGATACGCACAACCAGTGATGTATTTCCTCCCAAACACGGACAGACAGGCTATCATAATATGTTTGGTTCATCAGTGTAAAACATACGAAATCGTGTTTGAAGAAACATTCATACTTATTACATCAACAAGAAGACAAAAAATGACATTCTTGAAGAGCCAGTAGTGGATATTACTGCTCTGATTTACAAAGAAGTATCTCTTCCAGCAGTTTAAAAATGCAGCCAATGGCCGTTGCATCGAATATTAGTTTTGTAAAGGGTGGGGGGGGGGGGTGGATCTCATTGCTAATAGTTTGGGGAGACACGAGCAGGAATTCTTTGATTAGAAAATAAGTACTTTTCTAGTGCTGTCTGCAGATGTTTGGCAAGGATGGCACTGCACTACGAGAGAGCACAAGAAAGTCCTCGTTTCCCGAACCAGAAGGTTTGAATACACACATGCATATATTCATTCTTGCAAAGATTGTTCTTGGATATGGAGTGGACGAGAAGGGTATGTTAGTGATTATACAAAACAAATGTTGACATACCGCCCCTATTGTCTTTTCAACAGGCCATAACACGCAGAAAAACATATCTACAGCGTATAAACAGGTTTACACGACAACATTATGCAAGAAAAATGGAAGTGGGTTTAGACAGCCTTTTTTCATCACGCCACTCCATATCAAAGTGAAATTTCTTTTCCCTGTGATGTACTGTAGTATTTTGGTGAAGTGGTGTCTGAGCTTGGGGACCGTATGGCCGTGAGGACAGATTTACAAGTAATTTATTGAACATGAAATATTCTTCTTGACAACAGACAAATGGAAACAAAATAGAACTTAATTTACAGCCCAACACAGTTCTTGAAGGCGGGACTCGACAAGAGCATAACAACTTATGCTAAGAGTACGACTATAAAACCGTCGTGTCTCTCAGTTCGTCTGTTGGAAAAAGCTAATCTCCAGAACTACTAAACGAATTTTGATGGTGGTTTCATAACTCGAGCGTAGCTTGGGCACCGTATAGGCTTTATTTCATCAAAACTGGATCATGGGAAAACAGATACTGTGTTTTAAAATTTTAAGAGTCTGCTCAGCTTAGTAGTTAAGATGTTTACCTTAGTGACGGCACCAAAGAAACAATAGACGGCGCTGTTAGGTGCGTAGCATACCAACGTTAGTTTTTTCTTCGCCAGTGACAGAATTATGTGCTGGAATCTTATCTTTAGAAACACAAATTAACATGGAAGTTACTTGGCTAGGAATTTACTGATTTCGATTTTTTTATCAAAAACTTAAAGATTTTTATTGTTTCTTTCTACAGATTTCGTTTATATTCGACTTCTTGGATAGGGAAAACGGATTTATTGACAAAGTGTTCCTATAAGGGCTCCGTTTTTCCTATCGAGGCGCGTACTCCTAAAAAGCGATGGTATGCGAAGCCTATATTTAACTTACATTAAGAAAAGAAGGTGTACAGCCAGTGTAAAATGCCTTTAAGACAATAAAAACAAAAATCAAATAGACTTCGCAGTAGCAGACAGAACCGGGCCAGTAACAGCTTGCCGCGCGGAGTGGCCGTGCGGTTTGAGGAACCAAGTGACGGATTGCGCGGCCCCTCCCGCCGAAGGTTCGCGTCCTCCCTCGGGCATCGGTGTCCGTGTTGTTCTTAGCATAAGTTTACTTTAAGTAGTGCGTAAGTCTAGCGACCGATGACCTCAGCAGTTTGGTCCCTTAGGAATTCACACACACTTGAGTAACAGCTTACAATTTATGACCCCTGGCCACAGGCACAAAATTAATAATAAACGCAGGACAACAAACATCTTTCTGATTTCATTAAGGCTATTTACATTAGCACTCGTCTAAATATAGTCAATGGCCACTCCCTGTTAATGCTACTCTTGTAATCTGGAAGCCCCAGCTTGCGTCTACTCATGAATTGCCGCCTTCTGGGCCGGAAAAAGACACCAACCGCCCCGCCCCACTGGGTTGTTTGTGTTCATGCAGCGGCCGTGCCACACTCTGATCGTTAGTGAGGTCCCATAAATATCTCGACGGCTCAGGAAAGGTTTCCTGTTCTCGGCTCTCCACCATCTGGCTGCATTCCAACTGCTCCGCGGGCAAACACCAGACTGCACGTACGGCCTACTTGCGTCATTCCCGGCACCTGGAACAGCCCCTGCTGCCTGCAGGATAACTCGGGCGGCCGTCGCTTGTCACTGCTGCTCCCGCGGCCTCCCCCCTCCCAGGCTCCGCTGCTCTGTCCAGCTCTCCCGCTGCTCGATCCACGACCACCCCCACCAATGCTCTGGTCTGGCGCTGCCCCAGCCAAAACTCCGACCTCTGCCGGATGGCAACGAACGCTGCCGGCCGCACGCGCTACCGAGAAAGCAGCGCTGACGCAGCTCGTTGAGTGGGTCGGAAACGGCACGTGACACGTGTTACGAATTCACGGCACAGTGAAGCAGGGCGAGTTCTCTGGGAACTGACCTTGCACAAGCCTTACTGTAGCTCCACTTGTTTTGAGCGGTGGAGTGGATTGCGGCAGCAATTTCTCGACTTTGTCAGTAATTTGTTCAACCGTAACCCGTCGTCGTTCTTCGATAAGTGGATCAATACGGGTTTCCAACGCCGAAATCACTACAGCTAATGAACACATAGAACGATACTCAACTGTTACACTTCTACGACCACTTTTGAACTATTCCACCCACTTGCAGCAACTACGAGGGCGAGTCAAATGAAAACCTTAAATATCTTTTTTAATATTATTTATTGTGCACTTTTCAACATAATCTCCCCCATGCTCAATGCAAGTCCTCCAGCGCTTACAAAGTGTATAAATTCCTTTAGAAAAAAATTCTTTTGGTAGTCCACGCAACCGCTCATGCACCGCGTGGCGTACCTCTTCATCAGGATGCAACTTCTTTCCTCCCATTGCGTCTTTGAGTGGTCCAAACATATGGAATCACTTGGGGCAAGGTCTGGCGAGTATGGTGGATGAGGAAGACACTCAAAATGCAGGTCTGTGATTGTTGCAACTGTTGTACGGGCAGTGTGGGGCCTTGCATTATCGTGTTGCAAAAGGACACCTGCTGACAGCAATCCACGTCGTTTTGATTTGATTGCAAGCCGCAGATGATTTTTTAGGAGATCTTTGTATGATGCAATGGTGAAAGTGGTCCCTCTAGGCATGTAATACTCCAAAATGACGCCTTTTTCGTCCCAAAAGAGAGTCACCATAACCTTCCCTGCTTCCCTGGCTGCATTCGTAGGCTTGCTGCTGTGACAAACATGCATCACCGTACTGAACCTTCATTCGTCGATGTATTTCAGTATGTTTCACACCTTCACTACGCAAAAACCTAATAACACAACGCAGTTCTTCCCTGGTGCAAGTCGCCATCTTTATACTGATACTGGACGGTATCTGTGCATCTACACTATGCTGCCACCTACAGGCCATTCTGCACGCTGTTTGTAGCACGCTCACCAACTTACAGGATAACGGCGCAAAATTTCGATTTGTTACTACAAATTTAAGGTTTTCATTTGACTCACCCTCGTAGCAGGGTTCATGCAGCTGTCGCCGTATTGTTTGTTCATCCGAGAGAACATTCTCGATTGTTGTACATTTTTCGAAGGTAAAAATCGGATCGCAGGACAGTGTTCTTTGAAAGTACTTTCTTCGAGTGGACTCGCGACCTGACACCGTAGAGTTTATGTGTACATAAGAAGAAATAGAACAAAATTAACAAGCTCCGCAAGGTTGCCAATTCGCACAGTAGTTCCAGTTCCCTGTATCGATGATTGCCGTCGCTGTATACACCGATGAACCAAAACATTATGACCACCTGTTTAATATCGTGTTGTTCCGCTTTTCAATCACAGTACGACAAAGATTCTGCTTGGCATGGATTCTAAATGTTATTGACAGGACTCCAGAAGTATGTGGCAACAGATGTCTACGGACAAGTCAAGCAATTCCCGCAAATTGCGGGATGGTTGTTTACAGGCACGCAGCTGGCACCCTATGTGTGTTAATGTGGGTGCAGATCAGACACTTTACTGATTACAGAGTGCATTCCATAGGTAATGCGACCAATTGTTTTCTGAGGCGACGATACGCCCAGCGTGTTGTAAGTGGAGTTGGTGTTAGCTTCAAAGCGCTCTTTGTCTAATTCGGCTGCGAGCTGCCAGAGAGTCTGGACGTGCGTTTCCGTCAATCTCGTTTTGAGTTTATGTAACACGGCACAATGGATCATTCTGTAGAGCAACGGTACGCTATCAAATTTTGCGTTAAACTTGGGAAGTCCGCCACCAAAACGTTTCCATGCCTTTGGGACTGATTGCTTGTCCAAGTCGCAAGTTTTACGATGGCACAAGTCGTTCATGGAGGGCCCAGAGGAGATCACCGTCGAACCTCATAGTGGACGGCCATCGACCGCACAAGTCGACAAAAATGTGACGAGTGTGCGCGACTGTTTGAACTCTGACAGACAGCTGAGTCTTCAATTGATAGCACAAACTCTAAAAATGTCAAAAACAACCGTTTTCCACATTGTGATCGAAGATTTGAACATGAGAAAGGTGTGTGCCAAACTCGTCCCAAAAGTGTTGACCAACGAACACAAGCACATGCGACTGCTTCGGTGCCGAGAAATGTTGGAGATGTGTGAAAATGATCCTCATTGTTTAAACTCAATTATCACTGGTGATGAGTAGTGGCTTTTTTAGTACGACCCTGAGACAAAAAGGCAGAGTTCAGAGTGGCACACCCCATCGTCGCCCCGTCCCAAGAAGGCACACATGAGCAAGTCCAGAATCAGAACCATACTCATTGTCTTCTTTGACGTCAGAGGCATTGTCCGCCACGAATTCGTACCTACTGGGACTACAGTGAACTCACTTTTCTACTTGGAAGTGCTCAAAAGACTGAAAAGGAGAGTCTCACGCTGCCAAAGTGACATCAAGGACACGTGGAAAGTTCACCATGACAAAGCGATGAGTCACAGCGCCTTCATTGTCAGTGACTTCCTAGCCAGGACCAAGACCCCATTGGTTCCCCAGCCTCCCTACAGTCCTGACCTGGTTCCCACTGACTTTTATTAGATTCCTCAGTTAAAAGGAGTCATGAAAGGAAAACATTGGGACACGATTGAAAGCATCCAGGCGCTTTTTACATTAACTCTAAAGGACTTTCCGGATAAGGAATACCATGATGCCTCCCAGGCACGGAAACACCGCCTCCAGAAGAGGGTGCTATTCTGAAAATTTTTGATTATTTGTACTAATATATTCAATAAATGATTTTTTTATGAATTTGGTCGCATTACTTATGGAACGCACCTTGTAAGACATCAATGTGAGTTCATTATAATGCCCCTCATACCACAGTAGCACGATTCTCACCTTGCAACACGGGCAGTTATCCTGCCGGAAGTTGTCATCGCTGTAGTGGGAGACTTCGAGCATGAAGCGACTCAGGTGGTTCGCAAAAACGTTCACCTACTTAACTGTTGTCAAGATGCTTTCCATTACCACCACAGATTCTATGGAAGCCCAACTCATTGTACCCCATTGCACAGTTCTACCCTCACTGGCCCACATCTGTGGCACGTTCATGTTTCGTGCAGCCATTCGCCTTGATGACGGCATGGAAGGATCCAGCCAGTGATCTGTTGTAATTCATCCGACAGGCGACACGTTTCTATTGATCCACGGGCAAAACTCAGTGCTGCTGAGCCCACTGCAGTCATAACACGACGTCATTAGCTCAACACAGGAACACGTAGGGGTCTTGTGATGTAGAATTCCCTGTTCAACAATGGCCTCTGGACGGTGTGCTCCGAAACACTTGTGCGTGCTCCAGCACTGTACTCTGTCGTCACATCTGCCGCAGATCGCTGCCTGACCTGGATTACGGAGTGGGGGGTTCTCCGACCTCTACGTTTTGTGACGAGACGCAGTCGTCCAGTACCATACGGCCAACTCGTTATTTCACCAGTCTTCAACCACTTTCCAACAGGCGACCAGCGTCGCCGTTTCAGAGATTCTCGTTTCCAGCCGTAGTGCCACAGCAATTTGCCCTTTGTCGAGACCGCTTATACCAGTGGATTTCCACATTTGCGACCCATATCTTCGCTATAATGACTGGTCATTCGTCTCTCTTCCGCTTACGTTCTTTCCTTATTGCTTCAACTGCCCGCAACATCACTAGGAGGCATTAAATCCGGCGGTGAGCGGTGGTCGTAATGTTTTGGCTCGACAGTTTACGTTAGTCTGTGTCATTACTGAATGGCTTCTGCAATACGCTTAACTCATGAGGTGTGGTCTCTCAGATCACGCGAAAATTTTCGAATTTGCAATCCAAGGTCATTTCTGGTGGAATGCTTCTATACCCCCACAACCTGCTTACAGTGCCAACCCTACACTGTTTTGCCAGCCGCGGTGGCCGTGCGGTTCTAGGCGCTGAAGTCCAGAACCGCGGGATTGCTACGGTAGCAGGTTCGAATCCTGCCTCGGGCATGGATGTGTGTGATGTCCTTAGGTTAGTTAGATTTAAGTAGTTCTAAGTCCTAGGGGACTGATAACCTAAGATGTTAAGTCCCATAGTGCTCAGAGCCATGAATGTGTTCACGGGAAGGGTCCTGAAGATCCTATTTTTCATGAATTTGTTAGTTGTGGATGCAGGAAGATGATGTGGTATAAGCAAGAAACAGTCGAAAAAGACGACGATTTTACAATTTTATGATTTTACTGGAGGGTCACACAGAGGAAGAACTTCTGGACAATTGCCATGAGGACATTTCTGCTTGTCAAATAAAATACTTAGACTGTTAGTCAAAATCAAACGTTTTCCTAGTCGTGATAAAGGAAAATTTAGACCTCAGCACTAAATGTTAATTTTGCAGACTTTCTTTTGGTAAAGTGATATTTTTATATGCATTACAATTACTGGAATTTAAATTTATGTGAAGCTTAACTAGCTACAGAGATACTATGAGTTTTCAGATTGTGAAATTCGATTCCCTAACAGTGTGTTTATGTGTACTACCTACACAAATGCACGATAGTATGTCATTTGATGTGATAAAGAGAAAGACCGAGTAGGTTTTATTCAGTGCTGTAAATTCAACAGAGAGTATTTGAACAACTCTTAGAGAAATGTAAAAATAATTATTATGTAACTTAAATAAAAAATTTGAATGATTTACCCTCTACATATCGCTTAAACATATGAGTCCCAGAGACCCCATATCATAGTATAAATTGCAGAAAAGTCACCTATTGAGTCAAGTGTAAAATTTGTTTATGTGCCGGCATGAGCTGTCACCAGTACACTAGTCGCCAAAGATGTAGTGTGAAGATCGATAGTAGGTGTTGGATCAACCGCGCCTATCACGAGAGAGGCCAGAGAGAGTCTCGCAAGCAACAGGCCGCCAACACCCTCTCGACAGCGTGTGTTTAGATCGCCGTCGCTAACCGGAGGGACTCACTGACTCACACTCCAGTTTTGCGTCTGTTAGTGTGTTGCAGTGCGGGCCCTGTTCACGTCTCAGGTTACACCAGTATGTAGTAAATAAATGTCGTGTGGCTAGGGCCTCCCATCGGGTAGACCGTTCACCGGGTGCAAGTCTTTCGATTTGACGCCACTTCGGCGACTTGCACGTCGATGGGGATGAAATGATGATGATTAGGACAACACAACACCCAGTCCCTGAGCCGAGAAAATCTCCGACCCAGCTAGGAATCTAACCCAGGCCCTTAGGAGTGACATTCTGTCGCGCTGACCACTAAGCGACCGGGGACGGACACCAGTATATACTGAGGCCGGAGTTTGTAATAGCAGGATTACCGATATTGCCTGCAAGAGGACTATTACTGATGGTCTTGGACCACAGCACATGGACTCTATTCAACATAAGTAAATACTTCCATTTCATTAAATAAAGAACCGTATCAATCCACATGTGTGTTTGTGTTGTAGAAAGAGTATACCAGCCACCAATATCAACATCCACTGCCTTCTTTCCCTATGGTACAAGACTACAGTTTATGTGGGTGATGGGTAATGAAATCGTTAAGTGCTATACATATATCTGTTTAAGACAAATCAGTAACCTTCCCTACCAGTAATCCCTTAAAAAATAGAATTCCCATGTATCAAACAACTTCAAAAGTCTGATCGCTTTACGAATGAACTAATGGACTAAGCATGTAAAATCTGTATGATTGTCGGTTCCGTTAGTTTAAGATGATTCACCCGTAGACTAACGTAAAGTTCAAAACCAAAACTGGTAAACGAAAAAATTAATAATCCATTCAAACGTTCATGTAAAACCTTTTTAGCAAATAATACATAGTGTATAACTATTTCTTTAGTGTTTGATAGCATCAAAAATAAGTTATAAAACCAACGTTACTTGGAAAGTGCTGGGTGCTCCCATGTTCATGTACTGCGCTGCGAAAAGGGAACAGTGCAGGAGGTGGAGTCGGTGATACACAAATCGAAAAATAACCGTGCACCTAGTCAAGAAGAGGTAGTGTCACAACTTAAAAAATCTGGCGGTCAGCCTCTAATACGTGAGATATGTGCACTAAGCAATAACATAGCATGAAAATGAAAGCATGCCCGAAGACTGGAAAACTGCAGTAATAAGCCCAATGTACAGCGTGTAACGAGTATGAGTGTAGATATTTTTATTGGTGACTGAGGACAGCGTACTGAGCAACATCATAGTAGTATTTTCTTCATATCCAGACTAACACATATATATGTTAGGAGTAGTATGTTTTAATTTGGTTAGTACCTCCAAGTACATTTGACAAGAGCAAGCCATTAATGCTTGTTTTCCCCCGAGCAGGAGGTCAGGTGTTGGAAGTGTGGACACTTGGACGCAATGCCGTTAGTCTAGGCTGCAGGTCTTTTCCACTAATTATAAGTTAGATTAATAGGGGAATTGGGAAGGCCCAATGAAGAGCGGCACACTCGCAGTGTTACAGAGATGTTCGACAAATTCCGCTGGCAGACACCACCACGGGCATGTTACGTTTCGTGGCGAAATTTACTGCTGAAATTTGAAGAAAGTACACTCCGGGAAGGTTCGGGCAAGACAGTACTCCCTCCGCTCCGACATACGCCTATCGAAATGACTGAGGAGGCAGAATTAGAGTATTACATGTTTGGAGTTCGGCCGACACTCACTTTTCCCACGCGCAATTCCTGAATGGAGAGGGAGAAGATGGAACAGATGGTGGTGCCAGAAATACCCTCCACCACCCACCGTTAGATGGCCTACGGGGTGTATGTATAAAAGCGTGGCGTGATCTGCGACGTTCTGAGTGTGTACTCACTTCCCAGAAACAGTACCTTTCTGTCAGATGTACTTTATTTCTATGGAACTACATAACCCTATTGCACAACCACATATTTCCGTTTAAGTGCCACTTTAAGGAAGACTTTTACTTTGCCGTGACGTCGTTCCAAGACGATCATTCTCTCTTTCGCTGACCTACATGTATAGGACATCTTATCTTTTAGGCGCCACTTTACATGGACATTAACATGTCCATAAATGTTCCAAGGTTTTGACTCTCACTTTCGCTGTCCTGACTTTATTGCCCATCTTGGCTTGTAACTACCAGGTTAAGAAGTGCTTCTAAACCTCCGCTTCTCGCTTTCCCTGACGTTATATATATATATATATATATATGTGTGTGTGTGTGTGTGTGTGTGTGTGTGTGTGTGTGTGTGTGTGTGTGTGTACAGGGTGATTATTAATGTTAAACTTTCAAACAGCTGTTGAAATAACACCACTGGTCAGAATGACGTCAAATAGCAACGGAATACTATCGGAGAAGCGGAAAAACGTATGGCAGAAGAAAAAAATAGTGCAAAAATTGATCAATAGATGGAGCCGTATGTGTCAAAATATGTAAATGAGAACACCTGTCATGCGCACGACCTACTGAAGTTGGTATAAACAGGCCGGGTACACGGCTTTTCCTCCTTTCGCGTCTGCAACGTTCGCCATGACTGTCTCAATGCAGGATCGCGCTCTCCTTGTAAAGCTGTATTACAAGAATGACAACTGTGCACACGTCGCTCTGCAGAGGTACAGGACACTGAAGGGTTTGAAAAAAGGCGTTGGTCCGATGACCGCCGTGCGTCTGGAGAAAATGATTTGGAAATTCGAAAAGACGCGTTCTTTTAGTGTGCAACGTGGTAGAGGGAGGTAACGAATTGATTCAACGTCAGTGGAAGCAGTGGGCACAGCAGTGCAAGAGGAGACGAGTGGTGGTGTGCAAACGTGTAGTGCAATGAGAATTGCCCGAACATTGGATATACCCGTGAGCACGGTGCGTAAAATTCTATGAAACATCCTTCTTTACTATCCATTCAAAATTAAACATGTGCACGAGTTCCTTCCTGTTGGCCTGCCAGCAAGAGAGACTTGTGCTTTAGAATTTCTTGGTCACGTAGAAGTGGACAATAATCGGCCGTGGAAGATTTTGTGGACAGACGAAGCCCACTTCCATCTGACAGAATTGTCGAATATGGCCAACGGAAAACGCACACGCAAATCAGCCAGTATCACTTCATCCTGAAAAGGTCACTGTGTGGTTTACGGCATCATTTATCATCGGGCCATATTGTTTCGAAGAGACAGGTGCTTCCAGTCCTGTTACCTGTACCGAAACAGGTAAGCGCTATGAGTGTCTTCTGCGCAACCTTGTCATTTCAACTCTCCAACAGTGTGGATGTGTGGGATGGGATCATTTTTATGCAAGATGGTGCACCTCCACACTTTGCAAATCCAGTTAAGGAGCTGCTGAAGCGCCATTTCGATATGTGCCTTCTGGTTGTGGGACTATCTGAAAGATGTTGTGTTCAGTGTTCGGACTGCAAACTTAGCTGCACTGAAGGCATGCATTACACAACACATTCTGAACCTGACCACGGAATCACTTAGATCAGTTGTGGAACATGCTTTTTCTCAATTTCAACGTGTTGCAGAAAGCGGACAGCATATTGAAGATGCTTTGCGCCAGTCACACGGAAATTAATAGTCCGATTTGATTTTGATTGATGCTTTATATGCGGTTTTTGGCCTCAGGACAATTAAAAACCGATGTGATTGATGCTTTTTATGCGGTTTTTATCCTCAGGTCACTTAAAATGCATATTTCCCATCTGATGTGATTTGACTTACCGTGGTGGGTGGGCTTACCGAACTAACAGTATTACAATTGTACGGCTATGCACATTGAGCAGTACAGTTCATTTAACTTCAGACGTGCACATTAAGCATTGGTGTATGATTCATTTGTCATTTGTAGTCCACCACTATTAAATCATGATGCTTACAGCGCCATATATTGGTACATTTTGCAACTATTTATTTTTCTTCTGCCATACGTTTTCCCCCTTATTCGATAGTATTTCATTGCAATTAGACGTCTTTCTGAGAGGTGATGTTATTTCCAGAGCGAAAGATTAACTTTGATTGTAATATACAGGGTGGTCTATTGAGAGTGACCGGGCCAAATATCACGAAATAAGCATGAAACGAAAAAACTACAAAGAACGAAACTCGTCTAGCTTGAAGGGGGAAACCAGATGGCGCTATGGTTGGCCCCGCTTTTTCCTCTCTTCATGTAAAATTCGGTCTCAGATTGAACTTATTTTTGTGTTATTTCAGTTTTACATAAGGAATATATATGTGATGTCACCACCAGACACCACACTTGCTAGGTGGTAGCCTTTAAATCGGCCGCGGTCCGTTAGTATACGTCGGACCCGTGTGTCGCCACTATCAGTGATTGCAGAACGAGCGCCGCCACACGGCAGGTCTAGAAAGTTTTCCTAGCACTCGCCCCAGTTGTACAGCCGACGTTGCTAGCGATGGTTCACTGACAAATTACGCTCTCATTTGCCGAGACGATAGTTAGCATAGCCTTCAGCTACGTCATTTGCTACGACCTAGCAAGGCGCCATTATCATTTGCTATTTATCTTGTGATGCATGTACCGTCATACCGATGTTTACCAGTTATGGATTAAAGTTAAGTATTCCAGAAGCTACGTATTTTTTTTTTTACTAGACTCAACTCCTTTAACTGTTCCAGACCTCACGCCAGCCTGCGTGAGCTTAAACGCGTGCCTTTCGGCTACCTCATAATGGCTTGGCTGTCTTGCCAAGTCACAACAATATATATATATAAGGCGCGCATATATATGGCGCGCAAGTTTGCAAACTTGGCGGACAACGTACGGTAAGTTCTCAACTTTTTAAAGCCAGAGAATAACATGCGACGCGTCGTGGGAGGTGTTGTTGAGGCAATCTGACAGGAGCGGAAAAGTGCGGGCAGGACTGGTTGGCGACCGATGCTGCCTATATGAAGGCCACGCCACAGCTGTTAACGACGATTCTAAAGGCGAAAACGGCTGTTTCAAGAACTCTGACCGCTGTGCTTATCTGACGACTGTGGCCAACTCTGATCACAGATTGCCCAAGGTCTAATAGAACTTTATAGGATTTTCACCTACTTACACACTTACATAGCATTTGTTTTCATTGGGGATCAGCTCTGAATATCTGCGAAAGCACTATCCACGTGCATATCGCTATGCATGTGACAGAATGCGCTACCTAATATGTTCTAAAACGCCATCCATAAAAGCGGGATCGATCCGATGTTCATACCTCGGGTTCTGTTGGTGACAGAAAGGTAGGGTCAGGCGTTGTGGTTAGCCCTTGGGCTATGGACCATTTGTATGGCCAGCAGAAGCATCTCCTTACTGTCACAGTACAGCCTCAGAGTGTGGATATTACACTCTTCCTCCTGCCTAGGCAAACGGAGCAAATTGGTTGATTCTGTTTGCATTTTATGTGGTCTACGATGGGCTTTATGGGAAATGTGGGGGGAACTGTTCTAGGGCTATTCCTCGGAAAACCCCAGAACAGGTTCTTTAGTATATTTTCATCGTCACCAGCGGATCTAAACACAGCCGAGGATTCCGAGACGGCTATGCACATCAACTAGCTGTAAGTTTTACAATATATTTCTCATATCCCGATTTCGAGCAGCCTTGAAAATTTTCTTTGTTTCTTCATGCGCTTCCAAGATATAGAAGTTAAACGTTACCCTACTTCTACACGTAAAAGGCAGTGTGAGACGAAAATGTAGTTTATAAAGCAACGCAGAAGTGACGTAGCACGGAGAAGTAATCTGTAAAGTGACTCCGTTATGATCTGAGATGTCTTGTTCTAGTACTGAAGCACATGCAGTCTCTTTTTTTTCCTCTCTTCATGTAAAATTCGGTCTCAGATTAAACTTACTTTTGTGTTATTTCAGTTTCACATAAGGAAACTACCTAAATTCTACTGACCAATACATTTCTTTTCATATGGGTTACATGTCGTGCTGCAGCATGAAAAGAATGGAACCAGCGGCATAATACACCTATATCTTAGCATAAAAGATGAGAATATGTTCCCATTTATTTAAAAGAGTAACAGGAAATTGGAGTACTAGGTGCCTGAGTCTACCTTCCTCAGCACCTTTAAAACTTTCCCTAACAATTTTGGCACGTGAAGATGCTGAGAGAGGAGAAGACAATGGCAACGAGAAAGAGACAGGAAAGTAATAAATATTGTGGTTGTAGCGTAGATAGAATGAAGGAGAGAATGGTAGTGTTAGAGGAAGAGAGGAACACAGTGTGGCAGCTGAACATAGTTGGTAGTGACAGAACAGTGCTAGGAAAAGAGTGAAGGAGACTTGACGAGGGGGCGGCGGGAGTGGGAGGGAGGGGAGAAATAAAGAGAAAGAGAAAATCTACATCTACATATATACTCCGCTAGCCACCAAGCGGTGTGTGGCGGAGTGCACTATTCCTGCCAAAGTCATGTTTCCCCCTTTCTGTTCCACTCGCGGATCGCGCGAGGGAAAAACGACTGTCTGAACGCATCAGTACGAGCTCTTATTTCCCTTACCTTTGTATGGTGGTCATTGCGCGATCTGTAAGTTGGTGATAATAATATATGCTCTACATCCTCGGTGAAGATCGGATTTCGGAACTTAGTGAGCAGCCCCTTCTGTTTAGCGCGCCGTCTATCTGCAAGTGTGTCCTACTTCAAACTTTCTACGAGATTTGTAACGCTCTCGCGGTGGCTAAATGTACCAGTCACGAATCTTTCCGCTCTTCCTTGGACCTTCTCAATCTCTTGAATCAGACCCAACTGGTAAGGGTCTCATACAGACGAACAATACTCCAAGACTTCCTTTGTTGAAGGACTGCATCGCTTCAGGATTCTACCAATAAACCTCAGTCTAGAGTTCGCCTTACACGTTACTTGTGTAATCTGATCATTCCATTTGAGATCATTTCGAATAGTCACACCCCGATACTTGACGGACGTTACCGCTTCCAAAGACTGGGCATTCATTTTGTACTCGTACATTAATGGGTATTTTTGCCTTGTTATACGCAGTAGGTTACACTTGCTAATATTGAGACATAACTGCCAGTCATTACACCACGCATTTATTTTCTGCAAATCCTCATTGATTTGTTCACAACTTTAGCGTGATACTACTTTCCCGTAGACCACAGCATCATTGACAAACAGTCTAAGGTCGCTGTCAATACCATCAACCAGTACGTTTATGTAAATCGTAAAAAGCAGGGGACCTACTACGCTGCCCTGGGGCACACCTGAAGTTACGCTTGTTTCTGTTGAAGTCACCCCGTTCAGGACGACACACTGCTCCCTGTCTGTTAGAAAACTTTCTATCCAACCGCATATGTCATCGGATAGACCGTAAGCACGCACTTTTTGGAGCAAGCGGCAGTGCGGAACTGAGTCGAACGCCTTTCGAAAGTCGAGAAATATGGCATCAACCTGGGAGCCGGTATCTAGAGCCTGTTGTATATCACGCACAAAGAGGGCCAGCCGTGTCTCGCATGACCGCTGTTTCCTAAAACCGTGCTGGTTTCTGCAGATGAGCTTCTCAGAGTCTAGAAAGGATATTTTGTCTGAACACAAAATATGTTCCATCATTCTACAAGAAATTGATGTCAGTTAAATTGGCACCGATTTTCTACCCTTTTTATACATTGCTATGACCTGGGCCTTCTTCCAGTCCCGTGGAACTTTCCGCTGTTCCAGTGATTTCAGATAGATAATGGATAAGAATGGTGCTATATTTGTAGCATAGTCAACATAAAATCTTGCGGGGATACCGTCTGGGCCAGATATCGTCCTCGCGTCTAAGGATCTTAACTGTATCGATCTCAACTGCGTTTAAACAGCTTCAATGACAGAGACACAAGGAGATACAATGAGAATGAGTTGGGCTGAAAGAGTGAGTGAGAATGGGCAAATGGGAGTGGACGGATATAAGTGAGTTACAGCGATGGACCAGTGGCTGTGAGTGAGTTACAGTTAGGGGAGTTTGTAGGAGTTTGATATGAGTTGCACGTTCAGGCTTCATCCCGCCGTAGCCTTGAGTGGTTCACAACCCCACAACAGGCCACAGCAGTCCACCCATTACACCGCCGCCCCACACCGAAACCGGGGTTATTGTACGGTTCGGTCACCAGTGGACCCCGGCACCCGGGAACGTTTCATACCAGACAAGTTTAACCCCAAATGTTTGCGTGGTAGAGTAAATATGGTGTACGCGTACGTGGAGACAGTGTTTGTGCAGCAATCGCCGACATAGCGTAACTGAGGCGGAATAAGGGGAACCAGCCCGCATTCGCCGAGGAAGACGGAAAACCGCCTTAAAAGCCATTCCACAGGCTGGGCCGGCACACCGGACCTCGACAGTAGCCAGCCGGGCGGGTTCGTGCAGGGGACACGCTGGCCAGCACTTCCCACCGTAGTACCAAGTGTTACGGTTTGTTCTAGTCCTGTTTGCGAACCGATCGCGGGAACAAGGCCTGCCGAAATGCCGATGTGAGCGCTGCAACTAGTCTGTCCTCGTCATCGCAATCTCTATGGGGGGGGGGGGGGGGGGCAATATGCAGGGCGGTCCATTGATAGTAACCGGGCGGAATATCTCACGAAGTAGGCATCAAACGAGAAAACTACAACGAACGAAACTCATCTAGCTTGAAGGGGCAAACCAGATAGCGCTATGGTTGGCCCACTAGATGGCGCTGCCATACTTCAGACAGATATCAACTGCGTTTTTAAAAATAGGAACCCCCATTTTATTACATATTCGTGTAGTACGTAAAGAAATATGGATGTTTTAGCTGGACCACTTTTTTCGCTTTATGACAGATGGCGCTGTAATAGTCACAAACGTATAACTACGTGATATCACGCAACATTCCGCCAGTGCGGACGGTATTTGCTTCGCGATACATTACCCGTGTTAAAATGGACCGTTTAGCAATTGCAGAAAAGTTCGATATCGTGTTGATGTATGGCTATTGTGATCAAAATGCCCAATGGGCGTGTGCTATGTATGCTGCTCGGTATCCTGGACGACATCATCCAAGTGTCCGGACCGTTCGCCGGATAGTTACGTTATTTAAGGAAACAGGAAGTGTTCATCCATACGTGGAACGTCAACCACGACCTGCAACAAATTATGATGCCCAAGTAGGTGTTTTAGCTACTGTCGTGGCTAATCCGCACATCAGAAGGAGAAAAATTGCTAGAGAATCGGGAATCTCAAAAACGTCGGTGTTGACAATGCTACATCAACATCGATTGCAGACGTACCATATTTCCATGCACCAGGAATTGCATGGCGACGACTTTGAACGTCGTGTACAGTTCTGCCACTGGACACAAAAGAAATTACGAGACGATGACAGATTTTTTGCACGCGTTCTATTTAACAACGAAGCGTCATTCACCAATAGCGGTTACGTAAACCGACATAAAATGCACTATTGGGCAACAGAAAATCCACGATAGCTGCGACAAGCGGAACATCAGCGACCTTGGCGGGTTAATGCATGGTGCGGTATTATGGGAGGAAGGATAATTGGCTACCATTTTATTAAATTCAAATGGCTCTGAGCACTATGTGACTTAACTTCGGAGGTCATCAGTCCCCTAGAACTTAGAACTACTTAAACCTAACTAACATAAGGACATCACACACATCCATGCCCCAGGCGGGATTCGAACCTGCGACCGTAGCGGTCGCGCGGTTCCAGACTGTAGCGCCTAGAACCACTCGGCCAGCCCGGCCGGCCCCCATTTTATCGATGGCAATTTAAATGGTGTAATGTATGCTGATTTCCTACGTAATGTTCTACCGATGTTACTACAAGATGTTCACTGCATGACAGAATGGTGATGTACTTCCAAGATGATAAATGTCCGGCACATAGCTCTCGTGCGGTTGAAGCGGTATTACCACTATACTGAGATACGTGTCGGGCTTTCCAGAACGCCCGAAACAGTGTGACTAGCGCAACCGAAGTACTTCGCCTCCCTGGCGCGCCAAAGCGACACAAAGGTGTCCGAAGCACTTCGGTTGCAATATCGTTACTCTTATGTTTGTCAAAACTAGTGAAATTTAATAAACAAATGGTATAGACTCGTATGGTAACCATGAGGAATTGTCGTACAAAAAACTGGGTTAAATACAATGAGAAGTGTATGAATAGTTAGTAAGAGATGTTAGGCGTTTTGGCACCTAGCATCCGAACGTGCCGACCAATCAGAAGCAATGTCAGTACAACAAGACCGGTACATACTTTACTATCTGTAGCTCTTGTACCTCACTCCACATTTGTACCATATGCCACTTCACGTGTATCAAGCAGCATCAAGGCGAGCTTCTACCAAAATAAAATACCGGCGGCCACAGTCAGGAATATCACACCTTACCAGCGGAAGGACCTGAATGGTGAGACATCTATCACAGCGCCCTGAAATTATTTATTCGATGCTCAGTAGGGACAGACAAAGGTTAAAGTATTCTAAAAACTCTGTTGAAGGTACTGTGTATAAGTCTACCACGTCTTAGAGTGTATACAGAGATTAAGAGATTAGTGGAAGCCACGCGTGATGGGGGACGGATTCAAACCAGTTTCAGGACTGGAGTTCTCAGAAACAAAAGCTTGTCCGACTAGTTAAATGTGAGAAAATATTAGTATTCAGTACAGCAAAACAATCTGCAAACTGACGTAATTTGCGGCTGTATTTTTCTGGCCATACTCCCTCACTTGTTCTCACTATAAAAACGCATTGATTTGTAATGCAAAATATCCTGTTTCTTGCAGGTAATCACATTAATTACTTGTGAAGCTGGTCGCTTTATAGTGCTGAGTTGTGAGCAACCTTCGAGTACGCAACGCGAAATTTCCCGGACTCTGAAGTCATTCTGACGACGTGTGTCATAGCAGTGTTTCCAGGATGTGAGATGCTCCCAGACGGGAGGGACTGCTGTCTGACAGCAGGTGGTAGTAACCTTCAGTGCAGTTCTATCAAAATGGCGTTCTGTGAGCGTGGAAGTCCGCGTTAGGATAATAGTAAACACATGTTTCAAATTTCGTTCGACTCTGTGTAATATGCTGGCTCTTAGCTGTAGATAATTTTCCAAAAGAAAAAATTTTTCTGTTCCCACCCTGTAATCGTCTTGCAATAAAAAAAACAGACTGTGCTTACATTTTGCTTAATCGAACAAGTGCTGGGCAATCCCCAGACTCCTCCATGTTGGAAGGAATTATATGCAACAGTTAACTCTGGAAAATGATGTACTCTTTCCCATCTCCAACCTCTTCTTTGGATTCTAAGAGAAATTTGTAGGTATTCATCCAGGCCACACCAGCGGTTGTTTACAAGTATTCTGAAGAAACTTTAAATTTTGAAAAACGTCACAAATATATATTTTTCTTACTGGTGCAGACAGCTTCTATAAGAGGAAAATGTTTTTATTTACAGCTTCCGTAGAATCAAAACATGATATGAGCAAACAGAAATGAATGATTAATTTTGTCCAGGGAGGGGATGTATGAACTGGACGTTCCTTACGTTCTTCAGCAACTAACTCTAAAACAAACAGTATCTCAACTTCAACTTCGGTTTTGAGTGAGTTCGGCACCTCTTTCTGTAGCGTCCTTCACGGTACCTCTTTCTGCTACTTCGTGCATCTTGTAAGGGGTCCGTAGGCCCTTACTATAAATTTGCACTCGGCACAGGTCGATAGGGCGAACAATCGATTGTGTCGTGTTGCGAGAGCGAGTGTGGAGTTGAGGGAGTGCCATGTTGCGGGTAGAGGTGTGTGGAGGTCGTTGTTGAAATACAAGGCTTTAACGGAGAAGGGAGTCGCCATCGCCGTGGTTAGACCCCTTTGTACTAGAATAATACCGGGAAGGTGAAGAAGTATTATTACGAAAGTGATCAGTGACATTTCTAGGGCCGATATTTGGTTTCGCGTCTACCGCGCCGGCATCACATTGGATTGCAGTGTTGGATTGCAGTGTTGGATGCAGTGATGGATTAGCGTGTGACGATAATGGAAAATGAAGAAGCCTGTGCTGAGATTAGCCGTAATTAGATATGTATGACGAAGGCAATGGCTGTCTCCTTTTTTGTGTTTTTGAGACGAATATAGGTTCGTAATTAGTGAAACTGTGTTGGTGTTTTTCTTATTACCAGACATTTCATTATTACAGTATTGAACAGGACGAACTTGAAAGTAACAACTTCCGTAGCAGTCAATTCCGATTACCAGCCCCATTAGGTACACGGTCATATTAATAATAAATATTGGGCTGCTATTCGATCAGATCAGGTCGGGATAAATAAACGGAGGTGTTACAATCTGAATATCTTCAATTCTACTTTGGAAACGAAGATCATCCTTCCGCATCGAAGGGTCTTTGTCGATGTCGGTGGTGATATAAAATCCTGTTGCGAAACTATTTCAAAATACGAGAATTTGATGTTTGTAAACGCAGAAAAATCACGTTTATGTAGAAGGTATATCTCCAGTTGATTTTGTTTCTGTATCTTCTTCACTTTCGTCTGTTTGCAGTCTAGCTTGCGCCTTAACCACTATTGGAAGTTCGTCAGCAACTACAGGCATAGTTTCAGGAGATAAACACCAGAGATGGATCAAAAATTATGATAATGTTTGGTTTGTGGGGCGCTCAAATGCGCGGTTATCAGCACCTGTACAATCTCCCAAAATTTACGCAGTCCAATTTTTACACAGTGCAATCTAGCTACTGTCAGGAATGATGATGAAATGATGAGAACAACACAAACACCCAGTCCCCGGGCAGAGAAAATCCCCAACCCAGCCTGGAATCGAACCCGTGACCCCGTGATTCAGAGGCATTAACGTTAGCCACTAGATCACGAGCTGCGGACTGGATAAAAAATGATTTTGCTGGAGCCCTATTACTTTCTAGTATTGTAGTAATTTATTCGTTAATGCCTGCTTAGGAAAGCATTATCCATATCTACATTTACGTTTGTACTCTGCAAACCATCTTGCGGAGTGTGGCGGCAACTACTTTGTACGCCAGGGTCACTCCCCCCTTTTACAATTCCTATCGCGTATGGTTCGCGGACAGATAGATTGCTGGTAAGCCTCCGTGTGGACTGATTTTATCTTGATGGTCTTTTCGCGGGGTATGCGTAAGGGAAAGCAGTGTATTAGTTGACTCTTCTAGGGACGCACGCTTATAGGTAGCACACCGCGTGTAGTACACATACACCGCGTCGCTCGGGGGCCACAACACAGTTGCGACACCGGAGGATGGACTTATGAGAGACCGAAACAGGTCGTTATAATGAATGAAATTTACAACTGAGGCGGTATTTTCAACCTGTCATATAATGCTCAGTTTCGGGTGTTCTTCCAACAGGATTATTTGTAATTTTATACGGTAGTTCCTCTTCAAATGACACCATACGTTCACTTCTAAATACTTTATCGAAGTAAATGATTCCACTGATAGTTCTGCAATTGTGTAGTCATACACTAAATGATTTTTATGTCTTTATATTCGCAATACGTTACTTTTGTTTATTTTGAGGGTCAATTTCAAATCACCGTACCAAGCGTCGATTATCTGCAGCTCTTCTTGCATTTCGCTACAATTTTATAGTGCCGCGACTTCTCTGTATACAACAGCATCACCCGCGAAAAGCTTCATAGAACCTCCGATGTTATCTAGTAGGTCATTTATATGTATTGTGGAACGTAATGGTCCTATAACACTTCCCTGGGGCACGCAGAAGTTACTTTTACGTCTGAGAACTTCTTTCCGTTCTGATTGAATGCTGTGTTCTGTTTGCCAGGGACTCTTCTGTCCAGGCACACAGCTGCTCTGAGATTCCGCACCCTCGTATGCTGTTCATTAGGCGGCAGTGCAGAGCTCTATCGAATGTCTCCCGCGACGCGGCATCTACCTCGGCCCCTTTACCTACTGCTTTCTGCGTCTCGTGGACGAACAGTGCGAGCTGTGTCTTACACGACCGTTGTTTTCGATACCCATGCTGGTTCCTGCAGAGGAGACTTATGGTGAAACACCCTGGCAGTCCAAAACTGTGTGCCGGGTCGCGACTCGAACTGAGGACCTTTGCCTTTCGCGGGCGAGGGCTTTACGAACGTAGCTTCTGGAACACGACTCACGACCCGTCGTCACAGCTATGTCATGTTCTACCTTTTTGGAAGGTGGAAGATGAGATACGATCGAAGTACAACTGTGAGTACGGTTCCTGAGTCGTGCTTAGGTAGCTCAGCTTCTAGAGCACTTGTTAACGAAAGGCAAAGGTCCCCGAGTTCGAGTCTCGCTCTGGCAAACAATTTTGAACTGCCAAGAAGTTTCCGATTAGCACACACTCCACTACAGAGTGTAAATATTAATACTGAGATTTTTGATCTCCCAAAACGCCATAATATGTTAGCATACAATATCTTTCAAAATTCTATAATAGATGGATATCAGAGATATACTTTTGTGTGTCTATTCGACGACCCTTCTTGAAACAGGTATCACATGCGTTTGTTTCCAATAATTAGGTACGCGTCTCTCTCTCCTCCAAAGACCTACGGCACACTGCTGCAGTAAGATGGGCGAGATATTTTACGTACTTTGTGTAGAATCTATATCATATGCCGTGGTATGACGTCCAGTGGCTTTTTCTCTGTAGAGCGTTTTTTCTATGCCTTGGTCACTCGCTTCGTTATCGGTCACCTTGTCGTTTGACAGACGATGTAAAGCACGAACTACTCTGCGATCTCTCTCTTTTTTTAAAAGACTTTTAGTATTTCAGTCTTTTCTTTTCTGTGTCATTTCCTGTTTCAGCGCCATTATGGTCAAGAAGTGCCTGGACAGATGGCTTGTATTCGTTTACTGACGTAACGTAACTTCTAAGGATTTTCTGTCAAGTTGGTAGATGAGTTTTACTTTGTATTCGTTTCACACTTCCTGAATACCCCTCCTTACACTAATTTTGGTACTGTTAAGCTTTTCTTTGTCTGCGAGGCTTTGGCTACGTTTCAGTTTGCAGTGAAATTCTCTTTGGTCTCGGAGCAGCTTCCCAACAAGCTTGTCGAACCACAGTGGGGCTTGGTGAAGGTTTCTCCGGTCTCCAGCCGGGTGGTAGCGTTGATAACTCGTGACGTTTCGGGAAGTGTCATACTACCCATCTTCTGGCGAAGAAGATACTTCGCCATAAGATGCTTAGTACGACACTTCCCGAAACATCGCGAGATATCAACGCTAATACCCGGCTGGAGACCCGAGAAACATTCATCAATAGTTTACGCCGGGAATGCCTACAGGAACATATACATTGGGGCTTGCAATTCTGTCCGTCCATACTTGTCTAAAGCGTGCTGTACGATGCTCTCAACTTTTTCGTTGTCGCTCAACATTTCCAGTGCTGGAGATGATTTTATGTTGACCTGTCAGCTAATCTGAAACCTGTCTGATGTCGCTCTTCCTCAACAGGAACATCTTTCTGACTTGGTATGTATTCCTGCTTACAGTCGTATTTAGTGATGCTGTAACGTCTCTGTTGTCACTGATTCCCTGTTCTACGCTAACTGAGTCGAAAAGTTCGGAACTGTTGGTCACCAGCAGTCTGCCTGCCATCAGCAGAACTAGCATGTTATCTGCACGACTCAGATCTCTGAATAAAGGTAATTTTCGGATAAAGCTTCGAACAATATTACATGGTTCTCTGTCCGTGCTATCCGTCGTAATCACCTCAGCCTCCCAGTAAATAGCTGGTACGTCAAAATCACCACCAAAGACTATATAACACAACCAGGAAATTTAAGCGAAATATTCTCCACGTTTTCCCTCTACTATCCCGGCACTACTATTGTTTAGGCAGTCGGTGTATAAAAGCACCCGATGACCATTTTTGGTACATCTTAACACTTATCTTCACCCAAATTATTTCACATTCTGAGTCTCTGCTAATCTCACTACATATTACTTTTTTTTTCGTTCATTCAATCTATCTTTGCAAAAAAATATTCACATCCGAATTTAGAATTCTGTTGCTCTTAACTTCTAGTCTGAGCAAGGTTTACATACGTAGTGCCATGTGGGCCCTTTACCGTTTATAAGCGAGACTTGTTTCAGGACATTTCATAGACACCCCTGTATTTAAATCGTACTATACTAATAGTTTCTTCCTCCGATCTGCTATGACGAATGCTATTCTGTCTGGAATCAGAAGCCATCTTACGAGGCCTGCGGAGAAATTTCTTTGTCCTAAAAAAACTTACATGTACGCGGAACATCTCCGCTACCCTAGTAGCTTCTTCCTGCTTGTAATACACGCCTCATATACTATGTGGTACCCTACAATTCTCCTCCCAAAAACGGAGGTCGAGAAAGTTGCTTCTGGTACCGCCGGAGAATCGTCTGAAACTCCAGTTTAAACCTTCCACGCTGCTCCAAACCAGCGAACCACGATCGTTTATGGGAACGATGTTGCTTCACAAGGTTAGCCAGCCGCTTACAGGAACAGAGGGTACCTCTGAACCGAGGCAGCAGGCGTCATTGTTGTCTAAATGAGCCACGCTTTGCAGCTTCGTGCTCTCAGTCGCTGCCAGCAGAGCCTCCTCCACATCTCGAGCGAGATAAAATTAATCGTCGGTAAAGCAGATGCCAGAATGACATTCATTGGAAGAATCCTAAGGAAATGCAGTCCGAAAACAAAGGAAGTAGGTTATAGTACACTTGTTCGCCCACTGCTTGAATACTGCTCAGCAGTATGGGATCCGTACCAGATAGGGTTGATAGAAGAGATAGAGAAGATCCAACGGAGAGCAGCGCGCTTCGTTACAGGATCATTTAGTAATCGCGAAAGCGTTACGGAGATAGATATACTCCAGTGGAAGACTCTACAAGAGAGACGCTCAGTAGCTCGGTACGGGCTTTTGTTGAAGTTTCGAGAACATACCTTCACCGAGGAGTCAAGCAGTATATTGCTCCCTCCTGCGTATATCTCGCGAAGAGACCATAAGACTGGAATAGAATGGATAACCGATAGAGGTACTCAAGGTACCCTCCGCCACACACCGTCAGGTGGCTTGCGGAGTATAGATGTAGATGTAGTCTCCCTCTCCCCTCTCGCCCCTCCGCCCCCCTGAGGGGCTCCACGACCTACCTAGCCTGGAGCTCCCAATGACAGGGAATCTCACCATATAGGCTTGTCCGGACCTCTCAGAAAGGTCGATCACAACCCCTGCTATTTTTAAGACGGAACGAGGGGTACCCGTGGTCTAGGGGTAGCGTCTTTGATTCATAATAAAAACGTCTTCGGTTCCGGGTTCGATCCCCGCCACTGCCTAAATTTTGATAAATAGTCAGCATTGGCGGCCGAAGACTTCCGGCATAAGAAGTCAGCCTCATTCTGCCAACGGCCTTGCCAAAGAGGGCGGAGGAGCGGATACAGGTTCAGGGCACTCTCTTGTCCTAGGGGTGTGAAATTGCCCCTAAAGGCGGAAGAATCAGCAATGATCAACGACATGAGGATGCAGAAGGCAATGGAAACCACTGCATTAAAGACACGTAACGTGTATCCACAGGACATGTGGCCTGTATTTGAAGAAGTGTCATGATGATCTCTCCATTGGTAAAAGATTCCGGAATAGTCCCCCATTCAGATTTCCGGGAGGGGACTGCCAAGGTGGAGGTTACCATGAGAAAAAGATTGAATAATCAACAAAAGGATAACGTTCTACGAGTCGGGGCGTGGAATGTCTGAAGCTTGAACGTGGTAGGGAAACTAGAAAATCTGAAAAGCGAAATGCAAAGGCTCAATCTAGATATAGTAGGGGTCAGTGAAGTGAAGTGGAAGGAAGACACGGATTTCTGGTCAAATGAGTATCGGTTAATATCAACAGCAGCAGAAAATGGTATAACAGGTGTAGGATTCGTTATGAATAGGAAGGTAGGGCAGAGGGTGTGTTACTGTGAACAGTTCAGTGACCGGGTTCTTCTAATCACAATCGACAGCAGACCAACACCGACAACGATAGTTCGGGTATACATGCCGACGTCGCAAGCTGAAGATGAACAGATAGAGAAAGTGTATGAGGATATGGAAAGGGTAATGCAGTATGTAAAGGGGGACGAAAATCTAATAGTCATGGGCGACTGGAATGCAGTTGTAGGGAAAGGAGTAGAAGAAAATGTTACAGGAGAATATGGGCTTGGGACATGGAATGAAAGAGGAGAAAGACTAATTGAGTTCTGTAACAAGTTTCAGCTAGTAATAGCGAATACCCTGTTCAAGAATCACAAGAGGAGGAGGTATACTTGGAAAAGTCCGGGAGATACGGGAAGATTTCAATTAGATTACATCATGGTCAGACAGAGATTCCGAAATCAGATACTGGATTGTAAGGCGTACCCAGGAGCAGATATAGACTCAGATCACAATATAGTAGTGATGAAGAGTGGGCTGAAGTTCAAGACATTAATCAGGAAGAATCAATACGCAAAGAAGTGGGCTACGGAAGTACTAAGGAATGACGAGATACGTTTGAAATTCTCTAACGCTATAGATACAGCAATAACGAATAGCGCAGTAGGCAGTACAGTTGAAGAGGAATGGACATCTCTAAAGAGGGCCATCACAGAAGTTGGGAAGGAAAACATAAGTACAAAGAAGGCAGCTGCGAAGAAACCATGGGTAACAGAAGAAATACTTCAGTTGATTGATGAAAGGAGGAAGTACAAACATGTTCCGAGAAAATCAGGAATACAGAAATACAAGTCGCTGAGGAATGAAATAAATAGGAAGTGCAGGGAAGCTAAGAAGAAATGGCTGCAGGAAAAATGTGAAGACATCGAAAAAGATATGATTGTCGGAAGGACAGACTCGGCATACAGGAAGCTAAGACGAAATGGCTGCAGGAAAAATGTGAAGACTTCGAAAAAGAAGGACAGACACAGCATACAAGAAAGTCAAAACAACCTTTGATGACATTAAAAGCAACGATGGTAACATTAAGAGTGCAACGGGAATTCCACTGTTAAATGCAGAGGAGAGAGCAGATAGGTGGAAAGAATACATTGAAAGCCTCTATGAGGGTGAAGATTTGTCTGATGTGATAGAAGAAGAAACAGGAGTCGATTTAGAAGAAATAGGGGATCCAGTATTAGAATCGGAATTTAAAAGAGCTTTGGAGGACTTACGGTCAAATAAGGCAGAAGGGATAGATAACATTCCATCAGAATTTCTAAAATCATTGGGGGAAGTGGCAACAAAACGACTATTCACGTTGGTGTGTAGAATATATGAGTCTGGCGATATACCATCTGCCTTTCGGAAAAGCATCATCCCTACAATTCCGAAGACGGCAAGAGCTGACAAGTGCGAGAATTATCGCACAATCAGCTTTTGAAGCTGCTTACAAGAATAATATACAGAAGAATGGAAAAGAAAATTGAGAATGCGCTAGGTGACGATCAGTTTGGCTTTAGGAAAAGTAAAGGGACGAGAGAGGCAATTCTGACGTTACGGCTAATAATGGAAGCAAGGCTAAAGAAAAATCAAGACACTTTCATAGGATTTGTCGACCTGGAAAAAGCGTTCGACAATATAAAATGGTGCAGCTGTTCGAGATTCTGAAAAAAGTAGGGGTAAGCTATAGGGAGAGACGGGTCATATACAATATGTACAACAACCAAGAGGGAATAATATGTGTGGACGATCAAGAACGAAGTGTTCGTATTGAGAAGGGTGTAAGACAAGGCTGTAGCCTTTCGCCCCTACTCTTCAATCTGTACATCGAGGAAGCAAAGATGGAAATAAAAGAAAGGTTCAGGAGTGGAATAAAAATACAAGGTAAAAGGATATCAATGATACGATTCGCTGATGACATTGCTATCCTGAGTGAAAGTGAAGAAGAATTAAATGATCTGCTGAACGGAATGAACAGTCTAATGAGTACACAGTATGGTTTGAGAGTAAATCGGAGAAAGACGAAGGTAATGAGAAGTAGTAGAAATGAGAACAGCGAGGATTGATGGTCACGATGTCAATGAAGTTAAGGAATTCTGCGTCGTTTCATGAATCGAGGGTCAGCAACTGATAAAAAAAATGGTGCCCCCCGGGATCCCAAGGTCGCGATGGCGGCGTCACTGTCCCGCCGAGATAGTTTGTCCTTTTAGGTCAATTATCTGAGCAAGCACCCACGCCAGCAAAAGGTTGCCCAACACGTGCCGTTTGATAACGTAATGTATATAAAAGGTGGTAATAATGTATTTAGTGTAGTCAGCAAAATGTATTGGGTAAGTCAGTATTTAAGCACGGGCAACCATGGCTCTATACAATACGACGGAGATGTTTTATATCGAGGACCTGAGGAAGACATTGAAATGCCGGAAAAATTCCATTAACAAATGTTAATCGTTCACGTAGCTGTAATGATATTCGAATAGTGCAAAGAGAGGATGCTGCTACTCGTATACTGTATGGAGATAATCCAACAATCGACGATTTGGATACTAGTGGCGAAACAGTTGAATTTGAACGGGTGCCAGAACCAAGGCCAGAAGAAAGTAATCTTGGCGTACGACAGCGCCGCCCAAATAGACTACGAAATCGTGGCCGAGGTCACCAAAGTTCAGATATAAAAACTGCTAGCGAAACAGTACCCACGTTATCTGAGAGTGTCACGGACGGGGCCGCAATTAGCACAGCTGGTGTTACAACTTCAGGGCAGATAGCGATAGCGGCTGGCGCGACAACTGCTGCCGCTGCAGGTGCTGCTTACGGAGTTAAAAAAGTAGTTGAACGTGTACAGAACAAAGTATATACTTTACCTGGAAATCCTATAAATATAGACGCAGCTCGCAGTGGTGCAGATGCCATTGCTAAAGAGCACGACGTAGGATACGATAATCTGCTAAAGGAAGCAAGAGAACGACCATTTACAGAAGAAGAGTTTAGACAACGAGTTCAACACTTGGATGCAAAAGCTATAATTTATTTCGCTATTGACTGGAGTCATACACGAAATTGGCATTCATTTGTGGTAAAATACTGCTTCAAATTGAAGACAGCTGTTGAACAACGTATTGGAAAAACTTTGTACCTGGAACAACCAAATGCCAAAAAAACAGGTATGTAAATATAATTTTTGTTGTGTGTCATATATTTTTGGTTTTCATTATTTGATTTTAACGTTTCTTGTCTTCAGAATTATGATATTCCACCGTGGGAACGGTCTAATTGGGAGTTCATGCATGAAGGCCAGAAATGCTATGCCTAAGAACAATGGCTAATGTCTCGTGTTCGCCGTGGTTTGCCTATAGATCACGACTGCCCATCAACATCTGGTTCAGCCACTGGAACAAGTTCTGTAAACGAACATCACGTCGACCACGAGGTATCAGACAGCGAAGAAGACGAAGACGAACAAGGATCAGAAGAAACACAACAACATTCTTAACCACAACGTTTAGTACCATATTCTGATAGTGACGAAGGTATGAGTTCGCCAATGCAGGTAGATTCATGTAAACGTCAGGCTGCAGCAGCTCAATCTGGTGGATCTAAAAAAGCAAAAAAAAAACGTTAACAGGGACTGGAGCACCATCTGCTAACTTACTGGGTGATTCTCCTAATACTCGTGTTGATCCGTTACCTGCTCCTTCTATATTAGATACGGGTAATATTACAAGATATCACAAAGTACATAGATTTTTCACATATGGTTTAGCATATAAAGTGATTTAACATGAAAGTGTAGTATGCATGGTTACTCCTTTGGCAGAAATTCCCGTTGATAGGCCATTTTTGTGTATGACACCTTCTGAATTCGATTTATTACGTGATGGTAGTAGAATTATTCATTGTCTGTAAAAGTAATTGCACGAAATCCTAGAATTGCTTTTCCCACTAATTCAAGTGATACAGAACTTGCAACATTAAATCAAAATAAGGATATGATTACAAGTGTAGGGATTAATTTGAAAATACCGGGTATTAATGTGAAGCCTACAGCATTTACTGCAAATGCACCTATGGAGACAACTGCCATAGATCATAAACGAAAGTTTGATTGCATTTGGAAGTCATGGTATGGTTATAGAAATGATGCAGCAGAGTTTCTTACTAAAGTGCCTGCACATCAATTTGGACAACCCATTAATTTGAAATATTATTATGCGTGTGTTTCTAGCTCAAAAGATAAGGGTTTACATAATTGGGGTTGGAAATGTGTACAGTCTTGTGTTTCTGAAGTAGATGCAGATGCACAAACAGGAAGTGTTATTGTTGACTATACTTATACACCAACATTGGGTTTTCTCAAAATTCCAAAAGTAGCCGATGTTGATATTTTTCCTATTACAAGTACTGCTCAAAATGTAATTCAAACGTATAATATTAATGCTGATAAGCACTGTAATCCTTTTGTGTAATGTGATAGTTTTTCTTTAACCCCTTTTGAACCAGCAAGAATGGAAGAACAATTAGTAGGAGCTGTTACTCCAGTCACAAATGCAGAAGCATCTGGATATAATAATTTAATAGAAAAAGCTGTTATTGCTTCTGCAGGGTATAATATTAGACTTCATGATACAAATGTTCAACCGAGCCTTCATGTAGGTATTAATCCCACATATGCTTTAAGCACAAGCAGTTTAAATAGTGATGTTACAAAATATACTGATACTCAAATGTTGTTTGAAGTTATTGCAGAATGTTCAGTGTATGCAGATGGTCTAGAGACACATTACCCTAGAGCAACTGTATCAAATGTTCAAGTATCAGATATGATTTATATGTCTAATGTAAAAAGGAATGAGGAATCATCTGTTTATAAGGGGCAATATGAAATTAAACAATTGTAATTGAAATGTAACAATTGTAATTTATTTTTATTTGTTGTACTAATTGAGAATAAAAATTATACATTGTACAAATTCTTGTCTTTTATTTAATAAGGAATATTATACATTTGCAATAACGAAAAGAAAGCTAAAGGATATGGCTTTTTTATTGCATTCTTCAATTCATCAAACTTTTTCCGCCTAATAGTTCTCACACGGACATTGTTGAAATCTGGATGACCACATACAATTGGCTGAGAATTAGAAATTAACAGTAATGGAGTACCTCTTAAAATAGCATCTCCTTTATATTTTACACGAATGTTGCATGCAATTCCTTCACAAACTTTTTTGAAATCTTCTATAGCACCTTCTTCTAATGAAATTCATTTCCAATGATTATACGCCTATTTACGGCGTTTTGAAGAGCAAATTGATTCGTCTTATTATTGCATCGGCCAATGTGGCCTACATTAAGTCCAAGTGAAATGAAGCAATCAAAAAACCAATTCTTTCCAGAGTTTGGTGGGCCAACAATGCAAAGAGTGTTTAATTTTTTATTTTGTACATAATTATTATCCTGCCATTGGTAAAGGCCCTGTCTATTAAACCATGACACCAAATTTAACAAAAATTTAGACACTTCATCTGTATCATCATTAAATTGAAATAACAAAAGTTTATTTAGCCATGCAAGAGAATCTGCTAAATTATAATAATATTCAAAAACATTCGTAGAGTGACTGTAAAATATACTGTCTTCTGAGTCAGAACAAAAAAAATTTTCCAAACCTCTGAGTTCTAATTCATTTATAGTTCTTTTGTATAACTCAAGGCCCATGTCAAAAAAATGCTTGAATTTAGTATCAATGAAATTAATATAATAATGGTGTCCAGATGGTATTACACTGACTATATTTTCTGGGGGTATGCAATTGTATGACATTAATATGGAAAGTACCTTTTTTGCCGTCGTTTCAGGGTTGCACCTTTGGTAGTCAGAGATTGGCTTGCGCTTTGTATGAGGCCATTTACGTGAGCCATCTCTGGTGAGTTCTTGTTGCAACTGATCATTACTTCGAGGGTTTTCCCTTTCCAATACTGAGAGGGATCCCTCGATGAAACTGACCCATTGTACAATATCAGACTCACCAGGCACTCTCTTATGGGTTCCTCTAATCCAAACTTGTCCCCGACTTGGCCTTTTTTTCCGGAAGATATATATGAGTATATTGAACCAGTCGAGGTCCGACGTGGCTGTGATTGCTCGCCTTCGTCGGGGACATTTCTTAATTCTGCTGGCAATAAAGGGGTCAACCCTAAATCGGCATCTACACCGTCTAGAGGAATAGATGGAATCGGGGACCAGGTGGATGTGGTCGTCATCATGTTTCCATAGGATAATTTCTCCAGGGTAGACTGATGCGATAGAAGCAATTCGTCTACTAAATTCATCAACCTCGTCCGGTCCTCTGATGACAATGACATCAGTGTAATACCATCTTTCTAAGATTTCAGATAATCGCAAAAGTTCTGGCAACCAAACGATAATTGTGAACAGGAATCTTCAAAGTTCGTCAACCAATTCAAAATGGTGAATATGCATGTCCCTAAGGGTCCATCGGTGGCTCCAAACTGGCAGTGTAATCTCGTAGTGATCCAGATGAAGATTTTCAGCGTTGGACTCGTCACATGTGCTTGAACCAGGGTGAAGATCGGTTGGAAGATGTCGGCCAGGGTCTCCATCAGAGGTCTGCAAGCAACATATCAGCGAAATCAACATCTTCCTCCCCTGAATCACTTACAGCATCTAATGCTCCACCACAACGTACACTTCTGAATAATGGCGTATTAACGCAAAACATACACCTATGGCCATACATAGTTATATGCAGTGGGCAAACTACCCCATTTACAAAATGTGGTCCATTAGTAACTAAATGAATTTCCATGTTTGCAATAATATCAGACAGTTTCGATGTTCTCCATCTACACATCATTGACGTTAAACAATTTTCACAAATATGAGATATTAAGTGTTTGTATTCTATTTCATAAAAACACACTTTAATTTTAAATCTTGATTGCCAGACATTGCATTTACCAAAGTTGGCAAGTGTCATTAAGCATAATGTAGACCATGGAATTGGTACACCATTTTTAATTTTACCAGCTGCTTGAATAGCGTCGGCTACAATATCAGGTATCATTCGAACATTTATACTACTAGCAAAAATATAACATTCTAGCAATCTATAATTGGTAGGGATATATTTCATTTTAGATACTCTATATGTTAACGCTATATCATCTTCAACAGTATATGGCAATTCTAATTTTAAAGCATCTAATGCATTTTCCAGTTGACCACATACTGCTACTTTGGCCAAATTATATAGCGTCTCCATTATTCAGAAATGTATTTACAAATGTGGTGTTGCTGCTGCTGCTCGTAGATGTCGACGTTATCGGTTCAGAGGACATGATGTGCTGTGCTCCAAATCATCCTCCTTATATACTAAAATTCGGGTACAGCCGGTTAAAACAAATCCTGTTATCAACACGTGTCGGGCAATCTTTTACTGGCGTGGGTGCTTGCTCAGATAATTGTCCTAAAAGGACAAATTATCTCGGCAGTAACATAACCAATGACGGACGGAATTTGAGGAAGAAATTTCTAAGGATGTACGTCTGGAGTACAGCGTTGTATGGTAGTGAAACATGGACTGTGGGAAAACCGGAACGGAAGAGAATCGAAGCATTTGAGATGTGGTGCTATAGACGAATGTTTAAAATTATGTGGACTGATAAGGTAAGGAATGAGAAGGTTCTTCGCAGAATCGGAGAGGAAAGGAATATGTGGAAAACACTGATAAGGAGAAGGGACAGGATGATAGGACATCTGCTACGACATGAGGGATTGACTTCCACGGTACTAGAGGGAGCTTTAGAGGGCAAAAACTGTAGAGGCAGACAGAGATTGGAATACGTCAAGCAAATAATTGAGGACGTAGGTTGCAAGTGCTACTCTGAGATGAAGAGGTTAGTGTTGTGGATTGGCAGGAGAGCCAACCCAGGAATGTTAGAGGAAGCCGAAAGACACACGTTTTAGCTCACGCAGGCTGGCGTGAGGTCTGGAACTGGACAAGGAATTTAGACTTTAGAAAAAAGCGGACGTAGCTGATGGAATACTTAACTTTAATCCATTAATGGTGAACGTCGGTCTGACGGTACATGATTAACAAGATCAGTAGCAACTGATAATGGTGATAATGGCGCCTTGCTAGGTCGTAGCAAATGACGTAGCTGAAGGCTATGCTAACTATCGTCTCGGCAAATGAGAGCGTATTTGTCAGTGATCCATCTCTGGCAAACTCTGCTGTACAATTGGGGCGAGTGCTAGGACGTCTATCTAGACCTGCCGTGTGGCGGCGCTCGGTCTGCAATCACTGATAGTGGCGACACGGGGGTGCGACGTATACTGTCGGACCAAAAGTGTGGTGTCTGGTGGTGACACCACAGGTAGCACAGGAAAGGAATTTGTGGCGGGCCGCATCAAATCAGTCAGTAGACTGATGATCAAAAAAAAAAAAAAAAAAAAAAAAAAACGATCAGTCGTGGATCCAGTACCAACTTTCGCCTTCCGCCCAGAGATACATGACCGCACCATTATTTGCCAGTCACTGTCGGGCAAGTGTTAACCAGCCACTACGCGGGTCGGGTGGTGCTGTGTCATCAGGGACCCCCAGGCGCTCAATGGACCCCAGAGGTGCCAAAGCGTTGGCCTCAGAGCCCGAAGCCTGCCGACCATGGCCAGCACAGTCTCCAGCCGTTTACAGACAGTACCCAGCCCAATTTAGAATTCCAGCCCACCTGCATCCATACACAATAGGCACAGTGCATGATACATTGCTTAAATTTTATGTGATGAGTGAAACCATGCTCGCATGTACACTCTAAGTCAAAAGGAATGACGCACCATGAGAGCATTATCCTTATGGGATATAAGTCGTTTGATATGATATACATATGTGCAGAAAAACAAGTGATTACAATTTCAGAAAGTTTGGATGATTTATTCAAGAGAAAAGCTTCAGAAACTGAGCAAGTCGATAACACGTTGGTCCACCTCTGACTCTTATGCAGTCAGTCATTCGGCTTGGCATTGATTGATAGTGTTGCTAGATTTCCTCCTGGGGGATACTATGACAAATTCTGTCCAACTGGTGCGTTAGATTGTCAAAATCCGAGCCGGTCAAATGGCCCTGTCCGTAGTGTTCCAAACGTTCTCAGTTAGGGGGAGCTCTGACACCCTTTCTGGCCTAGGTAAGGTTTATCAAGCAGCAAGACAAGCAGCAGAGACTCTCGGCAGGTGTGTTCGGGCATTGTTGAAATATAAGCCCAGGATGGTTTTCCTTGTCAAAGGCAGAAAACGGGGCTTAGAATATCACCAACATGATACTGTGCTATAAGGATGTCGCAGATGACAACCAGAGGGCGGTGCTATGAAAGAAATGGCACCACAGACCATCACTCACAGCTGTCAGGCTGTACGGTGGGTGACAGTGACGTTTATATCTTACTACTGTGCGGGACATCCCCAGACACTTCTTCGGCCTGGAATCTCATCGACTGGAGCCGATTTGTCCTGAATGATGGTTTCTGCTTCGAACTGAGTCTCGACGATCAGCGAAGATGTGTCTGGAGACACCTCAGTGGGACACCACCCTGATCGTCGCCCGCCATTTGGCCCGACAACCAGGAGTCACGGACTGGCGTGCCATTTCTTTTCATAGCACGATCCCTTTGGTTGTCATGCGCTGCACCCTTGCATAACAACCGTATGTCGACGATATTCTATGCTCCGTTTTGTTGTCCTTCGGGGTGCAAGCCGTCCTGAAGTTTCATTTCAGCCAGATAATACCAGCCCTCACATGGCGAAAGTTCCTATTGCTTGTCTTCGTGCTTGCCAAACCACAGCTTGACCGGCAACATCGCCAGATCTCAATTGAGAACGTTTGGAGCATTATGGACAGGGCTCTTTGAACAGCTCGCATTTTGACGATTCAGTACGCCAATTGGGCAGAATTTGACAATGATATCCCTGAGGAGGACATCAACAACTGTATCAATCAATGCCAAGGCGAATACCTGCTTGCATAACGGACACAGGTGGGCCATTGCGCTACTGACTTGCTCAATGTATGAAGAAGCTCTTTCTCTTGAATAAATCATCCAATGTTTGTGAAATTATAATCATCTGTTTGTCTATTTATATACATCAAATGTACTGATTTCGGCCCCATTTCTGTAATTCATTTCCTACAGCATACAACCAGAGGTAGTACAGTGTTTCAGGGAGAGCATAAGGGAATGATTGACAGGAACTGGGGAAAGAAATACGGTAGAAGAAGAATGGGTAGCTTTGAGGGATGAAATAGTGAAGGGAGCAGAAGATCAAGTAGGTAAAAAGACGAGGGCCAATAGAAATCGTTGGGTAACAGAAGAAATATTGAATTTAATTGATGAAAGGAGAAAATACAAAAATGCAGTAAATGAAGCAGGCAAAGAGGAATACAAACGTCTCAAAAATGAGATCGACAAGAAGTGCAAAATGGCTAAGCAGGGATGGCTAGAGGAAAAATGTAAGGATGTAGAGGGATATATCACTTGGGGTAAGATAGATACTGCCTACAGGAAAATTAAAGAGATGTTTGGAGAAAAGAGAACCACTTGTATGAATATCAAGAGCTCAGATGGAAACCCAGTTCTAAGCAAAGAGGGGAGAGCAGAAAGGTGGGAGGAGTATATAGAGGGTCTATACAAGGGCGATGTACTTGAGGACAGTATTATGGAAATGGAAGAGGACGTAGATGAAGATGAAATAGGAGATACGATGCTGCGTGAAAAATTTGACAGAGCACTGAAAGACTTAAGTCGAAATGAGGACTCGGTAGTAGACAATATTCCATTAGAACTACTGACAGCCTTGAGAGAGCCAGTCCTGACAAAACTCTACGATCTGCTGAGCAAGATGTATGATACAGGCGACATATCCTTAGACTTCAAGAACAACATGATAATTCCAATTCCAAAGAAAGCAGGTATTGACAAATGTGAAAACTACTGAACTATCAATTTAATAATTCATGGCCGCAAAATATAACGCGAATTCTTTACAGACGAATGAAAAACTGGTTGAAGCCGACCTCGGAGAAGATTAGTTTAGATTCCGTAAAAATATTGGAACACGTGAGGCAATACTGACGCTACGACTTATCTTAGAAGATAGATTAAGGAAAGGGAAACCTACGTTTCCAACGTTTGTAGACTTAGAGAAAGCTTTTGACAATGTTGACTGGAATACTCTCTTTCGAATTCTGAAGGTGGAAGGTGTAAAATACGGGGAGCGAAAGGCTATTTACAATTTATACAGAAACCAGATGGCAGTTATAAGAGTCGAGGGACATGGAAGGGAAACAGTGGTTGGGCACGGACTGAGACAGGGTTGTAGCCTATCTCTGATGTTATTCAATCTGAATATTGAGCAAGCGGTAAACGAAACAAAAGAAAAATTCGGAGTAGGTATTAAAATCCATGGAGAAGAAATAAAAACTTTGAGGTTCTCCGATGACATTGTAATTCTGTCAGAGACAGAAAAGGACATGGAAGATCAGTTGAATGGAATGGACAGTGTCTTGAAAGGCGGGTATAAGATGAACATCATCAAAAGCAAAACGAAGATAACGGAATGTAGTCGAATTACGTCGGGCGATGCTGAGGGAATTAGATTAGGAAATGAGGCACTTAAAGCAGTAAAGGCGTTTTCCTATTTGGGGAGTAAAGTAACTGATGATGGGTCGAAGTAGAGAGGATATAAAGTGTAAATTGGCAATGGCAACGAAAGCGTTTCTGAAGAAGAAAAAGTTGTTAACATCGAGTATAGATTTAAGTGTGAGGAAGTCGTTTCTGAAAGTATTTGTATGGAGTGTAGCCATGTATGGAAGTGAAACATGGACGATAGATATTTTGGACAAGAAGAGAATAGAAACTTTCGAAATGTGGTGCTACAGAAGAATGCTGAAGGTTAGACGGGTAGATCACCTAACTAATGAGGAGGTATTGAATAGAATTGGGGAGAAGAGGAGTTCGTGGCACAACTTGACTAGAAGAAGGGATCGGTTGGTAGGACGTGTTCTGAGGCATCAAGGGATCGCCAATTTAGTATTGGAGGGCAGCGTGGAGGGTATAAATCGTAGAGGGAGAGCAAGAGATGGATACACTAAGCAGATTCAGAAGGACGTAGGTTGCAGTAAGTACTGGGAGATGAAGCACCTTGCACAGGATAGAGTAGCATGGAGAGCTGCATCAAACCAGTCTCTGGACTGAAGACTACAACAACAACAACAACAACAACAGCAGCAGCAGCAGCATTCATTCGAGGACGGAAAACACGTTCTTCTTAAAGAGCTCTTCTCATGCGATACCGGAAATTGATCTTGAAAGAGATATATCTCTAATTGCCGTTGTCATCCACCTAGTATAGCTCACAATGGTGCATATTATAGGAAATAGTACCTTGTTTTTTGGACTACCACGAAGAAAGGTCATTAACTCCGAAAGTTATTAGCTGGTCCCACATATGCAGATATTAGCGACGTGCCACGGATATTTCCGATGCATTCTGGGAATTCCGCAGGCCGCCCCAGTTGCGTTAGTGGAGAGGCGACCTTGAGACGGTCACCTGCTATTCCCGGAACCGGCGACCCCACCTCCCCTGCTGGGAGTAAACCAGAGAATTTTTGCGATGAGCCACGTTCGGAAAGTCCTGAGTGTTCATGCAATTTTCACGTTTTCGTTTTGTAACTGCTTCAAATATGGTGACGAGTGGAGAAATGACAGCATCAAAAAATTCATACAATGGTACTGCAAAATATCTAGTTTGTGTTAGTTGGCACATGAACATTACCCCAACGAGAAGGTAAAAAGTAGGGCATATGAAGGGCATGAAATATTGATAGAGGACATTTCAAATGTGCAAGAAAGTGTAACAATAAATAAGCAACAAAATGTGAAGCAAAATTTCAGAAGAATCCAGAAAGGTTCACGCCTCTTACAGAAGCGATGAAGAGAGGGAGTAAGAATTGTATAACCAGCGCTAAGGTGAGTGCCAATAATAAGTTCCTTGTACTATTTTCATTACTGTATTACCAATAACTGGGCTACGTCCATTACACTGATGTTACAAAATTGATGGGATACCTCCTCATATCGTATCGGACCTCTTTTTGGCCGGGCTAGTGCAGAAACTCGAGCTGGCATGGACTCAACAAGTCGGTGGACGGCCTCTGCGGAAATGTTGAGCCATGCGTCTTCTATAGTCGTCCACTATTGCGTGAAATGTCAGTGGACACACCAGGATAAGGAAACAACTAAACGGGCAAGGGAAAGGTGCAGGCCATTTGCCACAAGTCATTTGTTACTTCACAAGACTCCAACGATCTTTTATTGTACGTATACCCACAACACTAACAAAATACAAGTGATTCAAGCAGTTACTCCAAAACAGCTTCATTTGAATCACTTGATGAGCAATCAGTAAACTTAACCGAATAAAATGCATCAGTTTAAGAATGATTAACAAGTGAGTGGTACAGACAATTATAACTCAAACACACGGTTAGGACTGGACAACCAATGACAGCAGTGATGCTAAAGATTACAATTCGAAAATTTGGCTGGCCAATGGGGGTACTAGGTATAGTTAATTAGACATGACATGTGCAATGGCAGTGTACAAGAATGCAGGGATAGCACATGCCCACTCGATGTAAGGATTAGCAGACGGCAATGGCACTCACCTTCAACGTTTGTACAGGGAGAGACTTCCAGGACGAAGCTATCGAGAGCATCTACTATAGAGAGTGGTCCATTGATAGTGACCGAACCAAATATCTCACGAAATAAGCATCAAATAAAAAAAAACTACAAACAACGAAACTCGTCTAGCTTGGAGCGGGAAACCAGATGGCGCTACGGTTGGCCCGCTAGATGGCGCTGCCATAGGTCAAGCGGATATCAACTGCGTTTTTTTTTTTTAAATAGGAATCCCAATTTTTATTACATATTCGTGTAGTACGTAAAGAAATACGAATGTTTTAGTTTGACCACTTCTTTCGCTTTGTGATAGATGGCGC
This sequence comes from Schistocerca piceifrons, assembly GCF_021461385.2. Taxonomy (NCBI): domain Eukaryota; kingdom Metazoa; phylum Arthropoda; class Insecta; order Orthoptera; family Acrididae; genus Schistocerca; species Schistocerca piceifrons. The sequence continues at coordinate 478,791,755 of NC_060145.1, read as the reverse complement.
TATAATAGTCACAAACCTCTAAGTACGTGGTATCACGTAACATTCCGCCAGTGTGGACGGTATTTGCTTCGTGGTACATTACCCTGTTAAAATGGGCCGTTTACCAATTGGGGAAAAGGTCGATATCGTGTTGATGTATGGCTATTGTGATCAAAATGCTCAATGGGCGTGTGCTATGTAAGCTGCTCGGTATCCTGTACGACATCATCCAAGTGTCCAGACCGTTCGCCGGATAGTTACGTTACTTAAGGAAACAGGAACGGTTCAGCCCAGAATATAAGTTACAAGAAGTGGAGTAACATGAAATTAAGCAAGTTTGGTATCAACACGAATATGCAATATTCAATCAATCAGAGAAGCCCCCTTTGGCATAATCAAGATATTGACATGGAAATACAATTTAACAATTTGAGAATTACTCCAGTATTAGTACTATTACCTTAAAACCAAACTTCCGACAGGGGAAACATGGAAGGGGCAGGTACGGCAGGACCGGTGTGAATACGTTGTTTTAGAATAATGGGCACTACTAGTTAAATTAACGCCCGATTGCTACGGGATAGAAACTCAACTTATGAGGAGTTCCGTAATAAACTAGGAGGCCGCAACGTCACAGAGGCTAAGGTAAGAGGGGAAGAGGCGTGTACGCTCACAGCCGACACCAGATGATCTGTCGGGTAACAGGAAACACCCCGGGGCAGCGCCTCCAAATAATACGAACAGCTCGGAAAGTCGAGAGCAAACAGTCAGACGTATAATTCATGCACAAGAATCATAGAAAATATGAAAATGCTCAAACTAAGGCAAGAAACTCAATACGATCGCCGGCCAGTGTGGCTGAGCGGTTCTAGGCGCTACAGTCTGGAACCGCGCGACCGCTACGGTCGCAGGTTCGAATCCTGCCTCGGGCATGGATGTGTGTGATGTCCTTAGGTTAGTTAGGTTTAAGTAGTTCTAAGTTCTAGGCGACTGATGACCTCAGATGTTAAGTCCCATAGTGCTCAGAGCCATTATTTTCAGTGCGAGCGTCGCCCCAAGCTGCAACCAAAGTTTACGCATTCTAACAAGAATATTACAATAAAAATTACTAAGAGGATTAAGCGGTTAATCTACATTAAATACAACAACAAGTTAATATAATAAATCACACATATTCAAATACGTTAAGTGACTTAAAAGGACAGGCAAATCCTGAAGACTTAACTCTCAAACAACTGCCACAGCAATTGTATTTAGAACAGTAAATACACTCCTGGAAATTGAAATAAGAACACCGTGAATTCATTGTCCCAGGAAGGGGAAACTTTATTGACACGTTCCTGGGGTCAGATACATCACATGATCACACTGACAGAACCACAGGCACATAGACACAGGCAACAGAGCATGCACAATGTCGGCACTAGTACAGTGTATATCTACCTTTCGCAGCAATGCAGGCTGCTATTCTCCCATGGAGACGATCGTAGAGATGCTGGATGTAGTCCTGTGGAACGGTTTGCCATGCCATTTCCACCTGGCGCCTCAGTTGGACCAGCGTTCGTGCTGGACGTGCAGACCGCGTGAGACGACGCTTCATCCAGTCCCAAACATGCTCAATGGGGGACAGATCCGGAGATCTTGCTGGCCAGGGTAGTTGACTTACACCTTCTAGAGCACGTTGGGTGGCACGGGATACATGCGGACGTGCATTGTCCTGTTGGAACAGCAGGTTCCCTTGCCGGTCTAGGAATGGTAGAACGATGGGTTCGATGACGGTTTGGATGTACCGTGCACTATTCAGTGTCCCCTCGACGATCACCAGTGGTGTACGGCCAGTGTAGGAGATCGCTCCCCACACCATGATGCCGGGTGTTGGCCCTGTGTGCCTCGGTCGTATGCAGTCCTGATTGTGGCGCTCACCTGCACGGCGCCAAACACGCATACGACCATCATTGACACCAAGGCAGAAGCGACTCTCATCGCTGAAGACGACACGTCTCCATTCATCCCTCCATTCACGCCTGTCGCGACACCACTGGAGGCGGGCTGCACGATGTTGGGGCGTGAGCGGAAGACGGCCTAACGGTGTGCGGGACCGTAGCCCAGCTTCATGGAGACGGTTGCGAATGGTCCTCGCCGATACCCCAGGAGCAACAGTGTCCCTAATTTGCTGGGAAGTGGCGGTGCGGTCCCCTACGGCACTGCGTAGGATACTACGGTCTTGGCGTGCATCCGTGCGTCGCTGCGGTCCGGTCCCAGGTCGACGGGCACGTGCACCTTCCGCCGACCACTGGCGACAACATCGATGTACTGTGGAGACCTCACGCCCCACGTGTTGAGCAATTCGGCGGTACGTCCACTCGGCCTCCCGCATGCCCACTATACGCCCTCGCTCAAAGTCCGTCAACTGCACATACGGTTCACGTCCACGCTGTCGCGGCATGCTACCAGTGTTAAAGACTGCGATGGAGCTCCGTATGCCACGGCAAACTGGCTGACACTGACGGCGGCGGTGCACAAATGCTGCGCAGCTAGCGCCATTCGACGGCCAACACCGCGGTTCCTGGTGTGTCCGCTGTGCCGTGCGTGTGATCATTGCTTGTACAGCCCTCTCGCAGTGTCCGGAGCAAGTATGGTGGGTCTGACACACCGGTGTCAATGTGTTCTTTTTTCCATTTCCAGGAGTGTATTAACGTTTGAAACGGTAAAATTCTCTCCAGAGTTGTGGAACTCAATTACGCAAATGAGCCCAGATTCACTGGGCCGCTTGTGTTAGCTTACCACGGCCGCAGGCAATTTTGTAGTCGTTACGTCAGCCAGGAAAGCAACAACTCCCGATATAAATAAGACTTAATTTCGACGTCAGTGGTCAGTAACACACGTGGCGGCCTAGAACACATGACGCAATTAATTTCAGACCCGAATGACAAGATAAACACACACTGAACAGGTTGCAATTAAAAGAAAGTTTAAAACTCATCAAATGTAGCATTCAGATAATTTGAAACAGTGGAACAAAAGGTAAATTTAATGCTTGAGACACAGTGATGGAGGCAAGCCAGTGTACCGGGAGCTACTTTAACAGTGGAGCACATGTTTGAATCAAGTAACGAGTAAAAAAATGGTTCAAATGGCTCCGAGCACTATGGGACTTAACATCTATGGTCATCAGTCCCCTGGAACTTAGAACTACTTAAACCTAACTAACCGAAGGACAGCACACAATACCCAGTCATCACGAGGCAGAGAAAATCCCTGACGCCGGCGGGAATCGAACCCGGGAACCCGGGCGCGGGAAGCGAGAACGCTACCGCACGACCACGAGCTGCGGACAAGTAACGAGTACCTTATGCCCAAAGGGCAGAACAGACGGCACCACAAAATGAACAGCACTCCCAGACCCACATCAGCACTCATGCCTCCTAAATCCAGGGTAAACCGGCTGCGTCAACAGTAAGTCCAAATATTGCCGATCAACACAACTCTACCGACCACCGGCAGCTTGAAGAATGGTGTGTCCGTAAGCTCACTGAACAGTTCACCGTACGTCACATGTACCTCTTGTCTCTGTCTCTCCCCTGACTGTGACCGACTGCCTTCTACGTGCTCAACAAATCGCTCCAAGAAACTACAATCAAAGACTCAACTGACATGCGACCGAGGAGCCACCTGGCAACTAGACAGAAGCGGATCGCGCCAGTAGGCAAAGATGTGAGAAGATAGATCGACCCGACACGGCTCATTGCGAATGAGTTTTCGGTGAAGGGTTTTGTGGACCAACTGACTTCTCGATAATACGTCACGTATTCATCTGCCTGGCCAAATCATTCGCTCAAAGTGGGAAAAACGTTCTTCATATCAATCGTGAACAATTCATCTACATCTACACAATACTACGCAAGCCCCCTAATTGTATGTAGCGGAAGGTACTTTCGGTACCACTATCTGATCCCTCCAATCCTGATCCACTCGCGAACAGTGCGTGCGAAGAATGAATGTCGTTAAGCCTCTGTACTGACTCTATTTTCTCGAATTTTCTCCTCGTGGTCAATACGCGAGATCTATGTGGGTGGAAGTAACACGTTGTCCGACTCGTCTTGAAAAGCGCTGTCCCGAAATTTCAGTAGTAAATCGCTCCTTGCACAACGTCTCTGTTGTAACGTTTGCCAGAGGAGTTTGTTTAGCATCTCCATAACGCCCTCTCGCCGGGTAAATGATCCTATGACGAAACGCGTCTCTCTTCGTTGGATCTTCTCTATCTCCTCTATCAGTCCTACCTGACAGGGATCCCAGATAGATGAACAATACTCAAGAATCGGGCGAACAAGCGCCTTATAAGCCACTTCTTTCGTGGATGACTTACACTTCCTTAGGATTCTTCCGATGAATCTGAGTCTGGTATCTGCTTTCCCACTATCTGTTTTATGTCGTCATTCCATTTAGCCGACCTTGGTGGCCGAGTGGTTCTAGGCGCTTCAGTCTGGAACCGCGCGACCGCTACGTTCGCAGGTTCGAATCCTGCCTCGGGCATGGATGTGTGTGATGTCTTTAGGTTAATTAGGTTTAAGTAGTTCTAAGTTCTAGGGGACTGATGACCTCAGCTGTTAAGTCCCATAGTGCTCAGAGGCATCTGAATCATTCCACTTACGATTGATATGGATAGTTACGCCTAGGTATTTTACAGCAGATGCTGTCTCCAGCTGTTTGTCATGAGTAGTGTTGTGAGGTGTCAGGCAAATCCAACACCTTCCATGAAAACCCTGACATGATAAGCAAAGTCGTGTGTGCAAAAAGTTTATGAAACGCGTGAGATCGTATGAGCGCATGTTGACGTGACGTAGGGCGCGTGAATTACTTTTAAAACAGAAAATAAGGGATTCGGAAAGATTAGCAATGGCAGATCGAGACCTTGACCGAATTGAGGTAGAGACCCAGCATGAAAATGGACACAGAATAGAGGACAGTACAACAGACGATGTAGCATCGCGAGAAATATGACATATAACGCACCATAACGAGAATAATGTACGTCAAGGCATAGAAAACATAAGTCAGCATACGACAGAGGAGCAGGAAAGTAGAGAGACAGTCGATGAGGATTCTAACTTGCGTCTTGAATACGTAGAACCCATAGTACAAGTAATCAGAGCTCCCTCACCACAGAGTACAAGGAATGCGAGCAGAAACGTGTCACAGCACAGTTCAATGCAATCGTTTGCGAACCAACACTTAGGCGAAAACACAGAGCGTAGGACGTCGGAAGAAAACGCAATAGGACCCACCAATCTGGCAGAATTATTACAATTAATGACGGAAACCATGACAAGACAAAATAAAGACATAGCGAACCAAATTCAAAATCAGAATGCAGAAACCACGAGACAAATGCGTGAGATTAAAGAACAAAACAAAAAAATTCAGTTACACCTAAGTCGTATTGAAGACGAGGCAAAAGAATCTCGAGAAGTGATAGGAAACTTAATAACAGGTCACAATCAATTGAGAACAGACATTGACAAGGTACAAGAGGACGTACAAACATTGCATAATGACATTCAGGACGAGATCAAAACATTACGTAACAACACCCAGGGAGAAGTCAAGAAACTAGAGAAACAGATAAACGTAATTACTAGACAAGCAGCAAGTACAGCGCGTGAAGTTGTTGAGAACAGGGTGTTGCACAAACGTATCACAAAAGCAGCGCTGAAGAGATATGATAACCACATAGTCAAAATAGAAGCGCAAACGAAGCGACAATTTCAGAAATTGCGAACAAAGTTGTTGCAAACCATTGAAGAGCGTAGTGAACAGGATCGAACAAGCACAGAGTCTGCAACCACATCCGTATCTGTAACAGCACCGAAAAACAAGCAATTAACGAAGATATTACGCATTTGCGATTCCAGTCACAGGCGGAAAGTAACATACGTGAAATCAGACAGCCTGCAGAGCAACAAACACGTTTCGAAATTCTTGATGAATAAAACGTCATCATAAACACATGCGGAACCACAAATGTATGTTTCAAGACAGTTTGGATCGTGCAATGAAGCAGCAAGGTTAGCCAGACAAGATACCCAACCAATACGTGACAATGGAAAGCCAGGTCGCGAAGAGTACAGTGCAATGCGTTCACAACCGATGGAAGAAAATTATTGCATACCACTCCAACGATACTACGCAAGGGTAGGCGAAAGTTACAGTGGACAATATCCAATGGATCTACCACAACCGGAAAGAACGACGGGAGAAATGATCAGAAACAAAAGTGGCGAAGAATCGCGAATTTCATATGGAACTAAGACGAAGTACGACAACGATCATTTCCTCACAGTCAGAAAATTCCAACACTTTCGAGAAGGAAACTCATTACATCCACGACCTTTTATTGATCAATTCCGAGTAGGATTACCAGAACACTGGACGCTAGCACACAAATTAGACTTTATATTTGCACACATGTCAGGAACAGTCGCAGAAACCATGTAGAATGTTGCAGCGACATGCCGATCGTACGAAGATTTCAGAGAGAAGTTTCTCTCACTATATTGGTCCAGCGAAGCACAGAACAGAGTGAAGTACGAATTATTACAGAACCCATATTTTGAAAATTTAGGAGAGAAGAGTCCCGTGAAATTTTTCGAATTAATGGCAAAGAAAAATCAATGCTTAGATGTACCATACAGTGACGGAGAGCTGATTAAATTATGCGCGATGAAGCTACCATTGAAATACCAGCAATCATTAGTAGGCTGCGGAGGCAATGACGTCGAAGCATTTAAAGGTATTCTAAGGGAACTAGAGTTCATATTTTCGGAAGATGACGCAAGAAAAATACGAAAGCAAAAAGCAGTGGAATCCACAAGACACAGTACGAAGAAACAATAATTACGAACCACGTGATAACTTCTCACCAACAAACGACAATAGATTTCAACAAAGAACCGGTTATGGGTTTAGAAGAGAATATGGCAATAACTATAATTCACCCAGCAACGGCAACAACTATCACAGAGGGAATAACGACAACCGGAACGGGTACTGGAGAACCAATAGACCGACAAATTATCAACAAAGAAACCACTATCAACAGGCTGAACAAGAAAAGAGAATACAGATAGAAGAGGTGGAGGTAAGACCACCAAACCCCGATAAACGTTCGAATAGACAGCTAAGCGCCCATGCCAAAGAGAATGACGCACCGACCCAGGACAATTGCAGCACCTTGAACAGAGAAGTAAAAATCTTATCAGGAGAAGAGAAGATGGAAGAAACAAATCCGCAGGGACCAGATGAAAACGAAGACAAGAAAATAACAATATCGTGTTGGGATGAAATTAATTGGGAGAATACTGACGAGGAAGATGAATTACCAGAGGCATGCACAACGAATGTAGGAGGAAAGGACGAAGTAATAAGTATTGCAGAGCTATTTGAGATGGGAAACAGGGAAAGCGAATTCAATGAGGATAATGCGCAGTCGACAGAAGTTGAAAATAAGTTACGAGTGGGCACACAACCCAACGTATATAGTGAAGGAAGTTATGAAGCGATAATTAAAGAATTTAGATTCGATTATGTGGAAGTAGCGACGAAGAAGGAGAAGATAGACGATGATGAGGAAAAAGTAGAGGATGTTGAAGAAAGCGTAAATGAAGGAAGAAATAGAGAAGAGGAAATAAAAGAGAGAGAAGTAGCAGTCGAAGCTTATCCTACAGAAAGTTCGAATTCACAAGGGAAATTCCTAAAAAGACTCATGTATGATTCAGTGGGGGATTCGTTGATGCAAGAAAAAGAAGAACAGAACCAATCCTTTCAAATTCAACCAATTGTGAAGGCCATGGTAAAGCATATCCCAGTCAAAATTGCAATTGATAGCGGAAGTGAGCTGACTACGATCTCAGAAAATTTATTCATGCAGTGTAATGCCAATGAGGAATTGCCAGTTCTGAAAACACGTAAGATTAAAGTAAGTGGTCCTATTAGAAACAATGCTGCGGAAGTTACGAGACAAACAAGGTTAACTCTTTCGTGTCAAGGTCAAAAGATCGAAGCCAACTTCGTGATTATACCTAAACCAACTGTAGATTTGGTTATAGGTGCAGATTTTTTAAATGTGGGACGAGTGATAATAGATATAGGGAAAGGTAGCGTAACATTCGGGACTGCTCTTTGAGCAAAAGCTAAAATTAGAAGAAAAACCAGTTATAAACAAACAATTAAGAATGACGCGAGATAAAGAGGATGAAGAATTAGAATGGTATGCACAAAAGGGGGAATCGCCTCAACTCATGTTAGAAGTCCATAAAAAAATCGACGAAAAATTGTAAGAAGTTCAAGGTATTTCGGAACACAGTAAAAGAGAATTAGAGGGTATTTTACGAGATAAAGCAGAGGTATTTTTACCTGCGACTGGCAGTATTAAACACTTTCAGTACAAGTTTGAAGTAAAACAGGCAAAACCTTAGGACTTCACCATGTGAGCCATATCAAAAAGTTTGAAGATTAATTTTATTACTGGTAAATAATCAGCACAATATTTCAAAATTATGTTGCAGATAAGATCGTCAGGAGAAAGAAGAATGAAGATAGAGGAAGGTGGGAAAAAGAAAGTAGTTTCAATAAAAACAAAAACAAAAATAACACCAATAGTAGCATAGATTAAGCTGAAGGGACTGACAAGCAAACACCGAACGCCAGCTGGGTCTCCGAACGCCCCCACTGAGCGGAGCACGCTGATGCACGAAACTGAAGAAAACTTCCACAAAGTAAAAATGACACGCCCAAAACAATTTATCAAACTGTTACTAAGAAGAGAACTTCAAAGCGACTAGTTATCAATAAATATTTCCATATCCTGCCCAGAGAAGAACCAAGAAGCAAGTAAGAAGCAGAGAAAAAGCAGGAAGAACAGAAGTTGAAGATTCGCAAGATTGAGACCAAGAAAGAAGGTGGGTGAAGAATAGACGACATACCTTCCCAAATTCCTATCCTATTGTAAACTAGTCGTCTGCGAAGTATTACAACGAAAAACGACCGCTTTCAGCGACACATAACGATGACTTTCACGCATACAAAGCCAGTAAACCACGAGATTCTGCACTCACAGCTCCATTCCATTATGGGACCTCCACAACAGCAACACACACTTGCAAAGCCAACAAGGAACGACGAACGAAACTGTACATCAAATACTTGCCCACATCCATCTCGCTCAAGTCCATCACCTTCGTGCAAAAACATTCGCAAACCTCATGCTTAAACATTCATAGGATTGTGTAAATGTGTGAAATCAAATTATGTGATGTAGGAATTGTGCAAAAGAACGTGTGAAAAACTAAATAAGTTTAGCACACCAGACAGCTAATAAACTACAAAATAACAGTCATTGACTATGGACTTAAGTAAAAAATAGACTATCGATAAAAATAAGTCATTAGTTCTGAAATGGACAGTATAGAAAGAACAAAAGTAAGGCATAATAATCACTAAAACTATACGCCACTTATTTTCTCCTCATAAAAATAAAAGAATAACTATATTTTACTTATTTTCTTCTTATAAAAATAAAGAATAAAAAATTATCTTGTTGGATGTTTTCCCGTTTTTTTAACATTTGTACCATTTGTTAGGATAATATCTCAATACTTGTGTATGTATATTTCTTTGATAAAGCAATTCTTGGAAATAATTCTTATTTGTTAGTGTAACAATGCTGAAATGAGTGTCTAGAAACAAAAACATTTTACTTGTACATGATATTTAGAAAATGTGTTAGGAATAATTTTACTTAATTACTACATTTATAAAAAAAATATATTTCTAAGAAAATCGATGTGAAAGACTCTTCACTTTCGATAACAAACTTCTTAAAAAACCAAACTTCACACTTAAATAAAGAAAGAAAATTATTAAAAATTAATAATAGCATAAAAATATTCTTCTCTTGTCATTTTTGATAATAATGTGGAAGAATACGAAAATGTAAGTTAGTAATACAAACTAGCATAGAACAGAATAACGTGGCTGAACAATAGACAACAAAATTTAGATAACGGAATAATTTTTGACTGACTTAGACAACGATTCAATCATTGCCTAACTTCAGTGCAAAAATTAAGTTCGAAGGGTGGTGATATGTAAGGTGCCAGGCAAATCCAACACCTTCCATGAAAACCCTGACATGATAAGCAAATCCAGTAGTATGTCACATAGCTCCGAATAAATCGTGACATTAAATTAACCAAAGTAATACGACTAACGAGTGAGCAAATGGAATACCACAGACTAACACAAGAATGCCTAAATGCATGTCATACCTTCCCACCGTGAGACAGACGCAGTTCCGAGGGGAGAAACGAGAACAGAAGCCGAGAGCAGAACCGTGTTAAGTTAGAAGGCCCTACAATAAGGGACGGACACTGAAAGGTGGCTACACTGAGCCACTGCGCCAGAGATTGCGCCAAAGAGTATTATTCTGTCGCCTCCACAGTGCTTGGAGAGAACTCGTAGAAGTCAGTGCTTGTCGAGAGCTCGTAGTAGTCAGTGCCTGTCGAGGTCTCGTGGTAGTCTGTGCTGAGATGCTGTAGCAGAGAGTGTTTGTTGAGATGTGCTAGTAGGCAGTGCTTGCCGAGATGTGATATTGGAGAGTTCTGGTTGAGATGTGATAGTAGAGAGTCGGTGTGAGATATAATGTAAGGATTAGAGTGATTTTCATCAATATAAATGAGGTAACTAACTCCGTTTCTTTTTATTTCAGTGTCCTAAATAATGCGTCATTACAGGTTCAGTCAACAAAGCATCTGGCGTGTGTTCTTGTATTAGAGCTTAGTTCTGCTTTCATTACGCAATTATAGTATTTGTATTTTCTTTTATCACGTCAGTATAAATGGTATTTGAAATTTCTTGTCTTGTTGAAGAAGAACCGTGCCAGATGTGTACGTTGAGTCACACTCCCACACACAGAACAATTACATTTGTGCTTTGGTTTTGTAGGTTTTATAGTTGCTGGGGACTTAATTAATTAATTGTGTTAACGAAAATTTTCATTTCATTCTTTGTTGTTGTTCTATGCAGTCAGATTGCGTAATAGTACTAGTCAGGGCCAACCGATTACGAAACAGCGTAATCGGACATACAGCTACCAAAAATATTTTCAAACTATTTAATTAAGCCCCCATGCACGTGGCGACCGCTGCTTCGGATCGTCCCTTGGAATTCTTCTGATTGTAAAAATAGTAGACCGTAGTATTGTTGTAGTAATCTGGAGTTTAGTAATTGTAGTCTATTTTGCATATGTAGATTCGGTAATTGCCATTCTTCTAATGGTATTTTTTCTCAGAATTTGATTTGTTGTCTTGTCTACGGGTTTGACAATTTAGTGCAATTATTTCAATTGTTCGATTGATCGTGTTTGAGGGAGACATTGCATGTAAATGGTATTGTTGGAGATAAAGAGTCATTGTGTGTAATTTTCGTACAGTGACGAATTTTTTATGTTTTGTAAATGATTACGCGGTCGATGAAAAAGGCGAAAATGATGAATAGTGAGAATGACGAAATTGTTGACATGGCGAACTCGTCAACACAGGACAACAGTATGATGAATAATGGAGTTGAAAACAATTTAATAAGTCGGGAAGACAGTCCGGAACCATTTCAAAATTTTTCTCAATCAGAAAATTCACAGAGTACGAGATTAACGATAGAAGATTCTGAAATAGTATCGAACACAGATAGCCTTACAGCTATGACGAAGGAAGTTGGTTTTGTGGGAAATGTTAGGGGCGAAAAGAATCTTGAAACAGTTAACATGGAGCAGTTGATGAGTGCAATATTAAATTTGGGATCAGTTTCGAGTTCAACATTTTTGACTGTGGTAGGCGACAAGAAAGGATTCTGCTAACTTGGAAGTGTGGCGTTTGAAGCAAGGAGAAAGTAAGAAACAGACTAACACTGCCAAAGATAGCGTTCCCAGCCAAAATAAAACAAAATATGTCGACCTGAGAATGAACCTGTGCAGTGCATCATCGCATGAGAATGACTCGTGGATTGTGGGTAAAACAGAAACAAAGAGTATTGAAGTATTTGAGGTTTGGTGCTAGAGGAAGTATGATATAAATTAAGTGAAGTGGTACAAAATGAAGAGGTTCCTTGTAGAATTGGCAATGACGTATGTATATGGGAACACTGACCAGAAGGAAGGACCTGCCGTGAGCAAAAATTGTAGGGGAATACAAGCGGTAGAAAACGAGGAAGTTGGACGTAGGTGCTACTCTGAGATGAGGTGCTTGAAACAAGAGAGGAAATTGTAGCGGGCTGTATCGAACGAGCAGAACAGACACAAACCCAAAAAAAAGTATTTGTCTGCCTATAGATTTTTCCCATCTACCTCTTTCACCATCGCCATTCGTGGATGACTTAGCAAAAGTCCCAGTAGCCCCTCCTTATCTTATTCCTGGTACGTGTTCTCTTTTCACTCCATTTGTTTGCTTAATGTTTAATGCCCTTAAATAGTAATACATATACGACATCCCCACGATTGTCTTCTGAGAATTTCTCGCGGCACAACGCTCGGATCTCCGCAACGACCTTTCGAGAACTCCTTCCTCAGCTGAACGTTTCGGTGAACGCTGCTGTTTCCTCCTCCGCCAGTCTACTTCAAACATAAAATGTTCTTTAGCTTCACCTCCACAGGTTTCATAAATGACACTTGTTTTTGGTCAAATGTTTCAAATGAGAGAAAACAAGACTTCCCAGAAATTACAAAATGGATTTTTGTCCGAATCTTCATAGCCAAACGAAGAACGGGTATTGGACAAATGAGGTATCGTATTGATTAATGTGATTTCCACTTACTCACAAAATGCTCATTGAAAGTAATCAGGGTAATACAGAAGAATTTAATTATTGATTTAACGTAAAATTGAAATATTTCAGGCCGGCCGAAGTGGCCGTGCGGTTAAAGGCGCTGCAGTCTGGAACCGCAAGACCACTACGGTCGCAGGTTCGAATCCTGCCTCGGGCATGGATGTTTGTGATGTCCTTAGGTTAGTTAGGTTTAACTAGTTCTAAGTTCTAGGGGACTAATGACCTCAGCAGTTGAGTCCCATAGTGCTCAGAGCCATTTGAACCATTTTTGAAATATTTCACGAACAGCTGCTGCTAGCTATGTAAATGAAACATAATGTTCATCTCTTCAAGGTCTAACTTTCTGCGCATAAAAATTTGTTGTTGTGTCATATTTTATTATCAGTTACAAATTTTGAAAAAAATCGGTAAAATGTTTCGTAAAATGAGTCGTCTGAAAGAGAGAAGTAACATAAACATTTGATGACTTCACCAAATGAAGTGTTGAACGAGAATCTAAAGTTCAGTATTTAAACTAGAAGAACTATAGTCCGATTAAAACTACTTGATCCTTGAAGTCTGTCCCTAGCCGCTACAGTGTTGCCACTTAAGCTGCCGGTTGCCGCTCGGTTACAGGTAACACACAAAAACGGCTGTTCATTTTTCAAATGCTGTTAACGTTTAAGGCGTAGCGATGTTGGATGCAGCATGCGCGAGATGTTACGGAAATGGCACGTGCTCTGTCTACGGCAGATTTTAAGTGACCAATGACTGAATTGCGGCAGACGACGGGTTTTGTGGACCTGAATTTAAACTCACTCCCGAACCTAACCACATCCTCGCGAAGTGCAATGTATCCCAGAAAATGCTGACCAGCAATTTGCGGCAGTACTAAAATCACTATCGCTTTGTTCACGGCGTCTAAGCAACCTTAAGACAGAGAAAATTCATAATATGTTTGTTAGCACAGCCATCTTCCGCAACGATATTTCAGTTTTAGCGGTAAAAGCACACTGTAATTTTCACTGTCATTGGTTGTCTGAAACCATCCTCACACTGGCTACCCGGGATGCGGCTTTACCAACCGACGAGCAGTCCTGGTTGGCACTTGGTTACAGATTACAGGCGACGTAAGCAGATTCGAAAAGAAGAAAAGAATGATAGAAAGTAAATAAGAGCAAATAAAAAAAAAACTTAATTTTATGATGAAATGACTCAGCAAAGTATTACAAATAAAAAAATTAAATTTAACCCAAGTAACTGAATAAAAATGACACTCAAAGTATTTTGATTAGATTTAAAAAAATAAAAAATTTCGCTGCATTTCACGAAATTTGAAGCTTTTACCTTCAATACGTCGGACTTATACACTATTCACTATTCTGTGACATTACACTGCAAAAAGCTCTTGTAACTGTAACTCTCGGGTCTCATTCACAACGATTAATATTTGCAGCCTTCTAAAATTCGGTTGCACACAGTGTCGTGAAAAGTTTATCTAATGTAAGCCGATCTCTATGATTATAATAACTCTATAAACGACGCTGAATCGCGTCTTGTGCAAAAAGATCCACTAGGCCGGCCGCTGTGGCCGGCTGCTGCTGCGGTCGCAGGTTCAAATCCTTCCTCGGGCATGGATGTGTGTCATGTCCTTAGGATAGTTATGTTTAAGTAGTTCTAAGTCTAGGGGCTGATGACCTCAGATGTTAAGTCCCATAGTGCTTAGAGCCGTTTGAACTATATGAAGATCCACTAGTGTTTGGTTAGTGTTGTATATGAACCGTGTGTATTTAGTTAGCGTTGTTTGTGTGTGTTGTTTTTGGTGTAGTTATCATGTGTGATGAAATACGAAATAAAAGGGCCACACACAGGATCCGGATCCAGAAACATGAAGAAAGAAAGCCGGACAAACAGGAAACGGTTCGGGCGTGACGTTTAGCGCTCCGATTGAAGGAAACCAGCTGCAATGCGTAAGGCATCAACTGAAACCTTCCCGTCTCCTCTCTATACCTCTGTTGTTATTGATAACCTTCCCTTTTACAACAAACTATGTAACCTTTCCTTAGGATTTCTATCTCTTGCTTAATAATAACAAATGAAATCTCCCGTATTAAAAGTGATTTTCTGATTATTTCGACGAAACATAGAATGTGTCGTCGTCGTGGCCCTCGGTCGTCATCTGCAATAACCCAAAACTGTTCCTTACCTTTTTTTACTGTTACTGGATCGCCATCTGACTGCTACATCGATCTGCGACATGGATATACTTACTCTGTTTTACTATATTCCATTAGCTGCTGGTGGGCTTTCATAATAAGTGGCTGTATTTATTACCAAAGCTGACGTTATTCTTTAATAGCAAAGCTGACGTTATTCTATAATTAATTTGTTGAAATTACACAATTCATAATTAAACTTTTTCTTGACAACAATAAAATTTTGCTAAGTTTTACGTTGATGGTTTTTGGGATGGATTATAATTAGAAATGCAGTATTGCTGGCAAAAGTTAATTATATTCTGGATGAAATGATTTTACAAACGTTCAAATGAGACTTACATTTTACAATAATCTTACAACTAGCAATGCGCAAACATACCTTCAGTAGTCTTGAGTTTCGCAAAAAAATTTGATTCAATAATATTAATTCCTCTTATTATAGTAGTTAGCTGATGTCTATGTACATCCGTTTATAATCTCTTGTAAATCATAGCTGGTGGCTGGCAGGCACACTACTCCCCTCAACCTCTCGCTTCAGACCTGCTACCGACTCGCTTCACATCTCGCTTACTACTGACCTCCTACGAACGCTAAAGTGCCGTTTCTCCTGCCAACAATGCTTTCTGGTGCAGACAATCCCTGCTACCATTACAAAATGTATCAATGCGCGGTCTTTCCCGCTCTTTTCTTAAAATGTATCCATACGCGGTCTCTCCCGCCCTTTTTAAAATTATATCAATTTTTGCGGTCTCTCTTGTCAACAATACTTTGGTGCAGACATTCCCTGCTACCACAATTATTTCCAACATGACAAATGTTAATTACTCCTACTTAATCCTATTACTAAAATATAAACATCTTTCATAAATTGTGATTTGACAATAAACAATAGAAATATACACGTCTTACACAACTATCAAGTAATTTTAATCGGAGTAGACTGGATACTTGTCTGGTGCATTATGTAGACCGTGCAGTCCCTTTTCCTATACATAGCATTCAAAGGCGCGTCGTTACTCTGCTTCCTCCCTTACTTTTAGAAGAACAATTTCACAAAAAGCTTCAATTTTTTTGCCAGGTAGTTTTAATGGTTTATGTCATCGCTTGGTAGACATTGAAGCGTAGTGGCGTATCCCACACATCCATTATCGTAATTTGCTCTGTACAGGAAGCAGGAAAGCTACGTATACGCAATTTCAGAGCACCCAGAGGAAATAAAAAGATTATTTTTTCGACAAAAATCTCCCAAGTGCTCCGTATTGTCGCTAGGGCTCCAAGAAGGTTTTGACTCTAGCTACGTTCAGACACAGTATTGTGGAGACTGTTGATTTAGAGATGTTGCTGGCAGTGTCGTCAGTTAACAGTAACGCGCATCTGGCATCTGGCTGCTAATGGTTGTCTAACACTCTCAAAAGAGACTGGTGTTTCACGAACAATGGCTGCAGCTTTCAGCAAAGCGGGCAAGCATTTCTTTTGAAGAGTCTGTCGGTGTCGCATGCAGCAAATGCTACGTATTTCCCCCCCCCCCCCCCAATAGCAGCAACCGAGCAACATCTCTAAAACAATATCCGTCACACGGTGGCGTCCAAACGTTCATGGAAGCCTAGCGGGGAAATATCCAGCACGACAGCTACGGTCGCAGGTTCGAATCCTGCCTCGGGCATGGATGTGTGTGATGTACTACGGTTAGTTAGGTTTAAATACACTCCTGGAAATTGAAATAAGAACACCGTGAATTCATTGTCCCAGGAAGGGGAAACTTTATTGACACATTCCTGGGGTCAGATACATCACATGATCACACTGACAGAACCACAGGCACATAGACACAGGCAACAGAGCATGCACAATGTCGGCACTAGTACAGTGTATATCCACCTTTCGCAGCAATGCAGGCTGCTATTCTCCCATGGAGACGATCGTAGAGATGCTGGATGTAGTCCTGTGGAACGGCTTGCCATGCCATTTCCACCTGGCGCCTCAGTTGGACCAGCGTTCGTGCTGGACGTGCAGACCGCGTGAGACGACGCTTCATCCAGTCCCAAACATGCTCAATGGGGGACAGATCCGGAGATCTTGCTGGCCAGGGTAGTTGACTTACACCTTCTAGAGCACGTTGGGTGGCACGGGATACATGCGGACGTGCATTGTCCTGTTGGAACAGCAAGTTCCCTTCCCGGTCTATGAATGGTAGAACGATGGGTTCGATGACGGTTTGGATGTACCGTGCACTATTCAG
Source organism: Schistocerca piceifrons (assembly GCF_021461385.2). Lineage (NCBI taxonomy): Eukaryota > Metazoa > Arthropoda > Insecta > Orthoptera > Acrididae > Schistocerca > Schistocerca piceifrons. The sequence continues at coordinate 478,774,463 of NC_060145.1, read as the reverse complement.
TGTCCCCTCGACGATCACCAGTGGTGTACGGCCAGTGTAGGAGATCGCTCCCCACACCATGATGCCGGGTGTTGGCCCTGTGTGCCTCGGTCGTATGCAGTCCTGACTGTGGCGCTCACCTGCACGGCGCCAAACACGCATACGACCATCATTGGCACCAAGGCAGAAGCGACTCTCATCGCTGAAGACGACACGTCTCCACTCGTCCCTCCATTCATGCCTGTCGCGACACCACTGGAGGCGGGCTGCACGATGTTGGGGCGTGAGCGGCAGACGGCCTAACGGTGTGCGGGACCGTAGCCCAGCTTCATGGAGACGGTTGCGAATGGTCCTCGCCGATACCCCAGGAGCAACAGTGTCCCTAATTTGCTGGGAAGTGGCGGTGCGGTCCCCTACGGCACTGCGTAGGATCCTACGGTCTTGGCGTGCATCCGTGCGTCGCTGCGGTCCGGTCCCAGGTCGACGGGCACGTGCACCTTCCGCCGACCACTGGCGACAACATCGATGTACTGTGGAGACCTCACGCCCCACGTGTTAAGCAATTCGGCGGTACGTCCACCCGGCCTCCCACATGCCCACTATACGGCCTCGCTCAAAGTCCGTCAACTGCACATACGGTTCACGTCCACGCTGTCGCGGCATGCTACCAGTGTTAAAAACTGCGATGGAGCTCCGTATGCCACGGCAAACTGGCTGACACTGACGGCGGCGGTGCACAAATGCTGCGCAGCTAGCGCCATTCGACGGCCAACACCGCGGTTCCTGGTGTGTCCGCTGTGCCGTGCGTGTGATCATTGCTTGTACAGCCCTCTCGCAGTGTCCGGAGCAAGTATGGTGGGTCTGACACACCGGTGTCAATGTGTTCTTTTTTCCATTTCCAGGAGTGTAGTTCTAAGCTCTAGGAAACTGATGACCTCAGAAGTTAAGTCCCATAGTGCTCATAGCCATTTGAATTTTTGAATCCTCCTACCCCGCTACAGACAATAGTGATATAAATTGCTGCAACTAGTTGCAGCGTAAGGACGTTTTTGGCAGCTTTTATTGGGAGCGTACACGAGACTATAAATGTAGTTCAAAGATGTTTTATGCTTCTTCGTTACTGAATTTAACTTCATTTCCTCAAGTTAACCAACCATGATGACTGAAACTCACCCGTAGACGAATGTTACACTCACCTAATGACCAAGGCGTACTGTTCGCTCCATTTAACCGGCGTTGTAAGTGATCCTTTCTGAAAATATTTCCCTACTTTTCTTCCTCGCCATACGTGTTAAACGGCTGTTATTTCTGCTAATTTTCAAATATATTCCACTCCTTGTTCATTTAGTTATTTAGGTACTGTTCCATCGATCATTTGACGATTCTTTTATCGATACGATGTGGAGCGAGTCAATTCACAGGATGTCTATACATCATTAATGTTAATATTAATGAACACATTAATTTGTAGTCCTTCTCATGCACTCACGAATCAACAGCTTTTATAGAAAAATTCGTCCATGGAATAGAAGTTGTGTGTGAGAAACGATTTTAGGTTGCATTGAAAACATACTGTTATTCGGAAAACGAACAAAACGTTTTGGTCCTTCCTATTCAAATTCTTTCTGGCCCAGCCGCGTGGGATTAGCCAAGCGGCCAGGGGCGCTGCAGTCATGGACTGTGCCGTTGGTCCCGGCGGAGGTTCGAGTCCTCCCTCGAGCATAGGTGTGTGTCATTGTCCTTAAGATAATTTAGATTAAGTAATGTGTAAGCTTAGGGACTGATGACCGTAGCAGTTAAGTCCCATAAGATTTCACACATTTCTGGCCCACTGACAGTTTCAGTGATGGGCATAAAGGTCATTTTTTCCTCTAGCGTTGTAGACACGGATATCACTACTCTTCTCAACTTGTAATGGATTATTTACGACGACATTCATCAGTGAATGTATGTATTGTGATGGCGCAGTTAAAATTCCTGGCTCGTTGAAGACATACCTACTTAACGATCGCAGGTGATCACTGAACATCATTCTTACTGCTCGCTTTTGTGCTGTCAGTATTTTCTTTCTAAGATATGAGCTACCAGAGAAAATTATGATATTAGACTTAACAGTCAACATTTGTTAAATATCGCAGGAGACTGATCGTTTGTTCCCCACAGCAGCAATTATACGAAGAAAAAAATCAGCTGAGTTTAACTCTTGGGGTAGCTCAGTAATATGCTTTTCCAGTTCAAGTTTTCATCTTTATGTATAGTCTAAACACGAAGCAATCTAACCTGCTTATTGACTCTTGTTTTTTATCAATTGAGGCATTACTCTATTTGTTGCACGGATCTCAGTATGGTCTGTTTTCTAGAAATTTAGAGACAGCCCATTTTCAGAAAATCATTCAATAATTCTTTGGAAAAATTCAGGAAAGATATCTTCTGTTGCTTTCTCTCTAATGGGATCTATCTACTATAGTGTGCAAAAAGTATCAGTTTAACTTTTTGAATGTTAAGTGGAAGGTTATTCAGCTAGCTAATGAACAGGAGTGGACACAAAATTGAATCTTGTGGTATTTGCATTTGTGATTTCTCCCCAGTCAGTAAAATTTTCTCTGCTTCCAACATTGTTTGAATTTATCAGAATAACTTTTTGCAATCCTTTTGTTAAGCGCAAGTTAACACAGTTGTGTGTAAAGCCATCAACTTGATAAAAGGTAATAACATGCTCTACACAATCAAACGCCTAGGAAAGTTCACAAAAATATCAACGTGCTATATTTTATTGTTTAAGGCTAGTATTTGGTGAGTGAATGTGTAAATACCATTCTCAGACGAGCAACCTTTCTGAAATCCAAAATGTGATGTGCTAAGTAAAACGTTGCTACGAAATATCACATTACTGTTGAGTGCATTGCTTTTTTGACTATAATGGAATACAGTGTCAGTAAGGAAAAGAGAAAGTAATGGCTCTGAGCACTATGGGACTCAACATCTTAGGTCATAAGTCCCCTAGAACTTAGAACTACTTAAACCTAACTAACCTAAGGACAGCACACACACCCATGCCCGAGGCAGGATTCGAACCTGCGACCGTAGCAGTCCCGCGGTTCCGGACTGCAGCGCCAGAACCGCTAGACCACCGCGGCCGGCTGAGAAAGTAATTATTTCTTTCTTATCACCTTGCTTATTAAATGATTTAAACAATTGCATATTTTAATATATTGGGAAAATCACCTGTGCCAGTGATACTTCACACATAAATAACCGAGAACATTACTTATTTATTTAGTAAAAGTTTTCACAGTTCTGTTTGAATGCCCATGAACACCATTTGGTTTTTAGAATGCATTTAATTTAATTAATTTGAGTGAAGAATCTTTGCGGTATCTCTAGTTACGTAAATACTTGCGGAGTGACATTTTTAAGGTATTTTTCCTGATTTTCTACTGTACCATTCAATACTATTTTTGTTGCTGTTTTCAGAAAGTGACTGTTAAAAGTACTCAGAACTTTAGAACTATCGGCCACAACATTGTTCTTTAGTTTAACTGTTATGTATCTTGTACACTGTTAAATTGTTCTGTCTACTGTTTCCCAATATTCCATGTACTTGGTTTCAAAATTATTGTCTGTTTTACAGATTTTCTTTAGGATTTGCTATTTTTGTATATTTTGATTACCTTTCTTAGAACAGCACAGTATTTTTTGTAATACGCGAATAATGTCGGACTTACTCTGCCTTACACAAATTTCCCTTTTCCTGTCATATGAGATTTAAATCCCTTTAGTTATCTATAGCTTAAGTGACTTATTAATGTATGGCACTTCCTAGGTAACTTTTAGCAAAGCTACATTCACAGATTTACTATGGAGTGTACTGAACTTCACATTAATGTCTCTTTCTATACATGCGTCATCCCATACAACTTCTTTTGACATGCTCTTAAACCAACGAACTATCTTCTCACTAACAATGATTAGTGCTGTGTATGATTCTGCATTACAGCTGTAAATACATACATTATTTCCAGAATGAGATTTTCACCCTGCAGCGGAGTTTGCGCTGATATGAAACTTCCTGGCAGATTAAAACTGTGTGCCGGACCGAGACTCGAACTCGGGACGTTGCCTTTCGCGGGCAACTGCTCTACCAACTGAGCTACCCAAGCACTACTCACGCCCGCTCCCCACAGCTGTACGTCTGCCAGTATCTCGTCTCCTACCTTCCAAACGTCACAGAAGCTCTCCTGCGAAACTTGCAGAACTAGCACTCCTGAAAGAAAGGATATTGCGGAGACATAGCTTAGCCACAGCCTGGGGGATGTTTCCAGAATGGAAATCTGCCAGGAAGTTTTAATCAGCGCACACTCCGCTGCAGAGTTCAAATCTCATTCAGGAAACAACCCCCAGGCTGTGGCTAAGCCATGTCTCCGCAATATCCTTTCTTTCACGAGTGCTAGTTCTGCAAGGTTCGCAGGAGAGCTTCTGTAAAGTTTGAAAGGTAGGAGACGAGGTACTGGCAGAAGTAAAGCTGTGAGGACGTGGCGTGACTCGTGCTTGGGTAGCTCAGTTGGTCGCCGGCACGGTAACTCAGCGTGTTCGGTCAGATGGTTAGCTGCCCTCTGTAATAAAAAAACTGAGTTAATGGATCAACGACGAAATGAAACGGGTAATTTGCGACGTCCGCACTGAGCAGATGAAACGAACAAAAACGAACAAAATGAGATTAAAAAAAAAAAAAAAGTTGGTAGAGCACTTGCCCGCGAAAGGCAAAGGTACCGAGTTCGAGTCTCGGTCCGGCACACAGTTTTAATCTGCCAGGAAGTTTCACATACATTATTTATTTACATTAATTGAGCATCATGGTCCGATAGCCAAGTAGAAATTGACACACATCAATCCTGCTATCTTGCTGCACGAGAGTTGGAAAATTCACTATTGAAATCAGATTTGAAGCACGTTCTCACAGGAATACCGGAGGGGCCCATTGTTGTTCTCCTTGTATGTCGGTGATATCAAGTCGTTTCTCCTTTGTAGATATCATTTTTCTGACAACTATCTCCAGCTTTACCCAACTACCATATATAATGATACCAATAATGCCATCGTTTAGATTAATCATTATCTGTTTCGAGATATGGCGGAAGTGAAACGTAGAGCTTGAAGTAAATGCAGAAAGTTGCAAGTAGTTCCAGTATCCAATGACAAATTAGTTAGTTCTGAAATTCTCATGAAACTGTCTCTTGTTATTCCGGACAGCATTCCCATATCATATGAGGAAACTGTAAAGAACGAGCCAGTAATTTTTTTTTTATGAACGCCTCAGCTGGTCAGATAGCAGTGTCGCCACATGCAAGAAGACTTCGGCTTGCACGTATGTGACCCAAAAGTTTCGAACCGTATTTCCAGTGGATGTGAAACCTAAACTTATGCAATCACTCTGTGACTTTTAGACTGATGAGCCAAAACATTGAGACCATCAACTTAAAAGCGTCTTGGTCCACTTTTAGAACGCAGTTCAGCAGTGATTCTGTGTGCCAAGGATTCGACAAATTCTTAATAGGTTTTCAGAAGTTTTTTCGCACCGGATGCCTACGCACAGGCCACACACTTCCCGTAATTCACGGGTCGCTGTCTTTTGGGCTCGGAGCTGGCGTCCGAGAACGTCCCAGTTGGGTTTCATTAAGACATGACGTGAGTTCACTATCGTGCTCCACAAACCACTGCAGCATGAGTCTGGCCTTGTGACACCGACAGTTATCATGTTGGAAGGTGCCATCGCTGTTGAGGCAGACGTCAAGCGTAAGGGGTTAGAGTTGGTCCCTAATAATGTTCACGTAGTCCAAAGCTGTCACGGTAGTTTCGTTTGTTACCACGTGTCCAATGGAAGCCCAGGTGAATGCCCGCCATAGCATAAAACTGCTCCCAACTGGCTTGTGTCCGTGGTGCGCTCCATGTTTCGACCAGCCATTCGCCTGGGTGGGGGCGTATATGGACACAACCATTTCCACTGATCCGCGGTCCAATCTCGATGATACCGTGCCCACTGTAGTCATAAACGACGATGATGTTGGGTCAACAGGGGTCCTCTGCTGCAGAACAGCGTGTTCGACACTGTGTGCTGAACGTTTTCTCCAAAAAAGTTGTGCCTGCGCCAGCACTGTACGGACGTCGTACTTCCTGTCTCCTCCTCGTGGTTTCAGCACTCTTCAGCCACTTCCCGCAGATGCTCATGACAGCAGCGCTCCAACAGCCAACCAGCTTCAGTGGTTACGCGGCGCCCACTCTCAGGCATCGGGTCACAACAATCTGGCTTTTGACAAAGTCGCTCAAGTCGGCGTGTTTCCGCATTTGCGCCACTTATCGCCTCTAGAGTGATTCCCCATTCGTCTTTCCTACCGCGTCATGTGCCCTCAGCGCCTCCACACGGCATACAGCCTCGCGGTGGGCAGTGACCATAATGTTTTGGCTCATCTGTGCAACCCCGGATCTACTATGTTTCTGAACCGGGGAAAAAACTTGATAGCACAGCCCCCCACCCCCTCACACGTGAGCTTTTGAAACAAGACGTCAAAAATTAGAAAAAAGGAAACGATTTTTCACATATATGTTCACTGTAGTGCTCATCCTTCTGAATAGGTTGATACATAAAACATATATGTTCGAGGAAATGTAAGACATGTTATGTGCTCGTAAGTGTGCCAAAGTGAAGTGATACGCCTCTACACACAGCATTCTTCTATCGCACGTATGTAGTTCGATCCGTAGAATTCGAACGTGTATATTTTGTAATGGAAGCCATCGAACCTATATTACGGACAGTGGAAATTAAAATATCGTGTGATGCCTCTCCGGCTCCCAGTCGCCGCTTTAACATTCTACCCCAGTGGTTCGCAACAGGTGGTCCGCGGACCCCTGGGGCTCCGCGAGGTACGCCAGAGGGCTCCGCAAGATGCTATTAAAATAAAAAATATATTTCGTATGATAACAGATTTTTTGTTTTGGCCGCTTCCTGAATGAGCAGTTTTAAGCTCAATATTTTTTCAATAATGAATATGTCAATGCTCTATCTAAGTACCACAAATAGAAAACTTATAAAAAGACTCTTAATTTGGCTTTTTTAGGTACTTGATACTGTGATATGCCAAGGTACCAATCATGCTCGATGAGTGGGTCCTCGAGAAAATTTTGTTGGGAACCCCTGTTCTACCCCATTAAAGAAAACTCACAATTAATACTGGATTGGATTATTTGAAGGGCTTTTCTGATTATAATGCTTCTGAAATTCATGATCCAAACAAACAGAAAGGTACATCTCTAGCAAGAAGCCATATGCTTGAACATTTCTGGTATCTGAGCTGCAGATTTTTCAGCGCTCATTTCACTTTAGGACTCTGTATCTCAAAATGAACAGAAATGGACTTGTGCCACTATTGAAATAAGCCCTTAATTTGTCGCTGGGAGAATAAGAGCTCGTCAGAAAATTTGCACGCTTTATTGTCTATTAGCTAATAACTATCTGTTTTGCGTTACATAAAATTAAATATAGGAAACATAAAACGAGTAAACGCAAGAGACAAGCAACAGTACACATTTCTTCAATCATTAGGACCCAACATTTTTTCTCTCTAACCTTGTTACCCTCGTGCTTTCCTTTCTGCGAAAGAGTGTGTTACCTGATCGAAGTTCGTCAAACAGTTTGCAACATGGAAAATAAAAATGTCGTTGTGTAGTACTGAAGAAGCCGTTGATACGAACAGTACCCGAGAACGGTGTGGTTTCTCGGTTTGATTAGGTCTATTCTCTCACTGTCAGCTACATAAAACGAAATAGGCATTTCTAATATTGCAACAGTTCTAATACATGCCAAATAAGGGAGACTATTGTGGCACAAATGCTCATTTTTATCTACCTCAATTACATAAATGGCAAGACAGAATATAATTAACGAAGTACAAAAATCAGATGCCTATTACGCCTGCTACAAGCAAAAAGTTCTATGTTAGAAGGTAGTTTCACATTTCGTTCATATGCTCCAGTTTCTTAAGCATGAGATCGAAAAGTAATAGTAGTACAAAAATTTTATACGAATTTGGAATAGTCATATTCTTCCATATGTGTGATGTCCCCGTTTCTTCTCGTTCCTAGTTCTAACAAACAATCTCGTCATCACTAATTCTGTAACTATTCCTGCCACTGTAAAATATTATTTACCGATAACTTCAATAACCCTGCCAGAATCTCCTATTCATTTATTCGGCATTTATTATCCGGTTAGGCGTTATTACGTATTCGTACAACGCGTTTTCCTTGCTATTTCGAGGATATAACTTAAGCGAATGCTAACTGGGGACTTTTGTATAGTCTAGCGATCTGGCAAAACTTTTCTGTCAAAATTTTTTTTTCTTGGGTGCATGGAGAAGATAATATGTAAGTTTTCTTACCTTTTATTCCTGATAGTCGTCTATTTCCACTCTGGTAGTCTGAATCTATGGATTTCCTTTGTAAATATAACAACGCTGATTATTCGCACACCCAACCAACCACAACCACATAACCAGCGATTGGCATTCACCCGTTCGGGTTTATTCGGCTCAGCGCGTATAGCCCTGTCTCCTTTTGTCTGCAGGAAAGTTTTTTTATTTCTTGATGCGACGGCGATTCCACTAGCAAAGGTACCACGTAAGCTGTGCACGCATTAAAAAATCAACTTATGATTGGTTCAGAAATCAACTTAGAATGTGTTCAAGGATGTTCAAAAACCAACAGGGATCCGTTTCAACATCATATGAATAATCGATAGACTAACGTGCGTTGGAAGCTAGGAACTTTATGAAACAAGTTTTTTTCTTTTCTTTTTTTTTTCCCTCAAGAGTATGAATTTGGCACCTCCTGAAATTGCCGCCAGGGGCGGTCACCACGGTTTGTCCTCACCCCCCCCCCCCCCTCCCCACTAGCTGGATTTGTGTATATTCCACGTCGACACAAGTCTTATTACGTGTCATAATCAGCGTCAGCGTAGAAAGGCTTACGCTGCTGTAGGCCAGCAGTCCCTGTCACATAAAATGACTGGTGGTCACGGAGCGTGGGAAAGCAGCCGCTAGCAGGTATCGTTTCGTATTGGAGCGGACAGGGAACACGGATCCACACTGCGAGACGTGGCGGCAACGCATGACTTTAACTGTTCAAAAAAAAAATGGTTCAAATGGCTCTGAGCACTATGGGACTTAACATCTGTGGTCATCAGTCCCCTAGAACTTAGAACTACTTAAACCTAACTAACCTAAAGACATCACACACATCCATGCCCGAGGCAGGATTCGAACCTGCGACCGTAGCAGTCGCGCGGTTCCGGACTGAGAGCCTGAACCGCTAGACAACCGCGGCCGGCTTTAAACTGTTAAAATGTTTGCATACGACTCCACTGATACCGTTGACATTGTCCACACTGACAGCTTCTTAACCATGATTTCAACAACTCCAAAGTCAAGCTGATATTTTAATCATAATTTAATTAAGATTGTCCGACATTGGAAGATTAAGCCGACACATCAGAAACGCTTTCTGCGTAGGCACGCGCAAAACAACGATGATAGTTTACTAGGTAGTTTAGATTCAACTTTTAAGCGGCTCACACAGTCTTCAACTTGTGCTCAGCCTGAAAACATGTACTCACTGCAAGGAAATATTTTTATATTGTTTAAATTAAGGTTTTAGTCAGCCTCGAGAAACATTTAATAAACCGTCTCGGACTACTTGTGGGAGAGGTACCACCTATTCGCAGCGAACCGAATATGTTTTCGCGTAAAAGTGATTTGGTGTTTTAAAAGTGCCTCGGAAAACGTTTATTTGCGATTCGTGAGTGTGAGATATCGAACTGTCATTACATTAGTTGGAGATTATTCTATAAACTTGGAATGGTGTCCGACATGTGCTGACTAGAATCCGCGAATTTACATACGAATGTTAGCGTTAAGGCTCATTTATAGGGGCCATACTTTACGGCAATATTCGATCGCAGCAGTGTTGCCGACACATTGTTGCAGTAGACTGCAATATTGCCGCATGACTGGACAATATAGCTAATGTTGCAGGCAGTTGTCGACGTATTACCGAGGTGCTGGCTGTATTGTCTACCAGGGGTAGAGGATATTTCGTATTGCAGCGCAATATCTACCTCTGTCCCTATCTGTAAATTGTGCACTTCCGCCTTCAACTCTGTTCTATGCTTTTGTCACCGACAGCTCTGCAGTCACGTGGCTGAACGAAAACAATACCATTTCGCTTTTGTTTGACAGTTCGCCCACGCACGTATAGACACATTGCTTGTTGTATCTTGTTATGATGTTCCTGTGGACAGCAATGCAGATGTGGACAAATGAGGGACTAATGAATTTTATAAATGAGTCTCATATACAACTAAAGCCATGGAATGTCGAAACTAATGGGTACAAAGACGCAGTCTGAAAAAAGAGTCTTCAAATTGTTACCGATGAGGTCGAAATCACGTTTGATGAATCATACAAAAAATTCCGAAGTTTTCGTACCTATGCCAAATACGAAACAAAACACTTGCATGCCAAAAGTGGAAGACTAGATGGCTGTTTATCCACATGGCTTGCATTTGTTTTGTCTTGAATTTCATACAACCTCGAGACGTACATAAAGCACACCGTGGTAATGTTAACAGTGGTGTGTACTGGTAATGAAAATAAAAACTGTACTCTTGTTTCAAATCTACGCTAACGAAACCTCTCAGTACGTCTGCGAAAGCCCTGCATACTTCTTGTACCATAAGGCTTGTTGACGAATAGCGAACTTTAAAGAGGAATACTTCACTTCTTACAGGTACTGGTGATGGCCAGTCTGGTTTCAGCTGGTATATACTCTATCATATTTGTGTCTGTTTTAGCAATTCTCGGACCTTTCGCTGGGACGAGATTTTCGAAATCGTGTTTCGGTACTCTGGTAAAATACTGGAACAGATATGTATCCAGCATAGATGTGGCCGCAATTCGTGTGGCCGCTATGTTGTCGGACAACACTGTTTGGATATGTTGCCGACAATATGCAATTTTTATGGCCCTTGTAAACGTACTTTCAGACTGGCTCTAAAGACAGTTTTTTCCTTGACTTTTCTATTAAAGAACACGGTGAGTTCTAGGATTTCGTTACAGTACTGCTGAGATTTTACCACGTGCCACTCCATTATTTACAGTCGACTGTTTGCATCTGTGAAGACATGCATTTTGGCTTAAAAGAAGACCAATTGGAACATCGGGACAACTTTGCAAGACTCAGACACTACAACATGACATCTGTGATACGATCTATAGACGGCTAGACGTAACCACGAATACTTGTGTGCGTTACGTCTGAAATATCCGTTTATTTGAACATGTCAGTTATTCATACGTCCAGTTAGCCTGGTTCTGGTGAGACAAGTTTCGTGACTAGCAGACACTGTACTGCTTTGTCGGCTCCTCCCCGGTACCTCACATCGTGAGATCTGGTACCTGTCATCATAATCAAAACGCAACATCTGACGTATGTAGCATACTAGCTGTTCCCACGCAAAGCACCAAATCTCGTGTGTTGCTGCTGGAAGAAGCTAGCCTGCTCTCCGCTCACGACATGTGGATCATTGTTGGTGTTCTGCCACTATTATTGTTCATGTGCCCGTTTCCTTTCGTAGATATCTTTCTCTAAAATAAACTTTAAATATTTCTTTCGGCAAAGTTTTCTTTCCATCTGGTGGAAAACGAATTTTGTTTCCAGTTCCCCCTTGCAGGTCCTTTTATTTAGCAAGGCATACGTCAATCACTTATAAAGCCGGAGGTCGTTTAATTTTTCCCTTTATATTCGTCGAAACCGGTTCGCAGTAACAGCACTTTCTCTCTTTTCTCAGAAAAAATTTGCTCCGAACAATGTGTCCTCTGTACTGTCGTAGTGGAATAAATTCGCAGAATTACTTTTCGTCGTCTGCTTTCCTTATCTGCAGTTGCGGGCTTTCTCTGTAAACGTCCCCCGTGTTTCCTCGTTTCCTTCCGTGAATGCAGAGAAATTAATTACTGGAGTACCTGTAGATCTCGTTTAGACGCCCATTGAAATTCAGATTCGCACATTGGCATACGAAGAAGACGATAACATCACATATAAGAACAAATAATTTTGCGTTTGGGCAGGATCTGCATTAAACGAATAATTACTCTCCCTTTTTACCACACTCTTCTCACTGAAGTTACAGCTTCTCCAGAGTGTCTTTATTCGCGTTCTATCAAATAACTGGAAACAATGCTTTTTGCTGTCTGCACTTATAGAATCCCAGTTTTTTCAGAAAAATATTCACCAACTGAAAAAAAAAAGTTGCTGTGGTTTCAGTAGCTACTGAACTGCGCAGCATAGCTGTTATTGTTCAATAGTTTGTGATCTTAAACCATATGGAACTTGACGCTTTTATCGATTATGGACGTGGGACGTTGAGACTGCGATGAATAATTGTTTGCAGAAATAGTGGCAGTTCAGTTTTTGATATATCCAACTCCAAAACAAAGCTCTAGGGCCCGATGGAATCCCTGTCAGATTTTGTACTGAATTTGCAACTTACTTAACCTCTCTTATAACTAAAATCGTAGATTCCTCGAAAAATATCCGTGCCCAGTTCTTGGAAAAAGGTACAGGTCACACCCGCGTACAAGGGTAGCAGAAGTGATACACAAAACTACCGTCCTGTATCCTAGACATTGATTTGTTGTGGAATGATAGAAGATATTCTGAGCTCAAAGATAATGAGGTATCCTGAAGAGCATGATCTCCTCAGGGCCAACCAGCATGGATTTCGAAAGCCTAACTCGAACTTTTCTCAAATGACATACTGAAGGCGCTGGACGAATTCAGTCAGATAGATGCAGTTTTCCATGGTTTCCGAAAAGCATTTGACTCAATACCGTGTCTACGCTTACTGTCAAAAGTACGATCATGGGGTATCAAGTGAAATTAGTGACTGGATTGAGGACTTTTTGGTAGGGAGGATAGAGAATGTTATCTTGGATAGAGTCATCGTCAGATGTAGAGGTAACTTCAGGAGTGCCCCAGGGACTCTTGTTGTTAAAGGTGTTTATTAACGACCCTGCACACAAATTAATAGTAATCTGAAACTTTTGCAGATCATGCACTTATCAATAATAAAGTACTGTCGGCAAGAAACTGCTTACATATTCTATTAGATCTCAATAAAATTTCAAAGTGGTGCAAAGATAGGCAACTTGAGAAACCTTAAAGTTAAAGAGCTTGTTATTGATCATGCTTCGTTCTGATTTGATACACATCTGCCGTTTCATCCGAGGTCTTAGCGAAGAGTGAAATGTTTTTATGCGTACTTGCACCTTGGAAGTTGTGGCACATAAAGTATTATTTTCATATGACATGAAGATATACCTCCATGGCATGAAACCGGTTGTCATACAGTAAAAACAGAATAAACAACTGTAACGGATTTGAACTGTCACTCACTTTAATATAGACTGTTTTATCATCTCTGATTTTAAACTGTTTGATTGTCCTTCACATTATGTACTGGCAACTTGGTTTAAATGTTCAGAAATGTAAAACTGCGCACTTCAGAAAACGGAAAAAATTAGTATTCTGCGACTATAATATGAATGAGTCATTGTTGGTATCGACCAACCGATACAAATACCTGGGTAAACGTAGGGGTAACGTAGGCTCAGTGGTGGGTAAAGCAGGCGGTGGACTTCGGTTTATTGGGGAAGTACAATCAGGACGTTGCTTACAAGTCACTCGTGTAACCGGTTCTAGAATATTGCTCAAGTGTGTGGGACCCACACCAAATAGGACTAACAGGGGATATTGAAGGTATACAGGGAAGGGCAGCACGAGTGGTCCCAGGTTTGTTTGATCCGTGGGACAGTGTCACAGAGATACTGAAGGGACTGAACTGGGAGACTCTTGAAGACAGCTGTAGACTATCCTGAGAAAGTCTGTTAACAGAGCTTCAAGAACCGACTTTAACTGATGATTCTAGGAATATACTACAATGCACTACATGTCGCTAACAAAGGGATCGCGAGGATGAGATTACAATAATTACCCCGCCCACAGAGGCATCAGACAAACATCCCTCGAGTGCTCCATATGTGTACGGCACGGGAAGAAACCCTAATAACTGGTGCAATGGGAAGTACCCTCTGCCTTGCACCTCAGAGTGGTTTGCGGAGTATAGATGTATGTGTAGATATAGAACTGGATTGGGAACTGAAATCGCTTAAAATAAATGGGTAAATCGGTTGGGAAGTCGGGTGTCTAGGGTATGAAAAACCTTTCCTGCTCCTGGATCTGTGAGGATAGTAGCTTCAGTGACAGTGCAAATGGGCACGATTACAAAGTTCCAGGTGATTCATATTCAGTAGCAGTATTGCAATGATACGCCCATAAGCTACAACTCTCCTGTGTTCTGTCAAAACCGACTGTTAGAAAGAAACCAAAATACCAAGTAATTGTGTACTCAATTCTTGTTTGAAATTATATATGAGGAGTGGGAGAAACCGTCGAATGGATTAAATACTCTGAAATCGAAGTTTAAACAGACTGCAAGAAAGAAAAACAAATCGTAAATTTTCACAGTATAACAGTTTCTCTCTTGCTGTCAGTTTTAACAGAAGTCCTGTACATTGTAAGTTAAAGGTACTACCGCTATTTTTCCCGAGGGCATGCAGCTTTACTGAATGGTTAAATGATGATGGCGTCCTCTTGGGTAAAATGTTTCCGGAGGTGAAATAGTCCCCCATTCGGATCTCCGGGCGGGGACTACTCAGGAGGACGTCGTTATCAGGAGAAAGAAAACTGGCGTTCTACGGATCGGAGCGTGGAATGTCAGATCCCTTAATCGGGCAGGTAGGTTAGAAAATTTAAAAAGGGAAATGGATAGGTTAAAGTTAGATATAGAGGGAATTAGTGAATTTCGGTGGGAGGAGGAACAACACTTTTGGTCAGGCGAATACAGGGTTATAAATACAAAATCAAATAGGGGTAATGCAGGAGTCGGTTTAATAATGAATAAAAAAATAGGAGTGCGGGTAAGCTACTACAAACAGCATAGTGAACGCATTATTGTGGCCGAGATAGACACGAAGCCCACGCCTACCACAGTAGTACAAGTTTATATGCCAACTAGCTCTGCAGATGGCGAAGAAATTAAAGAAATGTATGACGAAATAAAAGAAATAATTCAGATAGTGAAGGGAGACGAAAATTTAATAGTCATGGGTGACTGGAATTCGGTAGAAGGGAAAAGGGAGAGAAGGAAACGTAGTAGGTGAATATGGATTGGGGCTAAGAAATGAAAGAGGAAGCCGCCTGATAGAATTTTGCACATAGCACAACTTAACCATAGCTAACACTTGATTCAAGAATCATAAAAGAAGCTTGTATACATGGAAGAAGCCTGGAGATAGTGGAAGGTTTTAGATATATTATATAATGGTAAGACAGAGATTTAGGAACCAGGTTTTAAATTGTAAGACATTTCCAGGGGCAGATGTGGACTCTGACCACAATCTATTGGTTATGAACTGTAGATTAAAACTGAAGAAACTGCAAAAAGGTGGGAATTTAAGGAAATGGGACCTGGATAAACTGAAAGAACCAAAGGTCGTACAGAGTTTCAGGGAGAGCATAAGGGAGCAATTGCCAGGAATAGGGGAAAGAAATACAGTAGAAGAAGAATGGGTAGCTCTGAGGGATGGAGTAGTGAAGGCAGCAGCGGATCAAGTAGGTAAAAAGACGAGGTCTAGTAGAAATCCTTGGGTAACAGAAGAAATATTGAATTTAATTGATGAAAGGAGAAAATATAAAAATGCAGTAAATGAAGCAGGCAAAAAGAAATACAACGTCTGAAAAATGAGATCGACAGGAAGCGCAAAATGGCTGAGCAGGGATGGATAGAGGACAAATGTAAGGATGTAGAGGTTTATCTCACTAGGGGTAAGATAGATACTGCTTACAGGAAAATTAAAGAGACCTTTGGAGAAAAGAGAACCACTTGTATGAATATCAGGAACTCAGATGGAAACGCAGTCCTAACCAAAGAAGGGAGAACAGATAGGTAGGAGTATATAGAGGGTCTATACAAGGGCGATGTACTTGAGGACGATGAAGATGAAATAGGAGATACGATACTGCGTGAAGAGTTTGACAGAGCACTGAAAGACCTGAGTCGAAACAAGGCCCCGGGAGTAGACAACATTCCATTAGAACCACTGATTGCCTTGGCAGAGCCAGTCCTGAAAAAACTCTACCATCTAGTGAGCAAGATGTGTGAGACAGGCGAAATACCCTCAGACTTCAAGAAGAATATAATAATTCCAATCCCAAAGAAAGCAGGTGCTGACAGATCAGAAAATTACCGAACAATCAGTTTAACAAGTCACGGATGCAAAATACTAACGCGAATTCTTTTCAGAGGAACGGAAAAACTGGTAGAAGCCGACCTCGGGGAAGACCAGTTTGGATTCCGTAGAAATGTTGGAACACGTGAGGCATTACTGACCCTACGACTTATCTTAGAAGCTAGATTAAGGAAAGGCAAACCTACGTTTCTAGCATTTGTAGACTTAGAGAAAGCTTTTGACAATGTTGACTGGAATACTCTCTTTCAAATTCTGAAGGTGGCAGGTGTAAAATACAGGGAGCGAAAGGCTATTTACAATTTGTACAGAAACCAGATGGCCGTTATAAGAGTCGAGGGACATAAAAGGGAAGTAGTGGTTGGGAAGGGAGTGAGACAGGGTTTTAGCCTCTTCCCGATGTTATTCAAACTGTATATTGAGCAAGCAGTAAAGGAAACAAACGAAAAATTCGGAGTAGGAATTAAAATCCATGGAGAATAAATAAAAACTTTGTGGTTCGCCGATGACATTGTAATTCTGTTAGAGACAGCGAATGACCTGGAAGAGCAGCTGAATGGAATGGACAGTGTCTTGAAAGGAGGATATAAGATGAACATCAACAAAAGCAAAACAAGGATAATGGAATGTAGTCGAATTAAGTCGGGTGATGCTGAGGGAATTAGATTAGGAAATGAGACACTTAAAGTAGTAAAGGAGTTTGGCTATTTGGGGAGCAAAGTAACTGATGATGGTCGAAGTTGGGAGGATATAAAATGTAGACTGGCAATGGCAAGGAAAGCGTTTCTGAAGAAGAGAAATTTGTTAACATCGAGTATAGATTTAAGTGTCAGGAAGTAGTTTCTGGAAGTATTTGTATGGAGTGTAGTCATGTATGGAAGGGAAACATGAACGATAAATAGTTTGGACAAGGAGAGAATAGAAGCTTACGAAATGAGGTGCTACAGAAGAATGCTGAAGATTAAATGGGTAGATCATATAACTAATGAGGAGGTATTGAATAGGATTGGGGAGAAGAGAAGTTTGTGGCACAACTTGACAAGAAGAAGGGATCGGTTGTTAGGACATGTTCTGAGGCATCAAGGGATCACCAATTTAGTATTCGAGGGCAGCGTGGAGCGTAAAAATCGTAGAGGGAGACCAAGATGTGAATACACTAAACAGATTCAGAAGGATGTAGGTTGCAGTAGGTACTGGGGGATGAAGAAGCTTGCACAGGATAGAGTAGCATGGTGAGCTGCATCAAACCAGTCTCAGGACTGAAGACCACAACAACAACAACCTCTATACACGGACAAAAAACTTGCGTTACAAACCCGTACAGGATGTTTTCTAACCTGAGCTTACCCATGGCTAAACTGCGTGTGCCAAGACAACGCCCCCCTGATGAAGGCCCTCCAGCGCCTGCAGAAGCTTTACTGGAGGGGTCAGATTCGGACGACGACTGACGATAGCCCCGCTACGGCTAGTATTGTCCCGTCTTATCTGAAACCTTGAACTGACGCCGTCAGAAGGTGGTACGGGAATTCAAGTCCCACCGCCACACCTCTCTGCTGATTCCTATCCAGTGTACGGTCAGGAAAATTGGAAATTTGGGGTAAGTTTCTCTGGGACCAAACTGCAGAGGTCATCGATCCCTAGGCTTACACACTACGTAACTTACGCTAAGCACAACACACACACCCATACCCGAGGGAGGACTCGAATCTCCGAGAGGGATAGCCGCGCGAACCATGGCAAGGCGCCCGAAACCATGCGGCTACCACGCGCAGCTGTATGGTCAGGCAACACATTTAGACACACATCTGATTTCGCATACAGCCAGGAGCCACAAGTGTTTAGTGGGTTGCCTGTCCTGTTGGCGGGTATTTCTCTCTCCCTCTCTCTCTCTCTCTCTCTTTTTCCGTGGCCAGCAAAGGTACTCAAGTCGCTCTGATGTTGATGCTCAATTGGAGGAGGTTCTTAGGAGGACGTTTTCCAATTTCATTCACATGCATGTGAATGTTATAACGCCACGAAAAGGAAGGGGTGAAAAAGGGTAAACACTTTTCCCCTTCTGACCACGACTAAATTTCCTCTAATGGTTTTGAACGGTCTAGCGGTTCCACCATGTACACCCGCCAAACTCCATATTATATTCTTAGTGATTGTCTGGTAGGGCCTCACGTTCTTCCACACAGGCTAAACGTACGAAGTTATCGTAATTTCATAGAGAATGTACTATCTGATCTGTTAGCAGATGTGCCTTTAGCTGTGCGACAAAGCATGTATTTCATGCACGATGGAGCACCTCCTCCTTTTACTGTTATTGTCTGTCGGCTTTCAACAAACAGATTCGGTGATAGGTTGACTGAGATGAACCAGTTGCCTGGCCTCCAGGCTCTCGGCACCTAAACCCACTGGACTTGTATTTGTGAGGGTATTTGAAAGCGCATTTGTGTGGAACCGCAGTACAAGATGTTCAGAGCCTCCTTGCCCGTATTATGGAAAGCTGCGAAACCATACGCAATACTCCAGGAATACGTCAGCGCATCCGAGGTTCACTACAACGGCGGTTTGATGCACGTATCAGTGCCGACGGAGGGCATGTTGAATACCTCCTGTGAGAAGGAGTTGCATTTGATATGCTGGTGCGTCCTGTTCGTGTGTTTCCCATGATTAATGAGTTGGAGTAAATGAGTTGTGACTTTGAAACAAAGCGCTTCCAGACCCAAGTCCATATAACGCAATTTCTTCGTCTACGTGTGAGGAATGTGTCCTGCAATTTGTGCCATACATTTTTGCTGCACCCTGTGTATCTTAACTTGGGTGCCACAATATTTAAAGCATTCTGAACATTTACGGTTTCGTTCTGTTTCGTTGCATATGTGTGACAATACTGGACAGTTATAGTAAACATGTCAACTACTTGCTGAGATAGGTGATTGATTGCTGTGTCAATCCCCAGCCCCTCCTAGAAGACCGCTAGCACTGTTGTGTACAGACCAGGAGTGTACAAATGTTTGAATACAAATTCCTGTTTGAGCCGAGGGACGTACTTCAAACCGTTTGCGGTGACGCTGATGGCCTGTATTCCTGGCTCGCCGACACCGATCATCTAGGCTGGAGCCTGGAGCCACCAGCGTTCAGGCGTGCAACAAATTCATCTGTCCCCAATACCAGGACTAGGTGAACGAATAACTGGCCCACACACTCGTAACGCGACGATACCAGTGACATGGGTCTCTAACTCAGCGAATTTCTTCTCTTCCCTTATAACATTACCGCCTTTAAATCAAAACGAAATCATTAACCATCACGCAAAATTATTTATTACATATGTGTCTTTGATGGTAACGTTATAAGAAAACTGGGGCAAAGAGATATCTTTGTTTCAATCTTAGCTGTTTTCGTAAAAGTTGAGGTTGATTAATAATGCTGTTAACTTTCATTTACTTTAAAACTGAAAATATAATGACAGCCAACAGTTAGCTTGGAATTAACTCATTTGGTATTTCGAATGACCGTGAAAGATGTATAATTTCCTTTCGCAAATATAGCACTGAGAAATATTATCGGACTTGGTGGAAATAAACAGCTGCAGGTCCTAATAGCTGTAAAACGCAAACAGTAATTGCGCGCTTAGAATTATTGTGAACCAAACGAAATCCTTCCGTATTTAAATACTACACACTAACTGCAAATGGTTAAATTTTATTCTGACTTGAAATGAAAATTTTTTTCTTTTTAAATGGCGGAATAGTATTGCAAGAAATGTTTTTATACTTTTCAATGTGTATCTGATCCACACAACAACAAAATTATACAGCTGTGCCACAATAGCCATAGATCAAGCGATACAAAGAAGTGAATATTTTTACGTTAACGTAAATGATCCTGAGCTAGTGATGAGCATCAAAACGTATACGGGGATTAGTGAACACAGGGTTGTGGTAGCGAGACTGAATATTGTATCTCCCAAATCCTTCAAAAATAAAATAAAAGTATACCTATTCGAAAAATCAGTTAAAATTTGCATGACGCCTTCCTGAGAGACAATCTCCACTCCTTCCGAATTAACAATGTAAATTTAGATCAGATGTGCCTTGAATTCAAAGCAATTAAGAGATATACACAAAATAAATTAACAAACGATGAAGCTGATACCCCTTGGTACATAAAACGGGTCAGAAAACTGTTGCAGAAACGACGGAAACAGCATGGCAAATTTAAACGAACGCAAAACCTCAGAGGTTGGCGGTCTTTTACAGAAGCTCGAAATTTAGCAAGGACTTGAATGTGATATCCTTATAATAGTTTGCACAACGAAACTTGGTCTCGAAACCTGGCAGAAAATCCAAAGAGATTCTAGTCGTATGGACAGTATGTTAGCGCCAAGACATAACCGATGCCTTCTCTGCGCGATAGCAATGGAAATACGATCGACGACATGCTACTAAGGCAGAATTACTGACCAGAGCCGTCCGAAATTCCTTCAACAAAGAAGATGAAGTAAATTTTCCAGAATTCGAAACAGTTGCCAACATAAGTAAGTTGGCAGTAGATATCCTCGGAATAGTGAAGCAGCTTAAATCATTTAATAAAAGAAAGTCTCCCGGTCCAGACTGTATACTAAATAAGCTCATTTCAGAGTATGCTGATGCAATAGCTTCATACTTAACAATCATATACGACCACTCGCACGACGAAAGATCCACGCCCAAAGACTGAAAAGTTGCACAGGTCACACCAATAGTCATGAAAGACAGGAGGTATAATCCACTAAATTACAGGCCCATATCATTAACGTCGATATGCAACAGGAGTTTGAAACATATATTGTGTTCAAACGTTATGAAATACCTCGAGGACAACGGTCCACTGACACACAGTCATCACAGATTCAGAAAACGTCGTTCTTGTGAAATACAACTAGATCTTTATTCCACGAAGTGTTTAGTGCTAGTGACAAGGTTTTTCAAATTAATTCCGTATTTCTAACTCTTCAGAACGCTTTTGACACTGTTAACATTTTTCCTTCCGTCAAAGTGATGTTCTCTGGATATGCGAGAAACCACTACAGAAAACGACGAAATTTTACAGAGAATGGGAATGATAGGGGACCACTGGCTATGCCGCAGAATATTTTTACCCCCAATAATTAAAAAAGGAAAACACTCCAGAATATGATGGTCTCTGAGATAGCGGCAAAGAAAAAAAATTAGGAAGAAGCGGGAATTATCTGAGTACTTACAACATATTTAACAACATTCGGCCAAATAATGTTGATTGCTCCATGCTGTATCATTGTTATCAAACACTGTTATGTATATTACAAGAAGAGTTCTTGTTCCTTTCGTCTGCTACTTGTTTCATTGTTTTTATTTCATAAGCTAAGACAGTGGCTCATTTTGCAGTTCTCTGCTAGGTGCCGCACTTCCGTCGTATCATTCGATTTCCCCAGCCCCTTAATCAAACGATTTCCGTATCACCACTGACGTTGTCACAGAAACATGGGCCATGCGCTCTAAGCGGCTTTGACCTTGATAATGTTCTATTCTGTGTGTGCTTGGCGGAGACTTCTAACCATAAAAGTTCCTGGCTTTAGTTCTGGATATAATGCACAGCCATATCATAAATCATAGACTTATGTTTTTGTCAGTTTTCTCAGTTCTGCTGTGGGTTTGTCTAGAAATTCACCAAATGCCAAATATCTTCCTCAAAAATTTATTTTGAAGACGTCAGCTCCACCCCTTTCGATAATTGTTTTAATATGCAAGAGATTAATGGGCAAGCCTATGTTGGCACTGTGTTGTATCTTTGAATTTCTTGAAATATGCTTATATTTGATTATATATCGCAAAGTATATGTCCATTTCGTTTTGTGCTCTAGTAGTAATATCGTCCACGATATTGACCTTTATAGGTAATGGCTCAAAGGTAACGGACAGGCACACTTTTTCGATTTTTGCAGTGTCAGTTTTTACCGTGCTGCGTTAATTTGTGGTGACACAATGCCAAGGTCAAAGGAGCCCCATAGTCACGGAAGGAGCATAAGTGAGCAGATGCAGGGATCCTGCATCGCCCTCCAAGACAAGACCCTAATGCAGGTGGTTTGCCGTTGTCTTCCTCCGGCCTGTTATCAAGAGTCAAGCGAGTATCGTGTGTGTGACTGTGATAAGTGCTTGTACATTCTAGTGTTGGGTTTGCTTGGTTATGATTGAAGTGAAAGGGAAAGGTGAAACCCGGTCCCGGCATATGGACTACTCCTCTGTAATGGCACTAAGAAGGTCGCCGAGCTTAACGGATAACACAATGAATTATTTGATTCTGTGATACAAATGACGAGTCCTTCTTCAACTACGTATCATTGTCATGTACACCATTATACAAGAAAAAATTAAAGTATGAGGCGGTAAACTAAAAATTTCAGCTTCAAGAAATATTCTTCCATTTGAGTTTCTCTGCACTTTACTTTTACTTCATTTTACTGTCACTCTCCTCTATCTTTCTTCTCCTCTTCCATTTCATCTAATCCATTTTGTAGCTATCTCATACCTCACCTCATGCAAGATATCATCGCATCCCATACAATATTTCATCTCACTTCTCCCTATCTTCTCTCAGTGTGTGCCGGACCGAGACTCGAACTCGGAACCTTTGCCTTTCGCGGGCAAGTGCTCTACCATCTGAGCTACCCAAGCACGACTCACGCCCCGTCCTCACAGATTTACTTCTGCCAGTACCTCGTCTCCTACCTTCGAATCTTTACGAACCTTACAGGACCAGCACTCCTGAAAGAAAGGATATTGCGGAGACATGGCTTGGTCACAGCCTGAGGGATGTTTCCATAATGAGATTTTCACTCTGCAGCCGAGTGTGTGCTGATATGAAACTAGAGCACTTGCCCGCGTAAGGCAAAGGCCCCTAGTTCGAGTGTCGGTCCGGCACACACTTTTAATCTGCCAGGACGTTTCAAGCAGCTACTCTGTTAATAGAGTATCTGCGTGTGCACATGGAAGACTTTTAGGCTATGTCGTATGCGGAGGTTCTGTGATGAACACTTGCCATAGAACGACTCGAAGGTAAGGAAATCGGACCGCATTTGGCGTAAACAGACTTCGTCTGTCGAAATTTTATGATTAAATTATCGAAGTATTGGCGAGAAATTACCCGAATTTACTACCCCTCATGAAGCTACTCGCACTCAAGTTATTCTCGGGACCGAGAGCTGGCTGAAACACAAAGTAGGAAGCTCTGAGATAGCGATTCGTGGAAAGTATATTGAAGGTCAGATTAGACGCCATAGAAGAATGTGTGTTCATTGCACTCGACAAAAATGTAGTCCCTACTCGGGTCGAATTTTTAGTGTGACCGTGAAATTATTTGGTCGCATGTAACAGATCTAGATCAAATCAGGTTAATTTTTCGATGTTTTTAGCGGTTATCTGACTCCGCTGTGACAGTTTTAGAGTCATTGAAATATAGTCTACGGTCAGTAGCGCGTAAGTACCCACATCATCAAAATATTAGCTGCAAGCGACTTTAACGTACCGTCTATAGATTGAGATGTCTATGAATTAATTGCAGGGGGTGGATACAGACAGACAACTTTGCGAAGTTCTTTTGAACCTCGTTTTACTTAATTTGTCTTGAGCAACTAGTTCGCAACTAGTTCGACAGCCCACATGCAGTGGAAATGTTTTAGACTTCGTAGCTACACTCAGGCCTGACCTAATGGATGACTTCAGTGTAGAGGCAAGGGTTAGTGAACATGCTGTCATCATAGGGACTTTGATTACATCTACATCTACATGGATACTTTGTAAATCACTTTCAAGTGCCTGGCATAGTTAATAAATCAATCAAGAATTCTACGAGAGTATTTCTGCTAGAAAGAGCAGAAAGACAATTGTTAGCATGCCACTTATGCAATGAATTGGCATTATTTAGTTGCAGTACGATGGACGTAGAGGAATTGTGGGCAAAGTTTAAACGGACTTTAAACCACACTCTGGAGCATTATGTGCCAAGTGGACGAAGGACGGAAAAGTCACTCCGTGCTTTAACAACGAAATTCTAAAAATACTGAGGAGCAAAGACTGTCGCACTTTCGGTTCAAAAGAGAACACTCAAATAACGACAAGCCACAGTTAATAGAAATCCGTGCGTCTGTAAAAATATGGCTGCGCGGAGCATCCAAGAATTACCACCGTGTGGGGCGGCAGGTGGAATTTAATCAATTTTATGTTGTTTATATAAATGTTTGGTTTGTAGAATGTAAAACCAGTTCCTATTATTTATGCTGTTGTTTGCCGTTCTCAACACTGGCTCTCTAACTACAATATTGGCAACCAGAAAGTGATTAGCAAAACGTGAAGCCTGTAATTAGAATTCCTAGTGCCCACTTCATCTGAGAAATACACTTATAGCTACAGCTTATAGCTCTGAGGAATTAGGAGATTGTCTGGGATTCATAATCAAAAACGATCGTGAAAAAAAGACACTTTCTCTATATTCTGAAAGTCACAGATGAAAAAAAAAAGAATCCATACAATCTAACTAACAGAGCAGTTCAGAGTCTAATGCGCTGATGCCACTATAACTGTCCAAATTAAATATTTAAATGAATGCTCGCCATAATTTGATGATAATGTTCATCAAACGCCACGCTAAATAATGGTAGAAAGTTTGTCCCGCGACGGCACGTGAAAATAAGACACACGCAAACTGAAGATAGATAATTAAAATCATCCCAGAATTAACACTTCACTCGAAAATGATTTCATGGTTACGCGTATCCCAATTAACTTAATACGGCATCCGAGGCTGTTTATAGCAATGATACCGACGCGACGCGACTGCCGACACAGATGGCGTGCTATTCAGCGTCTGGAGAGAACTAGGGCCTTGCTTCCTCACGCAGCGTTCATATATATAAAGCCGCGGTGCGGACGGCTAAGGGAACGCCTGATCAAATCGGCTCTCCCGACTAGCCGCTGGGCTAGTAATGCACCACTTTAAGTTATTGAATAAATCATCGCTTCCTCTGCTGATGGCCGATGAAGCTCTCAATTTAAATGTGTATTCAGCACACAGGTAAATAATCACAATAAAAGTTTGACGTGGCTAAGTTAAATATTTTGGGCGAGAGAATTAATTTAATTACACTGCACGCAGTAGACGAGCTCTGAACTTGCCTTTTGGAGATACGCTATCGCTATAGTTTTATAGTTATTCAAATGAAACTTCTCACATCTTTATGGTTATAGCGGATCTCCATTCTACTTAAATATAAACATCCTAGCCTTATTTATTATCCCACTTAATCTATCTTGCTTCCTTAATTTTTAAGACAAAAACCAGAAAATCATGAATTTCAACTAAAATCTTAATTTGTGAGATCCAGAAGACTGTTTCTATTAAATTATTATGGAAAAGGAATCTAAATATAAATTTTTAATTCTCTAGCTCTTTTCTGTTGCGCCAATGATTTTTACAGAAAAACGTCCAAATTTCGAAAATGGTTAAAGTTATCGAACTGATATTCAACACATATTAATTTAGTATTACTCCTGACATGCTAGAACCGTTTCAGGTTATTTGCTTGATTTTTAAAGTATTGCGCAACATTTATGACGTCAGAGCTAGTTACAGCGGACTGGCTGGCACACAATGGAAAGACTGATGTGAATTTACTATGGCGTGAGTAGGCTGCTTCCCTACATCACCCTCTACTTAAATTTTTTGTTTTTGAATGTTAATGAACGAAAAAAAAATTTAATTACAAAAAGGGAAGCAAGAGTACAGCTTAACTTCCTATGAAAATTAAAAGTGAAATGTAAACATGTAGAAATATTAAAAGAAAACTGATTACCTACTTTAATTATTTAAATTGCGGGCATGTTCACTGCCTCTTAAGCAACATTATCTTTCAAAATTCAAGCAAAATCAATGAAACACTTTGGCATACATATTGCCTTAGATAAACAAACACATAAAATATGTAAAATTATGAAAATATTGAATCCATTTTTACATACACAAATTCAAAGAATATAACAGTTATTCATGCTACATAAACAGATGATTATATCTTAGCAGTCTTTTCTAAACCTGAAAGAGAATTTTACAAATAATTTTCACACACGTTGTTGTAGCCGCTTTGGCTGGCGTTCTACACTTCCATTCACAAGGGTAGAGGAGGGGAAGTTGCTATGGTGTACGTCCTTCACGTTCAGTCTAAATTACATGGGGAAAGGGGAGGGGTCACTGTGAGTTGTGTCCAAGTCACTCCACGTTTTCACGCAGTTACCAGGCTGTCATTATCTGGTTTGTCCTGTAGAACAAACAAAAAGAGTGCCTCAGACTCTGTTCACTTAATATCTATGGGTGGGTCACAATGAAATGGGGATATATACATTTTATCCTTCAATATATTGCTGGAACAAAGTTAACAGAACTTTTTCAATATTACTCTCGTAATTACTTAATTGTCATAAAATCGGTAAACAAATGGCTTAAAACGCCGTTACTCACGTACTAGAGAAAATTTATGCTCAAGGCATACAATCATAAATCCTATTTAATCTGAATTTATTATTTCTGGGTCGGAACACTGAACCAATGCTCGGTACATTCCTGACACATTTGTATTTTATTCACTTAGCAGACTCATCTTTTATTACCTTATTCTTAGAGATAGTATGAGTATATTTGATTAGTGGTTGTTTTCTCAGCTTCTTTGTACATTTGAGTAACTTGTGGTAATAGTACAGTTCTGAGTGTACAAAGCACACTACGTTTAGTTGTCTACTAAATCCACTTATTGGTCCTCTGCTGTTGTGTCAGTTCCACATCTGCAGTTGTGTACTTACTTCATCGAAGTGTATTTATGCTGAGCTAAAAATAATGTTTCACGTCTGTCATTATGTTATTCAATTATGTTGCTAGTGTATGTACTTATTTAACACTCACTCTATTAACATTTAAAGCATAGGGTAGCACATTTATTTCATATCCGTAGTGTATTGCAGCTGATCAGTTTGCTCACGTGGCAGTCCATTTCCACTCGATCGGACGCTGAAACCACAGGTAGTCTCTCTCGACCTACCACTAAGGTGCATTAAGTAACTATGGACGAGCGTAATGCTAAATTCCTTAAACCTATAGGACACCATGAGCTGCTCTGTCTCATCTAACATAAGGGTACCTATGGTCGCATTCACGCCTTCAACTCATAACCTCAATACGTGTAGGTGTGTCCTGTCACACACTACACCAAAATAATGGCCAGCTCCAAACTTATAAATATTTCAAAGACGTGTCCCTCACGTCTCAACCACAAACACTACTCAATTCTATTACACTGCCATTCCTTGCTACACAAGGTGAGTTCATTCTTACAACTTATCTGCATAATTTTCCATAACACTAAGCAATCTCTTTTACTATTAATTAGTTAGCTCTACAGCATACAATAGGTTTCACTGCCACTTCAGATCCTGCTTGTACATGAATTTGTATATCTTTTTAAAATATTATTGTGGGACCATTTACAATTAAACAACAACTTTCTACTTATAATATTACCAGGGTTCTATACATAGTTGTTACTCAAATACATTGTATCTTAATTACATCTTACTTCTCTGTTGTTTATATCACTGTTAGGTTTGTCACATTAGGTATTTTTCTTCACTAATCGGTGGATAGAATGGTTACAGAACACATGGCTTAGTAGCCATGACGGAAAATTTTTTTTGTATTGCAAAGCAAGGAGTCGAAATTTTGGTAGATAGGAAAGATGAAGAAAGAGTAAGACCTGAAAAGGAAAGCAGATCTCACACAGCTGGGATTGCACAGCTGCCAAACTGTGTAGAGGTTACAGAACAACCTCCTCCCTACAGAATTCATTAGTTTATTATTGGATTGATAACCATAACAGGAAATTTTAATGTGTTGGAAGGAAGAGGTCGAAATTTTATGTGGATAGGAAAGATGAAGAATGAATGAGACCCGAAATGGAAAGAAGATCTCACACAGCTGGGACTGCACAGCCGCCACACTGTGTAGAGGTTACAGAACAACCTCTTCCCTACAGCATTCCTTGGTTTCAGAAAATTTTCATATTGGAGAGAAGGAGTCGAAATTTTTGTGGATAGGAAAGATGAAGAGTGAGTGAGACCTGAAAAGGAAAGAAGATCTCACACAGCTGGGACTGCACAGCTGCCACACTGTGTAGAGGTTACAGAACAACCTCCTCCCTACAGCATTCATTCATAACCTTTGACCACGCCAGGTCGATCTGAAAAGACCTTATGATGCCTTTTTAAAACCTGTCTCAGTTCTTCCTTCAGATTAGCTGAAATTTTATCGATTTCCTGCAATTTAGCTTCTATTTTGTCCAAAATAATTGCTTCTTCTTCTTCTGTGTTTAGCTTACTGTTACTAAGATTAACACTTTCGTCCCAATATCTCCTATTTTTCAGAACTCGTATAGGCAGCTCCCAAGTTTCATCATTAGTTACTACATGTTTATCAATAAAAGGTACCGTAATTACTCCGGTTATTGGCAAGACCATTTTTAACTTGCTTCTTTTAAAGTCAACAACACTCTGATATTTCGACAAGAAATCTATGCCAATTAAAACCTCAATACTGAGATTGTTTACAATTAAACATGGATGATCAATTAAATTGCCATTAATGTTAAAGGACAACAAAGCTTCTTGCTTTACCGTTTTTGACACCTTGCCAGTAGCACCAATTATTCTTAGTCCTGATACCCTCATTACTGTAAGCTTGTCTTTACCAGGTAATGCATCAAAGAAGGACTGAGATATCGCACTCACCCCACTTCCACTGTCTAAGAGACAACGTACATTGATTCCCAACATATTCACTATTATTATAGGGTAGCTTATTCTAGTTTGTACAGGTGGTTCCTCAAACTCATCCAATAGTTCCTTTTTGATTTGTCTCCAACTAAAGTGATCGACATCTGTCTTCATTACATTTAGGTCAAAGTGTGTAGGGGTTTCCTGAATTACATTTTCAGCTGCCTTTTCCAGTCGGTCTATTAATTTCAAATTGAAACACCGCACGACTTCATTACATTTAGTTTGCCGAACATGACCCAAATCACTGTAGTCTGAGCGATTCTGCGCCTCCAGACCGGGCATAACACTAGTTACAGCTAAACCACTTTCACCATTATCGTCGGGTTCCTTCTCAAGTGACAACTGGTCACAGCTACTGGGTCCATCGACCCCCAACAGGCAACCCTCTACATTCTCACTTACCTCCTGTCCTAAATCTATTAGTACATTATCAACATCCTGCGCAGGCAATTCAGTATTTTGTAGCTCCTCCCTATCGTTACACTGCTGCGGCTTCTCTTTCTGTTCCCACTTAGAAAGCGTCTCTAACACGGTATCTATCAAATACTGTGAGTGATCTAATATTTCTGCTGGATTCTTAGATGCTACCGACTCTTCATCCACATGATCAGTCTGAGTATTCTGATCTGTCTTACCAATTCCCGTAACTACTGGCTTAGGAAAAGTAACCGCCTGGTGAGCGCCAGTGTCCTCGTAGACTGGCACTAGTTTTCCTGCCTCGGGCTACTACTGCTTCCTTTATTTTCATTATAGTTAACTGGCACAGCATTGCTTTCCATACTGTTGTTTACATGCATAATTTTGTTTGGAACAAAATTATAATCACTTGGATGCCATTGTTGGTTCTGATAATTATTTCTCCAATTCCTACCTCTCTTAGGATGACGAACACCTACTGTTCTGATGTTTACATTGCCATTCTGCTCGTTCTTAAAATTACTACTAGTGTTATTAGCATTTCTGTTATTACGTGCTTGATCCTCATTGGCAGCAACACGTTCTACACGTTCCAAATATTCAATGAAACGATCCAGATTGTCTCTAGGGGCAGATATAATTCTTGTTTGCCAATACCATGGCAGTTTGGCTTCAAGACCTAGTATTATCATTTCAGGTTTTAGCTTTTCGGCCAAATGTGACAAACGTGAAATCCATGACCTAGAAAACTCTTTAATAGATTCCTTGCCTGCATTGAAGCGTTTTCCACTCCAAAATTCTCTCAATACTTCATTTTGCTTATTACTAGACCAATACTCATTAATGAAAGCTGTTTTAAATTCCGCTAATGTTTTACACTTCAACATAACATCAGCTGACCAACGCATGGCGTCACCTGCTAAATGTCTTCTAATAAATGAGATTTTCTCTCGTTCAGACCAAGCTGGTGGAATCACATCTTCAAAATCGTTCCAGAAATCTAGCGGGTGGATATTTTTATCTGGATCGAACCGCAAGAACTGCCGACACCCGATAAAAGCGGCGTTTGCAGCTACAATTTGTTGCGTACTACCATTACCAGAAGTTACTGAAGCTACTTTACTCTCAATGTTAGCAATGTTAGTACTAATATTTTCTACTTTCTTTTCAACATTATCTACTCTTTGCACAATATGAGTAGTATCAAATTTGATTGCATCTACTTCTGCCTGACATATGTCTACTTTCTATTAACATCTTTAAACCTATCTGAGCACAGTTCAGATTCCGCCTCGATCTTTTCTGTTAACTTGTGCTCCAGCTTCGCATCTTCCATTTGGAAGTCTTTGCGAACCTCAGCAACTTCGGATTTTACTGTTTTATACATTTCAGAAAATTGTTGAGCAACCTTTTTCTTAATATCCTCATGGTTGTAATCAATTTTATAATTCAAACTATCTAGATCCTCTTTCAACTTACTGCAGCCAGTCTTGAAGAAAGTTTCTAATTCAGCTTTATTGGATTCTAATTTATTGTCCATTACCTCAAACCGTTTATTAAAATTGGTCTGGCTGGCCACAATCCTGTTATTTACCTCAATTATATCCGATTTTAATTCAGCTGTCATTTTAGCATTACTGGCAGCTATTGCTTGTAATATAACATTTAAATCCATAGCCCCAGTATCTTTGGGTTGCTCACTAGCTGGCTTTTTATCACACTCAGGTGACGAAAAACTAGCTCCAACACCAGAATCATCAAAACTAAATGAAACTTCTGATTGATCAGTCATATCTAACTTCTCCTGTTTAAACTCTACCACCTCTGATGGCTGTCTCGTTTTTAACTCATCAGCCGGCCGCGGTGGTCTCGCGGTTCTAGGCGCGCAGTCCGGAACCGCGCGACTGCTACGGTCGCAGGTTCGAATCCTGCCTCGGGCATGGATGTGTGTGATGTCCTTAGGTTAGTTAGGTTTAAGTAGTTCTAAGTTCTAGGGGACTGATGACCACAGCTGTTAAGTCCCATAGTGCTCAGAGCCATTTGAACCATTTAACTCATCGGATAAACTATCATCCAATAAATCAACAATTTCTGATTTCTGCTTTACTACAGGGGTCTCTATTATTGAATCATTGCCCCTTCTCACACTACTGTCAGCAGACAATACTTCATATTTCACTTTAATATTACTATTTTCATGCATATTTACACTTGAACCGTTGTCTGGATTTACAGTTCCTTCAATAGACATAGGTTCTGATTTAAGTTTAACCTCAGTTTCTTTTGGCGGTTCCATCTCCGACAGTCTTTTAGCGCAGGTTAGTAAAATTTTTAACAGCTTTTCACTTAACTTAGTTCCTTCTGCACGACGTATGGCGTCGCCGGCGTGGCGTACCAGGGTTACTGATGCGACGCAGCTCGCTGAATTGCAGACGGCAGTCCGACGGCTGTTACGTGTTTGCGTGGCCCGCAACTGCAGGCGCGGCTCCGGCTGCTCCGGCGGATGACTGCGGTGCGGCGAAACTGGCTTCTCGCGATGCCGGCAGCGCCGCTAGACTCAGTGCCAGCTCCGTCAATCCAGATGCGTTGTTAATCCAATTGCGACGTCCACATGCACACGTAACACTTTCACTGTTCTATAACTCAGCTGTGTGTCGCATTTCACTCGCGAATCCGAATATTTA
Source organism: Schistocerca piceifrons (assembly GCF_021461385.2). NCBI lineage: Eukaryota > Metazoa > Arthropoda > Insecta > Orthoptera > Acrididae > Schistocerca > Schistocerca piceifrons. The sequence continues at coordinate 478,742,087 of NC_060145.1, read as the reverse complement.
AAAATCACTTTCACTTTACTCAGTTTCTTTCCACTTCCCGGCCGATGCACCATATGTGGGGCGGTGGGTAGAATTTAATCAATTTTATGTTGTTTATGTAAATGTATGGTTTGTAGAATGTAAAACCAGTTCCTATTATTTATGCTGTTGTTTGCCATTCTCAACACTGGCTCTCTAACTACAATATTGGCAACCAGAAAGTGATTAGCAAAACGTGAAGCCTGTAATTAGAATTCCTAGTGGCCACTTCATCTGAGAAATACACTTACAGCTACAGCTTATAGCTCTGAGGAATTAGGAGATTGTCTGGGATTTATAATAAAAACGATCGTGAAAAAAGAAAACTTTCTCTATATTCTGAAAGTCACAGATGAAAACAAAAGAATCCACACAATCTAACTAACAGAGCAGTTCAGAGTCTAATGCGCTGATGCCACTATAACTGTCCAAATTAAATATTTAAATGAATGCTCATCATAATTTGATGATAATGTCCATCAAACGCCACGCTAAATAATGGTAGAATGTCTGCCCCGCGACAGCACGTGAAAATACGACATATGCAAACTGAAGATAGATAATTAAAACCATCCCAGAATTAACACTTCACTCGAAAATGATTTCATGGTTACGCATATCCCGATTACCTTAATACGTCATCCGAGGCTGTTTATAGCAATGATACTGACGCGACGCGACTCCTGAGACAGATGGCGTGCTATTCAGCGTCTGAAGAGATCTGGGGCCTTGCTTCCTCGCTTTTTTTTAATTTTTTTATTTGTGCGTGGGCAAGAGTACTACCTCCGGAGGAGGTTGGTCCCTCAAGTGTGCGGGGTAGGTTTTCTTACTGGGGACACCATTTATTTGAGAAAAATGGGACACCTTGTATTCGTTGGAGAGCCTTTGGGCACAGTTTATTGGTCCTTGAGGCCCACAGTCTTGGTATTTTTATATATTTTATTGAAGCTTCGTTGTTCTGATGTGACCTTTTCTATTGATTTGCTTCTCTTAATTGTATTGTAGTATGGATAGCGGAACTCTTATTTTCTGCCAAGGGGCTGGTTCTACAGTTGCTAAATCTTGTAATTGCTGTCTGGTAGGTCTGAGCCCTTCTATTTTTTCGATGAGTCTTCTTGTAGAGGTGATGATTTGGTTGTCGACTGTCGGCACGTTTAGTTCTTCGTGTATGCGATTTGTACTCGTCCACCATGGTGCGTTAAGGATAAGCTTTAAGCATCTGTTTTGAAGTGTTTGGAGTGGTTTCCTATTGGTTCTACTGGTTATGCCCAACGACGAGCAGCCGTAGAGCATCATAGGTATGTCTATTGCTTTGTATATGTTTAATTTTCTTCTTTGAAACATTTCCTTGCTGGCCAGAAGAGGGTAGATTGCGTGAATAGTTCTTGATATGCGTTGTCGTTTTTGCTCTATGTGCTGCTTGAATAACATTTTATTGTCTATTGTTACGCCAAGGTATTTTACTGATGTTGTCCATGGTATTTGCGTTCCATTTAACTCAATGTGGTCGTGGATTTGTGGTCGATGGCGTGTAAATATTATGGCGACTGTCTTCTCCGGGTTTATTTTGATCTTATTTAGTTTGGCCCATTTTTCTGTGTGATCCACTTGTTGTTTATTTATTGTTGTTGATAGTCGTCGGTGCGTTTCTAGGAGTGCCATATCGTCTGCAAATTGCGCTATTGTCGAAGTTTCTGTTTTCGGGATGTCATTTACATATACGGTGAATAAGGTTGGCGAAAGTACCGAACCCTGCGGTATTCCTTCCTGTAATATTTTATGAGCTGATCGTTTGTTATCAATCTGTACAAAACATCTTCGGTCGTGTAAGAAACTGTCAATCATTTTGATGTAGCATTCAGGTATGTCGGCCTCGTCTTTTAATTTCGTAACTAGGTTGTCCTTCCATACTTTGTCGTATGCCTTTTCGACGTCTAGAAAAATTGCGGCTGTATATTTGGAGAGGTTCATGTTTTTGGTAATGTGTTCTGTAATACGGAAGATCTGGAGTTCTGCTGACGGTTTTTCTTGGAAAGCAAATTGTTCTTGTCGGATGATGTTGCCGTCCAGTAAAGGTTGTCGAATTCTTGGGAGCAGGATGCGTTCCAGGAGCTTTGACATCGTTGGGAGTAGGCTTATCGGTCTGCAATTTTGTGATTGCTTCAGGTCTTTTCCAGGTTTTGGGATAGGTACTATTTTGGAGATCTTTCATGTTTGTGGAAAATAGTGGTTGATTAGACAGGCGTTGATGATTCTGGTGAGAAGGACTAAAGGTTTTCTAGGCAGGTTCTGGAGATGAATGTTGGAGATAAGGTCCGGTCCAGGAGCGGAGTTTGTGCCGAGTCGGTTGATAATTGTTTCTATTTCAGCAGGAGTGGTTAATTCTTGTAGATCGCGAGGAGGTGTCTGACGTATATTCTGGGCTGTAGTTGTCACATGTTGTTGATATTGTAGTATGTCAGGTTGTTGGTTTCCTTGAGGTTCTATTGTATTTTGTTGTTCGTAGGTGGCTGCAAAAAGTTCTGCCTGGCTGAAGGCGTCGAAGATGAGATTGTTATTGTGTAGTAATGTCGGTTTGTGTGATTTCGTGCGTCGCAGGTTTTTGATTAGTTTCCAGTCGTCTTTATTTCGTAGTTGTAGGGTGCTCATACGGTCTTCCCAGACTTCGGCTCTCCATTCCTGTACACGGTGATGGATTTGCTTTTTGAGTCTGTTTAATTGTCTTCTATCTTCCGGATTTCGTGTGTGGAGCTATCGGCGTCTAGCTACGTTTTTAAGATATTTGAGATCTTGTATAAGTGGTGGTAGAGTGTGAACGTTTGATTCAGGAAATATTGTAGTTGTAGATGCTTTCTTATAGGCTGTTTTAATTTTGTCTGTTAACGAGCCGATAGCTTCTTCTATTTTTTGTGTAGAAGTTAGGTCCAGTGTGGGACGATTGTTATTATTTAGCCATCTCTGGAATTGGTCCCAATTTGTACTGGTTTTGTGTCGTGATTGAGGCGGTTCTATTGCGTTACCGATGTGTCTGATTACAGTTAGATGGTTGGAGGTAAGATCTTGAAAGGTTTGGAGATGTAAATCAGGATCGAGGTTCTTGGTTATGCAGATATCAAGGACGTTGGGTTGGTGGCGGTGATTGAATGGGATGTGGGCGATATCTTGAGGAGCGGAAATTACAGCGTTCAGTCTTCCTTGTAGGTTATATAGTGTGTTTCCGCGTGCATTGTTCCGTCGTGCATTCCAGGTGGTGTTTTTTGCATTTAAGTCGCCGGCCAGTAAGATTTTGTTGTTGTTGTCGAATATTTGAAGTAAGTCGTTTTCTTCGAATGTTGCTCTGGGGCTGAGGTATGCAGCCACCAGGGTTATTTTTCCTTGTGCTGTTTCTATTTTAACTATTTATCGTGGCTCTACCCTCCATTCGATCCCTGCGAAACCCTACATTTCATCAGGATATTGCACGACCGCATGTTGCAGCTCCTGTACGGGCCTTTCTGGATACAGAAAATATTCGACTGCTGCCCTGGCCAGCACATTCTCCAGGTCTCTCACCAATTGAAAACGTCTGGTCAATGGTGGTCGAGCAACTGACTCGTCACAATACGCCAGTCACTACTCTTGATGAACTGTGGTATCGTGTTGAAGCCGCATGGGCAGCTGTACCTATACACGCCATCCAAGCTCTGTTTGACACAATGCCCCAGCCTATCAAGGCCGTTATTACGGCCAGAGGTGGTTGTTCTGGGTACTGATTTCTCAGGATCTATGCATCCAAATTCCGTGAAAATGTAATCACATGTCAGTTGTAGTATAATATATTTGTCCAATGAATATCCGTTTATCATCTGTATTTCTTCTTGTTGTAGCAATTTTAAAGGCCAAGAGTGTATTATGCATAGTCGGTAAACGAGTATTGCGAAAATGGCGAAGCTGGTGGAATGTTCATGTGCTACTGTCGTAACCATCTACGGAAAGAGGTAGAAGGACCTGGAACAACCACTAGGAGCTAACTGGTTGGACGCCCACGACGCTTCACAGAATATGGGCTTCGGAGGCTTGACTGTCCTCTAAAGTAAGATAGATGGTGATTTCTGGCGTCTCTGTCGAAATAGCATAATGCTGATGTACGTACATGTGCTTCGGAGCACACGATTCATCATATATTGTTGAACATTGAGCTTTACTGCTACATGTTCACATGTTGACCCAACATTATCGTCAACTACGATTGTGGCAGGCACGGAACCATTGGTATTCGACCGTCGACCTATGGAAACGTGTCGGCTCTTCGGGTGAACCACATTTTTGCTGCACTAGGTCGGTGGTCATTTCCACAAACGCCCTCATCGAGGTGAACGGTTCCTCGAAACGTGCAGCACGGCACGGGTGCAGGCTGGTGGGAGCAGCATTATGCTATGGGAGATATTCTACTGCGTATACGTGGGACCTGTGGCAGTAATCGAAGACAGTTTGGCAGCTGCAAACCACCTGCATGCCTTCACGCTTGATGTCTTTCCAGACAGCGATATCATCTTTCAGCAGTACAACTGTCGTGTCTCGGAGCCATAACCGTGCTACAGTGGTTTGAGCAGCGTTGAAGTGAACTCACGTTTATGTCTCGGCGACCAAATTCGCCTGATGTAAGTCCAGTGGGATCCATCTGGGTCGCAGTCGGGCGTCATCACCGCGTACGCAAATGAGCGGCCCGTGATTTACGCGAATTACAAACCTACCAACAAACTGTCACTCCGATACGCACAACCAGTGATGTATTTCCTCCCAAACACGGACAGACAGGCTATCATAATATGTTTGGTTCATCAGTGTAAAACATACGAAATCGTGTTTGGAGAAACATTCATACTTATTACATCAACAAGAAGACCAAAAATGACATTCTTGAAGAGCCAGTAGTGGATATTACTGCTCTGATTTACAAAGAAGTATCTCTTCCAGCAGTTTAAAAATGCAGCCAATGGCCGTTGCATCGAATATTAGTTTTGTAAAGGGTGGGGAGGGGGGGGGGTGGATCTCATTGCTAATAGTTTGGGGAGACACGAGCAGGAATTCTTTGATTAGAAAATAAGTACTTTTCTAGTGCTGTCTGCAGATGTTTGGCAAGGATGGCACTGCACTACGAGAGAGCACAAGAAAGTCCTCGTTTCCCGAACCAGAAGGTTTGAATACACACATGCATATATTCATTCTTGCAAAGATTGTTCTTGGATATGGAGTGGACGAGAAGGGTATGTTAGTGATTATACAAAACAAATGTTGACATACCGCCCCTATTGTCTTTTCAACAGGCCATAACACGCAGAAAAACATATCTACAGCGTATAAACAGGTTTACACGACAACATTATGCAAGAAAAATGGAAGTGGGTTTAGACAGCCTTTTTTCATCACGCCACTCCATATCAAAGTGAAATTTCTTTTCCCTGTGATGTACTGTAGTATTTGGGTGAAGTGGTGTCTGAGCTTGGGGACCGTATAGCCGTGAGGACAGATTTACAAGTAATTTATTGAACATGAAATATTCTTCTTGACAACAGACAAATGGAAACAAAATAGAACTTAATTTACAGCCCAACACAGTTCTTGAAGGCAGGACTCGACAAGAGCATAACAACCTATGCTAAGAGTACGACTGTAAAACCGTCGTGTCTCTCAGTTCGTCTGTTGGAAAAAGCTAATCTCCAGAATTACTAAACGAATTTTGATGGTGGTTTCATAACTCGAGCGTAGCTTGGGCACCGTATAGGCTTTATTTCATCAAAACTGGATCATGGGAAAACAGATACTGTGTTTTAAAATTTTAAGAGTCTGCTCAGCTTAGTAGTTAAGATGTTTACCTTAGTGACGGCACCAAAGAAACAATAGACGGCGCTGTTAGGTGCGTAGCATACCAACGTTAGTTTTTTCTCCGCCAGTGACAGAATTATGTGCTGCAATCTTATCTTTAGAAACACAAATTAACATGGAAGTTACTTGGCTAGGAATTTACTGATTTCGATTTTTTTATCAAAAACTTAAAGATTTTTATTGTTTCTTTCTACAGATTTCGTTTATATTCGACTTCTTGGATAGGGAAAACGGATTTATTGACAAAGTGTTCCTATAAGGGCTCCGTTTTTCCTATCGAGGCGCGTACTCGTAAAAAGCGATGGTATGCGAAGCCTATATTTAACTTACATTAAGAAAAGAAGGTGTACAGCCAGTGTAAAATGCCTTTAAGACAATAAAAACAAAAATCAAATAGACTTCGCAGTAGCAGACAGAACCGGGCCAGTAACAGCTTGCCGCGCGGAGTGGCCGTGCGGTTTGAGGAACCAAGTGACGGATTGCGCGGCCCCTCCCGCCGAAGGTTCGCGTCCTCCCTCGGGCATCGGTGTCCGTATTTTTCTTAGCATAAGTTTACTTTAAGTAGTGTGTAAGTCTAGCGACCGATGACCTCAGCAGTTTGGTCCCTTAGGAATTCACACACACTTGAGTAACAGCTTACAATTTATGACCCCTGGCCACAGGCACAAAATTAATAATAAACGCAGGACAACAAACATCTTTCTGATTTCATTAAGGCTATTTACATTAGCACTCGTCTAAATATAGTCAATGTCCACTCCCTGTTAATGCTGCTCTTGTAATCTGGAAGCCCCAGTTTGCGTCTACTCATGAATTGCCGCCTTCTGGGCCGGAAAAAGACACCAACCGCCCCACTGGGTTGTTTGCGTTCATGTAGCGGCCGTGCCACACTCTGATCGTTAGTGAGGTCCCATAAATAACTCGACGGCTCAGGAAAGGTTTCCTGTTCTTGGCTGTCCACCATCTGGCTGCATTCAAACTGCTCCGCGGGCAAACACCAGACTGCACGTTCGGCCCACTTGCGTCATTCCCGGCACCTGGAACAGCCCCTGCTGCCTGCAGGATAACTCGGGCGGCCGTCGCTTGTCACTGCTGCTCCCGCGGCCGCTCCCCTCCCAGGCTCCGCTGCTCTGTCCAGCTCTCCCGCTGCTCGATCCACGACCACCCCCACCAATGCTCTGGTCTGGCGCTGCCCCAGCCAAAACTCCGACCTCTGCCGGATGGCCACGAACGCTGCCGGCCGCACGCGCTACCGAGAAAGCAGCGCTGACGCAGCTCGTTGAGTGGGTCGGAAACGGCACGTGACACGTGTTACGAATTCACGGCACAGTGAAGCAGGCCGAGTTCTCCGGGAACTGACCTTGCACAAGCCTTACTGTAGCTCCACTTGTTTTGAGCGGTGGAGTGGATTGCGGCAGCAATTTCTCGACTTTGTCAGTAATTTGTTCAACCGTAACCCGTCGTCGTTCTTCGATAAGTGGATCAATACGGGTTTCCAACGCCGAAATCACTACAGCTAATGAACACATAGAACGATACTCAACTGTTACACTTCTACGACCACTTTTGAACTATTCCACCCACTTGCAGCAACTACGAGGGCGAGTCAAATGAAAACCTTAAATATCTTTTTTAATATTATTTATTGTGCAGAAGTGGTACAAAAGTATATCACTTTTCAACATAATCTCCCCCATGCTCAATGCAAGTCCTCCAGCGCTTACAAAGTGTATAAATTCCTTTAGAAAAAAATTCTTTTGGTAGTCCACGCAACCGCTCATGCACCGCGTGGCGTACCTCTTCATCAGAATGCAACTTCTTTCCTCCCATTGCGTCTTTGAGTGGTCCAAACATATGGAATCACTTGGGGCAAGGTCTGGCGAGTATGGTGGATGAGGAAGACACTCAAAATGCAAGTCTGTGATTGTTGCAACTGTTGTACGGGCAGTGTGGGGCCTTGCATTGTCCTGTTGCAAAAGGACACCTGCTGACACCAATCCACGTCGCTTGATTTGATTACAAGCCGCAGATGATTTTTTAGGAGATCTTTGTATGATGCAATGGTGAAAGTGGTCCCTCTAGGCATGTAATACTCCAAAATGACGCCTTTTTCGTCCCAAAAGAGAGTCACCATAGCCTTCCCTGCTTCCCTGGCTGCATTCGTAGGCTTGCTGCTGTGACAAACATGCATCACCGAACTGAACCTTCATTCGTCGATGTATTTCAGTATGTTTCACACCTTCACTACGCAAAAACCTAATAACACAACGCAGTTCTTCCCTGGTGCAAGTCGCCATCTTTATACTGATACTGGACGGTATCTGTGCATCTACACTATGCTGCCACCTACAGGCCATTCTGCACGCTGTTTGTAGCACGCTTACCAACTTACAGGATAACGGCGCAAAATTTCGATTTGTTACTACAAATTTAAGGTTTCCATTTGACTCACCCTCGTAGTAGGGTTCATGCAGCTGTCGCCGTATTGTTTGTTCATCCGAGAGAACATTCTCGATTGTTGTACATTTTTCAAAGGTAAAAATCGGATCGCAGGACAGTGTTCTTTGAAAGTACTTTCTTCGAGTGGACTCGCGACCTGACACCGTAGAGTTTATGTGTACATAAGAAGAAATAGAACAAAATTAACAAGCTCCGCAAGGTTGCCAATTCGCACAGTAGTTCCAGTTCCCTGTATCGATGATTGCCGTCGCTATATACACCGATGAACCAAAACATTATGACCACCTGTTTAATATCGTGTTGTTCCACTTTTCAATCACAGTACGACAAAGATTCTGCTTGCCATGGATTCTAAATGTTATTGACAGGACTCCAGAAGTATGTGGCAACAGATGTCTACGGACAAGTCAAGCAATTCCCGCAAATTGCGGGATGGTTGTTTACAGGCACGCAGCTGGCACCCTATGTGTGTTACTGTGGGTGCAGATCAGACACTTTGCTGATTACAGAGTGCGTTCCATAAGTAATATGACCAATTGTTTTCTGAGGCGACGATACGCCCAGCGTGTTGTAAGTGGAGGGGGTGTTAGCTTCAAAGCGCTCTTTGTCTAATTCGGCTGCGAGCTGCCGGAGAGTCTGGACGTGCGTTTCCGTCAACCTTGTTTTGAGTTTATGTAACACGGCACAATGGATCATTCTGTAGAGCAACGGTACGCTATCAAATTTTGCGTTAAACTTGGGAAGTCCGCCACCAAAACGTTTCCATGCCACTGGGACTGATTGCTTGTCCAAATCGCAAGTTTTACGATGGCACAAGTCGTTCATGAAGGGCCCAGAGGAGATCACCGTCGAACCTCACAGTGGACGGCCATCGACCGCACAAGTCGACAAAAATGTGACGAGTGTGCGCGACTGTTTGAACTCTGACAGACAGCTGAGCCTTCAATTGATAGCACAAACTCTAAAAATGTCAAAAACAACCGTTTTCCACATTGTGACCGAAGATTTGAACATGAGAAAAGTGTGTGCCAAACTCGTCCCAGAAGTGTTGACCAACGAACACAAGCACATGCGACTGCTTCGGTGCCGAGAAATGTTGGAGATGTGTGAAAATGATCCTCATTGTTTAAACTCAATTATCACTGGTGATGAGTCGTGGCTTTTTTAGTACGACCCTGAGACAAAAAGGCAGAGTTCAGAGTGGCACACCCCATCGTCGCCCCGTCCCAAGAAGGCACACATGAGCAAGTCCAGAATCAGAACCATGCTCATTGTCTTCTTTGACGTCAGAGGCATTGTCCGCCACGAATTCGTACCTACTGGGAATACAGTGAACTCACTTTTCTACTTGGAAGTGCTCAAAATACTGAAAAGGATAGTCTCACGCTGCCAAAGTGACATCAAGGCCACGTGGAAAGTTCACCATGACAAAGCGATGAGTCACAGCGCCTTCATTGTCAGTGACTTCCTAGCCAGGACCAAGACCCCATTGGTTCCCCAGCCTCCCTACAGTCCTGACCTGGTTCCCACTGACTTTTATTTGATTCCTCAGTTAAAAGGAGTCATGAAAGGAAAACATTGGGACACGATTGAAAGCATCCAGGCGCTTTTTACATTAACTCTAAACTTTCCGGATAAAGAATACCATGATGCCTCCCAGGCACGGAAACACCGCCTCCAGAAGAGGGTGCTATTCTGAAAATTTTTGATTATTTGTACGAATATATTCAATAAATGATTTTTTTATGAATTTGGTCGCATTACTTATGGAACGCACCTTGTAAGACATCAATGTGAGTTCATTATAATGCCCCTCATACCACAGTAGGACGATTCTCATCTTGCAACACGGGCAGTTATCCTGCTGGAAGTTGTCATCGCTGTAGTGGGAGACTTCGAGCATGAAGCGACTCAGGTGGTTCGCAAAAACGTTCACCTACTTAACTGCTGTCAAGATGCTTTCCATTACCACCACAGATCCTATGGAAGCCCAACTCATTGTACCCCGTTGCACAGTTCTACCCTCACTGGCCCACATCTGTGGCACGTTCATGTTTCGTGCAGCCATTCGCCTTGATGACGGCATGGAAGGATCCAGCCAGTGATCTGTTGTAATCCATCCGACAGGCGACACGTTTCTATTGATCCACGGGCAAAACTCAGTGCTGCTGAGCCCACTGCAGTCATAACACGACGTCATTAGCTCAACACAGGAACACGTAGGGGTCTTGTGATGTAGAATTCCCTGTTCAACAATGGCCTCTGGACGGTGTGCTCCGAAACACTTGTGCGTGCTCCAGCACTGTACTCTGTCGTCAATCTTCCACAGATCGCTGCCTGACCTGGATTACGGAGTGGGGGATTCTCCGACCTCTACGTTTTGTGACGAGACGCGGTCGTCCAGTACCATACGGCCAACTCGTTATTTCACCAACTTTCAACCACTTTCCAACAGGCGACCAGCGTCGCCGTTTCAGAGATTCTCGTTTCCAGCCGTAGTGCCACAGCAATTTGCCCTTTGTCGAGACCGCTTATACCAGTGGATTTCCACATTTGCGTCCCATATCTTCGCTATAATGACTGCTCATTCGTCTCTCTTCCACTTACGTTCTTTCCTTATTGCTTCAACTGCCTGCAACATCACTAGGAGGCATTAAATCCGGCGGTGAGCAGTGGTCGTAATGTTTTGGCTCGACAGTTTACGTTAGTCTGTGTCATTACTGAATGGCTTCTGCAATACGCTTAACTCATGAGGTGTGGTCTCTCAGATCACGCGAAAATTTTCGAATTTGCAATCCAAGGTCAGTTCTGGCGGAATGCTTCTATACCCCCACAACCTGCTTACAGTGCCAACCCTACACTGTTTTGCCAGCCGCGGTGGCCGTGCGGTTCTAGGTGCTGAAGTCCAGAACCGCGGGACTGCTACGGTAGCAGGTTCGAATCCTGCCTCAGGCATGGATGTGTGTGATGTCCTTAGGTTAGTTAGATTTAAGCAGTTCTACGTTCTAGGGGACTGATAACCTAAGATGTTAAGTCCCATAGTGCTCAGAGCCATGAATGTGTTCACGGGAAGGGTTCTGAAGATCCTATTTTTCATGAATTTGTTAGTTGTGGATGCAGGAAGATGATGTGGTATAAGCAAGAAACAGTCGAAAAAGACGACGATTTTACAATTTTATGATTTTACTGGAGGGTCACACAGAGGAAGAACTTCTGGACAATTGCCATGAGGACATTTCTGCTTGTCAAATAAAATACTTAGACTGTTAGTCAAAATCAAACGTTTTCCTAGTCGTGATAAAGGAAAATTTAGACCTCAGCACTAAATGTTAATTTTGCAGACTTTCTTTTGGTAAAGTGATATTTTTATATGCATTACAATTACTGGAATTTAAATTTATGTGAAGCTTAACTAGCTACAGAGATACTATGATTTTTCAGATTGTGAAATTCGATTCCCTAACAGTGTGTTTATGTGTACTACCTACACAAATGCACGATAGTATGTCATTTGATGTGATAAAGAGAGAAACCGTGTAGGTTTTATTCAGTGCTGTAAATTCAACAGAGAGTATTTGAACAACTCTTAGAGAAATGTAAAAATAATTATTATGTAACTTAAATAAAAAATTTGAATGATTTACCCTCTACATATCGCTTAAACATATGAGTCCCAGAGACCCCATATCATAGTATAAATTGCAGAAAAGTCACCTATTGAGTCAAGTGTAAAATTTGTTTATGTGCCGGCATGAGCTGTCGCCAGCACACTAGTCGCCAAAGATGTAGTGTGAAGATCGATAGTAGGTGTTGGATCAACCACGCCTATCACGAGAGAGGCCAGAGAGAGTCTCGCAAGCAACAGGCCGCCAACACCCTCTCGACAGCGTGTGTTTAGATCGCCGTCGCTAACCGGAGGGACTCACTGACTCACACTCCAGTTTTGCGTCTGTGAGTGTGTTGCAGTGCGGGCTCTGTCCACGTCTCAGGTTACACCAGTATGTAGTAAATAAATGTCGTGTGGCTAGGGCCTCCCATCGGGTAGACCGTTCACCGGGTGCAAGTCTTTCGATTTGACGGCACTTCAGCGACTTGCACCTCGATGGGGATGAAATGATGATGATTAGGACAACACAACACGCAGTCCCTGAGCCGAGAAAATCTCCGACCCAGCTGGGAATCTAACCCAGGCCCTTAGGAGTGACATTCTGTCGCGCTGACCACTAAGCGACCGGGGACGGACACCAGTATATACTGAGGCCAGATTAGTGACTCGAGTTTGTAATAGCAGGATTACCGATATTGCCTGCAAGAGGACTATTACTGATGGTCTTGGACCACAGCACATGGACTCTATTCAACATAAGTAAATACTTCCATTTCATTAAATAAAGAACCGTATCAATCCACATGTGTGTTTGTGTTGTAGAAAGAGTATACCAGCCACCAATATCAACATCCACTGCCTTCTTTCCCTGTGGTACAAGACTACAGTTTATGTGGGTGATGGGTAATGAAGTCGTTAAGTGTTATACATATATCTGTTTAAGACAAATCAGTAACCTTCCCTACCAGCAATCCCTTAAAAAATATAATTCCCATGTATTAAACAACTTCAAAAGTCTGATCGGTTTACGAATGAACTAATGGACTAAGCATGTAAAATCTGTATGATTGTCGGTTCCGTTAGTTTAAGATGATTCACCCGTAGACTAACGTAAAGTTCAAAATCAAAACTGGTAAACGAAAAAATTAATAATCCATTCAAACGTTCATGTAAAACCTTTTTAGCAAATAATGCATAGTGTATAACTATTTCTTTAGTGTTTGATAGCATCAAAAATAAGTTATAAAACCAACGTTACTTGGAAAGCGCTGGGTGCTCCCATGTTCATGTACTGCGCTGCGAAAAGGGAACAGTGCAGGAGGTGGAGTCGGTGATACACAAATCGGAAAATAACCGTGCACCTAGTCAAGAAGAGGTAGTGTCACAACTTAAAAAATCTGGCGGTCAGCGTCTAATACGTGAGATATGTGCACTAAGCAATAACATAGCATGAAAATGAAAGCATTCCCGAAGACTGGAAAACTGCAGTAATAAGCCCAATGTACAGCGTGTAACGAGTATGAGTGTAGATATTATTATTGGTGCCTGAGGACAGCGTACTGAGCAGCATCATAGTAGTATTTACATCATATCCAGACTAACAATTATATATGTTAGGAGTAGTATGTTTTAATTTGGTTAGTACCTCCAAGTACATTTGACAAGAGCAAGCCGTTAATGCTTGTTTTCCCCCGAGCAGGAGGTCAGGTGTTGGAAGTGTGGACACTTGGACACAATGCCGTTAGTCTATGATGCAGGTCTTTTCCACTAATTATAAGTTAGATTAATAGGGGAATTGGGAAGGCCCAATGAAGAGCGGCACACTCGCAGTGTTACAGAGATGTTCGACAAATTCCGCTGGCAGACACCACCACGGGCGTGTTACGCTTCGTGGCGAAATTTACTGCTGAAATTTGAAGAAAGTACACTCCGGGAAGGTTCGGGTAAGACAGTACTCCCTCCGCTCCGACATACGCCTATCGAAATGACTGAGGAGGCAGAATTAGAGTATTACATGTATGGAGTTCGGCCGACACTCACTTTTCCCACGCGCCATTCCTGAATGGAGAGGGAGAAGATGGAACAGATGGTGGTGCCAGAAATACCCTCCACCACCCACCGTTAGATGGCCTACGGGGTGTATGTATAAAAGCGTGGCGTGATCTGCGACGTTCTGAGTGTGTACTGACTTCCCAGAAACAGTACCTTTGTGTCAGATGAACTTTATTTCTATGGAACTACATAACCTTATTGCACAACCACATATTTCCGTTTAAGTGCCACTTTAAGGAGGACTTTTACTTTGCCGTGACGTCGTTCCGAGACGATCATTCTCTCTTTCGCTGACCTACATGTATAGGACATGTTATCTTTTAGGCGCCATTTTACATGGACTTTAACATGTCCATAAATGTTCCAAGGTTTTGACTCTCACTTTCGCTGTCCTGACTTTATTGCCCATCTTGGCTTGTAACTACCAGGTTAACAAGTGCTTCTAAACCTCCGCTTCTCGCTTTCCCTGACGTTTTATATGTGTGTGTACAGGGTGATTATTAATGTTAAACTTTCAAACCGCTGTTGAAATAACACCACTGGTCAGAATGACGTCAAATAGCAACGGAATACTATCGGAGAAGGGGAAAAACGTATGGCAGAAGAAAAAAATAGGGTGAAAATTGATCAATAGATGGAGCTGTATGTGTCAAAATATGTAAATGAGAACACCTGTCATGCGCACGACCCACTGAAGTTGGTATAAACAGGCCGGGTACACGGCTTTTCCTCCTTTCGCGTCCGCAACGTTCGCCATGACTGTCTCAATGCAGGATCGCGCTCTCCTTGTAAGGCTGTATTACAAGAATGACGACTGTGCACACGTCGCTCTGCAGAGGTACAGGACACTGAAGGGTTTGAAAAAAAAAAGGCGTTGGTCCGATGACCGCCGTGCGTCTGGAGAAAATGATTTGGAAATTCGAAAAGACGCGTTCTTTTAGTGTGCAACGTGGTAGAGGGAGGAGAGTTGCTTCCTGTTGACCTGCCAGCAAGAGAGACTTGTGCATTAGAATTTCTTGGCCACGTAGAAGTGGACAATAATCGGCCGTGGGAGATTTTGTGGACAGGCGAAGCCCACTTCCATCTGACAGAATTGTCCAATATGGGCAACGGAAAATCCACACGCAAATCAACCAGTATCACTTGATCCTGAAAAGGTTACTGTGTGGTGCGGGTTTACGGCATCGTTTATCATAGGGCCATATTTTTTTGAAGAGACAGATGCCTCCGGTCCTGTTGCCTGTACCGACACTTGTAAACGCTATGAGTGTCTTCTGCTCAAATTTGTCAATCCAGCTCTCCAACAGCGTGGATGTGTGGGATGGGATCATTTTTATGCAAGATGGTGCACCTCCACACTTTGCAAATCCAGTTAAGGAGCTGCTGAAGCGCCATTTCGATATGTGCCTTCTGACTGTGGGGCTTTCTGAAAGATGTTGTGTTCAGTGTTCGGACCGCAAACTAAGCTGCACTGAAGTCATGCATTACACAACACATTCTGAACCTGAACTCGGAAACACTTAGATCAGTTGTGGAACATGCTGTTTCTCAATATCAACGAGTTGCAGAAAGCGGACAGCATATTGAAGATGCTTTGCGCCAGTCACACGGAAATTAATAGTCCGATTTGATTTTGATTGATGCTTTATATGCGGTTTTTGGCCTCAGGACAATTAAAAACCGATGTGATTGACGCTTTTTATGCGGCTTTTATCCTCAGGTCACTTTAAAACCATATTTCCCATCTGATGTGATTTGACTTGCCGTGGTGGGCGGGCTTACCGAACTAACAGTATTACACTCGTACGGCTATGCACATTGAGCAGTACAGTTCATTTAACGGCAGACGTACACATTAAGCATTGGTGTATGATTCATTTGTCATTTGTAGTCCACCACTATTAAATCATGATGCTTACAGCGCCATCTATTGGTACATTTTGCAACTATTTATTTTTCTTCTGCCATACGTTTTCCCCCTTATTCGATAGTATTTCATTGCAATTAGACGTCTTTCTGAGAGGTGATGTTATTTCCAGAGCGAAAGATTAACTTTGATTGTAATATACAGGGTGGTCTATTGATAGTGACCGTGCCAAATATCACGAAATAAGCATGAAACGAAAAAAGTACAAAGAACGAAACTCGTCTAGCTTGAAGGGGGAAACCAGATGGCGCTATGGTTGGCCCCGCTTTTTCCTCTCTTCATGTAAAATTCGGTCTCAGATTGAACTTATTTTTGTGTTATTTCAGTTTTACATAAGGAATATATATGTGATGTCACCACCAGACACCACACTTGCTAGGTGGTAGCCTTTAAATCGGCCGCGGTCCGTTAGTATACGTCGGACCCGCGTGTCGCCACTATCAGTGATTGCAGAACGAGCGCCGCCACACGGCAGGTCTAGAAAGTTTTCCTAGCACTCGCCCCAGTTGTACAGCCGACTTTGCTAGCGATGGTTCACTGACAAATTACGCTCTCATTTTCCGAGACGATAGTTAGCATAGCCTTCAGCTACGTCATTTGCTACGACCTAGCAAGGCGCCATTATCATTTGCTATTTATCTTGTGATGCATGTACCGTCATACCGATGTTTACCAGTTATGGATTAAAGTTAAGTATTCCAGAAGCTACGTATTTTTTTTACTAGACTCAACTCCTTTAACTGTTCCAGACCTCACGCCAGCCTGCGTGAGCTTAAACGCGTGCCTTTCGGCTACCTCATAATGGCTTGGCTGTCTTGCCAAGTCACAACAATATATATATAAGGCGCGCATATATATGGCGCGCAAGTTTGCAAACTTGGCGGACAACGTACGGTAAGTTCTCAACTTTTTAAACCCAGAGAATAACACGCGACGCGTCGTGGGAGGTGTTGTTGAGGCAATCTGACAGGAGCGGAAAAGTGCGGGCAGGACTGGTTGGCGACCGATGCTGCCTATATGAAGGCCACGCCACAGCTGTTAACGACGATACTAAAGGCGACAACGGCTGTTTCAAGAACTCTGACCGCTGTGCTTATCTGACGACTGTGGCCAACTCTGATCACAGATTGCCCAAGGTCTAATAGAACTTTATAGGATTTTCACCTACTTACACACTTACATAGCATTTGTTTTCATTGGGGATCAGCTCTGAATATCTGCTAAAGCACTATCCACGTGCATATCGCTATGCATGTGACAGAATGCGCTACCTAATATGTTCTAAAACGCCATCCATAAAAGCGGGATAGATCCGATGTTCATACCTCGGGTTCTGTTGGTGACAGAAAGGTAGGGTCAGGCGTTGTGGTTAGCCCTTGGGCTATGGACCATTTGTATGGCCAGCAGAATCATCTCCTTACTGTCACAGTACAGCCTCAGAGTGTGGATATTGCACTCTTCCTCCTGCCTAGGCAAACGGAGCAAATTAGTTGATTCTCTTTGCATTTTATGTGGTCTACGATGGGCTTTATGGGAAATGTGGGCGAACTGTTCTAGGGCTATTCCTCGGAAAACCCCAGAACAGGTTCTTTAGTATATTTTCATCGTCACCAGCGGATCTAAACACAGCCGAGGATTCCGAGACGGCTATGCACATCAACTGGTTGTAATTTTACAATATATTTCTCATATCCCGATTTCGAGCAGCCTTGAAAATTTTCTTTGTTTCTTCATGCGCTTCCAAGATATAGAAGTTCAACGTTACCCTACTTCTACACGTAAAAGGCAGTGTGAGACGAAAATGTAGTTTAAAAGCAACGCAGAAGTGACGTAGCACGGAGAAGTAAGCTGTAAAGTGACTCCGTTATGATCTGAGATCTCTTGTTCTAGCACTGAAGCACATGCAGTCTCTTTTTTTTCCTCTCTTCATGTAAAATTCGGTCTCAGATTAAACTTACTTTTGTGTTATTTCAGTTTCACATAAGGAAACTACCTAAATTCTACTGACCAATACATTTCTTTTCATATGGGTTACATGTCGTGCTGCAGCAGGGAAAAGAATGGAACCAGCGGCATAATACACCTATATCTTAGCATAAAAGATGAGAATATGTTCCCATTTATTTATAAGAGTAACAGGAAATTGGAGTACTAGGTCCCTGAGTCTACCTTCCTCAGCACCTTTAAAACTTTCCCTAACAATTTTGGCACGTGAAGATGCTGAGAGAGGAGAAGACAATGGCAACGAGAAAGAGACAGGAAAGTATTAAATATTGTGGTTGTAGCGTAGATAGAGTGAAGGAGACAATGGTAGTGTTAGAGGAAGAGAGGAACACAGTGTGGCAGCTGAACATAGTTGGTAGTGACAGACCAGTGCTAGGAAAAGAGTGAAGGAGACTTGACGAGGGGGCGGGGGGAGGGGGAGGGAGGGGAGAAATAAAGAGAAAGAAAATCTACATCTACATCTACATATATACTCCGCTAGCCACCAAGCGGTGTGTGGCGGAGTTCACTATTCCTGCCAAAGTCATATGTCCCCCTTTCTGTTCCACTCGCGGATCGCGCGAGGGAAAAACGACTGTCTGAACGAATCAGTACAAGCTCTTATTTCCCTTACCTTTGAATGGTGGTCATTGAGGATCTGTAAGTTGGTGATAATAATATATGCTCTACATCCTCGGTGAAGATCGGATTTCGGAACTTAGTGAGCAGCCCCTTCTGTTTAGCGCGCCGTCTATCTGCAAGTGTGTCCTACTTCAAACTTTCTACGAGATTTGTAACGCTCTCGCGATGGCTAAATGTACCACTCACGAATCTTTCCGCTCTTCTTTGGACCTTCTCAATCTCTTGAATCAGACCCAACTGGCAAGGGTCCCATACAGACGAACAATACTCCAAGACTGGACGAAATAACGTAATAACGTGCTGTAAGCTATTTCCTTTGTTGAACGACTGCATCGCTTCAGGATTCTACCAATAAACCTCAGTCTAGAGTTCGCCTTACACGTTACTTGTGTAATCTGATCATTCCATTTGAGATCATTTCGAATAGTCACACCCCGATACTTGACGGACGTTACCGCTTCCAAAGACTGGGAATTTATTTTGTACTCGTACATTAATGGGTATTTTTGCCTTGTTATACGCAGTAGGTTACACGTACTAATATTGAGTCATAACTGCCAGTCATTACACCACGCATTTATTTTCTGCAAATCCTCACTGATTTGTTCACAACTTTAGCGTGATACTACTTTCCCGTGGACTACAGCATCATCGACAAACAGTCTAAGGTCGCTGTCAATACCATCAACCAGTACGTTTATGTAAATCGTAAAACGCAGAGGATCTGTAAGGCTGCCCTGGGGCACACCTTAAGTTACGCTTGTTTCTGTTGAAGTCACCCCGTTCAGGACGACATACTGCTCCCTGTCTGTTAGAAAACTTTCTATCCAACCGCATATGTCATCGGATAGACCGTAAGCACGCACTTTTTGGAGCAAGCGACAGTGTGGAACTGAGTCGAACGCCTTTCGAAAGTCGGGAAATATGGCATCAACCTGGGAGCCGGTATCTAGAGCCTGTTGTATATCATGCACAAAGAGGGCCAGCTGTGTCTCGCATGACCGCTGTTTCCTAAAACCGTGCTGGTTTCTGCAGATGAGCTTCTCAGAGTCTAGAAAGAACATTACGTCTGAACACAAAATATATTCCATGATTCTACAAGAAATTGATGTCAGTTAAATTGGCACCGATTTTCTACCCTTTTTATACATTGCTATGACCTGGGCCTTCTTCCAATCCCGTGGAACTTTCCGCTGTTCCAGTGATCTCAGATAGATAATGGAAAATAATGGTGCTATATTTGTAGCATAGTCAACATAAAATCTTGCGGGGATACCGTCTGGGCCAGATATCGTCCTGGCGTCTAAGGATCTTAACTGTATCGATCTCAACTGCGTTTAAACAGCTTCAATGACAGAGACACAAGGAGATACAATGAGAATGAGTTGGGCTGAAAGAGTGAGTGAGAATGGGCAAATGGGAGTGGACGGATATAAGTGAGTTACAGCGATGGACCAGTGGCTGTGAGTGAGTTACAGTTAGGGGAGTTTGTAGGAGTTTGATATGAGTTGCACGTTCAGGCTTTATCCCGCCTTGAGTGGTTCACAACCCCACAACAGGCCACAGCAGTCCACCCATTACACCGCCGCCCCACACCGAAATCGGGGTTATTGTACGGTTCGGTCACCAGTGGACCCCGGCACCCGGGAACGTTTCATACCAGACAAGTTTAACCCCAAATGTTTGCGTGGTAGAGTAAATATGGTGTACGCATACGTGGAGACAGTGTTTGTGCAGCAATCGCCGACATAGCGTAACTGAGGCGGAATAAGGGGAACCAGCCCGCATTCGCCGAGGAAGACGGAAAACCGCCTTAAAAGCCATTCCACAGGCTGGGCCGGCACACCGGACCTCGACAGTAGCCAGCCGGGCGGGTTCGTGCAGGGGACACGCCGGCCAGCACTTCCCACCGTAGTACCAAGTGTTACGGTTTGTTCTAGTCCTGTTTGCGAACCGATCGCGGGAACAAGGCCTGCCGAAATGCCGATGTGAGCGCTGCAACTAGACTGTCCTCGTCATCGCAATCTCTATGGGGGGGGGGGGGGGGGGGCAATATACAGGGCGGTCCATTGATAGTGACCGGGCGGAATATCTCACGAAATAGGCATCAAACGAAAAAACTACAACGAACGAAACTCATCTAGCTTGAAGGGGCAAACCAGATAGCGCTATGGTTGGCCCACTAGATGGCGCTGCCATACTTCAGACAGATATCAACTGCGTTTTTAAAAATAGGAACCCCCATTTTATTACATATTCTTGTAGTACGTAAAGAAATATGGATGTTTTAGCTGGACCACATTTTTCGCTTTATGACAGATGGCGCTGTAATAGTCACAAACGTATAACTACGTGATATCACGCAACATTCCGCCAGTGCGGACGGTATTTGCTTCGCGATACATTACCCGTGTTAAAATGGACCGTTTAGCAATTCCGATAAAGGTCGATATCGTGTTGATGTATGGCTATTGTGATCAAAATGCCCAATGGGCGTGTGCTATGTATGCTGCTCGGTATCCTGGACGACATCATCCAAGTGTCCGGACCGTTCGCCGGATAGTTACGTTATTTAAGGAAACAGGAAGTGTTCATCCATACGTGGGACGTCAACCACGACCTGCAACAAATGATGATGCCCAAGTAGGTGTTTTAGCTACTGTCGCGGCTAATCCGCACATCAGAAGCAGAAAAATTGCTAGAGAATCGGGAATCTCAAAAACGTCGGTGTTGACAATGCTACATCAACATCGATTGCAGACGTACCATATTTCCATGCACCAGGAATTGCATGGCGGCGACTTTGAACGTCGTGTACAGTTCTGCCACTGGACACAAAAGAAATTACGAGACGATGACAGATTTTTTGCACGCGTTCTATTTAACAACGAAGCGTCATTCACCAATAGCGGTTACGTAAACCGACATAAAATGCACTATTGGGCAACAGAAAATCCACGATAGCTGCGACAAGCGGAACATCAGCGACCTTGGTGGGTTAATGCATGGTGCGGTATTATGGGAGGAAGGATAATTGGCTACCATTTTATTAAATTCAAATGGCTCTGAGCACTATGTGACTTAACTTCGGAGGTCATCATTCCCCTAGAACTTAGAACTACTTAAACCTAACTAACATAAGGACATCACTCACATCCATGCCCGAGGCAGGATTCGAACCTGCGACCGTAGCGGTCGCGCGGTTCCAGACTGTAGCGCCTAGAACCGCTCGGCCACCCCGGCCGGCCCCCATTTTATCGATGGCAATTTAAATGGTGCAGTGTATGCTGGTTTGCTACGTTATGTTCTACCGGTGTTACTACAAGATGTTCACTGCATGACAGAATGGCGATGTACTTCCAACATGATAAATGTCCGGCACATAGCTCTCGTGCGATTGAAGCGGTATTACCACTATACTGAGATACGTGTCAGGCTTTCCAGAACGCCCGAAACAGTGTGACTAGCGCAACCGAAGTACGTCGCCTCCCTGGCGCGCCAAAGCGACACAAAGGTGTCCGAAGCACTTCGGTTGCAATATCGTTACTCTTATGTTTGTCAAAACTAGTGAAATTTAATAAACAAATGGTATAGACTCGTATGGTAACCATGAGGAATTGTCGTACAAAAAACTGGGTTAAATACAATGAGAAGTGTATGAATAGTTAGTAAGAGATGTTAGGCATTTTGGCACCTAGCATCCGAACGTGCCGACCAATCAGAAGCAATGTCAGTACAACAAGACCGGTACATACTTTACTATCTGTAGCTCTTGTACCTCACTCCACATTTGTACCATATGCCACTTCACGTGTATCAAGCAGCATCAAGGCGAGCTTCTACCAAAATAAAATACCGGCGGCCACAGTCAGGAATATCACACCTTACCAGCGGAAGGACCTGAATGGTGAGACATCTATCACAGCGCCCTGAAATTATTTATTCGATGCTCAGTAGGGACAGACAAAGGTTAAAGTATTCTAAAAACTCTGTTGAAGGTACTGTGTATAAGTCTACCACGTCTTAGAGTGTATACAGAGATTAAGAGATTAGTGGAAGCCACGCGTGATGGAGGACGGCTTCAAACCAGTTTCAGGACTGGAGTTCTCAGAAACAAAAGCTTGTCCGACTAGTTAAATGTGAGAAAATATTAGTATTCAGTACAGCAAAACAATCTGCAACTGACGTAATTTGCGGCTGTATTTTTCTGGTCATACTCCCTCACTTGTTCTCACTATAAAAATGCATTGATTTGTAATGTAAAATATCCTGTTTCTTGGAGGTAATCACATTAATTACTTGTGAAGCTGGTCGCTTTATAGTGCTGAGTTGTGAGCAACCTTCGAGTACGCAACGCGAAATTTCCCGGACTCTAAAGTCATTCTGACGACGTGTGTCATAGCAGTGTTTCCAGGATGTGAGATGCTCCCAGACGAGAGGGACTGCTGTCTGACAGCAGGTGGTAGTAACATTCAGTGCAGTTCTATCAAAATGGTGTTCTGTGAGCGTGGAAGTCCGCGTTAGGATAATAGTAAACACATGTTTCAAATTTCGTTCGACTCTGTGTAATATACTGGCTCTTAGCCGTAGATAATTTTCCAAAAGAAAAAATTTTTCTGTTCCCACCCTGTAATCGTCTTGCAATAAGAAAAACAGACTGTGCTTACATTTTGCTTAATCGAACAAGTGCTGGGCAATCCCCAGACTCCTCCATGTTGGAAGGAAGTATATGCAACAGTTAACTCTGGAAAATGATGTACTCCTTCCCATCTCCAACCTCTTCTTTGGATTCTAAGAGAAATTTGTAGGTATTCATCCAGGCCACACCAGCGGTTGTTTACAAGTATTCTGAAGAAACTTTAAATTTTGAAAAACGTCACAAATATATATTTTTCTTACTGGTGCAGACAGCTTCTATAAGAGGAAAATGTTTTTATTTACAGCTTCCGTAGAATCAAAACATGATATGAGCAAACAGAAATGAAAGATTAATTTTGTCCAGGGAGGGGATGTATGAAATGGACGTTCCTTACGTTCTTCAGCAACTAACTCTAAACAAACAGTATCTCAACTTCAACTTCGGTTTTGAGTGAGTTCGGCACCTCTTTCTGTAGCATCCTTCTCGGTACCTCTTCCTGCTACTTCGTGCATCTTGTAAGGGGTCCGTAGGCCCTTACTATTAATTTGCACTCGGCACAGGTCGATAGGGCGAACAATCGATTGTGTCGTGCTGCGAGAGCGAGTGTGGAGTTGAGGGTGTGCCATGTTGCGGGTAGAGGTGTGTGGAGGTCTTTGTTGAAATACAAGGCTTTAACGGAGAAGGGACACGCCATCGCCGTGGTTAGACCCCTTTGTACTAGAATAATACCGGGAAAGTGAAGAAGTATTATAACGAAAGTGATCAGTGACATTTCTAGGGCCGATATTTGGTTTCGCGTCTACCGCGCCGGCATCACCTTGGATTGCAGTGTTGGATTGCAGTGTTGGATACAGTGATGGATTAGCGTGTGACGATAATGGAAAATGAAGAAGCCTGTGCTGAGATTAGCCGTAATTAGATATGTATGACGAAGGCAATGGCTGTCTCCTTTTTTGTGTTTTTGGGACGAATATAGGTTCGTAATTAGTGAAACTGTGTTGGTATTTTTCTTGTTACCAGACATTTCATTATTACAGTATTGAACAGGACGAACTGGAAAGTAACAACTTCCGTAGCAGTCAATTCCGATTACCAGCCCCATTAGGTACACGGTCATATTAATAATAAATATTGGGCTGCTATTCGATCAGATCAGGTCGGGATAAATAAACGGAGGTGTTACAATCTGAATATCTTCAATTCTACTTTGGAAACGAAGATCATCCTTCCGCATCGAAGGGTCTTTGTCGATGTCGGTGGTGATATAAAATCCTGTGGCGAAACGATTTCAAAATACGAGAATCTGATGTTTGTAAACGCAGAAAAATCACGTTTATGTAGGAGGTATATCTCCAGTTGATTTTGTTTCTGTATCTTCTTCACTTTCGTCTGTTTGCAGTCTAGCTTGCGCCTTAACCACTATTGGAAGTTCGTCAGCAACTACAGGCATAGTTTCAGGAGATAAACACCAGAGATGGATCAAAAATTATGATAATGTTTGGTTTGTGGGGCGCTCAAATGTGCGGTTATCAGCGCCTGATGATGAGAACAACACAAACACCCAGTCCCCGGGCAGAGAAAATCCCCAACCCTGCCTGGAATCGAACCCGTGATCCCGTGATTCAGAGGCATCAACGCTAGCCACTAGATCACGAGCTGCGGACTGGATAAAAAGTGATTTTGCTGGAGCCCTATTACTTTCTAGTATTGTAGTAATTTATTCGCTTATGCCTGCTTAGGAAACCATTATCCACATCTACATTTACGTTTGTACTCTGCAAACCATCTTGCGGAGTGTGGCGGCGACTACTTAGTACGCCAGGGTCAGTTCCCCCTTTTCCAATTCCTATCGCGTATGGTTCGCGGACAGATAGGTTGCTGGTAAGCCTCCGTGTGGACTGATTTTATCTCGATGGTCTTTTCGAGGGGTTTGCGTAAGGGAAAGCAGTATATTGGTTGACTCTTCTAGGGACGCACGCTTATAGGTAGCACACCGCGTGTAGTACACAAACACCGCGTCGCTCGGGGGCCACAGCACAGTTGCGACACCGGAGGATGGACTTATGAGAGACCGAAACAGGTCGTTATAATGAATGAAATTTACAACTGAGGCGGTATTTTCAACCTGTCATATAATGCTCAGTTTCGGGTGTTCTTCCAACAGGATTATTTGTAATTTTATACGGTAGTTCCTCTTCAAATGACACCATACGTACACTTCTGAATGCTTTATCGAAGTAAATGATTCCACTGATAGTTCTGCAATTGTGTAGTCATACACTAAATGATTTTTGTGTCTTTATATTCGCAATACGTTACTTTTGTTTATTTTGAGGGTCAATTTCAAATCACCGTACCAAGCGTCGATTATCTGCAGCTCTTCTTGCATTTCGCTACAATTTTCTAGTGCCGCGACTTCTCTGTATACAACAGCATCACCCGCGAAAAGCTTCATAGAACCTCCGATGTTATCTAGTAGGTCATTTATATGTATTGTGGAAAGTAATGGTCCTATAACACTTCCCTGGGGCACGCAGAAGTTACTTTTACGTCAGAGAACTTTTCTCCGTTCCGATTGAATGCTGTGTTCTGTTTGCCAGGGACTCTTCTGTCCAGGCACACAGCTGCTCTGAGATTCCGCACCCTCGTATTCTGTTCATTAGGCGGCAGTGCAGAGCTCTATCAAATGTCTCCCGCGACGCGGCATCTACCTCGGCCCCTTTACCTACTGCTTTCTGCGTCTCGTGGACGAACAGTACGAGCTGTGTCTCACACGACCGTTGTTTTCGATACCCATGCTGGTTCCTGCAGAGGAGACTTATGGTGAAACACCCTGGCAGTCCAAAACTGTGTGCCGGGTCGCGACTCGAACTGAGGACCTTTGCCTTTCGCGAGCGAGGGCTTTACGAACGTAGCTTCTGGAACACGACTCACGACCCGTCGTCACAGCTATGTCATGTTCTACCTTTTTGGAAGGTGGAAGATGAGATACGATCGAAGTACAACTGTGAGTACGGTTCCTGAGTCGTGCTTAGGTAGCTCAGCTTCTAGAGCACTTGTTAACGAAAGGCAAAGGTCCCCGAGTTCGAGTCTCGCTCTGGCAAACAATTTTGAACTGCCAAGAAGTTTCCGATTAGCACACACTCCACTACATGGTGTAAATATTAATACTGAGATTTTTGATCTCCCAAAACGCCATAATATGTTAGCATACAATATCTTTCAAAATTCTATAATAGATGGATATCAGAGATATACTTTTGTGTGTCTATTCGACGACCCTTCTTGAAACAGGTATCACATGCGTTTGTTTCCAATAATTAGGTACGCGTCTCTCTCTCTCCTCCAAAGACCTACGGCACACTGCTGCAGTAAGATGGGCGAGATATTTTACGTACTTTGTGTAGAATCTATACCATATGCCGTGGTATGACGTCCAGTGGCTTTTTCTCTGTAGAGCGTTTTTTCTATGCCTTGGTCACTCGCTTCGTTATCGGTCACCTTGTTGTTTGACAGACGATGTAAAGCACGAACTACTCTGCGATCTCTCTCTTTTTTTAAAAGACTTTCAGTATTTCAGTCTTTTCTTTTCTGTGTCATTTCCTGTTTCAGCGCCATTATGGTCAAGAAGTGCCTGGACAGATGGCTTGTATTCGTTTACTGACGTAACATAACTTCTAAGGATTTTCTGTCAAGTTGGTAGATGAGTTTTACTTTAGTATTCGTTTCACACTTCCTGAATACCCCTCCTTACACTAATTTTGGTATTGTTAAGCATTTGTTTGTCTGCGAGGCTTTGGCTACGTTTCAGTTTGCAGTGAAATTCTCTTTACGCTATTTTGTCGAAAGTCGACATGTTGAGAAACGTGGCTGTTGTACTTAAGGTTTATAATTTATATAAAAAACAGCTACCAGCCACATGTATGGTTTAAAAAGGTTTATTCTCTTCAGACCATGACCGGTTTCGGATTTTTCTTTACAAATCCATCTTCAGATGGCAGATTACAAGCATTCTTGGTTGGACCTAGTTTTGAGTGCAGCAAACGAATAACACAAACAAAACTAGGTCCAACCAAGAATGCTTGTAATCTGCCATCTGAAGATGGATTTGTAAAGAAAAATCCGAAACCGGTCACGGTCTGAAGAGAATAAACCTTTTTAAACCATACATGTGGCTGGTAGCTGTTTTTTATATAAATTATAAACCTGAAATTCTCTTTGGTCTCGGAGCAGCTTCCCAACGAGCTTGTCGAACCACAGTGGGGCTTGATGAAGGTTTCTCCGGTCTCCAGCCGGGTGGTAGCGTTGATAACTCGTGACGTTTCGGGAAGTGTCATACTACCCATCTTCTGGCGAAGAAGATACTTCGCCATAAGATGCTTAGTACGACACTTCCCGAAACATCGCGAGATATCAACGCTAATACCCGGCTGGAGACCCGAGAAACATTCTTCAATAGTTTACGCCGGGAATGCCTACAGGAACAATACATTGGGGCTTGCAATTCTGTCCGTCCATACTTGTCTAAAGCGTTCTGTACGATGCTCTCAACTTTTTCGTTGTCGCTCAACATTTCCAGTGTTGGAGATGATTTTGTGTTGATCTGTCAGCTAATCTGAAACCTGTCTCATGTCGCTCTTCCTCAACAGGGAGATCTTTCTGACTTGGTTTGTATTCCTGCTTACAGCCGTATTTAGTGATGCTGTAACGTCTCTGTTGTCACTGATTCCCTGTTCTACGCTGAGTCGAAAAGTTCGGAACTGTTGGTCACCAGCAGTCTGCCTGCCATCAGCAGGACTAGTATGTTATCTGCACGACTCAGATCTCTGAATAAAGGTAATTTTCGGATAAAGCTTCGAACAATGTTACATGGTTCTCTGTCCGTGCTATCCGTCGTAATCACCTCAGCCTCCCAGTAAATAGCTGGTACGTCAAAATCACCACCAAAGACTATATAACACAACCAGGAAATTTAAGCGAAATATTCTCCACGTTTTCCCTCTACTATCCCGGCACTACTATTGTTTAGGCAGTCGGTGTATAAAAGCACCCGATGACCATTTTTGGTACATCTTAACACTTATCTTCACCCAAATTATTTCACATTCTGAGTCTCTGCTAATCTCACTACATATTACTTTTTTTTCGTTCATTCAATCTATCTTTGCAAAAAAATATTCACATCCGAATTTAGAATTCTGTTGCTCTTAACTTCTAGTCTGAGCAAGGTTTACATACGTAGTGCCATGTGGGCCCTTTACCGTTTATAAGCGAGACTTGTTTCAGGACATTTCATAGACACCCCTGTATTTAAATCGTACTATACTAATAGTTTCTTTCTCCGATCTGCTATGACGAATGCTATTCTGTCTGGAATCAGAAGCCATCTTACGAGGCCTGCGGAGAAATTTCTTTGTCCTAAAAAAACTTACATGTACGCGGAACATCTCCGCTACCCTAGTAGCTTCTTCCTGCTTGTAATACACGCCTCATATACTAAGTGGTACCCTACAATTCTCCTCCCAAAAACGGAGGTCGAGAAATTTGCTTCTGGTACCGCCGGAGAATCGTCTGAACCTCCAGTTTAAACCTTCCACGCTGCTCCAAACCAGTGAACCACGATCGTTTATGGGAACGATGTTGCTTCACAAGGTTAGCCAGCCGCTTACAGGAACAGAGGGTACCTCTGAACCGAGGCAGCAGGCGTCATTGTTGTCTAAATGAGCCACGCTTTGCAGCTTCGTGCTCTCAGTCGCTGCCAGCAGAGCCTCCTCCACATCTCGAGCGAGATAAAATTAATCGTCGGTAAAGCAGATGCCAGAATGACATTCATTGGAAGAATCCTAAGGAAATGCAGTCCGAAAACAAAGGAAGTAGGTTATAGTACACTTGTTCGCCCACTGCTTGAATACTGCTCAGCAGTGTGGGATCCGTACCAGATAGGGTTCATAGAAGAGATAGAGAAGATCCAACGGAGAGCAGCGCGCTTCGTTACAGGCTCATTTAGTAATCGCGAAAGCGTTACGGAGATAAATATACTACAGTGGAAGACTCTACAAGAGAGACGCTCAGTAGCTCGGTACGGGCTTTTGTTGAAGTTTCGAGAACATACCTTTACCGAGGAGTCAAGCAGTATATTGCTCCCTCCTGCGTATATCTCGCGAAGAGACCATAAGACTGGAATAGAATGGATAACCGATAGAGGTACTCAAGGTACCCTCCGCCACACACCGTCAGGTGGCTTGCGGAGTGTAGATGTAGATGTAGTCTCCCTCTCCCCTCTCGCCCCTCCCCCCCCCCCCCCCCTCCAAGCAGGCAAACAGAGTGGACGGTGGCTTTCTTTCCTGATTTTCCCGCGTTTTTGCTGAGGGGCTCCACGACCTACCTAGCCTGGAGCTCCCAATGACAGGGAATCTCACCATATAGGCTTGTCCGGACCTCTCAGGAAGGTCGATCACAACCCCTGCTATTTTTAAGACGGAACGAGGGGTACCCGTGGTCTAGGGCTAGCGTCTTTGATTCATAAAGTCTGGCATTAGCTGCCGCAGCGGTCGCACGCTCCTCAAGTTTGCTCCGTGAACGTTCAGTGTTTACGCCAGTGTTTTCGTGTTTTGTGCTCGTTTATTGACGTTTTGCACGTGAATTAAGCGTTATCAATTGAGCATTTGGTCTTCTTTCGTGTCATCTTTCTACGAAGTGCCGTTGGGATTTCGGCGTTGTCCGAGATTTCTTCGCTGCAGAACACCATGGCAAACTCCGTGAGAAAAAACACCGTGATTTTCACCTTCGACAAGTACACCCGTCGAGTACAGCCCTCTGCACTTGAAATACACGACTGGATTACCGAGGTAATTGGCCTTCATTCTGAATCTGTTCATACCATGCAGCTGGACTCTGATGAATACTGCATTTTTGTAAAGTTTAACGATTCCGCGAGTGTAGACCGCTTTCTGGCAAAATTTGGTTATGAAACGGAATTTATACACCGTGATGGTACTAAAAGTACTGTCAAACTCCGGAATTCCGAGTCTGTAATTAGGAATGTTAGGGTTTTGAATATTCCCATAGAAGTAGACAATTCGAAAATTAAAGATGTCCTTTCAAAGTATGGGGTTGTCAGGCAAATAGTCAACGCAAGGTGGGCTTCGCATTTCAAGCTGCAGTGCTTTAATGGCATTCGCTCCGTTTAGATGGAAGTGAAAGCAACATTCCCTCCCACATCTTTGTTGACGGGCACAAGGCGCATGTTATGTACTCAGGACAAACCCCTACATGTCATGTATGTAACGAGTCTGGTCACCTCCGTCAGGACTGCCCTCGCCGTGTATTTGTGCTAACAAATAACCTTACGCAACGCCGAAAATTGACACTCAACGATTTGTTGCCAGCCAGTAATACAACAGAGCCAGCGGCGGTCGTGGATCCTGTTACTACCTCTGAAAATGTTGCACTTAATGTTAATGACTTTCCGTCTTTAAAACCTGCATTAACTGCTGAAATTCCGTCCCGTGACAGCGAGATTCCCACAAAAAAGCGTCCTCTAGAGGACACTGAAAGAAATGTTGATGAGGACTCTTCCTGTGAAACACCCGTTGCCAGGAGGCCGAAGCCCAGTCCTGAAGATCTGTTGGAAGTGGAAAAAGGAGATGGAATGAAGGTCGATGTGGCTCCCCCTTCCGCAC
The DNA here is from genome assembly GCF_021461385.2 of Schistocerca piceifrons. NCBI lineage: Eukaryota > Metazoa > Arthropoda > Insecta > Orthoptera > Acrididae > Schistocerca > Schistocerca piceifrons. Next base: position 478,711,212 of record NC_060145.1, on the reverse strand, counting down.
AAGGACTTACACCGCCACGAACAGATAGTGACGCAGCGGGTAGTGATTTTTCACGGAAATGTGACCCTGAGTCTGAGGTCACGGCTGAAATAACCGCATCAAGTGCACAACCCATACAGCGCGAACCGTACGAGGAAGTACCAGGTAAAGAACCTGCTGACTCCGAAGCGCAACGCCGCGCCGAAGGAGGAAATACACAAGCATCACCGCCTCGCCAGCAAAACAACACAACAGACACCACGCCGGAACCAAACATTGACGACTCGCAAGCCACGGCCGTTGCCCCATTTAGCCACCGCCGGCGGCTGCGACAGACACCGGGCCTTGCTGTCACGCGTCATCAAGCGAAAGTCACACCAGAGAAGAAAGACATCAAGAAAAAGAATATCAAATATGAAGTCATCAGGTCCAACACTGACGAGGAGAAAGAGAATGGCCACAGTGACTTATAGCAATGCATTGTCAGGATTTCAGGATACTTTTCTTCTCAAGCTATTTGTTTAAAAGCAGTGCAAATTTTCTAGGCAGTTAGTACATGTAATGGGCACACAGCTTGTAAAGATCGTGCCTTGTAGGGAAGCACGTTTGCTGCTATAATCATACCGAACCTCATCCCAAATAGCTTCTTCCGGTATGTCTGTGCTGCAAGCTTATAGCATTACTACTATTAACATTACTAAAATACAGTCACCCTTGAAATTGGCAGCACTAAAGGAATTCTTGTACCAGTCCGGAACAGATATCGCGTTGCTACAAGAAGTTGCGATAACGGAATTTCGGATCCGAGGCTTTTTTGAAATTGTTAATGTTTCTACGGAAGCCAATATCGGTACAGCCATTCTTATAAGGGAAGGCATTTCGGTGACTGAAATCGAACGACTAGAATCAGGAAGAGCCATAGGCATAAAACTTTTCGATGTGACAGTGATTAACCTTTACGCCCCATCAGGAACTTCCCACAAATTGGATCGTGCGAAGTTTTTTCAAGATGAACTGATTTATTTATTGAGGAAAAATCCGTGTTCTCTTATACTAGGTGGAGATTTTAACTGTGTTTTAAACCAGAAAGATCAACAACCCAACTTCAACTACTCGCCACAGTTAAAAAAATTGGTAAGTGATCTACACCTTAAGGATGTGTGGGAACTTCAGCACCCGACGTCAGTCGGGTTCACGTACATAACCAGCCACTCCCGCAGCAGACTAGATAGAATTTACGTGTCACCAAATTTGCAAAATTATTTATTAAACGTTGAGACTATTCCAGTGTATTTTAGCGATCACAGTACACTTTTAACTTGCTTTAATCTAAGTGTACAACCAACCCGTCGATTCAGAGGCCAATGGAACTTAAATATCTCTGTTTTAACTGACGAAGAACTGGAACAGGAAATAAGGTTTGCGTGGACTATGTGCCTCCGCACAGTAGACAAGCACCCAACAGTCATAGACTGGTGGACAAGGAGGGCTAAACCAAGGCTGCGGAAAGTTGTCATGCAGTATAGTGCAGCCAGGCACAGGGAGTTGAGGAATACAATGGAGTTTTATTATAAAGTTTTAAGAGACTTATATCAACAGGCCCATGATGACGTAATTCGTCTAAATGATATAAAAAAAATAAAAGCCAAGTTATTAAGCATTAAACGGCAACAGATGGAGGGACTCAAAATTAAATCGAAAGCCACATCAGTCGTAGCAGATGAAACAGCTTCTCTGTATCACTTGGTGCGGCATGCTAAAAACAGACGTCAAACTTTAATTGATGAAGTCCAGACGCATACTGGTACGAGGCTCACATGCCAGAAACAAATACTGGACGAAGTCCACAGGTACTATGAAACCTTATATGCCCCTACCACAGTGGAAGATGCAGCTCTCGAGGACTTTCTCACTATTTTAGGTCCACAATTGTCGGGAACAGACAACGCTGACATCCTGTCACCTATTACTAAAGATGAAGCGCATGAGGCAGTGCGTAACTCACCTCTCAACAAATCTCCGGGACTTGATGGCCTCCCTGTGGAGTTTTATGCCCGCTACTGGTCTATAATTGGGGACAAGATCACTTCCATGGCAAATGAGGTCCTGAACGGAAAACCGGTCCCTGCAGAGTTTAAGGAAAGTAAAATAGTACTGATTCCTAAGAGTAAAGGAAAAACCAACTTAAACAATTTTCGGCCTCTTTCGCTACTAAATTCTGATTACAAAATAATTTCGCGTATTATCAACAAAAGACCCTCTGCCTTTTCCAACAAAATATTGAGTCATCACCAATCTTGCTCTCCGACCAGAACGATATTCGAAAGTCTATCTGCATACAGAGACGTCATTGCAATTACCTCAGTGACAAGTATAAAATGTGCTTTAATCTTTATAGATTTCAACAAAACTTTTGACCGCGTTAGTCATAGATACCTCTTTGCTACGCTGTCAAGAATGGCTTTCTACCCCCAGATTGTGAACATGCTAAGGAATATTGCAACAGGTGTAAATGCGAAAATAGCAATCAATGGGCAAACATCTAAACCCATACAGATAAGGCGAGGGGTTCCACAGGGCAGTCCCTTATCAATGTTTTTATTTTCAGTATCTTTAGAGCCCTTCCTCCGCACTGTCCACGAAAGATTAACAGGCATAACATTGAGTGGTGAGAAAACTGTCATACGAGCTTATGCTGATGACGTGGGCGTTGTAATAAGGAATAAGGAGGAGACAGTTACACTGGAAAGAGAAATCCAAAGATATTGTCTAGCGTCGGGAGCGACAGTAAATGAAAACAAAAGTCAAATATTGAATCTACGGGGCCTAGATCACCTTCGACTGGCATGGGCAAAACAAGACAACAAACATAAAACTTTGGGAATCACCTTAATGGCATGTCCGATGCGGATGGCTGCTTTTAACTGGACGGAAACTAGGAGGAAAGTTCATGGTGCTGTAATGGAGAACATCCATCGAACTATGGACCTGGTGCAAAAAGTCAGATTCATCAACTCCTGCGTTTTGTCTAAAGCGTATTTCACTGCGCAGGTATTTCCAATCCCTAAACTAGTAGCGAAAGGGATCATGTCCACTGTTACCAATTATTTATGGAGAGGAGACATATTCAGGGTTGGTGCGACTACGGTTATACTGGATGTCAGAAACGGGGGCCTCGGTTTGGTGCATATTGGCAATAAAGCGTCTGCTCTGTTCCTCAAACGGACTTTCCATATACTCAGAGAACTTCCACAATGTATAACCGCAAAGCTCTTTGAGGCTGTGACACCCCATAGCCTGCAAGCACCGATTGATGTGCGAAGGATTAATGCCCGTCTGCAGTATGTGAGGAACTTTTTCCTCGAAGCAAGTTATCTTAGTGACGAAATCAGAAGCAACACACGTATCACAGCGCGCGACATCATACTTGAAAGGAAGTTAAATGAGGGTAGAAACAAAATTGAAACGAAATTCCCAAATTGTGACTGGAAAGCTGTATGGCGGAACATCAACTATGCCGGGCTATCTACAGACGCTATTTCCGCATGGTACAAAACAGTTAATGATGTCATCAGCACCAACGAGAGACTATATGGGATCAGTTTAAACCAGACACACCTTTGTGGAAAATGCAATCTGGTGGACACACTCAGCCACAGATTCACCTGTGGTGGCAATGTGCATAACTGGAATTGGATCAGGCAACAAATCGCCTTTCTCACCAGATCCTCTACGCAATATATAATGCCGTCGCTCCTCCTGAGACCGGACATGACATACTTTCCGAAATTAAAAACCAACGCCATTAGCTGGTTACTGGGAAAATATGTTAGTTATGTCATCCACACACTTGGGTCGGACAACGAGATAGAATTCCGCGTTTACATGAAGTGTGAATATGCAAAAATCAGCACGTATCGCAACCACAAGAAGCACTATGGCAACATGCTGAAGATCATTTTTGACAGAATGGGTGTTGGTTAAATATGTGAAACCACTACAACACCTTGAACGAGAACGAACAGAAGAAAAATAAAAGTCACTTGGTTCCTTATTATTATTTACTTTAACCTTGCTTCCGGAACCTTTTTTTTTTTTTTTGTGTTTAATTGGATTGTATTTAAACTGGTTCATAGTCAAGAAAACTGGTATTTAATATGCTATATTTTTTATTCAATGGACAGTTTACAAATTAAACAGTGAATTCAACTTAGTAGACAAACCCACTGATTGGGTGACAATAATTTGCACCTAGAATAATCTCAGTTATCTTGAGCAAAGTTTATACTGTAACCACTTTTAAAGTTTGTTTTACCATTATTACTGTATTAGACATATTTAGCATATAAATAGTTTAAAACTGGTTCTTTCTTTTAATGTTGCAAATGGTTTAATCATTAATTGTACTGTTGAATACTTGAAATGTACGTTTTAGTAAAATACAATAAAAAAAAAGGGGGTAGCGTCTTTGATTCATAATCAAAACGTCTTCGGTTCCGGGTTCGATCCCCGCCACTGCCTAAATTTTGATAAATAGTCAGCATTGGCGGCCGAAGACTTCCGGCATAAGAAGTCAGCCTCATTCTGCCAACGGCCTTGTCAAAGAGGGCGGAGGAGCGGATACAGGTTCAGGGCACTCTCTTGTCCTAGGGGTGGGAAATTGCCCCTAAAGGTGGAAGAATCAGCAATGATCGACGACATGAGGATGCAGAAGGCAATGGAAACCACTGCATTAAAGACACGTAACGTGTATCCACAGGACATGTGGCCTGTATTTGAAGAAGTGTCATGATGATCTCTCCATTGGCAAAAGATTCCGGAATAGTCCCCCATTCAGATTTCCGGGAGGGGACTGCCAAGGGGGAGGTTACCATGAGAAAAAGATTGAATAATCAACAAAAGGATAACGTTCTACGAGTCGGGGCGTGGAATGTCAGAAGCTTGAACGTGGTAGGGAAGCTAGAAAATCTGAAAAGGGAAATGCAAAGGCTCAATCTAGATATAGCAGGGGTCAGCGAAGTGAAGTGCAAGGAAGACCAGGATTTCTGGTCAGATGAGTATCGGGTAATATCAACAGCAGCAGAAAATGGTATAACAGGTGTAGGATTCGTTATGAATAGGAAGGTAGGGCAGAGGGTGTGTTACTGTGAACAGTTCAGTGACCGGGTTGTTCTAATCAGAATCGACAGCAGACCAACACCGACAACGATAGTTCGGGTATACATGCCGACGTCGCAAGCTGAAGATGAACAAATAGAGAAAGTGTATGAGGATATTGAAAGGGTAATGCAGTATGTAAAGGGCGACTGGAATGCAGTTGCAGGGGAAGGAGTAGAAGAAAAGGTTACTGGAGAATATGGGCTTGGGACAAGGAATGAAAGAGGAGAAAGACTAACTTTCTGTAACAAGTTTCAGCCAGTAATAGCGAATACCCTGTTCAAGAATCACAAGAGGATTAGGTTTACTTGGAAAAGGCCGGGAGATACAGAAGATTTCAATTACATTACATCATGGTCAGGCAGAAATTCCGAAATCAGATACTGGATTGTAAGGCGTACCCAGGAGCAGATATAGACTCAGATCACAATATAGTAGTGATGAAGAGTAGGCTGAAGTTCAAGACATTAGTCAGGAAGAATCAATACGCAGAGAAGTGGGTTACGGAAGTACTAAGGAATGACGAGATGAGTTTGAAGTTCTCTAACGCTATAGATACAGCAATAACGAATAGCGCAGTAGGCAGTACAGTTGAAGAGGAATGGACATCTCTAAAAAGGGCCATCACAGAAGTTGGGAAGGAAAACATAGGTACAAAGAAGGTAGCTGCGAAGAAACCATGGGTAACAGAAGAAATACTTCAGTTGATTGATGAAAGGAGGAAGTACAAACATGTTCCGAGAAAATCAGGAATACAGAAATACAAGTCGCTGAGGAATGAAATAAATAGGAACTGCAGGGAAGCTAAGACGAAATGGCTGCAGGAAAAATGTGAAGACATCGAAAAAGATATGATTGTCGGAAGGACAGACTCGGCATACAGGAAGCTAAGACGAAATGGCTGCAGGAAAAATGTGAAGACTTCCAAAAAGGACAGACACAGCATACAAGAAAGTCAAAACAACCTTTGATGACATTAAAAGCAACGATGGTAACATTAAGAGTGCAACGGGAATTCCACTGTTAAATGCAGAGGAGAGAGCAGATAGGTGGAAAGAATACATTGAAAGCCTCTATGAGGGTGAAGATTTGTCTGATGTGATAGAAGAAGAAACAGGAGTCGATTTAGAAGAAATAGGGGATCCACTATTAGAATCGGAATTTAAAAGAGCTTTGGAGGACTTACGGTCAAATAAGGCAGAAGGGATAGATAACATTCCATCAACAAAACGACTATTCACGTTGGTGTGTAGAATATATGAGTCCGGCGATATACCATCTGCCTTTCGGAAAAGCATCATCCGTACAATTCCGAAGACGGCAAGAGCTGACAAGTGCGAGAATTATCGCACAATCAGCTTTTGAAGAATAATATACAGAAGAATGGAAAAGAAAATTGAGAATGCGGTAGGTGACGATCAGTTTGGCTTTAGGAAAAGTAAAGGGACGAGAGAGGCAATTCTGACGTTACGGCTAATAATGGAAGCAAGGCTAAAGAAAAATCAAGACACTTTCATAGGATTTGTCGACCTGGAAAAAGCGTTCGACAATATAAAATGGTGCAAGCTGTTCGAGATTCTGAAAAAAGTAGGGGTAAGCTATAGGGAGAGACGGGTCATATACAATATGTACAACAACCAAGAGGGAATAATATGTGTGGACGATCAAGAACGAAGTGTTCGTATTGAGAAGGGTGTAAGACAAGGTTGTAGCCTTTCGCCCCGACTCTTCAATCTGTACATCGAGGAAGCAATGATGGAAATAAAAGAAAGATTCAGGAGTGGAATAAAAATACAAGGTAAAAGGATATCAATGATACGATTCGCTGATGACATTGCTATCCTGAGTGAAAGTGAAGAAGAATTAAATGATCTGCTGAACGGAATGAACAGTCTAATGAGTACACAGTATGGTTTGAGAGTAAATCGGAGAAAGACGAAGGTAATGAGAAGTAGTAGAAATGAGAACAGCGAGGACTGATGGTCACGATGTCAATGAAGTTAAGGAATTCTGCGTCGTTTCGTGATTCGAGGGTCAGCAACTGATACAAAAAATGGGGCCCCCCGGGATCCCAAGGTCGCGATGGCGGCGTCACTGTCCCGCCGAGATAGTTTGTCCTTTTAGGTCAATTATCTGAGCAAGCACCCACGCCAGCAAAAGGTTGCCCAACACGTGCCGTTTGATAACGTAATGTATATAAAAGGTGGTAATAATGTATTTAGTGTAGTCAGCAAAATGTCTTGGGTAAGTCAGTATTTAAGCACGGGCAACCATGGCTCTATACAATACGACGGAGATGTTTTACATCGAGGACCTGAGGAAGACATTGAAATGCCGGAAAAATTCCATTAACAAATGTTAATCGTTCACGTAGCTGTAATGATATTCGAATAGTGCAAAGAGAGGATGCTGCTACTCGTATACGGTATGGAGATAATCCAACATTCGTCGATTTGGATACTAGTGGCGAAACAGTTGAATTTGAACGGGTGCCAGAACCAAGGCCAGAAGAAAGTAATCTTGGCGTGGGACAGCGCCGCCCAAATAGACTACGAAATCGTGGCCGAGGTCACCAGAGTTCAGATATAAAAACTGCTAGCGAAACAGTATCCTTGTTATCTGAGAGTGTCACGGACGGGGCCGCAATTAGCACAGCTGGTGTTACAACTTCAGGGCAGATAGCGATAGCGGCTGGCGCGACAACTGTTGCCGCTGCAGGTGCTGCTTACGGAGTTAAAAAAGTAGTTGAACGTGTACAGAACAAAGTATATACTTTACCTGGAAATCCTATAAATATAGACGCACCTCGCAGTGGTGCAGATGCCATTGCTAAAGAGCACGACGTAGGATACGATAATCTGCTAAAGGAAGCAAGAGAACGACCATTTACAGAAGAAGAGTTTAGACGAGTTCAACAGTTGGATGCCAAAGCTATGATTGATTTCGCTATTGACTGGAGTCACACACGAAATTGGCATTCATTTGTGGTAAAATACGGCTTCAAATTGAATACAGCGTATTGGAAAAACTTTGTACCTGGAACAACCAAATGCCGAAAAAACAGGTATGTAAATATAATTTTTGTTGTGTGTCATATATTTTTGGTTTTCATTATTTGATTTTAACGTTTCTTGTCTTCAGAATTATGATATTCCACCGTGGGAACGGTCTAATTGGGAGTTCATGCATGAAGGCCAGAAATGCTATGCCTAAGAACAATGGCTAATGTCTCGTGTTCGCCGTGGTTTGCCTATAGATCACGACTGCCCATCAACATCTGGTTCAGCCACTGGAACAAGTTGTGTAAACGAACATCACGTCGACCACGAGGTATCAGACAGCGAAGAAGACGAAGACGAACAAGGACCAGAAGAAACACAACAACATTCTTAACCACAACGTTTAGTACCATATTCTGATAGTGACGAAGGTATGAGTTCGCCAATGCAGGTAGATTCATGTAAACGTCAGGCTGCAGCAGCTCAATCTGGTGGATCTAAAAAAGCAAAAAAAAACGTTACCAGGGACTGGAGCACCATCTGCTAACTTACTGGGTGATTCTCCTAATACTCGTGTTGATCCGTTACCTACTCCTTCTATATTAGATACGGGTAATATTACAAGATATCACAAAGTACATAGATTTTTCACATATGGTTTAGCAAATAAAGTGATTTAACATGAAAGTGTAGTATGCATGGTTACTCCTTTGGCAGAAATTCCCGTTGATAGGCCATATTTGTATATGACACCTTCTGAATTCGATTCATTACCTGATGGTAGTAGAGTTATTCATTGTCTGTAAAAGTAATTGCACGAAATCCTAGAATTGCTTTTCCCACTAATTCAAGTGATACAGAACTTGCAACATTAAATCAAAATAAGGATATGATTACAAGTGTAGGGATTAATTTGAAAATACCGGGTATTAATGTGAAGCCTACAGGATTTACTGCAAATGCACCTATGGAGACAACTGCCATAGATCATAAACGAAAGTTTGATTCCATTTGGAAGTCATGGTATGGTTATAGAAATGATGCAGCAGAGTTTCTTACTAAAGTGCCTGCACATCAATTTGGACAACCTATTAATTTGAAATATTATTATGCGTGTGTTTCTAGCTCAAAAGATAAGGGTTTACATAATTGGGGTTGGAAATGTGTACAGTCTTGTGTTTCTGAAGTAGATGCAGATGCACAAACAGGAAGTGTTATTGTTGACTATACTTATACACCAACACTGGGTTTTCTCAAAATTCCAAAAGTAGCCAATGTTGATATTTTTCCTATTACAAGTACTGCTCAAAATGTAATTCAAACGTATAATATTAATGCTGATAAGCACTGTAATCCTTTTATGTAATGTGATAGTTTTTCTTTAACCCCTTTTGAACCAGCAAGAATGGAAGAACAATTAGTAGGAGCTGTTACTCCAGTCACAAATGCAGAAGCATCTGGATATAATAATTTAATAGAAAAAGCTGATATTGCTTCTGCAGGGTATAATATTAGACTTCATGATACAAATGTTCAACCGAGCCTTCATGTAGGTATTAATCCCACATATGCTTTAAGCACAAGCAGTTTAAATAGTGATGTTACAAAATATACTGATACTCAAATGTTGTTTGAAGTTATTGCAGAATGTTCAGTGTATGCACATGGTCTAGAGACACATTACCCTAGAGCAACTGTATCAAATGTTCAATTATCAGATATGATTTATATGTCTAATGTAAGAAGGAATGAGGAATCATCTGTTTATAAGGAGCAATATGAAATTAAACAATTGTAATTGAAATGTAACAATTGTAATTTATTTTTATTTGTTGTACTAATTGAGAATAAAAATTATACATTGTACAAATTCTTGTCTTTTATTTAATAAGGAATATTATACTTTTGCAATAATGAAAAGAAAGCTAAAGGATACGGCTTTTTTATTGCATTCTTCAATTCATCAAACTTTTTCCGCCTAATAGTTCTCACACGGACATTGTTGAAATATGGATGACTACATACAATTGACTGAGAATTAGAAATTAACAGTAATGGAGTACGTCTTAAAATAGCATCTCCTTTATATTTTACACGAATGTTGCATGCAATTCCTTCACAAACTTTTTTGAAATCTTCTATAGTACCTTCTTCTAATGAAATTCATTTCCAATGATTATACGCCTATTTACGGCGTTTTGAAGAGCAAATTGATTCGTCTTATTATTGCATCGGCCAATGTGGCCTACATTAAGTCCAAGTGAAATGAAGCAATCAAAAAACCAATTCTTTCCAGAGTTTGGTGGGCCAACAATGCAAAGAGTGTTTAATTTTTTATTTTGTACATAATTATTATCCTGCCATTGGTAAAGGCCCTGTCTATTAAACCATGATACCAAATTTAACAAAAATTTAGACACTTCATCTGTGTCATCATTAAATTGAAATAACAAAGTTTATTTAGCTGTGCAAGAGAATCTGCTAAATTATAATAATATTCAAAAACATTTGTAGAGTGACTGTAAAATATACTGTCTTCTGAGCCAGAACAAAAAAAATTCTCCAAACCTCTGAGTTCTAATTCATTGATAGTTCTTTTGTATAACTCAAGGCCCATGTCAAAAAAATGCTTGAATTTAGTATCAATGAAATTAATATAATAATGGTGTCCAGATGGTATTACACTGACTATATTTTCTGGAGGTATGCAATTGTATGACATTAATATCGAAAGTACCTTTTTTGCCGTCGTTTCAGGGTTGCACCTTTGGTAGTCAGACATTGGCTTGCGCTTTGTATGAGGCCATTTACGTGAGCCATCTCTGGTGAGTTCTTGTTGCAACTGATCATTAATTCGAGGGTTTTCCCTTTCCAATACTGAGAGGGATCCCTCGATGAAACTGACCCATTGTACAATATCAGACTCACCAGGCACTCTCTTATGGGTTCCTCTAATCCAAACTTGTCCCCGACTTGGCCTTTTTTTCCGGAAGATATATATGAGTATATTGAACCAGTCGAGGTCCGACGTGGCTGCGATTGCTCGCCTTCGTCGGGGACATTTCTTAATTCTGCTGGCAATAAAGGGGTCAACCCTAAATCGGCATCTACACCGTCTAGAGGAATAGATGGAATCGGGGACCAGGTGGATGTGGTCGTCATCATGTTTCCATAGGATAATTTCTCCAGGGTAGACTGATGCGATAGAAGCAATTCGTCTACTAAATTCATCAACCTCGTCCGGTCCTCTGATGACAATGACATCAGTGTAATACCATCTTTCTAAGATTTCAGATAATCGCAAAAGTTCTGGCAACCAACCGATAATTGTGAACAGGAATCTTCGAAGTTGGTCAAACAATTCAAAATGGTGAATATGTATGTCCCTAAGGGTCCATCGGTGGCTCCAAACTGGCAGTGTAATCTCGTAGTGATCCAGATGAAGATTTTCAGCGTTGGACTCGTCACGTGTGCTTGAACCAGGGTGAAGATCGGGCGGAAGATGTCGGCCAGGGTCTCCATCAGAGGTCTACAAGCAACATATCAGCGAATTCAACGTCTTCCTCCTCTGAATCACTTACAGCATCTAATGCTCCACCACAGCGTACACTTCTGAATAATGGCGTATTAACGCAAAACATACACCAATGGCCATACATAGTTATATGCGGTGGGCAAACTACCCCATTTACAAAATGTGGTCCGTTAGTAACTAAATGAATTTCCATGTTTGCAATAATATCAGACAGTTTCGATGTTCTCCATCTACACATCATTGACGTTAAACAATTTTCACAAATATGAAATATTAAGTGTTTGTATTCTATTTCATAAAAACACACTTTAATTTTAAATCTTGATTGCCAGACATTGCATTTACCAAAGTTGGCAAGTGTCATTAAGCATAATGTAGACCATGGAATTGGTACACCATTTTTAATTTTACCAGCTGCTTGAATAGCGTCGGCTACAATATCAGGTATCATTGGAACATTTATACTACTAGCAAAAATATAACGTTCTAGCAATCTATAATTGGTAGGGGTATATTTCATTTTAGATACTCTATATGTTAACTCTATATCATCTTCAACAGTATATGGCAATTCTAATTTTAAAGCATCTAATGCATTTTCCAGTTGACCACATACTGCTACTTTGGCCAAATTATATAGATTCTCCATTATTCAGAAATGTACTTACAAATGTGGTGTTGCTGCTGCTGCTCGTAGATGTCGACGTTATCGGTTCAGAGGACATGATGTGCTGTGCTCCAAATCATCCTCCTTATATACTAAAATTCGGGTACAGCCGGTTAAAACAAATCCTGTTATCAACACGTGTCGGGCAATCTTTTACTGGCGTGGGTGCTTGCTCAGATAATTGTCCTAAAAGGACAAATTACCTCGGCAGTAAAATAACCAATGACGGACGGAATTTGAGGAAGAAATTTCTGAGGATGTACGTCTGGAGTACAGCATTGTATGGTAGTGAAACATGGACTGTGGGAAAACCGGAACGGAAGAGAATCGAAGCATTTGAGATGTGGTGCTATAGACGAATGTTTAAAATTAGGTGGACTGATAAGGTAAGGAATGAGAAGGTTCTTCGCAGAATCGGAGAGGAAAGGAATATGTGGAAAACACTGATAATGAGAAGGGACAGGATGATAGGACATCTGCTAAGACATGAGGGAATGACTTCCATGGTACTAGAGGGAGCTTTAGAGGGCAAAAACTGTAGAGGCAGACAGAGATTGGAATACGTCAAGCAAATAATTGAGGACGAAGGTTGCAAGTGCTACTCTGAGATGAAGAGGTTAGTGTTGTGGATTGGCAGGAGAGCCAACCCAGGAATATTAGAGGAAGCCGAAAGGCACGCGTTTTAGCTCACGCAGGCTGGCGTGAGGTCTGGAACTGGACAAGGAATTTAGACTTTAGAAAAAAGCGGACGTAGCTGATGGAATACTTAACTTTAATCCATTAATGGTGAACGTCGGTCTGACGGTACATGATTAACAAGATCAGTAGCAACTGATAATGGTGATAATGGCGCCTTGCTAGGTCGTAGCAAATGACGTAGCTGAAGGCTATGCTAACTATCGTCTCGGCAAATGAGAGCGTATTTGTCAGTGATCCATCTCTGGCAAACTCTGCTGTACAATTGGGGCGAGTGCTAGGACGTCTATCTAGACCTGCCGTGTGGCGGCGCTCGGTCTGCAATCACTGATAGTGGCGACACGGGGGTGCGACGTATACTGTCGGACCAAAAGTGTGGTGTCTGGTGGTGACACCACAGGTAGCACAGGAAAGGAATTTGTGGCGGGCCGCATCAAATCAGTCAGTAGACTGATGATCAAAAAAAAAAAAAAAAAAAAAAAAAAAACGATCAGTCGTGGATCCAGTACCAACTTTCGCCTTCCGCCCAGAGATACATGACCGCACCATTATTTGCCAGTCACTGTCGGGCAAGTGTTAACCAGCCACTACGCGGGTCGGGTGGTGCTGTGTCATCAGGGACCCCCAGGCGCTCAATGGACCCCAGAGGTGCCAAAGCGTTGGCCTCAGAGCCCGAAGCCTGCCGACCATGGCCAGCACAGTCTCCAGCCGTTTACAGACAGTACCCAGCCCAATTTAGAATTCCAGCCCACCTGCATCCATACACAATAGGCACAGTGCATGATACATTGCTTAAATTTTATGTGATGAGTGAAACCATGCTCGCATGTACACTCTAAGTCAAAAGGAATGACGCACCATGAGAGCATTATCCTTATGGGATATAAGTCGTTTGATATGATATACATATGTGCAGAAAAACAAGTGATTACAATTTCAGAAAGTTTGGATGATTTATTCAAGAGAAAAGCTTCAGAAACTGAGCAAGTCGATAACACGTTGGTCCACCTCTGACTCTTATGCAGTCAGTCATTCGGCTTGGCATTGATTGATAGTGTTGCTAGATTTCCTCCTGGGGGATACTATGACAAATTCTGTCCAACTGGTGCGTTAGATTGTCAAAATCCGAGCCGGTCAAATGGCCCTGTCCGTAGTGTTCCAAACGTTCTCAGTTAGGGGGAGCTCTGACACCCTTTCTGGCCTAGGTAAGGTTTATCAAGCAGCAAGACAAGCAGCAGAGACTCTCGGCAGGTGTGTTCGGGCATTGTTGAAATATAAGCCCAGGATGGTTTTCCTTGTCAAAGGCAGAAAACGGGGCTTAGAATATCACCAACATGATACTGTGCTATAAGGATGTCGCAGATGACAACCAGAGGGCGGTGCTATGAAAGAAATGGCACCACAGACCATCACTCACAGCTGTCAGGCTGTACGGTGGGTGACAGTGACGTTTATATCTTACTACTGTGCGGGACATCCCCAGACACTTCTTCGGCCTGGAATCTCATCGACTGGAGCCGATTTGTCCTGAATGATGGTTTCTGCTTCGAACTGAGTCTCGACGATCAGCGAAGATGTGTCTGGAGACACCTCAGTGGGACACCACCCTGATCGTCGCCCGCCATTTGGCCCGACAACCAGGAGTCACGGACTGGCGTGCCATTTCTTTTCATAGCACGATCCCTTTGGTTGTCATGCGCTGCACCCTTGCATAACAACCGTATGTCGACGATATTCTATGCTCCGTTTTGTTGTCCTTCGGGGTGCAAGCCGTCCTGAAGTTTCATTTCAGCCAGATAATACCAGCCCTCACATGGCGAAAGTTCCTATTGCTTGTCTTCGTGCTTGCCAAACCACAGCTTGACCGGCAACATCGCCAGATCTCAATTGAGAACGTTTGGAGCATTATGGACAGGGCTCTTTGAACAGCTCGCATTTTGACGATTCAGTACGCCAATTGGGCAGAATTTGACAATGATATCCCTGAGGAGGACATCAACAACTGTATCAATCAATGCCAAGGCGAATACCTGCTTGCATAACGGACACAGGTGGGCCATTGCGCTACTGACTTGCTCAATGTATGAAGAAGCTCTTTCTCTTGAATAAATCATCCAATGTTTGTGAAATTATAATCATCTGTTTGTCTATTTATATACATCAAATGTACTGATTTCGGCCCCATTTCTGTAATTCATTTCCTACAGCATACAACCAGAGGTAGTACAGTGTTTCAGGGAGAGCATAAGGGAATGATTGACAGGAACTGGGGAAAGAAATACGGTAGAAGAAGAATGGGTAGCTTTGAGGGATGAAATAGTGAAGGGAGCAGAAGATCAAGTAGGTAAAAAGACGAGGGCCAATAGAAATCGTTGGGTAACAGAAGAAATATTGAATTTAATTGATGAAAGGAGAAAATACAAAAATGCAGTAAATGAAGCAGGCAAAGAGGAATACAAACGTCTCAAAAATGAGATCGACAAGAAGTGCAAAATGGCTAAGCAGGGATGGCTAGAGGAAAAATGTAAGGATGTAGAGGGATATATCACTTGGGGTAAGATAGATACTGCCTACAGGAAAATTAAAGAGATGTTTGGAGAAAAGAGAACCACTTGTATGAATATCAAGAGCTCAGATGGAAACCCAGTTCTAAGCAAAGAGGGGAGAGCAGAAAGGTGGGAGGAGTATATAGAGGGTCTATACAAGGGCGATGTACTTGAGGACAGTATTATGGAAATGGAAGAGGACGTAGATGAAGATGAAATAGGAGATACGATGCTGCGTGAAAAATTTGACAGAGCACTGAAAGACTTAAGTCGAAATGAGGACTCGGTAGTAGACAATATTCCATTAGAACTACTGACAGCCTTGAGAGAGCCAGTCCTGACAAAACTCTACGATCTGCTGAGCAAGATGTATGATACAGGCGACATATCCTTAGACTTCAAGAACAACATGATAATTCCAATTCCAAAGAAAGCAGGTATTGACAAATGTGAAAACTACTGAACTATCAATTTAATAATTCATGGCCGCAAAATATAACGCGAATTCTTTACAGACGAATGAAAAACTGGTTGAAGCCGACCTCGGAGAAGATTAGTTTAGATTCCGTAAAAATATTGGAACACGTGAGGCAATACTGACGCTACGACTTATCTTAGAAGATAGATTAAGGAAAGGGAAACCTACGTTTCCAACGTTTGTAGACTTAGAGAAAGCTTTTGACAATGTTGACTGGAATACTCTCTTTCGAATTCTGAAGGTGGAAGGTGTAAAATACGGGGAGCGAAAGGCTATTTACAATTTATACAGAAACCAGATGGCAGTTATAAGAGTCGAGGGACATGGAAGGGAAACAGTGGTTGGGCACGGACTGAGACAGGGTTGTAGCCTATCTCTGATGTTATTCAATCTGAATATTGAGCAAGCGGTAAACGAAACAAAAGAAAAATTCGGAGTAGGTATTAAAATCCATGGAGAAGAAATAAAAACTTTGAGGTTCTCCGATGACATTGTAATTCTGTCAGAGACAGAAAAGGACATGGAAGATCAGTTGAATGGAATGGACAGTGTCTTGAAAGGCGGGTATAAGATGAACATCATCAAAAGCAAAACGAAGATAACGGAATGTAGTCGAATTACGTCGGGCGATGCTGAGGGAATTAGATTAGGAAATGAGGCACTTAAAGCAGTAAAGGCGTTTTCCTATTTGGGGAGTAAAGTAACTGATGATGGGTCGAAGTAGAGAGGATATAAAGTGTAAATTGGCAATGGCAACGAAAGCGTTTCTGAAGAAGAAAAAGTTGTTAACATCGAGTATAGATTTAAGTGTGAGGAAGTCGTTTCTGAAAGTATTTGTATGGAGTGTAGCCATGTATGGAAGTGAAACATGGACGATAGATATTTTGGACAAGAAGAGAATAGAAACTTTCGAAATGTGGTGCTACAGAAGAATGCTGAAGGTTAGACGGGTAGATCACCTAACTAATGAGGAGGTATTGAATAGAATTGGGGAGAAGAGGAGTTCGTGGCACAACTTGACTAGAAGAAGGGATCGGTTGGTAGGACGTGTTCTGAGGCATCAAGGGATCGCCAATTTAGTATTGGAGGGCAGCGTGGAGGGTATAAATCGTAGAGGGAGAGCAAGAGATGGATACACTAAGCAGATTCAGAAGGACGTAGGTTGCAGTAAGTACTGGGAGATGAAGCACCTTGCACAGGATAGAGTAGCATGGAGAGCTGCATCAAACCAGTCTCTGGACTGAAGACTACAACAACAACAACAACAACAACAACAGCAGCAGCAGCATTCATTCGAGGACGGAAAACACGTTCTTCTTAAAGAGCTCTTCTCATGCGATACCGGAAATTGATCTTGAAAGAGATATATCTCTAATTGCCGTTGTCATCCACCTAGTATAGCTCACAATGGTGCATATTATAGGAAATAGTACCTTGTTTTTTGGACTACCACGAAGAAAGGTCATTAACTCCGAAAGTTATTAGCTGGTCCCACATATGCAGATATTAGCGACGTGCCACGGATATTTCCGATGCATTCTGGGAATTCCGCAGGCCGCCCCAGTTGCGTTAGTGGAGAGGCGACCTTGAGACGGTCACCTGCTATTCCCGGAACCGGCGACCCCACCTCCCCTGCTGGGAGTAAACCAGAGAATTTTTGCGATGAGCCACGTTCGGAAAGTCCTGAGTGTTCATGCAATTTTCACGTTTTCGTTTTGTAACTGCTTCAAATATGGTGACGAGTGGAGAAATGACAGCATCAAAAAATTCATACAATGGTACTGCAAAATATCTAGTTTGTGTTAGTTGGCACATGAACATTACCCCAACGAGAAGGTAAAAAGTAGGGCATATGAAGGGCATGAAATATTGATAGAGGACATTTCAAATGTGCAAGAAAGTGTAACAATAAATAAGCAACAAAATGTGAAGCAAAATTTCAGAAGAGTCCTGAAAGGTTCAAGCCTCTTACAGAAGCGATGAAGGGAGGGAGTAAGAATTGTATAACCAACGCTAAGGTGAGTGGCAATAATAAGTTCCTTGTACTATTTTCATTATTGTATAACCAATAACTGTGGTACGTCCATTACACTGATGTTACAAAATTGATGGGATACCTCCTAATATCGTGTCGGACCTCTTTTTGGCCGGGCTAGTGCAGCAACTCGAGCTGGCATGGACTCAACAAGTCGGTGGTCGGCCTCTGCGGAAATGTTGAGCCATGCGGCTTCTATAGTCGTCCATTATTGCGTGAAATGTCAGTGGACACACCAGGATAAGGAAACAACTAAACGGGCAAGGGAAAGGTGCAGGCCATTTGCCACAAGTCATTTGTTACTTCACAAGACTCCAACGATCTTTTATTGTACATATACCCACAACACTAACAAAATACAAGTGATTCAGGCAGTTACTCCGAAACAGCTTCATTTGAATCACTTGATGACCAATCAGTTAACTTAACCGAATAAAATGCATCAATTTAAGAAGGATTAACAAGTGAGTGGTACAGTCAATTATAACTCAAACACACGGTTAGGACTGGACAACCAATGACAGCAGTGATCCTAAAGATTACAATTCCAAAATTTGGCTGGCCAATGGGGGTACTAGGTATAGTTAATTAGACATGACTTGTGCAATGGCAGTGTACAAGAATGCAGAGATAGCAGATGCCTACTCGATGTAAGGATTAGCTGACGGCAATGGCACTCACCTTCAACGTTTGTACAGGGAGAGACTTCCAGGACGAAGGTACCGAGAGCATCTACTATAGAGAGTGGTCCATTGATAGTGACCGGACCAAATATCTCACGAAATAAGCATCAAATGAAAAAACTGCAAACAACGAAACTCGTCTAGCTTGAAGGGGGAAACCAGATGGCGCTACGGTCGGCCCGCTAGATGGCGCTGCCATGGGTCAATCGGATATCAACTGCGTTTTTTTTTTTTAAATAGGAACCCCCATTTTTATTACATATTCGTGTAGTACGTAAAGAAATACGAATGTTTTAGTTTGACCACTTCTTTCGCTTTGTGATAGATGGCGCTATAATAGTCACAAACCTATAACTACGTGGTATCACGTAACATTCCGCCAGTGCGGACGGTATTTGCTTCGTGATACATTACCCTATTAAAATGGGCCGATTACCAATTGTGGAAAAGGTCGATATCGTGTTGATGTATGGCTATTGTGATCAAAATGCTCAACGGGCGTGTGCTATGTAAGCTGCTCGGTATCCTGTACGACGTCATCCAAGTGTCCGGACCGTTCGCCGGATAGTTACGTTATTTAAGGAAACAGGAAGTGTTCAGCCCAGAATATAAGTTACAAGAAGTGGAGTAACATGAAATTACGCAAGTCTGGTATCAACACGAATACGCAATATTCAACCAATCAGAGAAGCCCCCTTTGGCATAATCAAGATATTGACATGGAAATACAATTTAACAATTTGAGAATTACACTAGTATTAGTACTATTACCTTAAAACCAAACTTCAGACAGGGGAAACATGGAAGGGGCAGGTACGGCAGGACAGGTGCGAATACGTTGTTTTAGAATAACGGGCACTACTGGTTAAATTTACGCCCGATTGCTACGGGATTGAAACTCAACTTATGAGGAGTTCCGTAATAAACTAGGAGGCCGCAACGTCACAGAGGCTAAGGTAAGAGGGGAAGAGGTGTGTACGCTCACAGCCGACACCCGATGATCTGTCGGGTAACAGGAAACACCCCGGGGCAGCTCCTCCAAATGCTACGAACAGCTCGGAAAGTCGAGAGCAAACAGTCAGACGTATAATTCATGCACAAGAATCATAGGAAATATGAAAATGCTCAAACTAAGGCAAGA
Source organism: Schistocerca piceifrons (assembly GCF_021461385.2). NCBI lineage: Eukaryota > Metazoa > Arthropoda > Insecta > Orthoptera > Acrididae > Schistocerca > Schistocerca piceifrons. The sequence goes on along the minus strand of NC_060145.1, from coordinate 478,691,296 downwards.
ATCTCAATACGAGCGCCGGCCAGTGTGGCTGAGCGGTTCTAGGCGCTACAGTCTGGAACCGCGCGACCGCTACGGTCGCAGGTTCGAATCCTGCCTCGGGCATGGATGTGTGTGATGTCCTTAGGTTAGTTAGGTTTAAGTAGTTCTAAGTTCTAGGCGACTGATGACCTCAGATGTTAAGTCCCATAGTGCTCAGAGCCATTATTTTCAGTGCGAGCGTCGCCGTAAGCCGCAACCAAAGTTTACGCATTCTAACAAGAATATTACAATAAAAATTACTAAGAGGATTAAGCGGTTAATCTACATTAAATACAACAACAAGTTAAAATAATAAATCACACATATTCAAATACGTTAAGTGACTTAAAAGGCAACAGGCAAATCCTGAAGACTTAACTCTCAAACAACTACCACAGTAATTGTATTTAGAACAGTAAATATTAACCTCTGAAACGGGCAAAATCTCACCAGAGTTGTGGAACTCAATTACGCAAATGAGCCCAGATTCACTGGGCCGCTTGTGTTAGCTTACCACGGCCGCAGGCAATATTGTAGTCGTTACGTCAGCCAGGAAAGCAACAACTCCCGATATAGATAAGACTTAATTTCGACGTCAGTGGTCAGTAACACACGTGGCGACCTAGAACACATCACGCAATTAATTTCAGACCCGAATGACAAGATGAACACACACTGAACAGGTTGCAATTATAAGAAATTTTAAAACTCATCAAATGTAGCATTCAGATAATTTGAAACAGTGGAACAAAAGGTAAATTTAATGCTTGAGACAGAGTGATGGAGGCAAGCCAGTGTACCGGGAGCTACTTTAACAGTGGAGCACATGTTTGAATCAAGTAACGAGTAAAAAAATGGTTCAAATGGCTCCGAGCACTATGGGACTTAACATCTATGGTCATCAGTCCCCTGGAACTTAGAACTACTTAAACCTAACTAACCGAAGGACAGCACACAACACCCAGTCATCACGAGGCAGAGAAAATCCCTGACGCCGGCGGGAATCGAGAACGCTACCGCACGACCACGAGCTGCGGACAAGTAACGAGTACCTTATGCCCAAAGGGCAGAACAGACGGCACCACAAAATGAACAGCACTCCCAGACCCACATCAGCACTCATGCCTCCTAAATCCAGGGTAAACCGGCTTGGTCAACAGTAAGTCCAAATATTGCCGATCAACACAACTCTATCGACCACCGGCAGCTTGAAGAATGGTGTGTCCGTAAGCTCACTGAACAGTTCACCGTACGTCACATGTACCTCTTGTCTCTGTCTCTCCCCTGACTGTGACCGACTGCCTTCTACGTGCTCAACAAATCGCTCCAAGAAACTACAATCAAAGACTCAACTGACATGCGACCGAGGAGCCACCTGGCAACTAGACAGAAGCGGATCGCGCCAGTAGGCAAAGATGTGAGAAGATAGATCGACCCGACACGGCTCATTGCGAATGAGTTTTCGGTGAAGGGTTTTGTGGACCAACTGACTTCTCGATAATACGTCACGTATTCATCTGCCTGGCCAAATCATTCGCTCAAAGTGGGAAAAACGTTCTTCATATCAATCGTGAACAATTCATCTACATCTACACAATACTACGCAAGCCCCCTAATTGTATGTAGCGGAAGGTACTTTCGGTACCACTATCTGATCCCTCCAATCCTGATCCACTCGCGAACAGTGCGTGCGAAGAATGAATGTCGTTAAGCCTCTGTACTGACTCTATTTTCTCGAATTTTCTCCTCGTGGTCAATACGCGAGATCTATGTGGGTGGAAGTAACACGTTGTCCGACTCGTCTTGAAAAGCGCTGTCCCGAAATTTCAGTAGTAAATCGCTCCTTGCACAACGTCTCTGTTGTAACGTTTGCCAGAGGAGTTTGTTTAGCATCTCCATAACGCCCTCTCGCCGGGTAAATGATCCCGTGACGAAACGCGTCTCTCTTCGTTGGATCTTCTCTATCTCCTCTATCAGTCCTACCTGACAGGGATCCCAGATAGATGAACAATACTCAAGAATCGGGCGAACAAGCGCCTTATAAGCCACTTCTTTCGTGGATGACTTACACTTCCTTAGGATTCTTCCGATGAATCTGAGTCTGGTATCTGCGTTCCCACTATCTGTTTTATGTCGTTATTCCATTTAGCCGACCTTGGTGGCCGAGCGGTTCTAGGCGCTTCAGTCTGGAACCGCGCGACCGCTACGTTCGCAGGTTCGAATCCTGCCTCGGGCATGGATGTGTGTGATGTCTTTAGGTTAATTAGGTTTAAGTAGTTCTAAGTTCTAGGGGACTGATGACCTCAGCTGTTAAGTCCCATAGTGCTCAGAGGTATCTGAATCATTCCACTTACGATTGATATGGATAGTTACGCCTAGGTACTTTACAGCAGATGCTGTCTCCAGCTGTTTGTCATTAGTAGTGTTGTGAGGTGTCAGGTAAATCCAACACCTTCCATGAAAACCCTGACATGATAAGCAAAGTCGTGTGTGCAAAAAGTTATGAAACGCGTGAGATCGTATGAGCGCATGTTGACGCGACGTAGGGCGCGTGAATTACTTTTAAAACAGAAAATAAGGGATTCGGAAAGATTAGCAATGGCAGATCGAGACCTTGACCGAATTGAGGTAGAGACCCAGCATGAAAATGGACACAGAATAGAGGACAGTACAACAGACGATGCAGTATCGCGAGAAATATGACATATAACGCACCATAACGAGAATAATGTACGTCAAGGCATAGAAAACATAAGTCAGCATACGACAGAGGAGCAGGAAAGTAGAGAGACAGTCGATGAGGATTCTAACTTGCGTCTTGAATACGTAGAACCCATAGTACAAGTAATCAGAGCTCCCTCACCACAGAGTACAAGGAATGCGAGCAGAAACGTGTCACAGCACAGTTCAATGCAATCGTTTGCGAACCAACACTTAGGCGAAAACACAGAGCGTAGGACGTCGGAAGAAAACGCAATAGGACCCACCAATCTGGCAGAATTATTACAATTAATGACGGAAACCATGACAAGACAAAATAAAGACATAGCGAACCAAATTCAAATTCAGAATGCAGAAACCACGAGACAAATCCGTGAGATTAAAGAACAAAACAAAAAAATTCAGTTACACCTAAGTCGTATTGAAGACGAGGCAAAAGAATCTCGAGAAGTGATAGGAAACTTAATAACAGGTCACAATCAATTGAGAACAGACATTGACAAGGTACAAGAGGACGTACAAACATTGCGTAATGACATTCAGGACGAGATCAAAACATTACGTAACAACACCCAGGGAGAAGTCAAGAAACTAGAGAAACAGATAAACGTAATTACTAGACAAGCAGCAGGTACAGCGCGTGAAGTTGTTGAAAACAGGGTGTTGCACAAACGTATCACAAAAGCAGCGCTGAAGAGATATGATAACCACATAGTCAAAATAGAAGCGCAAACGAAGCGACAATTTCAGAAATTGCGAACAGAGTTGTTGCAAACCATTGAAGAGCGTAGTGAACAGGATCGAACAAGCACAGAGTCTGCAACCATATCCGTATCTGTAACAGCACCGAAAAACAAGCAATTAACGTAGATATTACGCATTTGCCATTCCAATCACAGGCGGAAAGTAACATACGTGAAATCAGACAGCCTGCACAGCAACAAACACGTTTCGAAATTCTTGATGAATAAAACGTCATCATAAACACATGCGGAACCACAAATGTATGTTTCAAGACAGTTTGGATCGTGCAATGAAGCAGCAAGGTTAGCCAGACAAGATACCCAACCAATACGTGACAATGGAAAGCCAGGTCGCGAAGAGTACAGTGCAATGCATTCAGCTACACGTTCACAACCGATGGAAGAAAATTATTGCGTACCACTCCAACGATACTACGCAAGGGTAGGCGAAAGTTACAGTGGACAATATCCAATGGATCTACCACAACCGGAAAGAACGACGGGAGAAATGATCAGAAACAAAAGTGGCGAAGAATCGCGAATTTCATATGGAACTATGACGAAGTACGACAACGATCATTTCCTCACAGTCAGAAAATTTCAACACTTTCGAGAAGGAAACTCATTACATCCACGACCTTTTATTGATCAATTCCGAGTAGGATTACCAGAACACTGGGCGCTAGCACACAAATTAGACTTTATATTTGCACACATGTCAGGAACAGTCGCAGAAACCATGTAGAATGTTGCAGCGACATGCCGATCGTACGAAGATTTCAGAGAGAAGTTTCTCTCACTATATTGGTCCAGCGAAGCACAGAACAGAGTGAAGTACGAATTATTACAGAACCCATATTTTGAAAATTCGGGAGAGAAGAGTCCCGTGAAATTTTTCGAATTAATGGCAAAGAAAAATCAATGCTTAGATGTACCATACAGTGACGGAGAGCTGATTAAATTATGCGCGATGAAGCTACCATTGAAATACCAGCAATCATTAGTAGGGTGTGGAGGCAAGGACGTCGAAGCATTTAAAGGTATTCTAACGGAACTAGAGTTCATATTTTCGGAAGATGACGCAAGAAAAATACGAAAGCAAAAAGCAGTGGAATCCACAAGACACAGTACGAAGAAACAACAATTACGAACCACGTGATAACTTCTCACCAAGAAACGACAATAGATTTCAACAAAGAACCGGTTATGGGTTTAGAAGAGAATATGGCAATAACTATAATTCACCCAGCAACGGCAACAACTACCACAGAGGGAATAACGACAATCGGAACGGGTACTGGAGAACCAATAGACCGACAAATTATCAACAAAGAAACCACTATCAACAAGCTGAACAAGAAAAGAGAATACAGATAGAAGAGGTGGAGGTAAGACCACCAAACCCCGATAAACGTTCGAATGGACAGCTAAGCGCCCATGCCAAAGAGAATGACGCACCGACCCAGGACAATTGCAGCACCTTGAACAGAGAAGTAAACATCTTATCACGAGAACAGAAGAAGGAAGAAACAAATCCGCAGGGACCAGACGAAAACGAAGGCAAGAAAATAACAATATCGTGTTGGGATGAAATTAATTGGGAGAATACTGACGAGGAAGATGAATTACCAGAGGCATGCACAACGAATGTAGGAGGAAAGGACGAAGTAATAAGTATTGCAGAGCTATTTGAGATGGGAAACAGGGAAAGCGAATTCAATGAGGATAATGCGCAGTCGACAGAAGTTGAAAATAAGTTACGAGTGGGCACACAACCCAACGTATATAGTGAAGGAAGTTATGAAGCGATAATTAAAGAATTTAGATTCGATTATGTGGAAGTAGCGACGAAGAAGGAGAAGATAGACGATGATGAGGAAAAAGTAGAGGATGTTGAAGAAAGCGTAAATGAAGGAAGAAATAGAGAAGAGGAAATAAAAGAGAGAGAAGTAGCAGTCGAAGCTCATCCTACAGAAAGTTCGAATTCACAAGGGAAATTCCTAAAAAGACTCATGTATGATTCAGTGGGGGATTCGTTGATGCAAGAAAAAGAAGAACAGAACCAACCCTTTCAAATTCAACCAATTGTGAAGGCCATGGTAAAGCATATCCCAGTCAAAATTGCAATTGATAGCGGAAGTGAGCTGACTGCGATCTCAGAAAATTTATTCATGCAGTGTAATGCCAATGAGGAATTGCCAGTTCTGAAAACACGTAAGATTAAAGTAAGTGGTCCTATTAGAAACAATGCTGCGAAAGTTACGAGACAAACAAGGTTAACTCTTTCGTGTCAAGGTCAAAAGATCGAAGCCAACTTCGTGATTATACCTAAACCAACTGTAGATTTGATTATAGGTGCAGATTTTTTAAGTGTGGGACGAGTGATAATAGATATGGGGAAAGGCAGCGTAACATTCGGGACTGCTCTTTGAGCAAAAGCTAAAATTAGAAGAAAAACCAGTTATAAACAAACAATTAAGAATGAGGCGAGATAAAGAGGATGAAGAATTAGAATGGTATGCACAAAAGGGGGAATCGCCTCAACTCATGTTAGAAGTCCATAAAAAAATCGACGAAAAATTGTAAGAAGTTCAAGGTATTTCGGAACACAGTAAAAGAGAATTAGAGGGTATTTTACGAGATAAAGCAGAGGTATTTTTACCTAAGACTGGCAGTATTAAACACTTTCAGTACAAGTTTGAAGTAAAACAGGCAAAACCTTAGGACTTCACCATGTGAGCCATATCAAAAAGTTTGAAGATTAATTTTATTACTGGTAAATAATCAGCACAATATTTCAAAATTATGTTGCAGATAAGATCGTCACTAGAAAGAAGAATGAAGAGAGAGAAAGGTGGGAAAAAGAAAGTAGTTTCAATAAAAACAAAAACAAAAATAACACCAATAGTAGCATAGATTAAGCTGAAGGGACTGACAAGCAAACACCGAACGCCAGCTGGGTCTCCGAACGCCCCCACTGAGCGGAGCACGCTGATGCACGAAACTGAAGAAAACTTCCACAAAGTAAAAATGACACGCCCAAAACAATTTATCAGACTGTTACTAAGAAGAGATCTTCAAAGCGACTAGTTATCAATAAATATTTCCATATCCTGCCCAGAGAAGAACCAAGAAGCAAGTAAGAAGCAGAGAAAAAGCAGGAAGAACAGAAGTTGAAGATTCGCAAGATTGAGACCAAGAAAGAAGATGGGTGAAGAATAGACGACATACCTTCCCAAATTCCTATCCTATTGTAAACTAGTCGTCTGCGAAGTATTACAACGAAAAACGACCGCTTTCAGCGACACATAACGATGACTTTCACGCATACAAAGCCAGTAAACCACGAGATTCTGCACTCACAGCTCCATTCCATTATGGGACCTCCACAACAGCAACACACACTTGCAAAGCCAACAAGGAACGACGAACGAAGCTGTACATCAAATACTTGCCCACATCCATCTCGCTCAAGTCCATCACCTTCGTGCAAAAACATTCGCCAACCTCATGCTTAAACATTCATAGGATTGTGTAAATGTGTGAAATCAAATTATGTGATGTAGGAATTGTGCAAAAGAACGTGTGAAAAACTAAATAAGTTTAGCACACCAGACAGCTAATAAACTACAAAATAACAGTCATTGACTATGGACTTAAGTAAAAAATAGACTATCGATAAAAATAAGTCATTAGTTCTGAAATGGACAGTATAGAAAGAACAAAAGTAAGGCATAATAATCACTAAAACTATACGCCACTTATTTTCTCCTCATAAAAATAAAAGAATAACTATATTTTACTTATTTTCTTCTTATAAAAATAAAGAATAAAAAATTATCTTGTTGGATGTTTTCCCTTTTTTTTTAACATTTGTACCATTTGTTAGGATAATATCTCAATACTTGTGTATGTATATTTCTTTGTTAAAGCAATTCTTGGAAATAATTCTTATTTGTTAGTGTAACAATGCTGAAATGAGTGTCTAGAAACAAAAACATTTTACTTGTACATGATATTTAGAAAATGTGTTAGGAATAATTTTACTTAATTACTACATTTATAAAAAAATATATTTCTAAGAAAATCGATGTGAAAGACTCCTCACTTTCGATAACAAACTTCTTAAAAAACCAAACTTCACACTTAAATAAAGAAAGAAAATTATTAAAAATTAATAATAGCATAAAAATATTCTTCTCTTGTCATTTTTGATAATAATGTGGAAGAATATGAAAATGTAAGTTAGTAATACAAACTAGCATAGAACAGAATAACGTGGCTGAACAATAGACAACAAAATTTAGATAACGGAATAATTTTTGACTGACTTAGACAACGATTCAATCATTGCCTAACTTCAGTGCAAAAATTAAGTTCGAAGGGTGGTGATATGTAAGGTGCCAGGCAAATCCAACACCTTCCATGAAAACCCTGACATGATAAGCAAATCCAGTAGTATGTCACATAGCTCCGAATAAATCGTGACATTAAATTAACCAAAGTAATACGAGTAACGAGTGAGCAAATGGAATACCACAGACTAACACAAGAATACCTAAATGCATGTCATACCTTCCCACCGTGAGACAGACGCAGTTCCGAGGGGAGAAACGAGAACAGAAGCCGAGAGCAGAACCGTGTTAAGTTAGAAGGCCCTACAATAAGGGACGGACACTGAAAGGTGGCTACACTGAGCCACTGCGCCAGAGATTGCACCAAAGAGTATTATTCTGCCGCCTCCACAGTGCTTGGAGAGAACTCGTAGAAGTCAGTGCTTGTCGAGAGCTCGTAGTAGTCAGTGCCTGTCGAGGTCTCGTGGTAGTCTGTGCTGAGATGTTGTAGCAGAGAGTGTTTGTTGAGATGTGCTAGTAGGCAGTGCTTGCCGAGATGTGATATTGGAGAGTTCTGGTTGAGATGTGATAGTAGAGAGTCGGTGTGAGATATAATGTAAGGATTAGAGTGATTTTCATCAATATAAATGAGGTAACTAACTCCGTTTCTTTTTATTTCAGTGTCCTAAATAATGCGTCATTACAGGTTCAGTCAACAAAGCATCTGGCGTGTGTTCTTGTATTAGAGCTTAATTCTGCTTTCATTACGCAATTATAGTATTTGTATTTTCTTTTATCACGTCAGTATAAATGGTATTTGAAATTTCTTGTCTTGTTGAAGAAGAACCGTGCCAGATGTGTACGTTGAGTCACACTCCCACACACAGAACAATTACATTTGTGCTTTGGTTTTGTAGGTTTTATAGTTGCTGGGGACTTAATTAATTAATTGTGTTAACGAAAATTTTCATTTCATTCTTTGTTGTTGTTCTATGCAGTCAGATTGCGTAATAGTACTAGTCAGGGCCAACCGATTACGAAACAGCGTAATCGGACATACAGCTACCACAAATATTTTCAAACTATTTAATTAAGCCCCCATGCACGTGGCGACCGCTGCTTCGGATCGTCCCTTGGAATTCTTCTGATTGTAAAAATAGTAGACCGTAGTATTGTTGTAGTAATCTGGAGTTTAGTAATTGTAGTCTATTTTGCATGTGTAGATTTGGTAATTGTCATTCTTCTAATGGTATTTTTTCTCAGAATTTGATTTGTTGTCTTGTCTACGGGTTTGACAATTTAGTGCAATTATTTCATTTGTTCGATTGATCGTGTTTGAGGGAGACATTGCATGTAAATGGTATTGTTGGAGATAAAGAGTCATTGTGTGTAATTTTCGTACAGTGACGAATTTTTTATGTTTTGTAAATGATTACGCGGTCGATGAAAAAGGCGAAAATGATGAATAGTGAGAATGACGAAATTGTTGACATGGCGAACTCGCCAACACAGGACAACAGTATGATGAATAATGGAGTTGAAAACAATTTAATAAGTCGGGAAGACAGTCCGGAACCATTTCAAAATTTTTCTCAATCACAAAATTCACAGAGTACGAGATTAACGATAGAAGATTCTGAAATAGTATCGAACACAGATAGCCTTACAGCTATGACGAAGGAAGTTGGTTTTGTGGGAAATGTTAGGGGCGAAAAGAATCTTGAAACAGTTAACATGGACCAGTTGATGAGTGCAATATTAAATTTGGGATCAGTTTCGAGTTCAACATTTTTGACTGTGGTAGGCGACAAGAAAGGATTCTGCTAACTTGGAAGAGTGGCGTTTGAAGCAAGGAGAAAGTAAGAAACAGACTAACACTGCCAAAGATAGCGTTCCCAGCCAAAATAAAACAAAATATGTCGACCTGAGAATGAACCTGTGCAGTGCATCATCGCATGAGAATGACTCGTGGATTGTGGGTAAAACAGAAACAAAGAGTATTGAAGTATTTGAGGTTTGGTGTTAGAGGAAGTATGATATAAATTAAGTGAAGTGGTACAAAATGAAGAGGTTCCTTGTAGAATTGGCAATGACGTATGTATATGGGAACACTGATCAGAAGGAAGGACCTGCCGTGAGCAAAAATTGTAGGGGAATACAAGCGGTAGAAAACGAGGAAGTTGGACGTAGGTGCTACTCTGAGATGAGGTGCTTGAAACAAGAGAGGAAATTGTAGCGGGCTGTATCGAACGAGCAGAACAGACACAAACCCAAAAAAAAGTATTTGTCTGCCTATAGATTTTTCCCATCTACCTCTTTCGCCATCGCCATTCGTGGATGACTTAGCAAAAGTCCCAGTAGCCTCTCCTTATCTTATTCTTGGTACGTGTTCTCTTTTCACTCCATTTGTTTGCTTAATCTTTAATGCCCTTAAATAGTAATACATATACGACATCCCCACGATTGTCTTCTGAGAATTTCTCGCGGCACAACGCTCGGATCTCCGAAACGACCTTTCGAGAACTCCTTCTTCAGCTGAACGTTTCGGTGAACGCTGCTGTTTCCTCCTCCGCCAGTCTACTTCAAACATAAAATGTTCTTTAGCTTCACCTCCACAGCTTTCATAAATGACACTTGTTTTTGGTCAAATGTTTCAAATGAGAGAAAACAAGACTTCCTAGAAATTACAAAATGGATTTTTGTCCGAATCTTCATAGCCAAACGAAGAACGGGTATTGGACAAATGAGGTATCGTATTGATTAATGTGATTTCCACTTACTCACAAAATGCTCATTGAAAGTAATCAGGGTAATACAGAAGAATTTAATTATTGATTTAACGTAAAATTGAAATATTTCACGAACAGCTGCTGCTAGCTATGTAAATGAAACATAATGTTCATCTCTTCAAGGTCTAACTTTCTGCGCATAAAAATTTGTTGTTGTGTCATATTTTATTATCAGTTACAAATTTTGAAAAAAATCGGTAAAATGTTTCGTAAAATGAGTCGTCTGAAAGAGAGAAGTAACATAAACATTTGATGACTTCACCAAATGAAGTGTTGAACGAGAATCTAAAGTTCAGTATTTAAACTAGAAGAGCTATAGTCCGATTAAAACTACTTGATCCATGAAGTCTGTCCCTAGCCGCTACAGTGTTGCCACTTAAGCTGCCGGTTGCCGCTCGGTTACAGGTAACACACAAAAACGGCTGTTCATTTTTCAAATGCTGTTAACGTTTAAGGCGTAGCGATGTTGGATGCAGCATGCGCGAGATGTTACGGAAATGGCACGTGCTCTGTCTACGGCAGATTTTAAGTGACCAATGACTGAATTGCGGCAGACGACGGGTTTTGTGGACCTGAATTTAAACTCACTCCCGAACCTAACCACATCCACGCGAAGTGCAATGTATCCCAGAAAATGCTGACCAGCAATTTGCGGCAGTACTAAAATCACTATCGCTTTGTTCACGGCGTCTAAGCAACCTTAAGACAGAGAAAATTCATAATATGTTTGTTAGCACAGCCATCTTCCGCAACGATATTTCAGTTTTAGCGGTAAAAGCACACTGTAATTTTCACTGTCATTGGTTGTCTGAAACCATCCTCACACTGGCTACCCGGGATGCGGCTTTACCAACCGACGAGCAGTCCTGGTTGGCACTTGGTTACAGATTACAGGCGACGTAAGCAGATTCGAAAAGAAGAAATGAATGATAGAAAGTAAATAAGAGCAAATAAAAAAAAACTTAATTTTATGATGAAATGACTCAGCAAAGTATTACAAATAAAAAAAATTAAATTTAACCCAAGTAACTGAATAAAAATGACACTCAAAGTATTTTGATTAGATTTAGAAAAATAAAAAATTTCGCTGCATTTCACGAAATTTGAAGCTTTTACCTTCAATACGTCGGACTTATACACTATTCACTATTCTGTGACATTACACTGCAAAAAGCTCTTGTAACTGTAACTCTCGGGTCTCATTCACAACGATTAATATTTGCAGCCTTCAAAAATTCGGTTGCACACAGTGTCGTGAAAAGTTTATCTAATGTAAGCCGATCTCTATGATTATAATAACTCTATAAACGACGCTGAATCGCGTCTTGTGCAAAAAGATCCACTAGGCCGGCCGCTGTGGCCGGCTGCTGCTGCGGTCGCAGGTTCAAATCCTTCCTCGGGCATGGATGTGTGTCATGTCCTTAGGATAGTTATGTTTAAGTAGTTCTAAGTCTAGGGGCTGATGACCTCAGATGTTAAGTCCCATAGTGCTTAGAGCCGTTTGAACTATTTGAAGATCCACTAGTGTTTGGTTAGTGTTGTATATGAACCGTGTGTATTTAGTTAGCGTTGTTTGTGTGTGTTGTATTTGGTGTAGTTATCATGTGTGATGAAATACGAAATAAAAGGGCCACACACAGGATCCGGATCCAGAAACATGAAGAAAGAAAGCCGGACAAACAGGAAACGGTTCGGGCGTGACGTTTAGCGCTCCGATTGAAGGAAACCAGCTGCAATGCGTAAGGTATCAACTGAAACCTTCCCGTCTCCTCTCTATACCTCTGTTGTTATTGATAACCTTCCCTTTTACAACAAACTATGTAACCTTTCCTTAGGATTTCTATCTCTTACTTAATAATAACAAATGAAATCTCCCGTATTAAAAGTGATTTTCTGATTATTTCGATGAAACGTAGAACGTGTCGTCGTCGTGGCCCTCGGTCGTCATCTGCAATAACCCAAAACTGTTCCTTACCTTTTTTTACTGTTACTGGATCGCCATCTGACTGCTACATCGATCTGCGACATGGATATACTTACTCCGTTTTACTATACTCCATTAGCTGCTGGTGGGCTTTCATAATAAGTGGCTGTATTTATTACCAAAGCTGACGTTACTCTTTAATAGCAAAGCTGACGTTATTCTATAAATAATTTGACTGAAATTACGCAATTCATAGTTAAACTTTTTCTTGACAACAATAAAATTTTGCTAAGTTTTACGTTGATGGTTTTTGGGATGGATTATAATTAGAAATGCAGTATTTCTGGCAAAAGTTAATTACATTCTGGATGAAATGATTTTACAAACGTTCAAATGAGACTTACTTTTTACAATAATCTTACAACCAGCAATGCGCAAACATACCTTCAGTAGTCCTTGAGTTTCGCAAGAAAATTTGATTCAATAATATTAGTTCCTCTTATTCTAGTAGTTAGCTGATGTCTCTGTACATTCGTTTATAATCTCTTGTAAATCATAGCTGGTGGCTGGCAGGCACACCGCTCCTCTCAACCTCTCGCTTCAGACCTGCTACTGACTCGCTTCACATCTCGCTTACTACTGACCTCCTACGAACGCTTAAGTGCCGTTTATCCTGCCAACAATGCTTTCTGGTGCAGACAATCCTTGCTACCATTACAAAATGTATCAATGCGCGGTCTTTCCCGCTCTTTTCTTAAAATGTATCCAAACGCGGTCTCTCCCGCCATTTTTAAAATTACATCAATTTGCGGTCTCTCTTGTCAACAATACTTTGGTGCAGACATTCCCTGCTACCACAATTATTTCCAACATGACAAATATTAATTGTTCCTACTTAATCCTATTACTAAAATATAAACATCTTTCATAAATTGTGATTTGACAATAAACAATAGAAATAGACACGTCTTACACAACTATCAAGTAATTTTAATCGGAGTATACTGGATACTTGTCTGGTGCATTATGTAGACCGTGCAGTCCCTTTTCCTATACATAGCATTCAAAGGCGCGTCGTTACTCTGCTTCCTTCCTTACTTTTAGAAGAACAATTTCACAAAAAGCTTAAATTTTTTTGCCAGGTAGTTTTAATGGTTTATGTCATCGCTTGGTAGACATTTAAGCGTAGTGGCGTATCCCGCACATCCATTATCGTAATTTGCTCTGTACAGGAAGCAGGAAAGCTACGTATACGCAATTTCAGAGCACCCAGAGGAAATAAAAAGATTATTTTTTCGACAAAAATCTCCCAAGTGCTCCGTATTGTCGCTAGGGCTCCAAGAAGGTTTTGACTCTAGCTACGTTCAGACACAGTATTGTGGAGACTGTTGGTTTAGAGATGTTGCTGGCAGTGTCGTCAGTTTACATTAATGCGCGTCTGGCATCTGGCTGCTAATGGTTGTCTAACACTCTCAAAACAGGCTGGTGTTTCACGAACAATGGCTGCAGCTTTCAGCAAAGCGGGCAAGCATTTCTTTTGAAGAGTCTGTCGGTGTCGCATGCAGCAAATGCTACGTATTCCCCACCACCAATAGCAGCAACCGAGCAACATCCCTAAAACAATATCCGTCATACGGTGCCGTCCAAACGTTCATGGAAGCGGGGAAATATCCAGCACGACCGCTACGGTCGCAGGTTCGAATCCTGCCTCGGGCATGGATGTGTGTGATGTCCTTAGGTTAGTTAGGTTTAAATAGTTCTAAGTTCTAGGAAACTGATGACCTCAGAAGTTAGTCCCATAGTGCTCAGAGCCATTTGAATTTTTGAATCCTCCTACCCCGCTACAGACAATAGTGATATAAATTGCTGCAACTAGTTGCAGCTTAAGGAAGTTTTTGGCAGCTTTTATTGGGAGCGTACAAGAGGCTATAAATGTAGTTCAAACATGTTTTATGCTTCTTCGTTACTGAATTTTATTTCATTTTCTCAAGTTAACCAACCATGATGACTGAAACTCAGCCGTAGACGAATGTTACACTCACCTAATGACCAAGGCGTACTGTTCGCTCCATTTAACCGGCGTTGTAAGTGATCCTTTCTGAAAATATTTCCCTACTTTTCTTCCTCGCCATATGTGTTAAACGGCTGTTATTTCTGCTAATTTTCAAATACACTCCTGGAAATGGAAAAAAGAACACATTGACACCGGTGTGTCAGACCCACCATACTTGCTCCGGACACTGCGAGAGGGCTGTACAAGCAATGATCACACGCACGGCACGGCGGACACACCAGGAACCGCGGTGTTGGCCGTCGAATGGCGCTAGCTGCGCAGCATTTGTGCACCGCCGCCGTCAGTGTCAGCCAGTTTGCCGTGGCATACGGAGCTCCATCGCAGTATTTAAAACTGGTAGCATGCCGCGACAGCGTGGACGTGAACCGTATGTGCAGTTGACGGACTTTGAGCGAGGGCGTATAGTGGGCATGCGGGAGGCCGGGTGGACGTACCGCCGAATTGCTCAACACGTGGGGCGTGAGGTCTCCACAGTACATCGATGTTGTCGCCAGTGGTCGGCGGAAGGTGCACGTGCCCGTCGACCTGGGACCGGACCGCAGCGACGCACGGATGCACGCCAAGACCGTAGGATCCTACGCAGTGCCGTAGGGGACCGCACCGCCACTTCCCAGCAAATTAGGGACACTGTTGCTCCTGGGGTATCGGCGAGGACCATTCGCAACCGTCTCCATGAAGCTGGGCTACGGTCCCGCACACCGTTAGGCCGTCTTCCGCTCACGCCCCAACACCGTGCAGCCCGCCTCCAGTGGTGTCGCGACAGGCGTGAATGGAGGGACGAATGGAGACGTGTCGTCTTCAGCGATGAGAGTCGCTTCTGCCTTGGTGCCAATGATGGTCGTATGCGTGTTTGGCGCCGTGCAGGTGAGCGCCACAATCAGGACTGCATACGACCGAGGCACACAGGGCCAACACCCGGCATCATGGTGTGGGGAGCGATCTTCTACACTGGCCGTACACCACTGGTGATCGTCGAGGGGACACTGAATTGTGCACGGTACATCCAAACCGTCATCGAACCCATCGTTCTACCATTCCTAGACCGGCAAGGGAACTTGCTGTTTCAACAGGACAATGCACGTCCGCATGTATCCCGTGCCACCCAACGTGCTCTAGAAGGTGTAAGTCAACTACCCTGGCCAGCAAGATCTCCGGATCTGTCCCCCATTGAGCACGTTTGGGACTGGATGAAGCGTCGTCTCACGCGGTGTGCACGTCCAGCACGAACGCTGGTCCAACTGAGGCGCCAGGTGGAAATGGCATGGCAAGCCGTTCCACAGGACTACATCCAGCATCTCTACGATCGTCTCCATGGGAGAATAGCAGCCTGCATTGCTGCGAAAGGTGGATATACACTGTACTAGTGCCGACATTGTGCATGCTCTGTTGCCTGTGTCTATGTGCCTGTGGTTCTGTCAGTGTGATCATGTGATGTATCTGACCCCAGGAATGTGTCAATAAAGTTTCCCCTTCCGGGGACGATGAATTCACGGTGTTCTTATTTCAATTTCCAGGAGTGTATATTCCACTCCTTGTTCATTTAGTTGTTTAGGTACTGTTCCATCGATTATTCGACGATTCTTTTATCGAAACGATGTGGTGCGAGTCAATTCACAGGATGTCTATACATCATTAATGTTAATATTAATGAACACATTAATTTGTAGTTCTTCTCATGCACTCATGAGTCAACAGCTTTTAAAGAAAAATTCGTCCATGGAATGGAAGTTGTGTGTGAGAAACGATTTTAGGTTGCATTGAAAACATACTGTTATTCGGAAAACGAACAAAACGTTTTGGTCCTTCCTATTCAAATTCTTTCTGGCCCAGCCGCGTGGGATTAGCCAAGCGGTCAGGGGCGCTGCAGTCATGGACTGTGCCGTTGGTCCCGGCGGAGGTTCGAGTCCTCCCTCGGGCATAGGTGTGTGACATTGTCCTTAGGATAATTTAGGTTACGTAGTGTGTAAGCTTAGGGACTGATGACCGTAGCAGTTAAGTCCCACAAGATTTCACACGTTTCTGGCCCACTGACAGTTTCAGTGATGGGCATAAAGGTCATTTTTTCCTCTAGCGTTGTAGACACGGATATCACTACTCTTCTCAACTTGTAATGGATTATTTACGACGACATTCATCAGTGAATGTATGTATTGTGATGGCGCAGTTAAAATTCCCGGGTCGTTGAAGACATACCTACTTAACGACCGCAGGTGATCACTGAACATCATTCTTACTGCTCGCTTTTGTGCTGTCAGTATTTTCTTTCTAAGATATGAGCTACCAGAGAAAATTATGATATTAGACTTAACAGTCAACATTTATTAAATATCGCAGGAGACTGATCGTTTGTTCCCCACAGCAGCAATTATACGAAGAAAAAAAATCAGCTGAGTTTAACTCTTGGGGTAGCTCAGTAATATGCTTTTCCAGTTCAAGTTTTCATCTTTATGTACAGTCTAAACACGAAGCAATCTAACCTGCTTATTGACTCTTGTTTTTTATCAATTGAGGCATTACTCTATTTGTTGCACGGATCTCAGTATGGTCTGTTTTCTCGAAATTTAGAGACAGCCCATTTTCAGAAAATCATTCAATAATTCTTTGGAAAAATTCAGGAAAGATATCTTCCGTTGCTTTCTCTCTAATGGGATCTATCTACTATAGTCGGCAAAAAGTATCAGTTAAACTATTTGAATATTAAGTGGAAGGTTATTCAGCTAGCTAATGAACAGGAGTGGACACAAAATTGAATCTTGTGGTATTTGCATTTGTGATTTCTCCCCAGTCAGTAAAATTTTCTCTGCTTCCAACATTGTTTGAATTTATCAGAATAACTTTTTGCAATCCTTTTGTTAAACGCAAGTTAACACAGTTGTGTGTAAAGCCATCAACTTGATAAACGGTAATAACATGCTCTACACAATCAAACGCCTAGGAAAGTTCACAAAAATATCAACGTGCTATATTTTATTGTTTAAGGCTAGTATTTGGTGAGTGAATGTGTAAATACCATTCTCAGACGAGCAACCTTTCGGAAATCCAAAATGTGATGTGCTAAGTAAAACGTTGCTACGAAATATCACATTACTGTTGAGTGCATTGCTTTTTTGACTATAATGGAATACAGTGTCAGTAAGGAAATCAGAAAGAAATTATTTCTTTCTTCACCTTTCTTATTAAGTGATTTAAAAAACTGCATATTTTAATATATTGGGAAAATCACCTGTGCCAGTGATACTTTACACATAAATAACCGAGAACATTACTTATTTATTTAGGAAAAGTTTTCACAGTTCTGTTTGAATGCCCATGAACACCATTTGGTTTTTAGAATGCATTTAATTTAATTAATTTGAGTGAAGAATCTTTGCGGTATTTCTAGTTACGTAAATGCTTGCGGAGTGACATTTTTAACGTATTTTTCCAGATTTTCTACTGTACCATTCAATACTATTTTTGTTGCTGCTTTCAGAAAGTGACTGTTAAAAGTACTCAGAACTTTAGAACTATCGGCCACAACATTGTTCTTTAGTTTAACTGTTATGTATCTTGTGCACTGTTAAATTGTTCTGTCTACTGTTTCCCAATATTCCATGTACTTGGTTTGAAAATTATTATCTGTTTTACAGATTTTCTTTAGGATTTGCTATTTTTGTATATTTTGATTACCTTTCTTAGAACAGCACGGTATTTTTTGTAATATGCGAATAATGTCGGATCTTGACTTACTCTGCCTTACACAAATTTCCCTTTTCCTGTCACATGAGATTTAAATCCCTTTAGTTATCTATAGCTTAAGTGACTTGTTAATGTATGGCACTTCCTAGGTAACTTTTAACAAAGCTACATTTACAGATTTACTATTGAGTGTACTGAACTTCACATTAATGTCTCTTTCTATACATGCGTCATCCCATACAACTTCTTTTGACATGCTCTTAAACTAACGAACTATCTTCTCACTAACAATGATTAGTGCTGTGTATGATTCTGCATTACAGCTGTAAATACATACATTATTTCCAGAATGAGATTTTCACCCTGCAGCGGAGTGTGGGCTGATATGAAACTTCCTGGCAGATTAAAACTGTGTGCCTGACCGAGACCCGAACTCGGGGCGTTGTCTTTCGAGGGCAACTGCTCTACCAACTGAGCTACCCAAGTACTACTCACGCCCGCTCCCCACAGCTGTACGTCTGCCAGTATCCCGTCTCCTACCTTCCAAACGTCACAGAAGCTCTCCTGCGAAACTTGCAGAACTAGCACTCCTGAAAGAAAGGATATTGCGGAGACATAGCTTAGCCACAGCCTGGGGGATGTTTCCAGAATGGAAATCTGCCAGGAAGTTTTAATCAGCGCACACTCCGCTGCAGAGTTCAAATCCCATTCTGGAAACATCCCCCAGGCTGTAGCTAAGCCATGTCTCCGCAATATCCTTTCTTTCACGAGTGCTAGTTCTGCAAGGTTCGCAGGAGAGCTTCTGTAAAGTTTGAAAGGTAGGAGACGAGGTACTGGCAGAAGTAAAGCTGTGAGGACGGGGCGTGACTCGTGCTTGGGTAGCTCAGTTGGTCGCCGGCACGGTAACTCAGCGTGTTCGGTCAGATGGTTGCTGCCCTCTGTAATAAAAAAACTGAGTTAATGGATCAACGACGAAATGAAACGGGTATCTTGCGACGTCCGCACTGAGCAGATGAAACGAACAAAAACGAACAAAATGAGATTAAAAAAATAAAAAAAATGTTGGTAGAGCACTTGGCCGCGAAAGGCAAAGGTACGGAGTTCGAGTCTCGGTCCGGCACACAGTTTTAATCTGCCAGGAAGTTTCACATACATTATTTATTTACATTAATTGAGCATCATGGTCCGATAGCCTAGTAGAAATTGACACACATCAATCCTGCTATCTTGCTGCACGAGAGTTGGAAAATTCACTATTGAAATCAGATTTGAAGCACGTTCTCACAGGAATACCGGAGGGGCCCATTGTTGTTCTCCTTGTATGTCGGTGATATCAAGTCGTTTCTCCTTTGTAGATATCATTTTTCTGACAACTATCTCCAGCTTTACCCAACTACCATATATAATGATACCAATAATGCCATCGTTTAGATTAATCATTATCTGTTTCGAGATATGGCGGAAGTGAAACGTAGAGCTTGAAGTAAATGCAGAAAGTTGCAAATAGTTCTGAAATTCTCGTAAAACTGTCTCTTGTTCCCAGAAATTGACACACATCAATCCTGCTATCTTGCTGCACGAGAGTTGGAAAATTCACTATTGAAATCAGATTTGAAGCACGTTCTCACAGGAATACCGGAGGGGCCATGTCTCCGCAATATCCTTTCTTTCAGGAGTGCTACTCCTGCAAGGTTCGCAGGAGAGCTTCTGTAAAGTTTGGAAGGTAGGAGACGAGGTACTGGCAGAAGTAAAGCTGTGAGTACCGGGCGTGAGTCGTGCTTCGGTAGCTCAGTTGGTAGAGCACTTGCCCGCGAAAGGCAAAGGTCCCGAG
The DNA here is from genome assembly GCF_021461385.2 of Schistocerca piceifrons. Lineage (NCBI taxonomy): Eukaryota > Metazoa > Arthropoda > Insecta > Orthoptera > Acrididae > Schistocerca > Schistocerca piceifrons. Next base: position 478,671,184 of record NC_060145.1, on the reverse strand, counting down.
TTCGAGTCTCGGTCGGGCACACAGTTTTAATCTGCCAGGAAGTTTCTGGCTCTTGTTATTCCGGACAGCATTCCCATATCGTACGAGGAAACTAAAGAACGAGCCAGTAATTTTTTTTATGAATGCCTCAGCTGGTCAGATAGCAGTGTCGCCACATGCAAGAAGACTTCGGCTTGCACGTATGTGACCCAAAAGTTTCGAACCGTATTTCCAGTGGATGTGAAACCTAAACTTATGCAATCACTCTGTGACTTTTAGACTGATGAGCCAAAACATTGAGACCACCAACTTAAAAGCGTCTTGGTCCACTTTTAGAACGCAGTTCAGCAGTGATTCTGTGTGCCAAGGATTCGACAAATTCTTAATAGGTTTTCAGAAGTTTTTTCACACCGGATGCCTACGCACAGGCCACATACTTCCCGTAATTTACGAGTCGCTGTCTTTTGGGCTCGGAGCTGGCGTCCGAGAACGTCCCAGTTGGGTTTCATTGGATTCAGATGAGCTGAATCTGATGGCCAAGACATGACGTGAGTTCACTATCGTGCTCCACAAACCACTGCAGCGTGAGTCTGGCCTTGTGACACCGACAGTTATCATGTTGGAAGGTGCCATCGCTGTTGAGGCACACGTCAAGCGTAAGGGGTTAGAGTTGGTCCCTAATGATGTTCACGTAGTCCAAAGCTGTCACGGTAGTTTCGGTTGGTACCACGTGTCCAATGGAAGCCCAGGTGAATGCCCGCCATAGCATAAAACTGCTCCCAACTGGCTTGTGTCCGTGGTGCGCTCCATGTTTCGACCAGCCATTCGCCTGGGTGGGGGCGTATATGGACCCAACCATTTCCACTGATCCGCGGTCCAATCTCGATGATACCGTGCCCACTGTAGTCATAAACGACGATGATGTTGGGTCAACAGGGGTCCTCTGCTGCAGAACAGCGTGTTCGACACTGTGTGCTGAACGTTTTCTCCAAAAAAGTTGTGCCTGCGCCAGCACTGTACGGACGTCGTACTTCTTGTCTCCTCCTCGTGGTTTCAGCACTCTTCAGCCACTTCCCGCAGATGCTCATGACAGCAGCGCTCCAACAGCCAACCAGCTTCAGTGGTTACGCGGCGCCCAATCTGGCTTTTGACAAAGTCGCTCAAGTCGGCGTGTTTCCGCATTTGCGCCACTTATCGCCTCTAGAGTGATTCCCCATTCGTCTTTCCTACCGCGTCATGTGCCCTCAGCGCCCCCACATAGCATACAGCCTCGCGGTGGGCAGTGACCATAATGTTTTGGCTCATCTGTGCAACCCCGGATCTACTATGTTTCTGAACCGGGGAAAAAACTTGATAGCACAGCCCCCCACCCCCTCACACTTGAGCTTTTGAAACAAGACGTCAAAAATTAGAAAAAAGGAAACGATTTTTCACATATATGTTCACTGTAGTGCTCATCCTTCTGAATAGGTTGATACATAAAACATATATGTTCGAGGAAATGTAAGACATGTTATGTGCTCGTAAGTGTGCCAAAGTGAAGTGATACGCCTCTACACACAGCATTCTTCTATCGCACGTATGTAATTCGATCCGTAGAATTCGAACGTGTATATTTTGTAATGGAAGCCATCGAACCTATATTATGGACAGTGGAAATTAAAATATCGTGTGATGCCTCTCCGGCTCCCAGTCGCCGCTTTAACATTCTACCCCAGTGGTTCGCAACAGGTGGTCCGCGGACCCCTGGGGGTCCGCGAGGTACGCCAGAGGGCTCCGCAAGATGCTATTAAAATAAAAAATATATTTCGTATGATAACAGATTTTTTGTTTTGGCCGCTTCCTGAATGAGCAGTTTTAAGCTCAATATTTTTTCAATAATGAATATGTCAATGCTCTATCTAAGTACCACAAATAGAAAACTTATAAAAAGACTCTTAATTTGGCTTTTTTAGGTACTTGATACTGTGATATGCCAAGGTACCAATCATGCTCGATGAGTGGGTCCTCGAGAAAATTTTGTTGGGAACCCCTGTTCTACCCCATTAAAAAAAACTCACAATTAATACTGGATTGGATTATTTGAAGGGCTTTTCTGATTATAATGCTTCTGAAATTCATGATCCAAACAAACAGAAAGGTACATCTATAGCAAGAAGCCATATGCTTGAACATTTCTGGTATCTGAGCTGCAGATTTTTCAGCGCTCATTTCACTTTAGGACTCTGTATCTCAAAATGAACAGAAATGGACTTGTGCCACTATTGAAATAAGCCCTTAATTTGTCGCTGGGAGAATAAGAGCTCGTCAGAAAATTTGCACACTTTATTGTCTATTAGCTAATAACTATCTGTTTTGCGTTACATAAAATTAAATATAGGAAACATAAAACGAGTAAACGCAAGAGACAAGCAACAGTACACATTTCTTCAATCATTAGGACCCAACATTTTTTCTCTCTAACCTTGTAACCCTCGTGCTTTCCTTTCTGCGAAAGAGTGTGTTACCTGATCGAAGTTCGTCAAACAGTTTGCAACATGGAAAATAAAAATGTCGTTGTGTAATACTGAAGAAGCCGTTGATACGAACAGTACCCGAGAACGGTGTGGTTTCTCGGTTTGATTAGGTCTATTCTCTCACTGTCAGCTACATAAAACGAAATAGGCATTTCTAATATTGTAACAGTTCTAATACACGCCAAATAAGGGAGACTATTGTGGCACAAATGCTCATTTTTATCTACCTCAATTACATAAATGGCAAGACAGAATATAATTAACGAAGTACAAAAATCAGATGCCGATTACGCCTGCTACAAGCAAAAAGTTCTATGTTAGAAGGTAGTTTCACATTTCGTTCATATGCTCCAGTTTCTTAAGCATGAGATCGAAAAGTAATAGTAGTACAAAAATTTTATACGAATTTGGAATAGTCATATTCTTCCATATGTGTGATGTCCCCGTTTCTTCTCGTTCCTAGTTCTAACAAACAATCTCGTCATCACTAATTCTGTAACTATTCCTGCCACTGTAAAATATTATTTACCGATAACTTCAATAACCCTGCCAGAATCTCCTATTCATTTATTCGGCATTTTTTATCCGGTTAGGCGTTATTACGTATTCGTACAACGCGTTTTCCTTGCTATTCCGAGGATATAACTTAAGCGAATGCTAACTGGGGACTTTTGTATAGTCTAGCGATCTGGCAAAACTTTTCTGTCAAAAATTCTTTTTCTTGGATGCATGGAGAAGATAATATGTAAGTTTTCTTACCTTTTATTCCTGATAGTCGTCTATTTCCACTCTGGTAGTCTGAATCTATGGATTTCCTTTGTAAATATAACAACGCTGATTATTCGCACACCCAACCAACCACAACCACATAACCAGCGATTGGCATTCACCCGTTCGGGTTTATTCGGCTCAGCGCGTATAGCCCTGTCTCCTTTTGTCTGCAGGAAAGTTTTTTTATTTCTTGATGTGACGGCGATTCCACTAGCAAAGGTACCACGTAACCTGTGCACGCATTAAAAAATCAACTTATGATTGGTTCAGAAATCAACTTAGAATGTGTTCAAGGATGTTCAAAAACCAACAGGGATCCGTTTCAACATCATATGAATAATCGATAGACTAACGTGCGTTGGAAGCTAGGAACTTTATGAAACAAGCTTTTTTTTTTTTTTTTTTTTTTCCCTCAAGAGTATGAATTTGGCACCTCCTGAAATTGCCGCCAGGGGCGGTCACCACGGTTTGTCCTCACCTCCCCCCCTCCCCACTAGCTGGATTTGTGTATATTCCACGTCGACACAAGTCTTATTACGTGTCATAATCAGCGTCAGCGTAGAAAGGCTTACGCTGCTGTAAGCCAGCAGTCCCTGTCACATAAAATGACTGGTGGTCACGGAGCGTGGGAAAGCAGCCGCTAGCAGGTATCGTTTCGTACTGGAGCGGACAGGGAACACGGATCCACACTGCGAGATGTGGCGGCAACGCATGACTTTAACTGTTCAAAAAAAATGGTTCAAATGGCTCTGAGCACTATGGGACTTAACATCTGTGGTCATCAGTCCCCTAGAACTTAGAACTACTTAAACCTAACTAACCTAAAGACATCACACACATCCATGCCCGAGGCAGGATTCGAACCTGCGACCGTAGCAGTCGCGCGGTTCCGGACTGAGAGCCTGAACCGCTAGACATCCGCGGCCGGCTTTAAACTGTTAAAATGTTTGCATATGACTCCACTGATACCGTTGACATTGTCCACACTGACAGCTTCTTAACCATGATTTCAACAACTCCAAAGTCAAGCTGATATTTTAATCATAATTTAATTAAGATTGTCCGACATTGGAAGATTAAGCCGACACATCAGAAACGCTTTCTGCGTAGGCACGCGCAAAACAACGATGATAGTTTACTAGGTAGTTTAGATTCAACTTTTAAGCGGCTCACACAGTCTTCAACTTGTGCTCAGCCTGAAAACATGTACTCACTGCGAGGAAATATTTTTATATTGTTTAAATTAAGGTTTTAGTCAGCCTCGAGAAACATTTAATAAACCGTCTCGGACTACTTGTGGGAGAGGTACCACCTATTCGCAGCGAACCGAATATGTTTTCGCGTAAAAGTGATTTGGTGTTTTAAAAGTGCCTCGGAAAACGTTTATTTGCGATTCGTGAGTGTGAGATATCGAACTGTCATTACATTAGTTGGAGATAATTCTATAAACTTGGAATGGTGTCCGACATGTGCTGACTAGAATCCGCGAATTTACATACGAATGTTAGCGTTAAGGCTCATTTATAGGGGCCATACTTTACGGCAATATTCGATCGCAGCAGTGTTGCCGACACATTGTTGCAGTAGACTGCAATATTGCCGCATGACTGGACAATATAGCTAATGTTGCAGGCAGTTGTCGACGTATTACCGAGGTGCTGCCTGTATTGTCTACCAAGGGTAGAGGATATTTCGTATTGCAGTGCAATATCTACCTCTGTCCCTATCTGTAAATTGTGCACTTCCGCCTTCAACTCTGTTCTATGCTTTTGTCACCGACAGCTCTGCAGTCACGTGACTGAACGAAAACAATACCATTTCGCTTTTGTTTGACAGTTCGCCCACGCACGTATAGACACATTGCTTGTTGTATCTTGTTATGATGTTCCTGTGGACAGCAATGCAGATGTGGACAAATGAGGGACTAATGAATTTTATAAATGAGTCTCATATACAACTAAAGCCATGGAATGTCGAAACTAATGGGTACAAAGACGCAGTCTGAAAAAAGAGTCTTCAAATTGTTACCGATGAGGTCGAAATCACGTTTGATGAATCATACAAAAAATTCCGAAGTTTTCGTACCTATGCCAAATACGAAACAAAACACTTGCATGCCAAAAGTGGAAGACTAGATGGCTGTTTATCCACATGGCTTGCATTTGTTTTGTCTTGAATTTCATACAACCTCGAGACGTACATAAAGCACACCGTGGTAATGTTAACAGTGGTGTGTACTGGTAATGAAAATAAAAACTGTACTCTTGTTTAAAATCTTCGCTAACGAAACCTCTCAGTACGTCTGCGAAAGCCCTGCATACTTCTTGTACCATAAGGCTTGTTGACGAATAGCGAACTTTAAAGAGGAATACTTCACTTCTTGCAGGTACTGGTGATGGCCAGTCTGGTTTCAGCTGGTATATACTCTATCATATTTGTGTCTGTTTTAGCAATTCTCGGACCTTTCGCTGGGACGAGATTTTCGAAATCGTGTTTCGGTACTCTGGTAAAATACTGGAACAGATATGTATCCAGCATAGATGTGGCCGCAATTCGTGTGGCCGCTATGTTGTCGGACAACACTGTTTGGATATGTTGCCGACAATATGCAATTTTTATGGCCCTTGTAAACGTACTTTCAGACTGGCTCTAAAGACAGTTTTTTCCTTGATTTTTCTATTAAAGAACACGGTGAGTTCTAGGATTTCGTTACAGTACTGCTGAGATTTTACCACGTGCCACTCCATTATTTACAGTCGACTGTTTGCATCTGTGAAGACATGCATTTTGGCTTAAAAGAAGACCAATTGGAACATCGGGACAACTTTGCAAGACTCAGACACTACAACATGACATCTGTGATACGATCTATAGACGGCTAGACGTAACCACGAATACTTGTGTGCGTTACGTCTGAAATATCCGTTTATTTGAACATGTCAGTTATTCATACGTCCAGTTAGCTTGGTTCTGGTGAGACAAGTTTCGTGACTAGCAGACACTGTACTGCTTTGTCGGCTCCTCCCCGGTACCTCACATCGTGAGATCTGGTACCTGTCATCATAATCAAAACGCAACATCTGACGTATGTAGCATACTAGCTGTTCCCACGCAAAGCACCAAATCTCGTGTGTTGCTGCTGGAAGAAGCTAGCCTGCTCTCCGCTCACGACATGTGGATCATTGTTGGTGTTCTGCCACTATTATTGTTCATGTGCCCGTTTCCTTTCGTAGATATCTTTCTCTAAAATAAACTTTACATATTTCTTTCGGCAAAGTTTTCTTTCCACCTGGTGGAAAACGAATTTTGTTTCCAGTTCCCCCTTGCAGGTCCTTTTATTTAGCAAGGCATACGTCAATCACTTATAAAGCCGGAGGTCGTTTAATTTTTCCCTTTATATTCGTCGAAACCGGTTCGCAGTAACAGCACTTCTCTCTTTTCTCAGAAAAAATTTGCTCCGAACAATGTGTCCTCTGTACTGTCGGAGTGGAATAAATTCGCAGAATTACTTTTCGTCGTCTGCTTTCCTTATCTGCAGTTGCGGGCTTTCTCTGTAAACGTCCCCCGTGTTTCCTCGTTTCCTTCCGTGAATGCAGAGAAATTAATTACTGGAGTACCTGTAGATCTCGTTTAGACGCCCATTGAAATTCAGATTCGCACATTGGCATACGAAGAAGACGATAACATCACATATAAGAACAAATAATTTTGCTTTTGGGCAGGATCTGCATTAAACAAATAATTACTCTCCCTTTTTACCACACTCTTTTCACTGAAGTTACAGCTTCTCCAGAGTGTCTTTATTCGCGTTCTATCAAGTAACTGGAAACAATGCTTTTTGCTGTCTGCACTTACAGAATCCCAGTTTTTTCAGAAAAATATTCACCAACTGAAAAAAAAAGTTGCTGTGGTTTCAGTAGCTACTGAACTGCGCAGCATAGCTATTATTGTTCAATAGTTTGTGATCTTAAACCATATGGAACTTGACGCTTTTATCGATTATGGATGTGGGACGTTGAGACTGCGATGAATAATTGTTTGCAGAAATAGTGGCAGTTCAGTTTTTGATATATCCAACTCCAAAACAAAGCTCTGGGGCCCGATGGAATCCCTGTCAGATTTTGTACTGAATTTGCAACTTACTTAACCTCTCTTATAACTAAAATCGTAGATTCCTCGAAAAATATCCGTGCCCAGTTCTTGGAAAAAGGTACAGGTCACACCCGCGTGCAAGGGTAGCAGAAGTGATACACAAAACTACCGTCCTGTATCCTAGACATTGATTTGTTGTGGAATGATAGAAGATATTCTGAGCTCAAAGATAATGAGGTATCCTGAAGAGCATGATCTCCTCAGGGCCAACCAGCATGGATTTCGAAAGCCTAACTCGAACTTTTCTCACATGACATACTGAAGGCGCTGGACGAATTCAGTCAGATAGATGCAGTTTTCCATGGTTTCCGAAAAGCATTTGACTCAATACCGTGTCTACGCTTACTGTCAAAAGTACGATCATGGGGTATCAAGTGAAATTAGTGACTGGATTGAGGACTTTTTGGTAGGGAGGATACAGAATGTTATCTTGGATAGAGTCATCGTCAGATGTAGAGGTAACTTCAGGAGTGCCCCAGGGACTCTTGTTGTTAAAGGTGTTTATTAACGACCCTGCACACAAATTAATAGTAATCTGAAACTTTTGCAGATCATGCACTTATCAATAATAAAGTACTGTCGGCAAGAAACTGCTTACATATTCTATTAGATCTCAATAAAATTTCAAAGTGGTGCAAAGATAGGCAACTTGAAAAACCTTAAAGTTAAAGAGCTTGTTATTGATCATGCTTCGTTCTGATTTGATACACATCTGCCGTTTCATCCGAGGTCTTAGCGAAGAGTGAAATGTTTCTATGCGTACTTGCACCTTGGAAGTTGTGGCACATGAAGTATTATTTTCATATGACATGAAGATATACCTCCATGGCATGAAACCGGTTGTCATACAGTAAAAACAGAATAAACAGCTGTAACGGATTTGAACTGTCACTCACTTTAATATAGACTGTTTTATCATCTCTGATTTTAAACTGTTTGATTGTCCTTCACATTATGTACTGCCAACTTGGTTTAAATGTTCAGAAATGTAAAACTGCGCACTTCAAAAAACGGAAAAATTTAGTATTCTGCGACTATAATATGAATGAGTCATTGTTGGTATCGACCAACCGATACAAATACCTGGGTAAACGTAGGGGTAACGTAGGCTCAGTGGTGGGTAAAGCAGGCGGTGGACTTCGGTTTATTGGGGAAGTACAATCAGGACGTTGCTTACAAGTCACTCGTGTAACCGGTTCTAGAATATTGCTCAAGTGTGTGGGACCCACACCAAATAGGACTAACAGGGGATATTGAAGGTATACAGGGAAGGGCAGCACGAGTGGTCCCAGGTTTGTTTGATCCGTGGGACAGTGTCACAGAGATACTGAAGGGACTGAACTGGGAGACTCTTGAAGACAGCTGTAGACTATCCCGAGAAAGTCTGTTAACAAAGTTTCAAGAACCGACTTTAACTGATGATTCTAGGAATATACTACAATGCACTACATGTCGCTAACAAAGGGATCGCGAGGATAAGATTACAATAATTACCCCACCCACAGAGGCATCAGACAAACATCCCTCGAGTGCTCCATATGTGTACGGCACGGGAAGAAACCCTGATAACTGGTGCAATGGGAAGTACCCTCTGCCTTGCACCTCAGAGTGGTTTGCGGAGTATAGATGTATGTGTAGATATAGAACTGGATTGGGAACTGAAATCGCTTAAAATAAATGGGTAAATCGGTTGGGAAGTCGGGTGTCTAGGGTATGAAAAACCTTTCCTGCTCCTGGATCTGTGAGGATAGTAGCTTCAGTGACAGTGCAAATGGGCACGATTACAAAGTTCCAGGTGATTCATATTCAGTAGCAGTATTGCAATGATACGCCCATAAGCTACAACTCTCCTGTGTTCTGTCAAAACCGACTGTTAGAAAGAAACCAAAATACCAAGTAATTGTGTACTCAATTCTTGTTTGAAATTATATATGAGGAGTGGGAGAAACCGTCGAATGGATTAAATACTCTGAAATCGAAGTTTAAACAGACTGCAAGAAAGAAAAACAAATCGTAAATTTTCACAGTATAGCAGTCTCTCTCTTGCTGTCAGTTTTAACAGAAGTCCTGTACATTGTAATTGAAAGGTACTACCGCTATTTTTCCCGAGGGCATGCAGCTTTACTGAATGGTTAAATGATGATGGCGTCCTCTTGGGTAAAATGTTTCCGGAGGTGAAATAGTCCCCCATTCGGATCTCCGGGCGGGGACTACTCAGGAGGACGTCGTTATCAGGAGAAAGAAAACTGGCGTTCTACGGATCGGAGCGTGGAATGTCAGATCCCTTAATCGGGCAGGTAGGTTAGAAAATTTAAAAAGGGAAATGGATAGGTTAAAGTTAGATATAGAGGGAATTAGTGAATTTCGGTGGGAGGAGGAACAACACTTTTGGTCAGGCGAATACAGGGTTATAAATACAAAATCAAATAGGGGTAATGCAGGAGTCGGTTTAATAATGAATAAAAAAATAGGAGTGCGGGTAAGCTACTACAAACAGCATAGTGAACGCATTATTGTGGCCGAGATAGACACGAAGCCTACGCCTACCACAGTAGTACAAGTTTATATGCCAACTAGCTCTGCAGATGGCGAAGAAATTAAAGAAATGTATGACGAAATAAAAGAAATAATTCAGATAGTGAAGGGAGACGAAAATTTAATAGTCATGGGTGACTGGAATTCGGTAGAAGGGAAAAGGGAGAGAAGGAAACGTAGTAGGTGAATATGGATTGGGGCTAAGAAATGAAAGAGGAAGCCGCCTGGTAAAATTTTGCACAGAGCACAACATAATCATAACTAACACTTGGTTTAAGAATCATGAAAGAAGGTTGTACACATGGAAGAACCCTGGAGATACTAAAAGGTATCAGATAGATTATATAATGGTAAGACAGAGATTTAGGAACCAGGTTTTAAATTGTAAGACATTTCCAGGGGCAGATGTGGACTCTGACCACAATCTATTGGTTATGACCTGTAGATTAAAACTGAAGAAACTGCAAAAAGGTGGGAATTTAAGGAGATGGGACCTGGATAAACTAAAAGAACCAGAGGTTGTACAGAGATTCAGGGAGAGCATAAGGGAACAATTGACAGGAATTGGGTAAAGAAATACAGTAGAAGAAGAATGGGTAGCTCTGAGGGATGGAGTAGTGAAGGCAGGAGAGGATCAAGTAGGTAAAAAGACGAGAGCTAGTAGAAATCCTTGGGTAACAGATGAAATATTGAATTTAATTGATGAAAGGAGAAAATATAAAAATGCAGTAAATGAAGCAGGCAAAAAGAAATACAACGTCTGAAAAATGAGATCGACAGGAAGCGCAAAATGGCTGAGCAGGGATGGATAGAGGACAAATGTAAGGATGTAGAGGTTTATCTCACTAGGGGTAAGATAGATACTGCTTACAGGAAAATTAAAGAGACCTTTGGAGAAAAGAGAACCACTTGTATGAATATCAGGAACTCAGATGGAAACGCAGTCCTAACCAAAGAAGGGAGAACAGATAGGTAGGAGTATATAGAGGGTCTATACAAGGGCGATGTACTTGAGGACAATGAAGATGAAATAGGAGATACGGTACTGCGTGAAGAGTTTGACAGAGCACTGAAAGACCTGAGTCGAAACAAGGCCCCGGGAGTAGACAACATTCCATTAGAACTACTGATGGCCTTGGCAGAGCCAGTCCTGAAAAAACTCTACCATCTAGTGAGCAAGATGTGTGAGACAGGCGAAATACCCTCAGACTTCAAGAAGAATATAATAATTCCTATCCCAAAGAAAGCAGGTGCTGACAGATGTGAAAATTACCGAACAATCAGTTTAACAAGTCACGGATGCAAAATACTAACGCGAATTCTTTTCAGAGGAATGGAAAAACTGATAGAAGCCGACCTCGGGGAAGACCAGTTTGGATTCCGTAGAAATGTTGGAACGCGTGAGGCATTACTGACCCTACGACTTATCTTAGAAGCTAGATTAAGGAAAGGCAAACCTACGTTTCTAGTATTTGTAGACTTGGAGAAAGCTTTTGAGAATGTTGACTGGAATACTCTCTTCCAAATTCTGAAGGTGGCAGGTGTAAAATACAGGGAGCGAAAGGCTATTTACAATTTGTACAGAAACCAGATGGCAGTTATAAGAGTCGAGGGGCATGAAAGGGAAACAGTGGTTGGGAAGGGAGTGAGACAGGGTTTTAGCCTCTTCCCGATGTTATTGAATCTGTATTTTGAGCAAGCAGTAAAGGAAACAAAAGAAAAATTCGGAGTAGGAATTAAAATCCATGGAGAATAAATAAAAACTTTGTGGTTCGCCGATGACATTGTAATTCTGTCAGAGACAGCGAATGACCTGGAAGAGCAGCTGAATGGAATGGACAGTGTCTTGAAAGGAGGATATAAGATGAACATCAACAAAAGCAAAACAAGGATAATGGAATGTAGTCGAATTAAGTCGGGTGATGCTGAGGGAATTAGATTAGGAAATGAGACACTTAAAGTAGTAAAGGAGTTTGGCTATTTGGGGAGCAAAATAACTGATGATGGTCGAAGTAGGGAGGATATAAAATGTAGACTGGCAATGGCAAGGAAAGCGTTTCTGCAGAAGAGAAATTTGTTAACATCGAGTATAGATTTAAGTGTCAGGAAGTCGTTTGTGAAAGTATTTGTATGGAGTGTAGATATGTATGGAAGGGAAACATGAACGATAAATAGTTTGGACAAGAAGAGAATAGAAGCTTTCGAAATGTGGTGCTACAGAAGAATGCTGAAGATTAGATGGGTAGATCATATAACTAATGAGGAGGTATTGAATAGGATTGGGGAGAAGAGAAGTTTGTGGCACAACTTGACAAGAAGAAGGGATCGGTTGGTAGGACATGTTCTGAGGCATCAAGGGATCACCAATTTAGTATTGGAGGGCAGCGTGGAGCGTAAAAATCGTAGAGGGAGACCAAGATGTGAATACACTAAACAGATTCAGAAGGATGTAGGTTGCAGTAGGTACTGGGGGATGAAGAAGCTTGCACAGGATAGAGTAGCATGGAGAGCTGCATCAAGCCAGTCTCAGAACTGAAGACCACAACCACAACAACCTCTATACACGGACAAAAAACTTGCGTTACAAACCCGTACAGGATGTTTTCTACCCTGAGCTTACCCATGGCTAAACTGCGTGTGCCAAGACAACGCCCCCCTGATGAAGGCCCTCCAGCGCCTGCAGAAGCTTTACTGGAGGGATCAGATTCGGACGTCGTCTGGCGATAGCCCCGCTACGGCTAGTATTGTCCCGTCTTATCTGAAACCTTGAACTGACGCAGTCAGAAGGTGGTACGGGAATTCACGTCCCACCGCCACACCTCTCTGCTGATTCCTATCCAGTGTACGGTCAGGAAAATTGGAAATTTGTGGTAAGTTCCTATGGGACCAAACTGCAGAGGTCATCGATCCCTAGGCTTACACACTACGTAACTTACGCTAAGGACAACACACACACCCATACCCGAGGGAGGACTCGAATCTCCGAGAGGGATAGCCGCGCGAACCATGGCAAGGCGCCCGAAACCATGCGGCTACCACGCACAGCTGTATGGTCAGGCAACACATTTAGACACACATCTGATTTCGCATACAGCCAGGAGCCACAAGTGTTTAGTGGGTTGCCTGTCCTGTTGGCGGGTATTTCTCTCTCTCTCTCTCTCTCTCTCTCTCTATCTCTCTCTTCTTCCGTGGCCAGCAAAGGTACTCAAGTTGCTCTGAGGTTGATGCTCAATTGGAGGAGGTTCTTAGGAGGACGTTTTCGAATTTCATTCACATGCATGTGAATGTTATAACGCCACGAAAAGGAAGGGGTGAAAAAGGGTAAACACTTTTCCCCTTTTGACCACGACCAAATTTCCTCTAATGGTTTTGAACGGTCTGGCGGTTCCACCCTGTACACCCGCCAAACTCCATATTATATTCTTAGTGACTGTCTGGTAGGGCCTCACGTTCTTCCACACAGGCTAAACGTACGAAGTTATCGTAATTTCATAGAGAATGTACTATCTGATCTGCTAGCAGATGTGCCTTTAGCTGTGCGACAAAGCATGTATTTCATGCACGATGGAGCACCTCCTCCTTTTACTGTTAATGTCCGTCGGCTATCAACAAACAGATTCGGTGATAGGTTGATAGAGATGGACCAGTTGCCTGGCCTCCAGGCTCTCCGCGCCTAAACCCACTGGACTTGTATTTGTGAGGGTATTTGAAAGCGCATTTGTATGGAACCGCAGTGCAAAATGTTCAGAGCCTCCTTGCCCGTATTATGGAAAGCTGCGAAACCATACGCAATACTCCAGGAATACGTCAGCGCATCCGAGGTTCTCTACAACGGCGGTTTGATGCACGTATCAGTGCCGACGGAGGGCATGTTGAATACCTCCTGTGAGAAGGAGTTGCATTTGATATGCTGGTGCGTCCTGTTCGTGTGTGTTTCCCATGATTAATGAGTTGGAGTAACTGAGTTGTGACTTTGAAACAAAGCCATTCCAGACCCAAGTCCATATAACGCAGTTTCTTCGTCTACGTGTGAGGAATGTGTCCTGCAATTTGTGCCATACATTTTTGCTGCACCCTGTGTATCTTAACTTGGATGCCACAATATTTAAAGCAATCTGAACATTTACGGTTTCGTTCTGTTTCGTTGCATATGTGTGACAATAATGGACAGTTATAGTAAACATGTCAACTACTTGCTGAGATGGGTGATTGATTGCTGTGTCAATCCCCAGCCCCTCCTAGAAGACCGCTAGCGCTGTTGTGTACAAACCAGGACTGTACAAATGTTTGAATACAAATTCCTGTTTGAGGCGAGGGACGTTCTTCAAACCGTTTGCGGTGACGCTGATGGCCTGTATTCCTGGCTCGCCGACACCGATCAACTAGGCTGGAGCCTGGAGCCACCAGCGTTCAGGCGTAAAACAAATTCATCTGTCCCCAATACCAGGACTAGGTGAACGAATAACTGGTCCACACACTTGTAACGCGACGATGCCAGTGACATGGGTCTCTAACTCAGCGAATTTCTTCTCTTCCCTTATAACATTATCGCCTTTAAATCAAAACGAAATCATTAACCATCACGCAAAATTATTTATTACATATGTGTCTTCGATGGTAACGTTATAAGAAAACTGGGGCAAAGAGATATCTTTGTTTCAATCTTAACTGTTTTCGTAAAAGTTGAGGTTGATTAATAATGCTGTTAACTTTCATTTACTTTAAAACTGAAAATATAATGACAGCCAACAGTTAGCTTGGAATTAACTCGTTTGGTATTTTGAATGACCGTGAAAGATGTATAATTTCCTTTCGCAAATATAGCACTCAGAAATATTATCGGACTTGGTGGAAATAAACAGCTGCAGGTCCTAATAGCTGTAAAACGCAAACAGTAATTACGCGTTTAGAATTATTGCGAACCAAACGAAACCCTTCCGTATTTAAATACTACACAGTAACTGCAAATGGTTAAATTTTATTCTGACTTGAAATGAAAATTTTTTTCTTTTTAAATGGCGGAATAGTAATGCAAGAAATGTTTTTATACTTTTCAATGTGTATCTGATCCACACAACAACAAAATTATACAGCTGTGCCACAATAGCCATAGATGATCCTGAGCTAGTGATGAGCATCAAAACGTATACGGGGATTAGTGAACACAGGGTTATGGTAGCGAGACTGAATATTGTATCTCCCAAATCCTTCAAAAATAAACTAAAAGTATACCTATTCGAAAAACCAGTTAAAATTTGCATGACGCCTTCCTGAGAGACAATCTCCACTCCTTCCGAATTAGCAATGTAAATTTAGACCAGATGTGCCTTGAATTCAAAGCAATTAAGAGATATACACCAAATAAATTAACAAACGATGAAGCTGATACCCCTTGGTACATAAAACGGGTCAGAAAACTGTTGCAGAAACGACGGAAACAGCATGGCAAATTTAAACGAACGCAAAACCTCAGAGGTTGGCGGTCTTTTACAGAAGCTCGAAATTTAGCAAGGACTTGAATGCGATATCCTTATAATAGTTTCCACAACGAAACTTGGTCTCGAAACCTGGCAGAAAATCCAAAGAGATTCTAGTCGTATGGACAGTATGTTAGCGCCAAGACATAACCGATGCCTTCTCTGCGCGATAGCAATGGAAATACGATCGACGACATGCTACGAAGGCAGAATTACTGACCAGAGCCGTCCGAAATTCCGTCACCAAAGAAGATGAAGTAAATCTTCTAGAATTCGAAACAGCTGCCAACATAAGTAAGTTGGCAGTAGATATCCTCGGAATAGTGAAGCAGCTTAAATCATTTAATAAAAGAAAGTCTTCCGGTCCAGACTGTATACTAAATAGGCTCATTTCAGAGTATGCTGATGCAGTAGCTTCATACTTAACAATCATATACGACCACTCGCACGACGAAAGATCCACGCCCAAAGTTGCACAGGTCACACCAATATTCATGAAAGACAGGAGGTATAATCCACTAAATTACAGGCCCATATCATTAACGCCGATATGCAACAGGAGTTTGAAACATATATTGTGTTCAAACGTTATGTCACACAGTCAACACAGATTCTGAAAACGTCGTTCTTCTGAAAAAGTGATGTTCTCCAGATATGCGAGAAAAACAACTACAGAAAACGACGAAATTTTACAGAGAATGGGAATGATAAGGGACCACTGGCTATGCCGCAGAATATTTTTACCCCCAATAATTAAAAAAGGAAAACACTCCAGAATATGATGGTCTCTGAGATAGCGGCAAAGAAAAAAAATTAGGAAGAAGCGGGAATTATCTGAGTACTTACAACATATTTAACAACATTCGGCCAAATAATGTTGATTGCTCCATGCTGTATCATTGTTATCAAACACTGTTATGTATATTACAAGAAGAGTTCTTGTTCCTTTCGTCTGCTACTTGTTTCATTGTTTTTATTTCATAAGCTAAGACAGTGGCTCACTTTGCAGTTCTCTGCTAGGTGCCGCACTTCCGTCGTACCATTCGATTTCCCCAGCCTCTTAATCAAACGATTTCCGTATCACCACTGACGTTGTCACAGAAACATGGACCATGCGCTCTAAGCGGCTTTGACCTTGATAATGTTCTATTCTATGTATGCTTGGCGGAGACTTCTATCCCTAAAAGTTCCTGGCTTTAGTTCTGGATATAATGCAGAGCCATATCATAAATCATAGACTTATGTTTTTGTCAGTTTTCTCAGTTCTGCTGTGGGTTTGTCTAGAAATTCACCAAATGCCAAATATCTTCCTCAAAAATTTATTTTGAAGACGTCAGCTCCACCCCTTTCGATAATTGTTTTAATATGCAAGAGATTAACGTGCAAGCCTATGTTGGCACTGTGTTGTATCTTTGAATTTCTTGAAATATGCTTATATTTTATTATATATGGCAAAGCATATGTCCATTTCGTTTTGTGCTCTAATAGTAATATCGTCCACGATATTGACCTTTATAGGTAATGGCTCAAAGGTAACGGACAGGCACACTTTTTCGATTTTTGCAGTGTCAGTTTTTACCGTGCTGCGTTAATTTGTGGTGACACAATACCAAGGTCAAAGGAGCCCCATAGTCACGGAAGGAGCATAAGTGAGCAGATGCAGGGATCCTGCATCGCCCTCCAAGACAAGACCCTAATGCAGGTGGTTTGCCGTTGTCTTCCTCCGGCCTGTTATCAAGAGTCAAGCGAGTATCGTGTGTGTGACTGTGGTAAGTGCTTGTACATTCTAGTGTTGGGTTTGCTTGGTTATGATTGAAGTGAAAGGGAAGGTAGAAACCCGGTCCCGGCACATGGACTACTCCTCTGTAATGGCACTAAGAAGGTCGCCGAGCTTAACGGATAACACAATGAATTATTTAATTATGTGATACAAATGACGAGTCCTTCTTCAACTACGTATCATTCTCATGTACACCATTATACAAGGAAAAATCAAATTATGAGGCGGTAAACTAAAAATTTCAGCTTCAAGAAATATTCTTCCATTTGAGTTTCTCTGCACTTTACTTTTACTTCATTTTACTGTCACTCTCCTCTATCTTCCTTCTCCTCTTCCATTTCATCTAATCCATTTTGTTGTTATCTCATACCTCACCTCATGCAAGATATCATCGCATCCCATACAATATTTCATCTCACTTCTCCCTATCTTCTCTCAGTGTGTGCCGGACCGAGACTCGAACTCGGGACCTTTGCCTTTTGCGGGCAAGTGCTCTACCATCTGAGCTACCCAAGCACGGCTCACGCCCCGTCCTCACAGATTTACTTCTGCCAGTACCTCGTCTCCTACCTTCGAATCTTTACAGAAGCTCTCCGGCGAACCTTGCAGAACCAGCACTCCTGAAAGAAAGGATATTGCGGAGACATGGCTTGGCCACAGCCTGAGGGATGTTTCCATAATGAGATTTTCACTCTGCAGCCGAGTGTGTGCTGATATGAAACTAGAGCACTTGCCCGCGTAAGGCAAAGGCCCCTAGTTCTAGTGTCGGTCCGGCACACAGTTTTAATCTGCCAGGACGTTTCAAGCAGCTACTCTGTTAATAGAGTATCTGCGTGTGCACATGACTTTTAGGCTATAGCGTACGCGGAGGTTCTGTGATGAACACTTGCCATAGAACGACTCGAAGGTAAGGAAATCGGACCGCATTTGGCGTAAACAGACTTCGTCTGTCGAAATTGTATGATTAAATTATCGAAGTATTGGCGAGAAATTACCCGAATTTACTACCCCTCATGAAGCTACTCGCACTCAAGTTATTCTCGGGACCGAGAGCTGGCTGAAACACAAACTAGGAAGCTCTGAGATAGCGATTCGTGGAAAGTATATTGAAGGTCAGATTAGACGCCATAGGAGAATGTGTGTTCATTGCGTTGGACAAAAATGTAGTCCCTACTCGGGTCGAATTTTTAGTGTGACCGTGAAATTATTTGGTCGCATGTAACAGATCTAGATCAAATCAGGTTAATTTTTCGATGTTTTTAGCGGTTATCTGACTCCGCTGTGACAGTTTTAGAGTCATTGAAATATAGTCTATGGTCAGTAGCGCGTAAGTACCCACATCATCAAAATATTAGCTGCAAGCGACTTTAACGTACCGTCTATAGACTGAGATGTCTATGAAGTAATTGCAGGGGGTGGATACAGACAGACAACTTTGCGAAGTTCTTTTGAACCTCGTTTTACTTAATGTGTCTTGAGCAACTAGTTCGCAACTAGTTCGACAGCCCACACGCAGTGGAAATATTTTAGACTTCGTAGCTACACTCAGGCCTGACCTAATGGATGACTTCAGTGTAGAGGCAAGGGTTAGTGAACATGCTGTCATCATAGGGACTTTGATTACATCTACATCTACACGGATACTTTGTAAATCACTTTCAAGTGCCTGGCATAGTTAATTAATCAATCAAGAATTCTACGAGAGTATTTCTGCTAGAAAGAGCAGAAAGACAATTGTTAGCATGCCACTTATACAATGAATTGGCATTATTTAGTTGCAGTACGATGGACGTAGAGGAATTGTGGGCAAAGTTTAAACGGACTTTAAACCACACTCTGGAGTATTATGTGCCAAGTAAGTGGACGAAGGACGGAAAAGTCACGCCGTGCTTTAACAACGAAATTCTAAAAATACTGAGGAGCAAAGACTGTCGCACTTTCGGTTCAAAAGAGAACACTCAAATAACGACAAGCCACAGTTAATAGAAATCCGTGCGTCTGTAAAAATATGGCTGCGCGGAGCATACAAGAATTACCACCGTGTGGGGCGGCAGGTGGGATTTAATCAATTTTATGTTGTTTATATAAATGTTTGGTTTGTAGAATGTAAAACCAGTTCCTATTATTTATGCTGTTGTTTGCCGTTCTCAACACTGGCTTTCTAACTACAATATTGGCAACCAGAAAGTGATTAGCAAAACGTGAAGCCTGTAATTAGAATTCCTAGTGCCCACTTCATCTGAGAAATACACTTATAGCTACAGCTTATAGCTCTGAGGAATTAGGAGATTGTCTGGGATTTATAATCAAAAACGATCGTGAAAAAAAAAACACTTGCTCTATATTCTGAAAGTCACAGATGAAAAAAAAAGAATCCATACAATCTAACTAACAGAGCAGTTCAGAGTCTAATGCGCTGATACCACTATAACTGTCCAAATTAAATATTTAAATGAATGCTTGCCATAATTTGATGATAATGTTCATCAAACGCCACGCTAAATAATGGTAGAAAGTTTGTCCCGCGACGGCTCGTGAAAATAAGACACACGCAAACTGAAGATAGATAATTAAAATCATCCCAGAATTAACACTTCACTCGAAAATGATTTCATGGTTACGCGTATCCCAATTAACTTAATACGGCATCCGAGGCTGTTTATAGCAATTATACTGACGCGACGCGACTCCCGACACAGATGGCGTGCTATTCAGCGTCTGGAGAGAACTAGGGACTTGCTTCCTCGTGCAGCGTTCATATATATAAAGCCGCGGTGCGGACGGCTAAGGGAACGCCTGATCAAATCGGCTCTCCCGACTAGCCGCTGGGCTAGTAATGCACCACTTTAAGTTATTGATTAAATCATCGCTTCCTCTGCTGATGGCCGATCAAGCTCTCAACTTAAATGTGTATTCAGCACACAGGTAAGTAATCATAATAAAAGTTTGACGTGGCTAAGTTAAATATTTTGGGAGAGAGAATTAATTTAATTACACTGCACGCAGTAGACGAGCTCTGAACTTGCCTTTTGGAGATACGCTATCGCTATAGTTTTATAGTTATTCAAATGAAACTTCTCACATCTTTATGGTTATAGCGGATCTCCATTCTACTTAAATATAAACATCCTAGCCTTATTTATTATCCCACTTAATCTATCTTGCTTCCTTAATTTTTAAGACAAAAACCAGAAAATCATGAATTTCAACTAAAATCTTAATTTGTGAGATCCAGAAGACTGTTTCTATTAAATTATTATGGAAAAGGAATCTAAATATAAATTTTTAATTCTCTAGCTCTTTTCTGTTGCGCCAATGATTTTTACAGAAAAACGTCCAAATTTCGAAAATGGTTAAAGTTATCGAACGGATATTCAACACATATTAATTTAGTATTACTCCTGACATGCTAGAACCGTTTCAGGTTATTTGCTTGATTTTTAAAGTATTGCGCAACATTTATGACGTCAGAGCTAGTTACAGCGGACTGGCTGGCACACAATGGAAAGACTGATGTGAATTTACTATGGCGTGAGTAGGCTGCTTCCCTACATCACCCTCTACTTAAATTTTTTGTTTTTGAATGTTAATGAACGAAAAAAAAAATTAATTACAAAAAGGGAAGCAAGAGTACAGCTTAACTTCCTATGAAAATTAAAAGTGAAATGTAAACATGTAGAAATATTAAAAGAAAACTGATTACCTACTTTAATTATTTAAATTGCGGGCATGTTCACTGCCTCTTAAGCAACATTATCTTTCAAAATTCAAGCAAAATCACTGAAACACTTTGGCATACATATTGCCTTAGATAAACAAACACATAAAATATGTAAAATTATGAAAATATTGAATCCATTAAATACATTTTTACATACACAAATTCAAAGAATATAACAGTTATTCATGCTACATAAACAGATGATTATATCTTAGCAGTCTTTTCTAAACCTGAAAGAGAGTTTTACAAATAATTTTTACACACGTTGTTGTAGCCACTTTGGCTGGCGTTCTACACTTCCATTCACAAGGGTAGAGGAGGGGAAGTTGCTATGGTGTACGTCCTTCACGTTCACTCTAAATTACATGGGGAAAGGGGAGGGGTCACTGTGAGTTGTGTCCAAGTCACTCCACGTTTTCACGCAGTTACCAGTCTGCCATTATCTGGTTTGTCCTGTAGAACAAACAAAAAGAGTGCCTCAGACCCTGTTCACTTAATATCTATGGGTGGGTCACAATGAAATGGGGATATATACATTTTATCCTTCAATATTTTGCTGGAACAAAGTTAACAGAACTTTTTCAATATTACTCTCGTAATTACTTAATTGTCATAAAATCGGTAAACAAATGGCTTAAAACGCCGTTAGTCACGTACTAGAGAAAATTTATGCTCAAGGCATACAATCATAAATCCTATTTAATCTGAATTTATTATTTCTGGGTCGGAACACTGAACCAATGCTCGGTACATTCCTGACACATTTGTATTTTATTCACTTAGCAGACTCATCTTTTATTACCTTATTCTTAGAGATAGTATGAGTATATTTGATTAGTGGTTGTTTTCTCAGCTTCTTTGTACATTTGAGTAACTTGTGGTAATAGTACAGTTCTGAGTGTACAAAGCACACTACGTTTAGTTGTCTACTAAATCCACTTATTGGTCCTCTGCTGTTGTGTCAGTTCCACATCTGCAGTTGTGTACTTACTTCATCGAAGTGTATTTATGCTGAGCTAAAAATAATGTTTCACGTCTGTCATTATGTTATTCAATTATGTTGCTAATGTATGTACTTATTTAACACTCACTCTATTAACATTTAAAGCATAGGATAGCACATTTATTTCATATCCATAGTGTATTGCAGCTGATCAGTTTGCTCACGTGGCAGTCCATTTCCACCCGATCGGACGCTGAAACCACAGGTAGTCTCTCTCGACCTACCACTAAAGTGCATTAAGTAATTATGGACGAGCGTAATGCTAAATTCCTTAAACCTATAGGACACCATGAGCTGCTCTGTCTCATCTAACATAAGGGTACCTATGGTCGCATTCACGCCTTCAACTCATAACCTCAACACGTGTAGGTGTGTCCTGTCACACACTACACCAAAATAATGGCCAGCTCCAAACTTATAAATATTTCAAAGACGTGTCCCTCACGTCTCAACCACAAACACTACTCAATTCTATTACACTGCCATTCCTTGCTACACAAGGTGAGTTCATTCTTACAACTTATCTGCATAATTTTCCATAACACTAAGCAATCTCTTTTACTATTAATTAGTTAGCTCTACAGCATACAATAGGTTTCACTGCCACTTCAGATCCTGCTTGTACATGAATTTGTATATCTTTTTAAAATATTATTGTGGGACCATTTACAATTAAACAACAACTTTCTACTTATAATATTACCAGGGTTCTATACATAGTTGTTACTCAAATACATTGTATCTTAATTACATCTTGCTTCTCTGTTGTTTATATCACTGTTAGGTTTGTCACATTAGGTATTTTTCTTCACTAATCGGTGGATAGAATGGTTCCAGAACACATGGCTTAGTAGCCATGACGGAAAATTTTTTTTGTATTGCAAAGTAAGGAGTCGAAATTTTGGTAGATAGGAAAGATGAAGAAAGAGTAAGACCTGAAAAGGAAAGCAGATCTCACACAGCTGGGATTGCACAGCTGCCAAACTGTGTAGAGGTTACAGAACAACCTCCTCCCTACAGAATTCATTAGTTTATTATTGGATTGATAACCATAACAGGAAATTTTAATGTGTTGGAAGGAAGAGGTCGAAATTTTATGTGGATAGGAAAGATGAAGAATGAATGAGACCCGAAATGGAAAGAAGATCTCACACAGCTGGGACTGCACAGCCGTCACACTGTGTAGAGGTTACAGAACAACCTCTTCCCTACAGCATTCCTTGGTTTCAGAAAATTTTCATATTGGAAAGAAGGAGTCGAAATTTTTGTGGATAGGAAAGATGAAGAGTGAGTGAGACCTGAAAAGGAAAGAAGATCTCACACAGCTGGGACTGCACAGCTGCCACACTGTGTAGAGGTTACAGAACAACCTCCTCCCTACAGCATTCATTCATAACCTTTGACCACGCCAGGTCGATCTGAAAAGACATTATGATGCCTTTTTAAAACCTGTCTCAGTTCTTCCTTCAGATTAGCTGAAATTTTATCGATTTCCTGCAATTTAGCTTCTATTTTGTCCAAAATAATTGCTTCTTCTTCTTCTGTGTTTAGCTTACTGTTACTAAGATTAACACTTTCGTCCCAATATCTCCTATTTTTCAGAACTCGTATAGGCAGCTCCCAAGTTTCATCATTAGTTACTACATGTTTATCAATAAAAGGTACCGTAATTACTCCGGTTATTGGCAAGACCATTTTTAACTTGCTTCTTTTAAAGTCAACAATACTCTGATATTTCGACAAGAAATCTATGCCAATTAAAACCTCAATACTGAGATTGTTTACAATTAAACATGGATGATCAATTAAATTACCATTAATGTTAAAGGACAACAAAGCTTCTTGCTTTACCGTTTTTGACACCTTGCCAGTAGCACCAATTATTCTTAGTCCTGATACCCTCATTACTGTAAGCTTGTTTTTACCAGGTAATGCATCAAAGAAGGACTGAGATATCGCACTCACCTCACTTCCACTGTCTAAGAGACAACGTACATTGATTCCCAACATATTCACTATTATTATAGGGTGGCTTATTCTAGTTTGTACAGGTGGTTCCTCAAACTCATCCAATAGTTCCTTTTTGATTTGTCTCCAACTAAAGTGATCGACATCTGTCTTCATTACATTTAGGTCAAAGTGTGTAGGGGTTTCCTGAATTACATTTTCAGCTGCCTTTTCCAGTCGGTCTATTAATTTCAAATTGAAACACCGCACGACTTCATTACATTTAGTTTGCCGAACATGACCCAAATCACTGTAGTCTGAGCGATTCTGCGCCTCCAGACCGGGCATAACACTAGTTACAGCTAAACCACTTTCACCATTATCGTCGGGTTCCTTCTCAAGTGACAACTGGTCACAGCTACTGGGTCCATCGACCCCCAACAGGCAACCCTCTACATTCTCACTTACCTCCTGTCCTAAATCTATTAGTACATTATCAACATCCTGCGCAGGCACTTTAGATAAGAGCACATCATCCTCATCGTAAATATAAGCATGAATTTCTTCTGCTTCTTCACCTGACAATTCAGTATTTTGTAGCTCCTCCCTATCGTTACACTGCTGCGGCTTCTCTTTCTCTTCCCACTTAGAAAGCGTCTCTAACACGGTATCTATCAAATACTGTGAGTGATCTAATATTTCTGCTGGATTCTTAGATGCTACCGACTCTTCATCCACATGATCAGTCTGAGTATTCTGATCTGTCTTACCAATTCCCGTAACTACTGGCTTAGGAAAAGTAACCGCCTGGTGAGCGCCAGTGTCCTCATAGACGGGCACTAGTTTTCCTGCCTCGGGCTACTACTGCTTCCTTTATTTTCATTATAGTTAACTGGCACAGCATTGCTTTCCATACTGTTGTTTACATGCATAATTTTGTTTGGAACAAAATTATAATCACTTGGATGCCATTGTTGGTTCTGATAATTATTTCTCCAATTCCTACCTCTCTTAGGATGACGAACACCTACTGTTCTGATGTTTACATTGCCATTCTGCTCGTTCTTAAAATTACTACTAGTGTTATTAGCATTTCTGTTATTACGTGCTTGATCCTCATTGGCAGCAACACGTTCTACACGTTCCAAATATTCAATGAAACGATCCAGATTGTCTCTAGGGGCAGATATAATTCTTGTTTGCCAATACCATGGCAGTTTGGCTTCAAGACCTAGTATTATCATTTCAGGTTTTAGCTTTTCGGCCAAATGTGACAAACGTGAAATCCATGACCTAGAAAACTCTTTAATAGATTCCTTGCCTGCATTGAAGCGTTTTCCACTCCAAAATTCTCTCAATACTTCATTTTGCTTATTACTAGACCAATACTCATTAATGAAAGCTGTTTTAAATTCCGCTAATGTTTTACACTTCAACATAACATCAGCTGACCAACGCATGGCGTCACCTGCTAAATGTCTTCTAATAAATGAGATTTTCTCTCGTTCAGACCAAGCTGGTGGAATCACATCTTCAAAATCGTTCCAGAAATCTAGCGGGTGGATATTTTTATCTGGATCGAACCGCAAGAACTGCCGACACCCGATAAAAGCGGCGTTTGCAGCTACAATTTGTTGCGTACTACCATTACCAGAAGTTACTGAAGCTACTTTGCTCTCAATGTTAGCAATGTTAGTACTAATATTTTCTACTTTCTTTTCAACATTATCTACTCTTTGCACAATATGAGTAGTATCAAATTTGATTGCATCTACTTCTGCCTGACATATGTTTACTTTTATATTAACATCTTTAAACCTATCTGAGCACAGTTCAGATTCCGCCTCGATCTTTTCTGTTAACTTGTGCTCCAGCTTCGCATCTTCCATTTGGAAGTCTTTGCAAACCTCAGCAACTTCGGATTTTACTGTTTTATACATTTCAGAAAATTGTTGAGCAACCTTTTTCTTAATATCCTCATGGTTGTAATCAATTTTATAATTCAAACTATCTAGATCCTCTTTCAACTTACTGCAGCCAGTCTTGAAGAAAGTTTCTAATTCAGCTTTATTGGATTCTAATTTATTGTCCATTACCTCAAACCGTTTATTAAAATTGGTCTGGGTGGCCACAATCCTGTTATTTACCTCAATTATATCCGATTTTAATTCAGCTGTCATTTTAGCATTACTGGCAGCTATTGCTTGTAATATAACATTTAAATCCATAGCCCCAGTATCTTTGGGTTGCTCACTAGCTGGCTTTTTATCACACTCAGGTGACGAAAAACTAGCTCCAACACCAGAATCATCAAAACTAAATGAAACTTCTGATTGTTCAGTCATATCTAACTTCTCCTGTTTAAACTCTACCACCTCTGATAGCTGTCTCGTTTTTAACTCATCAGATAAACTATCATCCAATAAATCAACAATTTCTGATTTCTGCTTTACTACAGGGGTCTCTATTGTTGAATCATTGCCCCTTCTCACACTACTGTCAGCAGACAATACTTCATATTTCACTTTAATATTACTATTTTCATGCATATTTACACTTGAACCGTTGTCTGGATTTACAGTTCCTTCAATAGACATAGGTTCTGATTTAAGTTTAACCTCAGTTTCTTTTGGCGGTTCCATCTCCGACAGTCTTTTAGCGCAGGTTAGTAAAATTTTTAACAGCTTTTCACTTAACTTAGTTCCTTCTGCACGACGTATGGCGTCGCCGGCGTGGCGTACCAGGGTTACTGATGCGACGCAGCTCGCTGAATTGCAGACGGCACTCCGACGGCTGTTACGTGTTTGCGTGGCCCGCAACTGCAGGCGCGGCTCCAGCTGCTCCGGCGGATGACTGCGGTGCGGCGAAACTGGCTTCTCGCGATGCCGGCAGCGCCGCTAGACTCAGTGCCAGCTCCGTCAATCCAGATGCGTTGTTAATCCAGTTGCGACGTCCACATGCACACGTAACACTTTCACTGTTCTATAACTCAGCTATGTGTCACATTTCACTCGCGAATCCGAATATTTAAAAATCACTTTCATTTTACTCAGTTTCTTTCCACTTCCCGGCCGATTCACCATATGTGGGGCGGTGGGTAGAATTTAATCAATTTTATGTTGTTTATGTAAATGTTTGGTTTGTAGAATGTAAAACCAGTTCCTATTATTTATGCTGTTGTTTGCCATTCTCAACACTGGCTCTCTAACTACAATATTGGCAACCAGAAAGTGATTAGCAAAACGTGAAGCCTGTAATTAGAATTCCTAGTGGCCACTTCATCTGAGAAATACACTTACAGCTACAGCTTATAGCTCTGAGGAATTAGGAGATTGTCTGGGATTTATAATAAAAACGATCGTGAAAAAAGAAAACTTTCTCTATATTCTGAAAGTCACAGATGAAAACAAAAGAATCCACACAATCTAACTAACAGAGCAGTTCAGAGTCTAATGCGCTGATGCCACTATAACTGTCCAAATTAAATATTTAAATGAATGCTCACCATAATTTGATGATAATGTTCATCAAACGCCATGCTAAATAATGGTAGAATGTCTGCCCCGCGACAGCACGTGAAAATACGACATATGCAAACTGAAGATAGATAATTAAAATCATCCCAGAATTAACACTTCACTCGAAAATGATTTCATGGTTACGCGTATCCCGATTACCTTAATACGTCATCCGAGGCTGTTTATAGCAATGATACCGACGCGACGCGACTCCTGAGACAGATGGCGTGCTATTCAGCGTCTGGAGAGATCTGGGGCCTTGCTTCCTCGCTTTTTTTTAATTTTTTTATTTGTGCGTCGGCAAGGGTACTACCTCCGGAGGAGGTTGGTCCCTCAAGTGTGCGGGGTAGGTTTTCTTACTGGGGACACCATTTATTTGAGAAAAATGGGACACCTTGTATTCGTTGGAGAGCCTTTGGGCACAGTTTATTGGTCCTTGAGGCCCACAGTCTTGGTATTTTTATATATTTTATTGAAGCTTCGTTGTTCTGATGTGACCTTTTCTATTGATTTGCTTCTCTTAATTGTATTGTAGTATGGATAGCGGAACTCTTATTTTCTGCCAAGGGGCTGGTTCTACAGTTGCTAAATCTTGTAATTGCTGTCTGGTAGGTCTGAGCCCTTCTATTTTTTCGATGAGTCTTCTTGTAGAGGTGATGATTTGGTTGTCGACTGTCGGCACGTTTAGTTCATCGTGTATGCGATTTGTACTCGTCCACCATGGTGCGTTAAGGATAAGCTTTAAGCATCTGTTTTGAAGTGTTTGGAGTGGTTTCCTATTGGTTCTACTGGTTATGCCCAACGACGAGCAGCTGTAGAGCATCATAGGTATGACTATTGCTTTGTATATGTTTAATTTTCTTCTTTGAAACATTTCCTTGCTGGCCAGAAGAGAGTAGATTGCGTGAATAGTTCTTGATATGCGTTGTCGTTTTTGCTCTATGTGCTGCTTGAATAACATTTTATTGTCTATTGTTACGCCAAGGTATTTTACTGATGTTGTCCATGGTATTTGCGTTCCATTTAACCCAACGTGGTCGTGGATTTGTGGTCGATGGCGTGTAAATATTATGGCGACTGTCTTCTCCGGGTTTATTTTGATCTTATTTAGTTTGGCCCATTTTTCTGTGTGATCCACTTGTTGTTTATTTATTGTTGTTGATAGTCGTCGGTGCGTTTCTAGGAGTGCCATATCGTCTGCAAATTGCGCTATTGTCGAAGTTTCTGTTTTCGGGATGTCATTTACATATACGGTGAATAAGGTTGGCGAAAGTACCGAAACCTGCGGTATTCCTTCCTGTAATATTTTATGAGCTGATCGTTTGTTATCAATCTGTACAAAACATCTTCGGTCGTGTAAGAAACTGTCAATCATTTTGATGTAGCATTCAGGTATGTCGGCCTGGTCTTTTAATTTCGTAACTAGGTTGTCCTTCCATACTTTGTCGTATGCCTTTTCGACGTCTAGAAAAATTGCGGCTGTATATTTGGAGAGGTTCATGTTTTTGGTAATGTGTTCTGTAATACGGAGGATCTGGAGTTCTGCTGACGGTTTTTCTTGGAAAGCAAATTGTTCTTGTCGGATGATGTTGCCGTCCAGTAAAGGTTGTCGAATTCTTGGGAGCAGGATGCGTTCCAGGAGCTTTGACATCGTTGGGAGTAGGCTTATCGGTCTGCAATTTTGTGGTTGCTTCAGGTCTTTTCCAGGTTTTGGGATAGGTACTATTTTGGGGATCTTTCATGTTTGTGGAAAATAGTGGTTGATTAGACAGGCGTTGATGATTCTGGTGAGAAGGACTAAAGGTTTTCTAGGCAGGTTCTGGAGATGAATGTTGGAGATAAGGTCCGGTCCAGGAGCGGAGTTTGTGCCGAGTCGGTTGATAATTGTTTTTATTTCAGCAGGAGTGGTTAATTCTTGTAGATCGCGAGGAGGTGTCTGACGTATATTCTGGGCTGTAGTTGTCACATGTTGTTGATATTGTAGTATGTCAGGTTGTTGGTTTCCTTGAGGTTCTATTGTATTTTGTTGTTCATAGGTGGCTGCAAAAAGTTCTGCCTGGCTGAAGGCGTCGAAGATGAGATTGTTATTGTGTAGTAATGTCGGTTTGTGTGATTTCGTGTGTCGCAGGTTTTTGATTAGTTTCCAGTCGTCTTTATTTCGTAGTTGTAGGGTGCTCATACGGTCTTCCCAGACTTCGGCTCTCCATTCCTGTACACGGTGATGGATTTGCTTTTTGAGTCTGTTTAATTGTCTTCTATCTTCCGGATTTCGTGTGTGGAGCTATCGGCGTCTAGCTGCGTTTTTAAGATATTTCAGATCTTGTATAAGTGGTGGTAGAGTGTGAACGTTTGATTCAGGAAATATTGTAGTTGTAGATGCTTTCTTATAGGCTGTTTTAATTTTGTCTGTTAACGAGCCGATAGCTTCTTCTATTTTTTGTGTAGTAGTTAGGTCCAGTGTGGGACGAATATTATTATTTAGCCATCTCTGGAATTGGTCCCAATTTATACTGGTTTTGTGTCGTGGGTGAGGCGGTTCTATTGCGTTACCGATGTGTCTGATTACAGTTAGATGGTTGGAGGTAAGATCTTGAAAGGTTTGGAGATGTGAGTCAGGATCGAGGTTCTTGGTTATGCAGATATCAAGGACGTTGGGTTGGTGGCGGTGATTGAATGGGATGTGGGCGATATCTTGAGGAGCGGAAATTACAGCGTTCAGTCTTCCTTGTAGGTTATATAGTGTGTTTCCGCGTGCATTGTTCCGTCGTGCATTCCAGGTGGTGTTTTTTGCATTTAAGTCGCCGGCCAGTAAGATTTTGTTGTTGTTGTCGAATATTTGAAGTAAGTCGTTTTCTTCGAATGTTGCTCTGGGGCTGAGGTATGCAGCCACCAGGGTTATTTTTCCTTGTGCTGTTTCTATTTTAACTATTGTGGCTTCTAATGATGTCATTTGTGGCGTAATTTCAGGATTGTGTCGTATATGTGAGCGAATGAAGATGGCCGTTCCGCCTCCCTGTCGGTTAGTTCGGTCTGTTCGGCGACATATCATATTTCTAAGTTTAAATGATTGTGATGGACGTAAATGAGTTTCAGTGGCAAATAGTATGTCGATCTTGTTTTCTTCTATGAATTCATATAATAAGTCTTTTTTGTTGTGTAGTCCTGATGCGTTAAAGTTACAAAAACGAAGGTTTTGTTTCCTGGTAGGTCTAATTTCCATTATCGGTGACAAAGAATTTCATTATTGCACCGACAATTGCCATTACTTTTGATAGTAAGTCTGGTGCAGTCATGAATTGCTGAAATGTGGTGGTGATGATTGAAATGATGTTCGTCCACTGTGTATTTTTCCAGAAGTTTTTCATATGGTTTAGGAAGTCGAGGAAGGAAGCAGGTCTAGTTGATTGGTTTGAGGTTGAATTTGGTGTCTGATGTGTCTGGGTAGTTGAGGGTGATTCCTGGTTTGTCTGGAGATTTGCCCATGTTTTGCGTCCTCTGCGGCTGGCTTCGGCTGGAGTTGGCATTGGTGTGTTCTTTATGGCTGGTTGAATTGTTGTTACTGCTGGAGTGGTAATTCTTGGTCGTTGTGCTTGGTAGATACGTATTGCTTTCTGGAATTCTTCGCAGCCGCGAAAGGACGCGGGGTGGCCATCTTGCTTACAGTTTACGCAGTGTGAGGTAGCATTTACTGGGAGGCTGCAATCTCTTGCTTTATGGGCGACACCGCAGCGGACACAGCGAGTAGGCATTGAACAGTAGTTTGCGGTGTGAAAGAAACCCTGGCACTTTTTACATTGAGGTGGACCGTCTTTGTTTTGATAAGATTCAACTGTTACCTTCGTGTCAAGTATGTAGCGGACGTGGTAGATGGCGTCGTTTTCATGTTTTCGGTCAACAGTTACGCAGAAGACATCCATGGGTCTTAATTGCTTCGTATTATTGTCTCTTTTCTTGTACTGGTGAACGTTTCTCGGCATGAAGTTGAGGTCTCGTAAGTCCTTGTCTACTTCTGCTTCCGTGACTGTTTCGGGTAAACCTTTAATCACAACTTTTAAATGTCTTTCATTTTGTGGTTGATGAGTGAAGTTGGAAATGTTGTGGTGATGAAAGAAGTCGAGTTTTGTCCGTTGGTCTTTCATTGAGTCAAAATGGTATTTGATGGTGTCTCCTTTATAGATGGCCTGTATTGGTCCTTCCATGTGCTTTTTTAATGCTGCATTTAGCGTTAGGTAGTGTCCCTTATATTGGATAGTGATGGGCGGGATCCTTGGTTTCTTGGGGATGGCTTGCGGAGCATTTGATGATGATGGAGTTGGATGGGTTGCAGTTGCTGGATTAATATTACTATTGCTTCATTGAGGTGGAGGTGAGAGAGATTCAAATCGGTTTTCTGTCTGAATGGAGAATTGTTTGTGCAGTGCAGTGTCATCTTCAGTGTTCTTTCTCTTTGCTGTTTTCCGTGGGGGAGGGTTTTGGAATTCCCCTTCCCCATCGTCTTGTTCCATCTCTTCTGTCTCAGATATTTCAGAATCTGAAGAGTGGTAATATTGTGAATAGTTGTCTTCGTCGTATGTATGATTTGTGTCTTCATTTGTCGAGTTTTTCTCTGTGTCCTGTCGTGGTGCGTCGTGATTGGTTGGTTGGTTTTTACGGAGAGTCGCCATGTTGCTGTCTTGTTGTGCTTGTTGTAACTTTTGAATTTGTTGTCGGAGTGCGTGTTCAACGTCTGTTTCTTGTATGTTGGTGGTATTTGGCTCAGACCTACCCGCATGATCTGCCTCAGCCCTATTGCTAAGTCTTTGCCTCGAAGGCCGCGGACGTACAGCTCGCGGGGGGCCGGCCTGCTCTCGGTCGGGCCCCCGCGTCTGTGGCCCTGGGTCTTCATCATTTCCTTCGCTATCCATTTCTAGCCCCAGCTAGTCCAGGGAGGCTCTCCTGATTCCTATTGCGCCCTGTCACCCTGACGACACGACAATTTCGCGCTACGTTCACAACGGTGCGAAGTAAGAACGCCGCCCCTTTGTGAACGTCACACAGCTCGCGCTGCTCGGAGTCCGATGTGCTTCCTCGCGCAGCGTTCATATATATAAAGCCGCGATGCGGACGGCTAAGGGAACGCCTGATCAAATCGGCTCTCCCGACTAGCCGCTGGGCTAGTAATGCACCACTTTAAGTTATTGAATAAATCATCGCTTCCTCTGCTGATGGCCGATGAAGCTCTCAATCTAAATGTGCATTCAGCATACAGGTAAGTAATCATAATAAAAGTTTGACGTGGCTAAGTTAAATATTTTGGGCGAGAGAATTAATTTAATTACACTGCATGCAGTAGACGAGCTCTGAACTTGCCTTTTGGAGATACGCTATCGCTATAGTTTTATAGTTATTCAAATGAAACTTCTCACATCTTTATGGTTATAGCGGATCTCCATTCTACTTAAATATAAACATCCTAGCCTTACTTATTAGCCTACTTAATCTATCTTGCTTCCTTAATTTTTAAGACAAAAACCAGAAAATCATGAATTTCAACTAAAATCTTAATTTGTGAGATCCAGAAGACTGTTTCTATTAAATTATTATGGAAAAGGAATCTAAATATAAATTTTTAATTCTCTAGCTCTTTTCTGTTGCGCCAATGATTTTTACAGAAAAACGTCCAAATTTCGAAAATGGTTAAAGTTATCGAACTGGTATTCAACACATATTAATTTAGTATTACTCCTGACATGCTAGAACCGTTTCAGGTTATTTGCTTGATTTTTAAAGTATTGCGCAACATTTATGACGTCAGAGCTAGTTACAGCGGACTGGCTGGCACACAATGGAAAGACTGATGTGAATTTACTATGGCGTGAGTAGGCTGCTTCCCTACAACCGTCATACCTTAGGTGTAGATCTTGCCGGGAACCCGAGAAAATTCTGGTTCTATGTAAAACTGCTACGTGGCTGTAAAGCTTCTACACACTCACTCGTTGACCAGTTTCGTACAGCAGTAGAAGACAGCAAAACTAAAGCCGAAGTTTTAAATTTCGCATTTGCGAAAATCATGCAAAGATATCGTCGTTTGACCGTCACGAAAACTCCCAATGAACATAGCGATTAGCATACGTGGTGTAGAGAAACAAGTGAAAGAGTTAACAGCAAATAAGTCACCAGGTCCTGACGCTGCACTCGGACATTATGGGTTTTTTCCCTACTCATCTGCATTAACATTTAGAGGTAATGGCCGTTATCTTAGTAACTAAAAATTTTGTCTACGTCTTTTTGTATCTTGCTGCATCACGCTACGGCACCTTCCCATACAACACAGCATCATCAGCAGATAGCCAGAGACTGTTGTTGCCGGCCGGAGTGGCCGTGCGGTTTTAGGCGCTACAGTCTGGAACTACGAGACTGCTGCGGTCGCAGGTTCGAATCCTGCCTCGGGCATGGATGTGTGTGATGTCCTTAGGTTAGTTAGGTTTAAGCAGTTCTAAATTATAGGGGACTGATGACCTCAGAAGTTGAGTCCCATAGTGCTCAGAGCAATTTGAACCATTTGAACTAGTAGTGGTGCAGGGTAACCCTCCGCCGCACACCATACTTGGCTGGTGGAGTATGTATGTAGATGTAGATGTGAGGGATAGGATTCACTACATCCATGCTCTGCAAAAGACTTTGGACTGTACGACTTACTGGATGGACAAACTGACAATTGGGTTTCTTCAGGTCCCGGGGGCATAATACGCATCGGATTGTGGTATAATCCTGGATTCCTCACTTAATTTTGTAAGAAGCCCGTCGCGGAATGGTCGATGTTTTTATCTTGCTAATGCAGGTGGTTCATCATCTCCGTGGCACTATCCTATAAACCAAATAAATCCTTGATCATTCTCTATACGTTCAATGATCACCATTACTCGTATTTTGTAAGAATCTTGCTCACATGGGGTGTATTCTAGAACCGATTCCTCGATATTTTGTCATTCTCTGAGCAACCTGCATTTTCTCGATATCGTACTAATGAACACAACCCTTTACGAACAACTGAGTCTTATTTTATTCTTCCATTCCACATATCCATAAACTGATGTTCTGAGTCATTTTTGTGAACTGATTGAAGGCATTCGTAGGACACTTAAAGAGGCACTTGCCAACAGAGAAGCTCTTGAATGAATATCAAGAGTGCAGATAGTAAATCAGTATAAGCAAAAAAGGAAAATCTGAAAGGTAGGAAGGGTATATAGGGAGATGAAGACAATATTATAGAAAGTGAAGAGGACGAAGATGAAGATGCGACGGTGGGTATGAGGAGAAGAAATACTCTCAGACATCAAGAAGAATGTAATAATTCAAATTCCAAAGAAATCAGGTGCTGACGCATGTGAATATCCCCGAACTATCAGTTTCACAAGTTATGGTTGCAAAATACTGAACCATCACGACTTCTTTATAGAGGACTGGAAAAATTGCTAGAGTCCGAGCTCGGGGAAGATTTTGGATTCCGAAGAAATGTAGAAACATACGAGGCAATACTAGCCCTACGACTTATCTTGGAACATAGGTTAGGGAAAGGCAAACGTTATTTATAGCATTGATAGATTTAGGGAAAGCTTTTGACAATGTTGACTGGAATACGTATTTGAAATACTGAAGGTAGCAGGGATAAAATACAGGGAGTGCAAGGGTATTTACAACTTCTACAGAAACCTGACGGTAGTTATTAAAAGCACGGGGCGTGAAAGGCAAGCAGTGGTTGAGAAGGGAGCGAGGCAGTGATTGTAGCCTATCCCCTATTGTTATTAAATCTCTTCATAATGCAAGCCGTAAAGGAAACCAAAGAAAAATTTGTAATAGGAATTGAAGTTGAGGGAGAACAGCCGGCCGGGGTGGCCGAGCGGTTCTAGGCGCTACAGTTTGGAACCACGCGACCGATACGGTCGCAGGTTCGAATCCTGCCTCGGGCATGGATGTGTGTGATGTCCTTAGTTTAGTTGGGTTTAAGTAGTTCTAAGTTATAGGGGACTGATGACCTCAGAAGTTGAGCCCCATAGTGCTCAGAGCCATTTGAACCATTTTGAGGGAGAATCAATAAGAACTTCGACGTTTTCAGTTATCGCGGTAATTCTGTCAAAGGCAGCAAACGACACGGCAGAGCAGTTGAACGGAATGCTCAGCGTATTGAACGGAGGATATAAGACAAACATCAACAAAAGCCAAACAAGGAAAATGGAATGTAGTCAAATTAAATCAGTTGATGCTGCGGGAATTAGATAAGGAAACGAGACGCTTAAAGTAGATGAGTTTTACAATTTGTGCAGCAAAATAACTGACGATGGCCGAAGGAGAGAGGATATAAAATGTAGACTGACAATGGTAAGGAAAGCGTTTCAGAGAAAGAGAAGCTTGTAAACATCAAAAATATCTTGAAGTATTATGAAGTATTTTCTGAAAGTATTTGTATGGAGTGCAGCCATGTATGGAAGTGGACGATAAACAGTTTAGACAGGAAGAGAATAGATGCTTTTGAAATGTGGTGCTAAAGAAGAATACTGAAGGTTGGATGGTCAAATCGCGTAACTTATGAGGAGGTAATGAACATAGTAAATAATGCATAATGCTTTTCTCAACATTTAAGGCAAGCTGTGAATCTTTGTAACTTCTTGGAAATGTTATCAAGATGTGCTTGGATATTTGTGCAGTTTTTTCAGATAGTACATTCGAGATAACTGATTTACTAGAGACAGATTGAGGTTATTATAAATGTAGCCTGTCAAGCCACAATACACTGAATTGTTGAAATGCCAATGCAACTCACTGGGATATGCATGAAGTTACTTCTCCATCTGCCGATGCTCTCCGTCCAAGACGATATGTTCGGTCCTGGCTACCAAGGAATACTCAGTCCATTCAAAAATTTCGTTTGACACTCCATATGACCGTACTTCAATCAAAAGGCGTTGGCTAGGTACCGAGTCAAAAGCTCCTTGAAAGTAGGTCATACTGTATCTACAGTGATCAGCCAGAACATTACGATCACTGGTCTACTATCGATGTAAAGCCGTCCAGACACACGCACGGCACATTCAGTATCAGTGAGTGTAATGTCCATATGCAGCATCAGGAAGGCGCGCGATCTATCTTTGACCGAGGGTAGATTGTGATGGTCTGAAGGCTCAGCACGAGAATTTCGGAAACTGCCCAACTGGTCGGGTGTTCAAGAAGTGCTGTGGTGAGTGTTTTCAGGACTCGGTGAAACCAAGTTCAGACGTAGTGGGATTGGTGGCCACCCCTCATTACAGATGTCGGACGTCCTAGGCTGGGCATACTGGTGAAACAGAACAGGGGCGATGCTAGGCGGATTACAAACTTGTCTGAAAACACAGTGCACCGGACGCTTCTAACGATGGGCATCCAATGCACCTGCCAGTGTTAACACCAAGACCTCAGAAACTACGACTGATATGGACACGTGACCGTCGGCACTGGGCGTTGTCGCAGTGGTAAAGCGTTACCCGGTCTGATGAATCCCGGTACGTTCTTGATCATGCCGATGGGATGGCGTGAATCCGTCGTCTTCCAGTGGAACAGTTCGTCGACGCCTGTACTGCTGGAAGGAGACAAGCTAGCGGCGGCTCCGTTATGCTCTGGGGAACATTCACGTGGGCACCCGTGAGTCCAGTGGAGCTTGTGAAAGCCACCATGACGACCAAGGAGTATCGTACACTGGTTGCAGATCATGTACACCCCTTCATGATGCCAGCCGCTGTGGCCGAGCGGTTCTAGGCGCTTCAGACCGTAACCGCGCTGCTGCTACGGTTGCAGGTTCGAGTCCTACCTCGGGCATGGCTGTGTGTGATGTCCTTAGGTTAGTTAGGTTTAAGTAGCTCTAAGTCCAGGGGACTGATGACCTCAGATGTTGTCCCTTAGTGCTTAGAGCCATTTGGACCATTTGAACCCTTCATGATGATCATGTTTGCCAACGGCAGTGGCATTTTTCAACAAGATAATGTGCCATCCCACATGGCAAGGAGAGTGATGAGATAGTTCGAGGAACGTAGAGGAGAGTTATAATTCATGTGCTGGCTCTGCATGTTGCCGGATATGAGCGCTATCGAACATGTGGGGGTTACGATTGAACGTGGAGATCATTCCCCACCAACCCCCGCCCCCCTACCACCTCTCCGGAATTTAGGGAATATAAGGAAATTGTATGTGCAGATGAGGTGTCAACTCCCTCTAGCGACCTACAAAGACCTCATTGCCTCCATATTACGACGTGTCGCAGTTGTTAAGCGTACCAAAGAGTGACATAGCGGCTAATAGATAAGCGGTCGTAATGTTCGGACTGGTAAATGTACGAGGGTCACTCCAAAAGAAATGAACACTATTTTTGTAAAAATACAGTCTTCATTCTGCATGTGTGATAGTTTTACAGTGTGCAGATACATTCTTTCCACCTGTTTTCAAACTTACTTCAACCCGTTCCCATGAGTGGCGCCGTCACAGCGTGTCTTCAAGATGGCTGCTACACTTGACGTTCGTCAGAAGCAACGTGCTGTCATAGAACTGCTGTGCTGTGAAAAGGAGACAGTTGGAAACATCCAAAAGAGGCTGAAAAAGGTGTATGGAGATGCTGCTGTCGATCGCAGTACAGTTAGTCGGTGGGCAAGCAGGTTACGTGATGAAAGCGGGCACGGCAGTATTGAGGATTGTCCTCGCAGCGGCAGGCCTCGTACTGCACACACTCCAGACAATAAGCAGAGATTTAACGAATTGCTGACTGCTGACTGCTGACAGATCCATATGTGACGAAACTGAAGAAACTTCAAGCGCGACTGAGTCGTGTTTGACTACATTGGCAAAAGCAGGATGTTTTGCTGTTGCACGACAATGCACGGCCATATGTCAGTCAAAAAACCATGGAAGCAATCACAAAACTCGGATGGACAACACAAACACCCGCCTTACAATCCTGATCTGGCTCCATGTGACTATCATCTCTTTGGGAAACTGAAAGACTCTCTTCGTGAAACAAGGTTTGAAGATGATGGCTCCCTCGTGCACGCTGCCAAACAGTGGCTCCAACAGGTTGGTCCAGAATTTTACGGTGCGGGTATTCAGGCGCTGGTTCCAAGATGGCGTAAGGCAGTTGAGAGAAATGAAAATATTGTTCTTAAAGGATGTATCTACTTAATGTAAAACTTTCAAACATGTAGAATAAAAGATAGATTTTTTTAAAAAATAGTGTGCATTTCTTTTGGAGTGACCCTCGTATGTGTTTGCTTTCATCGCTGGATTTCAGAGTGCTGTGTGCGAGAAGCATGATTTGGGTTTCACGGGACATATGTTTTCGGAATCTATATTGGTTAGCAAGGAGCAGTTCAGACTATGTTGTGTAATTCAACAGGGTGGGCCATAAACCACGATCGGCAAGTTTCCAAGTAACTTAACGTATAGCTTCGCGATTATGCAGACCTGGAAATGTATTCGAGGTGACAAAAATAATGTTCCCTGCCCGTAGACCGTCTGTCTTCTGGTAGAGGTCACTCAGATAACAACGCAGGCGTCACTCTATGAAAATACGGCATCTACTTGTGTTCTGTTTTGCTTGTACTTCTGGTGAATGCTACGGCAAATGATCGCATATTGTTTTTCTACCTCCGTGATACTATTCTAAACGTTGGTGTTTATAATGACGGATTCAAGCAGGTTCGCAATTGAAGAACGTCTTCTTCTTATCACATGACGGCATGAACAGGAACGAACGGGTCAGACGCGTGATGAAATTAGGGAAAATTTTTTAATTGTTTCAAGAAAGAAGCCCTGCAGGAGCTAATTTTCGGAAATTGATAGGAAAGGTTTTAACAACTGTGACAGATACACCACACATTGGAAGACCCAAAATCTACAAGGAAACACTTGGCGTAGATGAAAACTCCTGGGACATCCATTCGTCGCTGGATGGAGGAAGGAGGTTACCGTTCATTTCGACACGGCAGCGTCAAATAATTAAGTATCCATACTATGAACAAGTGAGGTGATTCGTGAGTACAGTTACTAGCCGCTTTTCCAACATTAGCGGCTTGATGGAAGGCTCTGATGTCAGATAAAGGTGCTGAATCTTAGCTTCCGGTCACAAAATGTTTAAATCTGGACGAAAGGCAACCCTGAGAATGATCGCTCCCGAAATGCTGCGGCCGACATGCAGACGCAAATGCCAGCGTATCTACCTCTGCGCCGAGAGTAACAATCAACATATAGAGTCCGATGTATGCAAGAAGTATATAAAAACATTCGTTTCTCTATTATTTCCTTCTTGCATTTATCTGCTTCTGTTAAATCCTATTTCTACTAAAGCTAGGGAGTCGTTTCAGGATGCTTCTCGTTTAAATACAATAAAATTAAATACTTCCGTTCGTGACTTCTGGCCTATAACAGTGATGTGGGAGTGTAGTTTTTTGCATCGTTTTTGCTGCCCTTGTTGTAGACGCCTGTGACCTGATATTTCTTCCAGTTACTGGGTACATTATTCGAGAGACGCACGAGAACATTATGTTTAAATCAGGGGCACTTTCAGCCCCAAATTATGTACAGAACCTAATATGGGTTCTGGGGTCTCTTTCCCTTGTGATGATCTCAGCTGTTTCTCGCCTCCACTGACAGTAACATCTGTGTCACTCATCTTTTCAGTGGTGTGGCAGTTGAGTTGGGTTAGTGTTCTTGGACATTCCTCTGTAAAGGAATATTTGAATACGGAAGTATTTCTGATTTTGCTTTGCTAAGCTCAATTTCAGTCCATATATTATCCACGAGTCTCCTACAATTTATGACTATGTTACTGGGCAAGGAATCATCTGAGGTTTCGCCTAAAGTTTTATCTAAAACACTGCAACCTACCGGAAACTGTGTCGCACGTTCTCTGGAGGTCAATACAAGGTCCCGATTTTAAGGTAACGCTCATCCTTGAAACTGCTTCTTGTGCAGAAAATTTTGCTTGCAACTTGTGATGGTTCTTTATTTGCGAAATCATTACCACCCGCCAACCCTATTTTTCGATACCGTAGGTTAATGAATATTTTTCTACGTAATGTCACATATTTTTCACTCTATTCAAATTTGGTTTCATTTTTATATGTATGTACGCCGATATTTTGAGATGTTGAAATCGATATAATATCTAGTATGAATATCTTTGAACTTATTGTTATCCTTGATGCTGGTTTGTGAGTTTTGGCGCGGAAGCGTACAGAGTAGTCAAGTTTTTGTGTTGAATATGGTCTTGACTTTGTGTTGGAAATGAAAACATGAGTCTGAGATGTGGAAAGTGAAAAATGTTGTAAGTTTTATTAAGAGCAGTAACGGCTGCGAAATTGTATAATGATGTTTTGAACATGCGAAAGTATAAAAAGTTTAATAAATGTAAATTTTTGTGAAATGTGAGTGTCAAGAATTATTTTCAAGTGACAACTGTTTAAAAAAGTATGAATCACATTGCAAAGAAATAAATCATCAAATTAATCCTGAAAGCTGAAACTTCCTGGCAGATTAAAACTGTGTGCCCGACCGAGACTCGAACTCGGGACCTTTGCCTTTCGCGGGCAAGTGCTCTACCAACTTTTTTTTTCTTTTAGACGCTACCCCCTTTTTGGACCACTTTTTTCCCTTATAAAGCCCCTTAGGAAAATGGAACTAAAAAAAAATAAATAAAAAAAAAAATAAAAAACCTAAGTGCCACCGCCACTTGTCATAT
Source organism: Schistocerca piceifrons (assembly GCF_021461385.2). Lineage (NCBI taxonomy): Eukaryota > Metazoa > Arthropoda > Insecta > Orthoptera > Acrididae > Schistocerca > Schistocerca piceifrons. Next base: position 478,630,050 of record NC_060145.1, on the reverse strand, counting down.
GATTACATTTAGGGAGCGTGTACAAATGAGAATTCTAGTAACGAAGTGTTACAAGTAAGTGTTACAACAACAAAGGTGGCATAAAAGAGTAATCAAAAAATAAAAATATAAACCACTGATGTAATTCTAACTAAAAGGTTCTTCAATAATGTAACTGGTTCCACTTGGAGCCTCGCCATCGTTATCTGAAATCTCCAATAGCGCCTTTGAAGGGTATCTGCAACGGAGGCATTCTGCTTTGCTAGTGCCTCAAGGAAAACAGTATCCTTGCAGCAGCTTGTCTCTTCCTTTGGTCATGGCTGACAAGGCAGAACGTTGAGCCGTTAGTGTGATGCGGCACAGCACATTAACCACAGCCTGGCACTCCCCAGCTGAGTGGGGGGGGGGGGGGGGGGGGGGGGGTTAACGAAAACGCTGCGTAAATAATTTGCGAAGAGCGTACGGTATTTCGGTGTGCTTTCGAGGGCATTGTGAGCATTTTGTAGGAACCACCAGTAATCAAGCTGCTCTTTCTCTCCGTCGCTAAAGATGTAGGCGACGGTAAGTCCTTTGAACCATGTAAGCGCATGATATTTTGCAGCCGGAAAGTAAGTTTCATCGGGACAGAGTAGGGTCTGCGGGTCAATCATATCAGGTGTGACCCGGAGGTAACAAGCCAACATCTTCTGTGTTAGTCGCCAAACTCCGGACGATGATGTGCAAGTAAAACGATGTTCATCGGTGTCCAAAAGGTGACAATCTGGGCAATAAGGGGAGTCTGCCAGTCCAATAGTGTGAAGTCGCTGGCGTGTGGCATATTTTTTGTTGGCGATCTGATACCACTTCGAACGCACCGTGGATGACAGAAAGTGGTGGTGTATCGTTTTCCACACTCTTGGCCAGTGAACCGTAGGGTACTTGTTTTCCACCACGTTATGGTGAACAGCCCGCAGAAGGTTGGTATAAAAATCTTTCGCCTTTGGTGGACGTGTGGCGGAGAGGTTCGAGCTGACATAGCTGTAATCAAGAATGAAGGTCGACACATGGGAGAGCTGTGGTGCGACGTGCGCAACCGACACCGGCGGGACGTTAGAGGCTGGCATCAGAACCTGTAGTAAACGACCCGTGAGAGAGGTATATTGACTTTTCCATCGTTTCCTCATGTTGCTCATGTAAAGGGCAGCTGCTCTCGCCCTGACGTTGACCAATCCCAGCCCTCCTTTGTGCACTGGGAGGGTAAGAGTGTCGTATCGTACTTTAAAGATATGACCTGCGGAAACGTAGTAACTGAAGGCCGCCTGAAGCCGGCGACCTATCTGCAGTGGTAGTGGGAGGACCTGTGCCACGTGGTGGAGTTTTGATGCTACGTAGAGGTTCAGGTATTCAACACGTTGTAGCTGATTCAAGTCCCGGAGCAGGTTCTGTCGCACCATTGCGCGTATGATCTGTAATAACCGTCGGTAGTTTGCTGCAGTTGTTTTACGTACATCTTTCTTGAACGTGATTCCCAAATATCGCAGATCAGAAACTGGTGGGAGGGGAGCGAGGGCTTCCGGTTCGAGACCACGCCCAATGTCCAACGCCGCCGACTTGTTGATGTTCAGAAGACTGCCTGCGGCCTGTCCGTATCGCTGAATCCAGGTTAGTACGCTTTGAACTTCGTCATTAGAACGAACTAGCAGTAGCAGGTCGTCAGCGTATGTCCTATAGCGAAAGGTGACGTCCCGCAGCGTGATGCCAGATAGGCGGTGGTTAAGGCCCCCTAGGAGTGGCTCGAGTGCGATTGCATAAAGGTAGGTAGAAAGGGGACAACCCTGTCGTAGAGACCTCTTAATGGGTACTGGTCCTACCGTCCTTCCATTGACCTGGACGTGTGAGCTGGCTGCGGTCCAAAGACGACGTAGGGTGTCGATGAGGCCCGGGGGGAATCCCATACAGTCCATCACTCGTAGGAGGAAGTTGTGGTGCACTCTATCAAAGGCGCAGTTGAAATCGACGGAGACGATCGCCGCTCTCAGACGGCACGCAGAAGCGATCGCTATTAAGTCCCTGCAGTCACCGGTTGCCATGTGTATGTTGGCTTCTCCCCCCTGCGACGTCTGTTCTGGAGCGAGGCTCATCGGCAAAGTCGTCTTAATACGGCTCGCCATAATCCTGGTGAAATCTTGTAATCGGCGTTCAGCATTGTAAGTGGCCGATAGTCGTTAATCGATAGCCCTCCACCTGGCTTGTGTACTGGTATGAGGAGACCTTCTACAAACGCTGGCGGCACAACACAGTCTGGAGACATAAGTTCGCGGAACATTATAACCCAGCGAGGCATCATGATGTCACGGAAAGTCCGGTAGAATTCGATGGGCAATCCATCAGGTCCAGGAGATTTATTGGCCGTACCTTTGTCCATGGCGTCTTCGACTTCTTCGAGTGAGATTTCCTCTGTTAGTGCATTCACGGTAGCCTCGTCGATAGTACGTGTTACCTGCTGTAACACTTCAGTAGTGGCCTCGTCATTGACGGTTCTTTCCTTGTAAAGATGACGAAAATGATCCTCCACCGCCTTTACTATGGTTGCTTGGGTTTACATAAGCGACCGTCGTGTGTCCTGAGTTGTGTGATTAAATGTAGGCGTTGTCGGCGCTTATCCGCCACAACGTGGTGCAGAGTGGGTTCCTCTGCAACCGTTCGGTCGTGCCGTCGCGAGCGAACTACTGCACCTTCTAGTCGACGCTTCGTCAATGATAGTATGTGAGCCTTGATTCTGCTTTGGTCATGTTGTCTCTCCGGGGAAGGGGGTAAGGCGTCGAGGTCCCTGAGTGCCGCGTAGTAAAAATCGAGGGTCTGTCGATGCCACGCAGTCACGTCCTTGCCATATCGCATAAGTGTCCTACGGATTGCTGGTTTGGCACAGAGGAGCCACCACTCCAGGGTCGAGGTGTATCGTGGGTGGCGGCGTTCACAGTCAGTCCACGTTGCTGCAACTTGCCGACGGCAATCCAGGTCCTGGAGATGAGTTATGTTGAGCTTCCAAAAGCCATTGCTGCGCCAGACTTGTTGGGGGCGTAGGTGTATAGTGCAGATATAGGCACTGTGATCGGAATAGGCTTGAGGCCATAATTCGGCGTCCACCACACCTTGTGTGAGATCTTGTGACACATATATGCAGTCAAGTCGGCTGGCCGAATGACTGGTAAGATGAGTGTGGCCAGAGCGGTTACCGTGGACTTTTTCCCACGTGTCGCACAAGTGAAGTTCTTGGATCATCGCACCCAGTTCCGGACAAGGCATGTAATGTGGGATTTGGTCCTTGGGGTGAAGTACGCAATTAAAATCGCCGGCGAAGACGCTGTGGTCGTATCGTCCAAGGAAAAGGGGAGCGACATCTGTGGAGTAGAATCTGGCGCGGTCGTGACGTCTTGTGGTACCCGACGGCGCGTAAACATTAATGAATCCGGTGTTGAGTGCCGTAAATGCTATTCCTCGCGCGGAGGGAAGAAACGTGACGTCGGTAACTTCAATACCTTCACGCACTAATATTGCCACTCCGGTGTCTGCAGGGCTACCGGGCGTCACATGTGTGGCATAACCGTAAAAGTGCGGGAGTGCAGTCGTTTTCACTTCTTGTAGGAAAGCAAAGTCAACTCCCATGGCTCGTATGGTTTCTTTCAAAAGTTGGATCTTAACAGGAGAACTGATCATGTTGATATTCATTGTCGCCAGGCGGTAAGCCTGGCAACGCATTGTTTGGGCGAGGTTATCCATGTTGAAGTTGGAGAGAAGCGAACATCGGAAGTGATGTCACCCCCTGCCAAACGCGGTCCTCCTTGTGCTGCTTATGCTGCATGATCCGGCGGCGCCTCAGCTGGCCGCGGGTCGGGATCTTGTGTCTCGACGTCTCGGCCCACGAAGCGGGCGCGGATGTCTGTTCATGTTCCATAGCCTCGAAATGGTTGGTAGTAAGGGACCGGGCGACTTCGCTGCCTGCACTGGTACCTTCCCGCTGCTCACTGTGTCTGTCAATGGGCTGATGTTCGAAAGCTGCATGTTTTTGTCTGTTCTGCAAGGTTGGAGTCAGTGGAAACAGCCCCAGCTTCGCGGCTGGCTTCTTGAGTGGTCAGTTGCTCTTCCCCGGCCGAATGCGAACCGCTGTGTTCCGACACGGTCCGACGACGGCGCTTTCGGCGTTTCGGTGATCGCTGTTTCCGTACATGGCCTTCATTGTCAGAAGACGGCACTGACTCACGCTCCGCCGGAACAAACGCTTCGGTCGGTACAATAAGGGAATCAATTGCCATCTTGCCGGCGTCAATGTCTGTCGCGGTCGGTAGCTCCAGAGTCGTAGTACTATTTTCCACCACTGGCCAGGTCGGCGGATCATCCAGGTTTTTGTCTGTGGAAAGTGATTCTTGTACCGCTGAAGCGGTCGGCCGTGTCTGTTGTGTGGAGAACGTCGTGAGCGCCGCCGCCAAAGTCACGGGTAGAATAGTCTTCGCCGCTGGTGGTGCAACATCCTTCGGTGGGAGTTGTGTGATCCGACGCTGGAGGCACTTGGAACGAAGGTGTCCTTCTTTGCCGCATCCGGAACACGTCTTCGGCTGGCCGTCATAAATAACTATGGCCCGGCATCCTCCTATCTGTAGATAGGATGGCACGTGTCGTTGGAGATCTATGCGCACTTGGCGTACTCCATTGAGTACTGGATACGTCTTAAAATGGGTCCATTTTTCAGCCACGTGTTCGTGTACCGTGCCGTAGGGGCGGAGCGCCGCTACAACTTCTGCCGCCGGGAGTTCAAATGGAAGTTCGAGTATGCGGATAGTCCGCAGTCCCATTGCGGCATGGCCGACCTCGACGCTGCCAACATTGCCATCTGCGTGGCAGAAGCGGAGTTCTTCTTTCATCTCACGAAAGCACCTTGTCGCATGTAGTTTCGTTTATGAGCTTTACATAGACCGTGCTACTGACGATCGAAAAGTGAATGCCGACAATGTCGGCAGCCGGGATCTTGGCTTCCTCTTTTAAAAAGCGTTCGACTTCGAGCGACTTTGGTCGGGTAAAGTCGTTCCGAAATGTGAATTTCAAGGTTGATCTTCTGTATTGGATTGCCATGGTCTTGTAGCGCTACGGCGTCACGTTAGTGTCGGCCGAAAAAAGTAAACAAGGCCCGCGGGCTCTCTCTGACAGCGGAGAGCACACACCGCACGTCAGCTTCGCTCGGCTGCGAGAGCCGCAGGGGAATTATTTTCAAGTGACAACTGTTTAAAAAAGTATGAATCACATTGCAAAGAAATAAATCATCAAATTAATCCTGAAAGCTGAAACTTCCTGGCAGATTAAAACTGTGTGCCCGACCGAGACTCGAACTCGGGACCTTTGCCTTTCGCGGGCAAGTGCTCTACCAACTGAGCTACCGAAGCACGACTCAGGCCCGCTACTCACAGCTTTACTTCTGCCAGTACCTCGTCTCCTACCTTCCAAACTTTACAGAAGCTCTCCTGCGAACCTTGCAGAACTAGCACTCCTGAAAGAAAGGATATTGCGGAGACATGGCTTAGCCACAGCCTAGGGGATGTTTCCAGAATGAGATTTTCACTCTGCAGCGGAGTGTGCGCTGATATGAAACTTTCTGGCAGATTAAAACTGAAAGATTGTCTTCGTAAGTTCTTCAAGTCGGCGTAATTAACATCCAAGTGCCTTTCGCACCAACAGCGATAGTCATGCTACCTACACAAAATCTTTAATTACGAGCCAGAGCGAGAGCGAGATCGTCGTTGGATTGAAAATACAAAATAAGTGATATTATTGTTAATTTTCTTCAGTGACTGTAATCAGCTGATGTAGCAATACCTGCGACATTAAAGACCTTTTAGTTGCGCAATAAAAATATCACACTTCGAGTGCGCGACATGATATTTTTTGAACTAATTAACTGTTGGTGGAGGTATTGTTAAAAACAATATTGACTTCAGTTTTTTTTCGACAAATGCACCATGTACATTGCTTCGATGTGCACCTAGATTGACATTAAACGTATCATTGCTGTCTGTTTGAGGTTTTAGACAGCTTTGTATTCCTACAGTTGTGTAGGCTCCACTGGCTTTTGGAAGTGCTTCAAAATCTGGGACTCTGTTGTGGATGCTTCGACTGTTGATCACTACGATTGCAACAGTCCCATGCACTTGGGGTTTTTCTTTAGTTTTTTCATAGCACTTCGTGGTCTCCTACAATTATTATCAGCTATCAGCTTGTTCATATGGAGAGTCGCGCAATAGATAAAAATCTTGTCTGCTTACTACACACAGCTGCCTCTAATGTGTAGCACATTCGTCATTTAGGGAGACTCCATAATTCCAGTCTAGAAATCACAGCCTAGTTTGTCAGGCAACCTTCGAAGCCTCTGATCCAAGCCCTTCACTCGCCTCAGAAGAAGCCGTCGATCAGTTCTGAGGAGAATACTGCAGATTGTGAGCTTCGATGAGATTTCCGCGACAAGGCTGGTCTTTTCACATTTCTCTGCTAATCATCGGACTCATTCGCGTATGGCCTCAGAGCTGAGACGACAGGTATCCTTCGTCCCAACGTACGTCACAGTTGGCAGTTGGCTACAGCTTATTCCATGAGAGTAAGGTAAGGATGAAGAAGAATGGGAAAAAGTGGTCAAACGAAAGCTGTCACCGTTCCTTTCAAAAGAATGCGGACGTTTTCCTGCCCTAATCCAGCCAAATTCTTGCTCGTGGTTGATGTACAATTACACTAATTTACATTTTCTCTGATTCGTTCTATGATGTAGCGGAACAGAATTGTTTAAATGAGGGGCCGTTTAGCCCCAAATTTGTCGAATTTGTGTTCTATCGTAAGGACAAGTATTTTTCTCATTTAAGACGATTAATTTTGTGTCATTAATGGTAAAACTGAGCTTATTTTATTAGGCTTGTGTTAGTCACGTGATTCAGAGCACTGTTCGTGACATTTTTTACTATTTTCAGAACCAGTTCCATCTGTGCACTCATAATATTCTCGCTGCGGCCGTGTCGCTACCCATGCGATAGACCGGCCTGCCCCTTACGTAACGCCCATCGTCCCCTGTCGTAGCTGCCTAGCTGTGAGGCAGCAGCGCGATTCAAGGATGCGCTCCTGCGGCCGCTGAATCAGTTCATTGGCCCGCGGGTCACTCACTGCTCCACATCGGTTGCCCGTCACGCAGTGCTGGCGATTCTGATACAAAAAAACTCGTTCCTCTCATCAACAACGTCAGCGCCGCGAATGTTTGGGAGTGCCTGTGTACAAACAGTGTCACTGGAGAATTCGTTAGCAAGGTCCCTTCCACATCTGTCACTTTTTATACATACGGGTGATAGGCAAAATAATGTGAACTGTGGTAGTAAGGGGATGGCGGTGTTTGACGGTCAACATTGCAGGTAAGGCACGTGTCGCGCTGGACTGCTCGTGTTCAGTACGGACTACGCATCAATGTAGGTAGTTTACGAGTAGTGCACACTTGGTATTTGCATTCAGAGGCCGAGATCGACGTGCAATGAAACACAGTTCCAAAGAGGGCAGATTGTGGGGGCGCGATTAGCTGAAGCATCAGTAATCAGTTAGCAACTTATCGAATGTTTCAAGAACAACTGTTTCAACAGTCATGACATCCTACAGGAAACATGGAAAGACATTATCGTGTAAACGTAATAGCGGGCGCAAATCAAAAATAAGTGAGAGAGATCGTAATACGCTAACACGAATTGTGCCAAAATAACACAAAACTACAGTGGCTAATGTGACTGCAGAGTTCAGTAGGCCATCTTCGCGACCCCGTATCTATCGACACCGTCGCCGAGAACTCCATAAAGCGAACATTCTTGGACGAGTTGCTATACCGAAATCATCAGTGACAAGAAGCAACGCAAATTAGCGTAAAACATGGTGTCAGGAGCCTAATCCAGGACGGTTGATCAATGGAAGCACGTCATATGGTCCGACGAGTTAACGTTCTCGTTATTTCCAACATCGGGCCGGGTTTACGTCTGGAAAACGCCAAAAGAAGCCTACAATCCTGAGTGCTTGATTCCAGCGGTTAAGCAAGGAGGTGGAAGTGTGATGGTGTGGACAGCCATATCATGGTATTCTGCTGGTCCCATCATTACTCTCGAAGGCCGTGTTACAGCCAACGATTATGCGAACATTTTAGCTGGTCAGGTGTACTCCATGACTGAAATGTTGTTCCGTAACAATGATACCATATTTCAGGGCAATAATGCACCCATTCAGACAACCATGAAAGCACAATGATGGTATGAAGAGCATGCAATGAAATACAGCGTCTACCCTGGCCACCACAGTCCCCTGACTTCAACGTTATCGAACGCTTGTGGGAGGTATCAGGGCGCAGACTCAGGAGCAGATTTCCGCCTCCCTCTTCACTACAGGAGTTAGAAGAGATTGTAATCGAAGAGTGGCATAACATTCAACTGGAGACTATACAATCATTATATGCCAGTATTCCAAGAAGAATCACAGTAGTATTACGGCCAAATGGGGTCCACCCCCTTATTAATAAAATATTCCCAAGTAAGTACAGGTGTTCACATTATTTAATCACAGTAGTATTACGACCAAATGGGGTCCAGCCCCTTATTAATAAAACATTCACAAGTAACTACAGGTGTTCACATTATTTTGCCTAACCACTGTATTTCGTTGTTCTAATTTTCGTTTTATTTTCGATTAAATGTCACTTAGCCCATCACCCATACAGCCAGCTAATGTGGCTTGTTAATACATACAATAGTAGGGGGACAAGGAGGACATCACGTCACTCTGCATTGTTGCCAGATGTATCCAAGATGGCGATAATGACGTCATCAAAGATGGCGTTGTGTAGACTTGGCAACAGCGCATGGCGTCATTCAAGATGGTGGATTTTGGTGGAAAGATAGGTCAATTGGGCTACCTCCACTAACCTAACCCTCCAGAAAAAATGGTGAGAAGTTCAAATTCCAACAGGATAATGCATCACTCCTAAGAAAACCGCTGGAAGATAAGTCACTTAAGTTTTCGCTGCTAATCTAAGAAAATCACAGGAAGGAGGTCAATTGGGCTGTCTACACTAACCTAAGTCACCCGACTGCCTTCTTCCTTCAAACTGGCGCCAAATTTGAATTTAGGTTTCGCTACCAACCTAAGAAAATTGTTGCAAACGAAGCTCACCTCCACTAACCTAAGTCACTAGACCGCCACCTCTTCCTAGGGGTTGGTGGGAAAAGGACTCAGCCTGCACTAGGCCGATGGATAGAGGAAGGTGTGGTGTCACCGCCAGACACCACACTTGCTAGGTGGTAGTTCTAAATTGGCCGCGGTCCATTAGTACATGTCGGACCCGCTTGTCGCCACTGTGTGATCGCAGACCGAGCGCCACCACAAGGCAGGTCTCGAGATACGGACTAGCACTCGCCCCAGTTGTACGGACGACGTAGCTAGCGACTACACGGACGAAGCATTGCTCATTAGCTGAGCCAATAGTTAGAATAGCCTTCAGCTGAGTCAATGGCTACGACCTAGCAAGGCGCCATTAGTAACGTTGCATGTATCTATGGAGTCTCACTTATATCGTCAATAGCGATGTACCAAGGATGGATTAAAGTTAAGTATTACAGAAGCTACGTACTTTTCTTTATAGCATTCATTACGTATCCTGTTACAGACCTATCTCTTGCCTGCTAAACGCGTGCCTTTCGGCTCCCTCTCATTGTGTCTAGGCTGTCTTGTCTAGACACAATATTTTTGGTGACGAGTCAACGGAAAGGGTCTTGTTCTTTCTAATTGCTTACATTTACTTGTGTCATGGCTTCGCCAGATGTACTGTCCGAATTTTATCGCTTGAAGAATCAGCAGACGCAGGCGTTATTGGATGCCCTTGGACAGCTCGTCCAGGGGCAACGTGCACTGCAAAACGATGCGGCCGCCGCCGCTTCATCACTACCGCAGCCACAACATGCAGTTGCACCACCATTTCGTAATTTTCAAGCAGACGTGGAAACATGGACGGAGTGGTCACGTCAGTTTGGATTTCATCTCGCCACCTACAGAATTCAAGGTAACGAGCGGCTGCCTCATTTATTGGCGTATGTAGGGGTGCAAACGTACCGTGTGATAGTGAAATTATTTCTTCCGACGCGACATAGCAACTCTGTCCTACGAAGAAATTTTGTCTGCTTTAGATGCCTATTTCAAGGAAACAGTTAATGTAGTTGCAAAAAGGTATACTTTCTTTCGTACAAAACGTACAGCCGGTCAAACTAATAGGGAGTGGGTTGCAACATTGCAAGGCCTTACAAGGGAGTGTGCTTTTGAGTGTGAATGTGGACTCCGTTATTCAGATACAATGGTACGTGATGCAATTGCCCAGAACGTTTCTGATGTTCGTATACGGGAGCAAATTTTGAAACTAGTCAATCCCTCCATTCAACAAGTGATAGCCATATTGAATAGACAAGACACACTTGACTTCGCACAGGAATCATTTGCAACTTCGCCAGCCATGTGTAACATTAACCGGCCCGCCGGGCGCGCTGCGCGGACCGATAAACTGCCCTCGCGCACGTCCACGCAGCTGCCGCCACGCTCTAAACCAGGTGTGCCGCGCAAGCATACAAATGCAGTGAAATCATGCCCGCGGTGTGCAACTAGACATTCGCGTGACAACTGCCCGTCACGCCAAGCTATTTGTTTTTACTGTAATAAAAAAGGGCATGATCAAAGTGTTGGCCAGAAAAAGCTCAGATCAGACAATCACAATGGTTCCCGACCTTTTGCTTCGCGCCGGAATCGAACCAAGGACACTCAGGCTCGTGGACCTTCGCCCATGGACATTCATGTAGTTAATTCCACCCCGTCCAGTGCCACTTTCTCAAACAGTGACAGAGTTCGTCCCACACAAAGTGTGCGTCGACATCACCGGAAATCACGTCAATTAGCAACTGATGCTGTACCTGTATCAGTTCAAATTGCACGAGACAGTCGCTCTTGTCGTCAGCAGGACAATAAACTTTTTGTAGACTTGGACTTTGAAGGCAAAGTGATACCATTCCAGCTCGATACCAGAGCTGCAGTTTCATTGATCAATCACGACACGTACAAACAACTGGGCAAACCTCCGTTGCGTGCCGCACATGTTCAGCTCACTAGTTATTCAGGACAGCATATCCCTGTGTTAGGACAGTGCACTCTTCTTGCAACATACAAGGGACAAACAAAACTTGTGTCATTTTACGCTCTTCGTTCTTCTTCTGCAGTGAACTTGTTTGGTTTAGATTTATTTCAATTGTTTCACTTGTCTATTGTAAATCAGGTCCTATCAGTGAATCAGACTGTGCCTTCAGACAGTGTTTCTCGTCTGTGTGAAGAATTTGCAGACATTTTTGCACTGGGCTTAGGTTACGCTCAGAACTATGAAGCACATTTGGAACTGAAAGTAAACGTGCAACCGAAATTTTTCAGAGCGCGCAATGTTAATCACGCATTGCGTGATGAGGTCGCAAGAACATTACACGATTTGGGATCACAAGGTGTGATTGAATGTGCGCAATGCCTCTTCTCTTTCAGCTCCGCTTCATCGCTTACGCCGTACAGGTGTTCCGTTCGTCTGGACGACGGAATGCGAACGCGCCTTTCGCCAGTTGAAATCGGCGTTGCTTTCAAATACTTGCCTTACGCCATTCGATCCCCAGAAACCCCTTTTGTTGATGGTAGATGCATCGGATTTCGGGATCGGTGCTGTGCTTGCGCACAGAGATGAGTCGCATGATCGCCCTATTGCCTTTGCGTCCAAATTGCTCTCGTCTGTGCAAAGAAATTATTCACAGATAGAGAAAGAAGCTTTGGCTCTCGTGTTTGGTGTTACTAAGTTCCATGATTTCTTGTATGGTCGTCACTTTACCATCATCACGGACCACAAACCTTTGACATCGCTTTTTCATCCGAACAAGCCTGTACCTCCACGTACAGCGCAGTAATTCATTCGCTGGTCTATTTTCCTCTCGCAGTACCGCTACGATATCTTGTATCGGTCCACTGCTAAGCACGGAAACGCTGATGCGTTGTCCCGTTTGCCTGTTGCTGAAGCTAGAGCATTCGATTCTTCCGAACTTGCTTGCATGTTCATTGATGCAGAAACTGATGAAGTGGTCGAATCGTTTCCGATTGATTTTCGTCGTGTAGCTGCAGCCACAGCTGCTGACCAGGTCCTTGCTACCGTTTTGCGTTTTGTTGCTACGCAATGGCCCTTGTCAAAGTCACGGATCGAGGTTCCGTTGGGTTGCCGATTTTTTGCTCACAAGGAGAGACTTTTTGTATGACGTGGTGTTTAGTTGTTGCGTTCTGATAATGATCAGTCCAGAGTCGTGGTCCCACGTTCGTTACAGTCCTCGGTTTTACGGCTTCTTCACCAAGGACATTGGGGTATAGTGCGAACAAAACAACTTGCTCGTCAGCACTGTACTTGGTTCGGAATCGATGCTGCGATTACGAATATGTGTTCTTCTTGCTTGGCGTGTGCCGAACAACAATTCGCACCGCTGCGGAAATTCTTTGCATGGCCAAAAGCCCCTTCCCCTTGGAAACGCTTGCACATCGATTTTGCTGGTCCATTCTGGAATGCTCGATGGTTGGTTCTGGTAGATGCCTTCAGTAATTTTCCCTTTGTTGTCAGGATGTCTTCCACGACGTCAACTGCCACCATCCAAGCGTCTGCTATCTTTTGCATTGAAGGTCTTCCGCAGACTATTGTTTCCGACAATGGCCCACAATTCATGTCCGCAGAATTTCAGTCATTCTGCCAGGCCAATGGTATTCAACATCTGACATCCGCGCCGTTTTCGCCACAGTCAAACGGTGCCGTTGAACGATTGGTCCGGACTTTCAAGTCACAGATGTTGAAGTTGAAAGAGTCGCATTCTCGGGAGGACGCGTTGTTGCTCTTTTTGTCATCGTATCGCTCTCAGCCCCGAGATGGTCGCTCGCCGGCTGAGTTGCTCCACGGTCGTCCTCATCGAACCTTGATGTCTTTGCTGCACCCGCCGCATCAGGTTCCTGTGCAGCGGCAGACTCCTGCTTTGCTCCAGGCGACGTTGTATTCTATCGCAACTATCGAGGTTCACAGCGTTGGCTCGCAGGGCGCATTCTTCGCTGTCTCGGCTGCGCGATGTATTTGGTTTTGGGGGCCTCTGGTGAGGTGCGTTGGCATCTCAATCAGCTGCGCCTCTGTCGTCGCACGGGTTCTGCCGCTCCCCGTCTGCTTTCAGCGACGGTGCCTTCCGGTCAGCGCCCTGGGGACCCATCTACTGGCTCGCCTCATCCCCAGGTGTTACCGACGATGCCTTCCATATTGCCCCATGGCGACGCGCCGCCGCAGCCGCCGCCGCCTCCGCCTGTCCTCCAGCCGGCGCCGCCTGCAGTGGACGCTTCGCTGCAGCCGCCAAGCGCCTCCCTGGGTCACGCGCCGCCGATCGCTTCCCGTGACCAGCTGTCCTCCGCCATGGAAGTCTTGCCCGCTCCGAACCACATGACGTCATCGCGCGTCGGATACCCCGACGCAATGGAGGTCGACCCTTCGGCCCCGCCTGTCTCTTTACGGGCGCATACACCGCATGTTGACGTGCACCCTGGACTAGGTTTTCAGGCGTTTCCTAGATCCCCTCGGACCGAATGGCCGGGTGCGGGTGGCACAGCCTCGCCTGTTGTTAGGCTCATCACCTCATCGCATGCTTCAACATGGGGTCCTCCCCACGGCGGGCGGAAGCCTTATAACACGACCGTTCGCCGATTTGCGGGGGAGGAATGTGGTGTCACCGCTAGACACCACACTTGCTAGGTGGTAGTTCTAAATTGGCCGCGGTCCATTAGTACATGTCGGACCCGCGTGTCGCCACTGTGTGATCGCAGACCGAGTGCCACCACAAGGCGGGTCTCGAGATACGGACTAGCACTCGCCCCAGTTGTACGGACGACTTTGCTAGCGACTACACGGACGAAGCATTGCTCATTAGCCGAGCCAATAGTTAGAATAGCCTTCAGCTAAGTCAATGGCTACGACCTAGCAAGGCGCCATTAGTAACGTTGCATGTATCTATGGAGTCTCACTTATATCGTCAATAGCGATGTACCAAGGATGGATTAAAGTTAAATATTACAGAAGCTACGTACTTTTCTTTATAGCATTCATTACGTATCCTGTTACAGACCTATCTCTTGCCTGCTAAACGTGTGCCTTTCGGTTTCCTCTCATTGTGTCTAGGCTGTGTTGTCTAGACACAACAGAAGGAATGTACTTTATTTACTTTGGAGCAATTTATTTAGGGATGGAGTATATTTATCACAGAATACATGCTCTGACATGTCCCACAGCATACAGACCTGCAAACTACTCCTACATAACTCATGTATAAGACTCTACACACACACACACACACACACACACACACACACGCGTGCTTCATAATTGTAAACAGTAAAAAATAACCCATTGCACAGCCTACATACGCGCAAACCACTAGTAAATAATGCAATACATTTACGTCCATAGAGCCAAACAAATCGTAAATTGTCTCAATAATAATAATAATAATAATAATAATCCTTCTAAAAGACTCTGCTTCCTAATCGTCAACTGTCTAAATCATACATCAGTCTTTATTAAACAATTACAGGTAGCACCAGCACCACCCAGTGTGTTCGCCACTGAGTCCATAGCTCAACTGACTTAGTTCATATCCACGCCACTAGAGGACGCTATAGTGACGTCAGGTGATGATGCAAGTACCGCAATCTAAGATGGCGCCACCTAGTGGGTTCACCACGAGCTCCAGACCCCAACTGGCTTAGTACATTTCGTCGCCGCCAGAGGACGCCTCCGTGACACCAGTTGATGACGCATGATGGCGGCAAACCGTGTGTTCTCCATGAGGTCTAATACTCAGTACCACAAGCAGAGGACGCTGTCGTCCAGTTCGTGACGTAAACCAAGATGGTCAGGAAAAATAGTGGGGAACCGACTCAGCCTGCTCTGGGCTGCTGGGGAGAGTAGGGATGGAGTGCAATCTATTTACTTTCAAACAACTTATTTAACGATAATCTATCACACTGATACAAAAGATCCACCCTGATGTTCCTGGGGAATGTTGCATAGCCCACAGACACGCAACCAACTCGTAATTTCAGTACACAGTAGCAAACTGCTCATAAATAATTCTTCACACACGCTCAGTACTCGTAAACTGTCCAAATAGCACACAGCAGGGCCTACGAAGCTGCTCGCGAAATAACGCAATCAACGCGCGCAAGCACAGTCCACCGCCCCCTGTCTAGTAGAGTACACAGGAGCTAGCGATAAGTGACGCATCAGTCAGATGTCAAACCGCGCATAGCCCCTGCTCGGCTTCCGCAAGCATGAGGTGGCAGCATCCCCATTCATATCTAATACCTGAGAAATTCGTATCCACTAGACACGGACGATGACGCGATAGCACGTAAGGTCGACGCGGCCGTCAGCTGTCAAAGCACTCACAGACCTCCATTTAGAGTCACACGCCACAACACTCACGAAGTGAGGCAGCCGCAGCTTGGGTCCGGCGCTGGCGTGTTCCATCACAGTACTCGAGCCGCCGTCGTCGCCGAACACTGGTGAAAGTTGCGTGCCTCTATACAGTCACATATTTTCATAGGCTTCCAAGGCCTGTTCACCCCAGTCGCATATTCGAGGCATCTCCAGGCGCCACTTGTCTTTACCATTCAAGGCAGAATAGCACAGAGCGTGTTGACACATGCGTTCAACCACACGTACCCACCCCAGCTTGACTGACACATCGCCATCTAAAACATTCTCAATTTTATTCTTACGTCACATGGCCTTATGAAAAATCAGCCAAGTCCAGCTCTCCGTAATTTTATAGTGCCCCAGAAATAGCAAACGCTCGTTTCCTTGTTGTCTCAGCTTGTATGCGCCAAAATTCCTGCCCTAACAGAACCTGTTTACCAAAATATCTCCAAATCCAGTCTTCCTCCCAGACATAACGTGATAGCCTTCCTGCGCTCAACATATGCAAATGTTCTCACCGCTCCTATATCCCACCACAATCAATCGAGCATTTTCTTTTTGTGGCTTTCTGTCGTTATTTTGCACAGATTGCTAAATTGCACCGACAGTTCCCTCAATATATACACCCCCAACATGCTCTTTGTTTCTACAGATGCTACACTCAGTGGTAATAAACTATTTTACACTGATCGCCATTTCACACCGAAAACTAAATATCGCAAAGTTGTCGACAAGTCATCAAATACATACGATACTTGCATGAATAGTGGAGAGTCAAACCGATCTCCAACCAGGGAATATATCAGCATCACTTTCTCTATCTACACTCCTGGAAATGGAAAAAAGAACACATTGACACCGGTGTGTCAGACCCACCATACTTGCTCCTGACACTGCGAGAGGGCTGTACAAGCAATGATCACACGCACGGCACAGCGGACACACCAGGAACCGCGGTGTTGGCCGTCGAATGGCGCTAGCTGCGCAGCATTTGTGCACCGCCGCCGTCAGTGTCAGCCAGTTTGCCGTGGCATACGGAGCTCCATCGCAGTCTTTAACACTGGTAGCATGCCGCGACAGCGTGGACGTGAACCGTATGTGCAGTTGACGGACTTTGAGCGAGGGCGTATAGTGGGCATGCGGGAGGCCGGGTGGACGTACCGCCAAGTTGCTCAACACGTGGGGCGTGAGGTCTCCACAGTACATCGATGTTGTCGCCAGTGGTCGGCGGAAGGTGCACGTGCCCGTCGACCTGGGACCGGACCGCAGCGACGCACGGATGCACGCCAAGACCGTAGGATCCTACGCAGTGCCGTAGGGGACCGCACCGCCACTTCCCAGCAAATTAGGGACACTGTTGCTCCTGGGGTATCGGCGAGGACCATTCGCAACCGTCTCCATGAAGCTGGGCTACGGTCCCGCACACCGTTAGGCCGTCTTCCGCTCACGCCCCAACATCGTGCAGCCCGCCTCCAGTGGTGTCGCGACAGGCGTGAATAGAGGGACGAATGGAGACGTGTCGTCTTCAGCGATGAGAGTCGCTTCTGCCTTGGTGCCAATGATGGTCGTATGCGTGTTTGGCGCCGTGCAGGTGAGCGCCACAATCAGGACTGCATACGACCGTGGCACACAGGGCCAACACCCGGCATCATGGTGTGGGGAGCGATCTCCTACACTGGCCGTACACCACTGGTGATCGTCGAGGGGACACTGAATAGTGCACGGTACATCCAAACCGTCATCGAACCCATCGTTCTACCATTCCTAGACCGGCAAGGGAACTTGCTGTTCCAACAGGACAATGCACGTCCTCATGTATCCCGTGCCACCCAACGTGCTCTAGAAGGTGTAAGTCAACTACCCTGGCCAGCAAGATCTCCGGATCTGTCCCCCATTGAGCATGTTTGGGACTGGATGAAGCGTCGTCTCACGCGGTCTGCACGTCCAGCACGAACGCTGGTCCAACTGAGGCGCCAGGTGGAAATGGCATGGCAAGCCGTTCCACAGGACTACATCCAGCATCTCTACGATCGTCTCCATGGGAGAATAGCAGCCTGCATTGCTGCGAAAGGTGGATATACACTGCACTAGTGCCGACATTGTGCATGCTTTGTTGCCTGTGTCTATGTGCCTGTGGTTCTGTCAGTGTGATCATGTGATGTATCTGACCCCAGGAATGTGTCAATAAAGTTTCCCCTTCCTGGGACAATGAATTCACGGTGTTCTTATTTCAATTTCCAGGAGTGTAGTAAACATGCAATTCTTATCCCATTTATATCAGTGAACCGAAGTCACTCTCTCAGAACTGATGTGAAAGACAGGCTCGTCCCCCCCCCCCCCCCCCCCCCGAGCACAAACGCGTTACTGTTTCCGCTTTCTTGCTCGCATTTCTACAGACATCTCCACACTCGTCGATTAAAATAACAACCAAATTTGCCGCATAATGTTATACAGACTGTAAATTATTTCTCCGCAAACACCAAACTTTAGCGAGGCGTGCTGTAAACCATTGACTAACTAGAAACAAACAGACTAAAATTGCACTCTCTAATACCGATGTCGGTGATGTAACAGATTCCAGATGATCAGTATTGTTTACAAACCAAGTAGGTTCTTTCCCACGTCTAGAGAACAGGCAAACGCGTGTCCAACACACCACAATCGATATTCCCTCAACTAAATAAAGGCACCAAATGTACAGAAGCAGTCGACTGAATAATTTACGTGGGAGGGAATAACGCTCTACCGCAAACGCACCATCTTCTCAAAGTTACACCTGATCACGAAAGCCTACACACCAACTGGTCTCTGCATTCGGAAGACTGCTACCATTAACATGCGAACACGAACCAATACCACCACAGACTTTGCATACACGAACACATTCTAGGAAATCCCTCACATATATCTCCTATCATCACACTTACAATTAAATCTTACGATAGCAGTTTCAACTAAACGATATTCGGCAGTGGGCGAAGTATTGGAAATACACTCTGTTGAACGCTGTGGCTCTGGAAATACCTGTACCTTCCTTACCATTAGACATACTCTTCCCTTCGCTATTACAGTACTCCAAGTCAAATCCATACCCTCCCTACAACAGCACATAGACATTTCCTTTACACGGACAGATATACTTTATAAACATGATGCTCAAATGTGAACATATCACACACCCGGTCCGTCGGTTACTCCCACTCGCACGACATCCCGACAAGGAAATTCATCGCTCGATCCGTCTAAACGCCAAACGCATCCAATTTGTCGCTCGGCCGGTTGGTACGTGTGTAGGGCGCTTTGAAATGTTGCGAGCTGCGGCGGTATTGGCTAGACAGCTCTTGTGACGTCACATCCCCGAATCATGTGTTCGCGGTGCCTCAGTTAGCGGGTTGTATTCAGCGAGTGCGGCTCGAAACTTCTAATCTGCACAGTTCCGGGTTCCTCACTTCTAATTTATCCAGCCGGGTTGCTGTTTAGACTTCCAGAGAAAGGTAAACCCCCCTACGACGTATTAGTTACATGTTGTATACTTTTCTTGCGATATCTCTTACAGAAATCGAATTATTCATGTTTCCGTGGCGGTTCAGTAACTCGTTACTTGTAGGACGATCTCTGGAATTGATAGGCCGACTAGAAAGATTGCTTTCGTTAACGAAGTGGGTCAATGGAAGCGTCTGATTCCACCGGTCGTCTTTGACCCGTGTCGTAAGGCTGTTGTGGTGTGTGACGTCACGACGGCGCGGAATTTAGTTTGTGAGAGTGGCGTGTTTGAAGGTGTCGTTTTAATGTGATCGATGGTGCTCTCTGGTGGTGTGTTTATGTGTTGTGTGGCAGGTGATGTATTTGGTTTAGTTTGCGTGTGTGGCGTGTTTATAAGTGGCGTATTGTTGCGGTCTGTGGTTTCTCTGCTGGTGTGTTTATGGGTAGCGTGATACGTGGGGTATGGAGTTCATTTGCGTGATAGCATTGCAGGTGTGTGTGGTGTTGGTAGTGACTGTACTTTCAGCGGAATATTTTTCAGTGAGTTAATGATTTTATTTTTGTTATGTCGACGATATTGTAGTTTCTTTCTGTTCGTCGTGTGTGAGTTTTGGTAAATTGCTCCGTTTATGTATTTGGTAGGTGTGGATATGACTGACAACGTCAACAGTTTTCGGTTGTCGGCGATGATGGGTGACAGTGCTTTGTCTCTAACAAAATTTCTTCAACTATTCGGATTTTTTGATGAAGTCGTGAAGAAATGAGGCTTACTAATGTTCCAGCATCTCGGACCAGGGACGGCTATATGTAGAGATGCCGTACGAATAACAGGTATGATATTACCTCCTCAATAACTGGACGCATACGATACAAAATAATACTGACCGAAAATCATCGATGGGTGTGCATGTCTCTTACATTCTTCCTACGAGTCATACCACCGTGTCACAGATGTAATGGAGCACATGTTAAAGTAAAAATTCCGATCCCAACAACTACTGCATGTTACTCTCAAAAGCGCTCGTCGTTCTACAGGTGCACCCAAGTACCACGTTAAAACCTATAACTGCTTTACGAACCAAGGTACGACTTTACCTCTGAATGAGGCGGTGTTTTCCGGACAACCGTCATGACGGTGATCGTAGAAATGTGTGTATTAAGAGCCAATGATGCAACCTTGCGATAAACTCAATGAACTTTGAAAGTCATTCAGCTAAGGAACGTCGTATGCAGGCGCTATTTGCGACTCCATCACATCACACGCAACTGCATAATTAATTAGTTTTTGCAACGCATTCTGTCTCGAGACCATATCAGACATTCCGCGATATATCCGCTGAGTTACAGGCGATGACAGACAGTAGTAGTAGATGATGTGCTGATTGAGGTCCTAAGAAGAAAAATATACACTGACTTCTCAGATCTCTAGCCTTACGCTATATATTAGAAATTACTTCCATTCAAACACATACTTGCATAGGCTCACACCCACAAGTCAATCATATTTCACGCACTCTCATATCTCTAAACGAGTCACCTACCTCGAATCTGTCTGCTACAGTGAAATTAGAACCTCCTTTTAATCACACCCTACACATCTTCCAGTCGCACGCATTTCTACAGCTTTTCACAAGTGCTAGTTCCAATTTAAGTTGGAGAAAGACATATCCAACGCTTTCTGCAACCCATGTAGAAATAGATCGAGCTGAGTTATTGCAACAGGACAGTGTTTTGAGCATTCAGTGGAAATGCGCGCAATGTGGTGCGTACCCAAACTAGATACAAGTACTACAGATCCCCAACATGCTATCTTCGTTATTCTACACCCTCCCCCCTCCCAACATAGAAAAATTACGAACTATAAAAGCTCATCCTATTTACAAGTCACCCCAGAATAGCGTGGCGTAGCGTGCAGCCACACAGGCATTCCTAATGGTTCACCAAGTCCGACACCTCAAACCGCAGCTGCCTATGTGGAGACGATCATATTAAATAGACAAACGCCGCATAGACCACTTTAAACTTTCATCACCTATACTCTAACCGAATTATCGTATGAGACGCTCCCTCTGCTCCTGTTTAAACACTGTTTTCTAACACGCTTTTGTACATCGCCAAGCACTTTGTTTTCTACCACGACTTCGAGGTCTGTGTCATTCTAAACTGACATTAAGACGCTCTGATCCACGACCTCTCACAGAAAACTAGACATCACTCGGTGTAAATCATGTTCTTACAGCGGACAGCATAACACTGGATGATTTTTAAATAAAACACACTTACAACATAAGGAAGCTAAGAGAGTTTGGCAGCGTTGTGACAGTTTCTAAACTACCGCCCGAAAGTGATTCATGACCTCTACATTTAAACTCATATGTCACTGTGACGGAATTCCTAATTTTGCACTCATGTATCCGATTTCTGTTTAGCTGCTAGCAACCCCCAGAAGTTGTCACCCATCCACAATACTTCTTCCCCCAACTGAAACAAGCGATGTTACTCAATAATTATGCGGTACGCAATGCGCGGATGGAATGGAGAAGACACCGTCGATGTACCGTAATATTAAACAACAGACTTGATAGTGCGAAGAATTTTACAGTAAGTTGAGCACCGGCCAGTGATGTGACAGCATGTTTCCCCAATTTCAGTATCATAGTTAAACCATGCCCTCTCCACGTTACGAGTATCACTGCGAACATCGATAGATGACTGAGCAGTACGTCCATTAACTCTTAATTCTCGAACACATAAAAGTATACGAGGCAGCGCTGTACATATTTCTATCACCTCGAGCATTTACGATCCCTCTCTCAGCGTATGGGAGTCACAGAGCATTCTCGCCGTCTTAGGATAAAAGACCATCCTCATACTGTCATTGACCAACCAGCCCTGCAGCATAATTAGCGAATTCATCTGCAACAGACCATAAGAAGACTTCTACACTCCACGTCTCGTGAATGAATTGACCTTTCCGAGTCCTAACCCGTTCAAGTGCATGAGATTTCTAGAGATGCGGCCATGTCGAGGAGCTTAGCACCACATATGGATGTACAGTAACAGATTACAAAGTGCGGTCGCATAATAGCAGACAGTTAAGAAGAAGAACAAAGGATTGATTTTTATACGCGATGGAGCCCCAGACAGATGGAGCTCAACGAATTTTTACATAAATCAACCAAGCTATCAACTCTGAAGTATTGTTCTAGAGTCTACGATCCGCACCTGGAAGGTCTTCAGAAGAGAGAGAGCATAAACACATGCACTATTAAGACTACAACGTTCTGCACTTAGAAACTGGCCATAATGTTAGATCGCATACGTTTCCGACATGTCAGACATACATCCTTCTTCCCCGTTTCTCTACCCTGAACTATCTTATCGAATCGTACAACATTTGCGTTGCATGATACGAGCGCAACATAGCTTTGCGAAGACGTATAGTGTCCACTGTTCACATCCAGTCACGGCTCAGAAATTATACTATGCTTGCATCAGGTCTATATATAAAATGATAGTTAGTAGCTTCCTAAAAGGAAACAAACGCATAGCAGCAGCGTCCAACATGTGAATATTGCAAGTCATTCCGTCACTAACTATGTAAACAACACATCAGTCGGGCAAATGTGTACACAGGGATTGTAGTGCGTCAGCAGTAGAAAGAGGATACTGGCCACCAACCAACATCCTCTCCTTGCTTCCCATATTAAAAGCCTACCGTGGCAATGAGATGACACAAAAGTTCTCATATGCTTGTTCCACCTCATAGAGCTGTGCAATGTTATGCCCAGATATTCAGACTTGTCAAGCAGGACACTATTAATTCTGTATCCTAACATTACAGGTTTGATCTTCCTACTCATCCGCATTAACTTACATTTTTCCACATTTGAGGCTAGCTGCCATCCAACACGGCAACTGGAAATTATAAGTCGTCTTGTACCTTTCTACAGTCACTCAAGTTCGACACCTTACCATTCACCAAAGCATCATCAGCAAACAACTGCAGATTGGTGCCCTCACTGTACACCAAATCATCTATGTGTCTACAGAACAACAGCAGTCCTGTCACACTTGCCTGGGGTACTCCTGACGCTGCCCTTCTCTCTGGTGAACACTCGCCATCGACGACAATAAACTGGGTTCTATTACTTAAAAAGTCTTCGAGCCATTCACATATATTTGAAGCCATTCCATACACCTTCGTTAGCAGCCTGCAATGGGGCAATGTTTCAAATGCTTTCCGGAAATCTAGAAATATGGAATCTACCCGTCGCCCTTCATCCATAGTTCTCAGTATATCATATGAGAAGAGGGCAAGCTGAGTTTCGCACGAGCGATGGTTTCTAAAACCGTGCCAATTCGTGGATATAAGTCTCTTCCGGAACGTATTTCATGCACTTCCAGACAGGCAGCGCAGCTTTCTTCATTTAGCTCACATGCAGATGAAGTAACCAGGGTTGCCCATCTTAAGGTACGTGAAATAGCCGACAAAATCGTGTTCGAAAATGTTCCTGGGTGCATTACGTGTTACCAACCATCTCCAGTCAGACAGAATCTGCCCTCATCCATGAAGAGCTCGTGAGTCCTTCCTTCTTGGTCCAGTTCTTATGTCCCTGGCAATAACACGAACGCTAGTCCCTATGTGCTGGTGCCACCGGAACACAGCATAAGATCATCGGGTAAGAGACCGCCCACAAGCACTCACCGTGCGACTGTGGAACGCGAGTGTTATGGCGTAAAGTCAGCTCCCGCTCACCAGTCGGGAACGTCACAGAAGAGATGGCTGTGTGAAGAGGCCAGCCAATCGTTTGCTGACCGACCTCCCTCCAGGACGACAACGCTACAGCAGCAGCCCCTACATCAAGAGGCCGACTGGCGGCAGCCCGCTTCGATAGCAGCTCCAACGTTAGCCACTTAGCTGGCTGCCGCATCCTAGCCCCCTATCTTTAGCAATCTGTATGCAACACAGACTTGTGTTTGTCTGTTCTGAAGAAGACGGATTATTTTGTATGCCGCCCCTTGCTTGCGACACGTCTATCAAAGTTAAGTATTTGTACTTGTCTTGTTGTAATAAAACTGATTAATACGAGTTGTTTCATTGTTTCCCTAGAGAACCGCGTATGCGGGATTCCTAGTCACGACAGGGAGAAAGCATGCATTGCACTCCTGCTAACACTTTATCTACCATTGTGCCTCAGAGACCCATCCGTGATGTTTAATATCTTCTCTATTAGTAACTACACATTTTATTTAAATCTAATTTTATGGCTTTCCTAATTTGTCAAGTCAGTCGTAATTTCGGATAAAAATTACAAAAATTTCGCTATGGCTCGCAGGTCCCTGCAGTTAGAAGCAATTTTTCAACAATAAGATGTCTATCAGAACAGCTTCTTTTACGTCATTTGCAATTGTTCGCTTGCGCTGGTATTTTTTCACTGCTCAACAGTCCTCCTTGTGATAAGCACTTATTTATTTTGGCGCATTATTTCATAGCTGTTATCTGTTCTACGAGTTGAAATGTTGTGGAGAAAAGGACACTCAGACGAGGAGATAAGGGAATTCTTGGAGCAGTCTTCGGATTCTGAAAACCCACTTAGTGAATGTGAATCTTCCAGTGATGATGATGTGGCAGATCATGATGAGGTAAATGTCGCTGGAAACTCAGAGCTACAAGTTCCAGGGGACTAATGACCTTAGAAGTTAAGTCCAATAGTGCTCAGAGCCATTTGAAACTCAGAGCTACAGGAAGATCACGACCATGAAGAACCCCTTTACGAGAATCGATAAGAAAAATTTATTGAAAATTCTGTTGAGTATGACCTATTGTTTTCTTGTAATGAGAATGAAAAGGGGTACAGCTCCTCAACCTAGAATTTCTGGCGGCTGAAGAAATAAGGGCACATTGAAAGAAGACTTGGGGATATACAATTATTCGATTAGGAACTGTGATAGTGAAGAATCTTGTTATGTGTTGTTCTTTCATGTGCCCCTCATTGAGAAAGACTGTATGTGGTCCAAGAAGGAGCGTCGAATCGTTTACGAGGACTGGATGTATATAGATATGCAGGAAATGAAAAAGTTTCTTGGTGTTCTCATCCTGACCGGAGTTTACAAGTCAAGAAGTGAAGGTACCAGTCAGATTTGGAGTGTTGAGAATGGCCGACCATTGGTCAATGAAATCACGTCTCGCAACCGCTTCCATGTTATTCTGAGGTGCTGCGATTTGACAACGCAGCAGCCTAACTTGAGCTTAGGTCAAGTGACAAACTGGAACCAATTGGAGAAGCTTTTGCGACGTCGGAAACTATCCTTAGATATGCCTACATTCCAGGATGATACATGACCATGGATGAACAGTTGGTCGCATTTCGACGTCGCTGTCCATTTCGACAATACATACAATCAAAGCCCAGTAGATACGGAATGAAATCCTGGTCAATTTGTGACAGTGCAACAAGCTGCTGCTGGAAGATGAAAGTGTTTTTGTGGAAGGAGGAAGAAAGCAGAGCCTTGCGACTTGGGGAGAATGTTGTGAAAACCCTGGTGTCTAAACCAGGAAAGTTTCGACGTAATATCATCTGTGATATATCTTTTTACATCTCACGAATTATCTCATTATTTGCTGCCGAAAAAGAGCCGTGTGGCTCGATCAGCGATATTCCCGCCGCCAGTATGGGACATCTTTCCCGTGGTGTGCACAAAGCGCGCAGTGGTGCCACCTACCGGGCCCGTCGGTGGGCGAGGGGTAAGCTCAAGCAAATAGCGAGGATTTTGCTTTGGGACGCGTAGCAGTAACGTCGTTTGGGAAGTCTGGTGGACAGTACAGGCGCCGTGCGAGGCAGCAGGAAGAGCACAGCTAAAAGGGGCTGTTTACCCGGGTGACGGCGCCGTAGCAAATATCGCCGGCGTGGAAGCAGTCACGTTACTGGGAAGCCGTTGGTGTATTTCGCTCCCTGCATGTCTCCTGGCACCGGGATCTACGGCGGCTAGCTTCGTCGAACAACCAAGAGGGTAAAGGCCTTGCTTGCATTGTAAATTGTGGCCGGAATCGAATACTTGGTTCAGTGCTGTTGACGTTATTTTCTTGGCCGGCCGTTGCTGCTCCTACTGAGTCTGTCATGGAATGTGTTAATTTCAGCTTGCTAAGTACGCAAGATTCTAGTGAGAGCTGTATGTGATGTGATGATTAACATTTGCTAGGGCCTGGAGTGCTGATACATTCTGTTTGTAATCAAAATATCCACGGGTATGCTGCCGGTCTATAGTGTCCAACGGGCACAATATTTCGGCGATCAAACATGTCGCCATCATCAGGTGAACTGACGGACTGAGCTCCTGTGAACGTGCCGGCACGGAGATCCGTACGCTATGGCTGCTCAGAGGGAACTGGGTTCGGTCGCGATGGCGGACGATTTAAATACCCTCCGCCCGCGGCGCGCTCCCTCCGCCGTCCGCGCCCAGGGCCACGGTCGCGCGGTGGAACAGATTGCGACGGCGTCTGAGATGACGTCGGTGTGATGGCTCTGTCCGCCGTGGTCGTCACAACTATACGTCTGCTCGATTTACTCTTGATTAACCCGATCGCTGGTTCCCAAGCCTTGCTAAGATTATAGCCACAGTCACGGTTTATGAGGTCGTCATTGGTGCGAATTTCGATGGCCTCTCTAACAACGCTGTCCCAGTATCTCGACGTCTGTACCAGAATCTTCGTGCGGTCATACTCCATGGCGTGATTTTCCGACAAACAATGTTCAGCGACCGCCGACTTGCTCGGATACATCAGTCGAGTGTGCCTCTGGTGTTCACGGCATCGATCCTCGACGGTACGCATCGTCTGACCAATATACGACTTGCCACATTGACACGGAATCTGGTACACGCCGGCTTTCCTCAAACCGAGGTCATCTTTGGCGCTCCCCACCAGTGCACGAGTTTTATTTGGAGGACAAAACACAGTTCCGACCCGGTGTTTCTTCAGAATGCGGGCGATTTTTCCCGAGAGTGCGCCTGTGTATGGAATAAATGCAGTGCCTACCTCCTCCCTCGTGACTTCATCCATCTCAACAGGTTGTGCTGCAGTGGTTGGGCGGAGAGCACGTTGAATCTGCCACTCTGAGTACCCATTTTTTCGAAATACAGTTCTCAGATGTTCCAATTCCTGGGGTAGACTCTCTGCGTCAGAGATAGTGCGCGCCCTATGTACTAGAGTTTTAAGTACCCCATTCCTCTGTGAAGGGTGGTGGCAGCTGTCTGCATGCAAATACAGATCAGTGTGCTTAGCCTTCCGATACACCCCATGACCTAGGGTGCCGTCAGCCCTTCTCTTGACCAAGACGTCAAGGAAAGGTAATTTACCCTCCGTTTCAGTCTCCATAGTGATTTTGATGTTGGGGTGTATGGAGTTTAGATGTGTAAGGAAGACAAGGAGTTTATCCATACCATGTGGCCAGATGACGAACGTATCGTCAACGTAACGGAAAAAGCAAGTAGGTTTCCATACGGATGACGACAGGGCTTCCTCCTCGAAGTTCTCCATGTACAAATTCGTTACCACCGGTGAGAGTGGGCTACCCATGGCGACTCCCTCCGTTTGTTCGTAGTATTCTCCATTAAAAAGAAAATACGTGGAAGTCAAGACATGCCTAAAAAGTTCAGTGGTCTTCTCGTCAAACTTCTGACTAATCAATTCTAGTGACTCTCGCAGGGGTACCCTCGTAAACAAGGAAACGACGTCAAAACTCACCATGATATCTGACTCATCCAACCTGAAGCTATCAAGGCGTTTAACAAAATCCACGGAATTACGGATGTGATGAGGGCTTAATAATCCCGTCAGGTATTTGGCCAACAAATATGTAGGTGCCCTGATGTTACTGACAATGGGGCGTAATGGTACCCCCTCTTTGTGAACCTTCGGGAGTCCATATAGTCTAGGCGGTACCGGACCTTGGGGTAACAATTTCTTAGCGTCACCCTCCGGTAAATCTGCGTCCTTGAGAAGCGCCCTCGTCTTGTTCTCCACCTTCTTTGTAGGGTCAACGCTGATCTTCCGGTAGCGGACACTATAGACCGGCAGCATACCCGTGGATATTTTGATTATCAAATACGCCGGGAGAAACTCAAGAATCATTCTGTTTGTAGATTGCTATTGTCAGTGTTAACCCCCATTGAAAACAGTTTGGCTGGTCCTTGTCTAAGTGCCGCCTGGTTATTGTGTTTATATCACACAGCGAAGTTAAGATGGCCAATTGCTATAGATATACATGGATAAAATTTTCCAAGGATATATTTTGCTGCGAATTGCAATAACATTACTGTTACGTTTCTATCTGAAGTGATAGTGTGTCTGAGAGACACGTGTCTTATTGTAAATTAGTAATTTCATAAATTCTTACAAGTTACTGAGAGCCCAGTTGTTACTGTGTGTTTAAATAGTTTGAAACTGATTCTATTAATGAAAGTTCAAGATGGCTCTGAGCACTATGGGACTTAACAGCTGTGGTCATCAGTCCCCTTGAACTTAGAACTACTAAAACCTAACTGACCTAAGAACATCACACACATCCATGCCCGAGGCAGGATTCGAACCTGCGACCGTAGCAGTAGCACGGTTCCGGACTGCGCGCCTAGAACCGCGAGACCACCGCGAAAGTTCAAGAGTTCCATCAATGACAGTATGTGGATATGGTAAATAATTCTGATTTGTTGTTGCCTGTATTCTGATTTCTTTTGGTAATACCAATCACTGCAGTAACGAAAGACTACATTTCCTCGTTAAATTTTAGTAAATTATTCTTCAGGTTGATCATTGTTATTGAGTAAATAATTTTTAACTCATTTCACTAAATGTGTAATGGGCCATAAGTGCCGTGATTTATGAATGTTTAAATTTGGAAGTAACTTGATCTCACCTAAATGATAATTTTAAAAATGTGTTGATGGTTTTATGTGTTATCTGTCTTGTTTAAATGTGCCAAATATATGTTCAGTGCAACTGTCGATGGTGATTGCCTGATGTGTCACTTGGTCCAGTCCTACCACCCCACAGCCTGTTGTGCTGCACTTGTGTCGTTGTGTAAAAGTTGAATTCCGTGCTGTGCTGACACATCAAGAAGATCTCACGCTAGTCGGTACTGTATGATAAAACAATGGTGAACTACCTGCCGATCTTATTACACCTTAAACTTGAAGTATGCTCTACATTAGTTGGTTTTCAACCACATGTGAATATAGCATTTTATGTCCCTAAGAAAAACAATGTTGTTACCGTTCTTAGCTCTATTCATGACCAACTAACGGTGTCACCATCAAAAGTAAACAAGCCTGAATTCACAATGATATACAATGCCACAAAGGACGGCGTTCATACAGTGAACCAGGGGATACGATGCCACAGTGTGAAGGCGTCTGCCGTTGGCGGCTTTCTTCACCATGATCGATGCAAGTGTAGTGAATGCATACATAATTTGGGTGATGGCTACGAATTAAAAAATGAGACTTCGGACTTTCATCAATTTGAGCAGCAATTAGCAGGGATTAATAAGTCGACGAATTCATTATTAGCACCGGATACAAGATGGAAAGTGATTCCACCAGCTAAGAAAAGGAGAATATGTGCAAACTGTGTTGAGAAGGAAGATAGAAAAAGTAAAATTACATGTCACACGTGCACCAAGCTTGTATGCCCATCATTCTACTATTGTCTGTAGCCTCTACGCAAATTTGCAATAAGAATGAAAGTCAACGTTTCTTACACTACTGGCCATTAAAACTGCTACACCACGAAGGTGACGTGCTACAGACGCGAAATTTAACCGACAGGAAGGAGATGATGTAATATGCAGATGATTAGCTTTTCAAAGCATTCACACAAGGTTGGCGCCGGTGTCGACACCCACGACGTGCTGACATGAGGAAAGTTTCCAACCGATTTCTCATACACAAACAGCAGTTGACCGGCGTTGCCTGGCGAAACGTTGTTGTGATACCTCGTGTAAGGAGGAGATATGCGTACCATCACATTTCCGAAAATGATAAAGGTCGAATTGTAGCGTATCGCGATTTTGGTTTATCGTATCGCGACGTTGCTGCTCGCGTTGGTCGGGATCCAATGACTTAGCAGAAAATGAAATCGGTGGGTTCAGGAGGGTAATATGGAACGCCGTGCTGGATCCCAACGGCCTCGTATCACTAGCAGTCAAAATGACAGGCATCTTATACGCATAGCTGTAACGGATCGTGCTGCCACGTCTCGACCCCTGAGTCAAAAGTGGGGACGTTTGCAAGACAACAATCATCTGCACGAACAGTTCGACGACGTTTGCAGCAGCACGGACTATCAGCTCGGAGATCGTGGCCGCCGTTACCCTTGACGCTGCATCACACACAGGAGCGCCTGTCATGGGGTACTCAACGACGAACCTGGGTGCACGAATGGTAAAACGTCATTCTTGCGGATGAATCCAGGTTCTGTTTACTGCATCATGATGGTCGCATCCGTGTTTGGCGACGCATATTGGAAGCGTGTATTCGTCATCACCATACTGGCGTATCATCCGGTGTGATGGTATGGGGTGCCATTGGTTACGTGTCTCGGTCACCTCTTATTCGCATTAATTGCACTTTGAACAGTGAACATTACATTTCAGATGTGTTACGACCCGTGGCTCTACCCTTTATTCGATCCCTGCGAAACCCTACATTTCAGCAGGATAATGCACGACCACATGTTGCAGGTCCTGTACGGACCCTTCTGGATACAGAAAATATTCGACTGCTGCCCTGGCCAGCACATTCTCCAGATCTATCACCAACTGAAAACTCTGGTCAATGGTGGCCGTGCAACTGGCTCGTCACAATACACCAGTCATTACTCTTGATGAAGTGTGGTATCGTGTTGAGGCTGCATGGGCAGCTGTACCTGTACACGCCATCCAAGCTCTGTTTGACTCAATGCCCAGGCGTATCAAGGCGGTTATTACGGCCAGAGGTGGTTGTCCTGGGTACTGATTTCTCAGGATCTATGCACCCAAATAGCGTGAAAATGTAATCACATGTCAGTTCTAGTATAATATATTTGTCCAAGGAATATCCATTTATCATCTGCATTTTTTCTTGGTATAGCAATTTTAATGGCCAGTGGTATAAAACGTAAACTTGGAATAAATCAAATAATTTTAAAAGTATTTATACCTCAAAAGTCGGTCATGTCATAATAGTATCAATTTACGTCAATTTAAACAGCACTGACCTGAGAGACCCGACTGGTAGGCAACGCCTTACCGAGGGTTAAATGTGATTGCAATTCACCGTGGTTGACCACCTAGGCCCTCTCTGGAACCACTGTTCGTAGTTCAGAATGCTCTATATGCACATGAAACGAGGCTATGAGCAATAAGACTCTCCTGGGCTACTCTCGCCAGACTTCGTCCTACCAGTTTCCTGATCATTCTTTTCCTTTTGAAGTCATCCGAATCCTGACCCTGGACTACATTGGACTGACACACGGTGTCTTTTTCCTGTTCTTCCAATTGCTCCGTGTTGCGTGGCCAGCCCCATTTTACGCTACAGTCATGCCATCTGACTTCCAAATTTGTGTACATGACTGGCAGGCAAAATTCTTTCGCATTTTCATTATTTTACACCCAATAATTAATATCTTACGTTAGTTAATGCAGCCCGTCCTCTTACTCTGTGGAGTAGTGTATTTTCCTGTCCAGTTTTACATTGCACACCCTGTGTTTAGTCGTATTAATGGTTCCCATATAAAACTGTAAAAATGAAATTTATATCTTGCTATTACGGGACTGACACCGCACGTTCCTATATGCAATATTTCAAGTGTTTGTAACGTCACAGCCACCAGTCTTGACGTAGAGCCTGTCTAGCGTCGTTAACGTAGCAGTCTTGTTTTGCCTTGCTGGTTGCTCTGTTTTGCTATCGCTTAGCCTGTTCGATTGACATTATTTCTGCTGTCACCTCACTTCAGTCACAATAAATTCGGACGACACTAAGACATTTGTTACAAGCGACTTACTTTTGTTCTGCCTATGTGTGAAAGAGCTGATAGCTAGAACTACACCTTGCGAAACAGACTAACAAAAATCTCGAGTGTTAATACTATATTTTAGCTTTTTCTTTTAAAATTCGTTACATTACATTCTTCATACGGTTAAGTGTTCTACCGGAACTATCGATGCCTTTCCATAGGAGCATTGCGCCATATTAGCAGGGGTGTAAGACAAGGATGTAGTCTTTCATCCCACTTTTTGATATGTACATCGAAGAAGCAATGACGAAAAGAAATGATTGATTCAACGGCGGGATTAATTTCAGAGTAAAAGCATATCAATGCAATGTTTGATGATGTCATCCTTATCCTTAAAGAAAGCGAAGAATAATTACAGGACTTGTTCGCTGGAACAAACAATATCACGGGTAATAATTGGTGCAGAATATGGACATTGAGTGAACCGAAGAAGAACGAAAATGTTGAGGAGAAAGATAAGTGAAATTAGTGATAAATTAACATCAGAATTGATATATTGCCAGGACGGAGACTAAATTCGCACATGAATGTAAAAGTAAGATATGTTCTGTAAGAATTCTGTGTTTTTAACACGTGATTTCTGATTGGGTCGTGGCACCCGTCTCTCTCTTTGCCTCCACATTCTATCGTATGAACCATTCGCAG
This sequence comes from Schistocerca piceifrons, assembly GCF_021461385.2. Classification (NCBI taxonomy): domain Eukaryota; kingdom Metazoa; phylum Arthropoda; class Insecta; order Orthoptera; family Acrididae; genus Schistocerca; species Schistocerca piceifrons. Next base: position 478,597,306 of record NC_060145.1, on the reverse strand, counting down.
AAGTGTACCCGTGGAGGCCAATCAGTTGCTGATAGTGCCTGCACACGTTGTACATGGTATGGAAACAACTGGTTCTCCCGTAGCACTCTCCATACAGTGACGTGGTCAACGTTGTAGAGCAGCAACTTCTCTGACGCTGACATTAGGGTCACTTAACATGCGATGCATGCAGAAAATGTAGTGCTTTTCCATGTTGGTTTTGCAAGTGCTTGACAATGACATGTAGTCGAAATCAGCTAATCGCAAGATTAAATAAATATCACGTCACAGCCTACTACGGACCATGTTTACGTTTGTTAAGCATCTGGAGGTAGTGGATCTCCATAGATGAAAAATTAAAAACCTCAACGTTCTCGGTAAAAGGCAGCAGAAAAAAAACTTTAATAAATGTAAATAAGGCCCACTGTAGACTGTAACGTGATTTTTATTTAATTCAATCGTGCGATTAGCTAATTTCGACTACTTGTCATTATCAAGCACTTGCAAAACCAACATGGAAATGCACTACATATTCTGCGTGCATCGCGTGTATATCTAATACACTACACACCTCACATTAAGATAAAACACGTTCATCCAACAATGTGTCAATCCTCATTTTAGTGCAAATGTTCTCTATACGAATGAGGCTTCATTCCAACGTGATCAAATTGTAAATTTTCACAATCAACACGTGTGGGCTGACGAGAATCCCCACGCAATTGTGCAATCACGTCATCAACACAGATTTTCTGTGAACGTTTCGGCAGGCATTGTTGGTGAAGTCTTGATTGAGCCCTATGTTATTCCACCTACGCGCAATGGAGCAAGTTATCATGATTTCGTACGGGATACTCTACCTGTGCTACTAGAACATGTGCCTTTACAAGTATGACACAACATGCGGTTCATGCACGATGGAGCTCCTGCACATTTCAGTCGAAGTGTTCGTACGCTTATTAACAACAGACTCGGTGACCGATGGATTGGTAGAGGCGGACCAATTCCATAGCCTCCACCCTCTCCTGACCTCAACCCTCTTGACGTTCATTTATGGGGACATTTGAAAGCTCTTGTCTACGCAACCCGGTACCAAATGTAGAGACTCTTCGTGCTCGTATTGTGGACGGCTGTGATACAATACGCCATTCTCCAGGGCTGTATCAGCGCATCAGGGATTCCATGCGACGGAGGGTGGATGCATGTATCCTCGCTAACGGAGGACACTTTGAACATTTCCTGTAACAAAGTGTTTGAACTCACGCTGGTACGTTCTGTTGCTGTATATTTCCATTCAATGATTAATGTGATTTGAAGAGAAGTGATAAAATGAGCTCTAACATGGAAAGTAAGCGTTTCCGGACACATGTCCACATAACATATTTTCTTTCTTTGTGTGTGAGGAATGTTTTCTGAAAGTTTGGCAGTACCTTTTTGTAACACCCTGTATATCCTCTCTAAAGCTTCACTAAACAGACTAGAATGGCAGACCGACCACTTGATTAGGGAATACCAAGCAGGCTTCCGTACAGAGCGGTCTTATGTGGACCAAATTTGGAGCCTGAAAATGATTTTACAACACAAACAGAACCTGTACATTACCTTAGTCGACTTAAAAAACGCGCACGACTGTATCGACCGGAAAACTCTCTTCAAAATTCTAGTTGAATGCAAAGTAGACAACAAAACACGGACTATCATACAGTGGGGAATCATCAGAGCCCTTTGAAATTCGCACAGGTGTCCGACAAGGCGATGGTCTCTCATCGCTCCTTTTCAGTCTAGTGTTAGATATGGTAATAAAAGAATGGCAAATATCACGACAGGGGATAACCTTAGAAAACCTACAGATTAAATGCCTGGCTTTTCCAGACGATTTGGCGATTGTCACGAAAGGTATAAACGAAACAAAAGAAGCTATTGAAAAACTACACGAAATCGCTTCCAAAACTGGACTACAGCCGGCCGGAGTGGCCGTGCTGTTCTAGGCGCTACAGTCTGGAGCCGAGCGACCGCTACGGTCGCAGGTTCGAATCCTGCCTCGGGCATGGATGTGTGTGATGTCCTTAGGTTAGTTAGGTTTAAGTAGTTCTAAGTTCTAGGCGACTGATGACCTCAGAAGTTAAAGTCGCATAGTGCTCAGACCCATTTTTGTAAAATGGACTACAGATCTCTTACGAAAAGACACAGTTTATGAGCACAAAGAAACTGTCATCTCTGAACACAAAGTACGACACAATTTACAAAACGGCAAACTACAAATACCTCGGTGAAACACTACAAATGAGCGGACATAATAGAGACTAGAACGAAGGGAGAATATCTAAACTGGACAAGGCAAATAAAGTAGTGTGGAATCATTACAACAAGAAGTCTATCTCACAGAAAGCCAAATTACGCCACTACGACACGGTGGTGCTCCCCGAAGCACTGTATGCAGCAGAGACCACACTAATCCTAGGGCATACGAGTATCAGACAACTAGAAAAAGTAGAGCGGAAAGTACTTAGGAAAGTATTTGGTGCAACGAAGAACAATGGAATATGGATCAAGAAACCTACAGGGAAACTATACAAACATATGGAGACAATCACAGAAAAGATCACAAAACGCAGACTACAATTCTATGGACACCTATACAGAATGCCATCACACAGACTGATCAAACAGATCTTTGTCTGGGTAACCACTAGAAACAACAAATGGGTGGCAGCGGTAAGAAACGACCTGAACCAGTTCAGCATCACACCAGACACAATAGATGACAGAATAAAATTCAGAAACATGATTAAGAAAAGTAAACTACATGAGATACAATGTGGCCGGCCAGTGTGGCGGTTCTAGCCTCTTCAGTCTCGAAACGCGTGACCGTTACGGTCGCAGGTTTGAATCCTGCCTCTAGCATGGATGTGTGTGATGTCCTTAGGTTAGTTAGGTTTAAACAGTTCTGAGTTCTACGGGACTGACGACCTCGTATGTTAAGTCACTTAGTGCTCAAAGCCATTTGAACCATTTTGATACACTGTGACAAACGAACAGTCGTAGACTGGACCGAGGAACACAAAGATCACAGACGGAAGACGAAAGAAATATGAGCAACCAAAGAGGCAACCAAGATGAAGCCGAAGACACGACGCCGACAAGAAGCATGGACAGAGGACCGGAAATAGAAACACAGCGAGCGAATGAGGGAAGTTTGGGCAGCAAGGAAGGCAGCAAAAGGAATTGGCAATGTAGTTCAGTATAACTGCGCTTTTTAAGGGCAAAACACCAATAATAATAATATACATATATAATGAAGAGCCAAAGAAACTGGTATACCAGCCTAATATCGTGTAGGGCCCCCGCAAGCACGCAGAAGTGCCGCGACAAAACATGGGTTCGATTAAGGTCTGAAGTAGTGCTGGAGGGAACTGACAGCATGGATCCTGAAAGGCTGCCCATAAACCCACAGGAGTTCGAGGGGCTGGAAATCTGTCATCTCTTCCAAACAGCACGTTGCAAAACATCCAGATATGCTCAATAATGTCCGTATCTGGAGAATCTGGTGGCCAGCAGAAGTGTTTAAATTTAGAAGAGTGTTGCTGGAGCCGCTCTTTAACAACTCTGAACTTGTGGGATGTCACATTGTCTTGCTGGGATTGCCAAAGTCCTTCAGAATGCACAATGGATATGAATGGATGCAGGTCATCTGAGAGGATGCTTGCGTACGTGTCTCCTGTCAGAGTCGTATCTAGACGTATCAGGGGTCCCATATCGCTCCAACTGCACACTCTCCACACTATTACAGAGCCTCCACGAGCTTGAACATTCCGCAGCTGACATTCGGGGTCCATGTATTCGTGAGGTTTCTCCATACCCGCTCGATACAATCTGAAACGAGACTCGTCCGACCAGGCAACGTGTTTCCAGTCATCAACAGTCCAATGTCGGTGCTGACGGGCACCGGCGAGGCGTAAAGCTTTGTGTCGTGCAGTCATCAAGCTTACACTAGAGGGCCCGAAAGCCCATATCGAAGGCCCGTATCGATGATGTTTCGTTGAATGGTTTGCACGCTGATGCTTGTTGATGGCCCAGCACTGCAATTTGTACCAATTTGCGGAAGGGTTGTACTTCTGTCACGTTGAACGATTCTCTTCAGTTGTCGTTGGTTCCGTTCTTGCAGTATCTCTTTCTGGCCGCAGCGATGTCGGAGATTTCATGTTTTACCGGATTCCTTATATACGCGGTACACTCGTTTAATGGTCGTACAGAGAAATCCCACTTCATCACTACCTCGGATATGCTGTCCCGCAGCTGATGCACTGACAGTAACATCACGTTCAAACTCACTTAAATCTTGATAAACTGCCATTGCAGCAGCAGTAGCCAATGTAACAACTGCGCCAGGCACTTGTTGTCTTATGTAGGCATTGCCGACTGCAGCGCCGTATTCTGCCTCGTACATATCTCTGTATTTGAATACGCATGCCTATACCAATTTCCTTGGCGCTTCAGTGTATAAAGTAATGGCAAAGCGCGTAGCAATACCGTTAAACCTTGCACTCCTTAAAAATTACTACCATTCACGAGTGATTATATCAGCGCTTTCTGGTGCAATAATGCAAACATGCAGCACCTTATCTCGCAGAAATATCCAGCCACAACTTATTCCCTTCTCGAAACCTATCACACTTCCACTTATGGCCTAAAACACAAATTGCAAATAGTAGCACTTAACGACGGTGATGCGCTCAAACACTGGTAGGTGCGTTAATATAACAGGCCCCATACCATATAACACAGGCATGACTTGACAATATCAGGTACTCAAAATAAGAGAACACTTAATTTCACTCAGGTGTCAAGAAACTGCCGACTTGCAAAATATCTGAATCTATCATGATTTAACGACGACCCGAATCTCACACAGCCAGTCTCTCTATCTGCTATGTCGCGTTGTTTGCGCACGTAACTCGATACGCACGATGAAATGAACAGTGTCTTCATTAACTTGTACATTTTAGAGGTCGACCGCAAACGACGTGTCGCGGATGTTGGATTACAGTTACTGCGGAGTCATTTGTGGAGCATGACCTAAACGCTTCAGACTGCTGTTACACACAACAAAAAGAAAAGAAAGTTAATGGAGAGGTAATTTAGTTCCGCTGTATGACGTCCAGCAAAAAATCGAATACGACCTCGTGACTCATATGAATTTTGGGTTCGTCATCTCGGGCTGAAGTAAGCCACTGCGACGTCACACCTGGTACTGGGCAGTGCTACTGGAGACCCCACCTAGATCAGCGCCAAGAAAGATCTGAAAGGAGGAAGAGGTACAGGTTTTTGGCTCCTTACAACGAATAGCTGTAAACACACAAACAATAATTTTAAGAGCACTATCGATTTCAGCTACTGCTACATGATATGGATGCAAACCGTGTGTCGAAAGGAGTCTTGCTGATTGTGTCAGGCGCACTTGTAACGATCCAGTTACCTGTGTTTTTCTTATACGGCACAAAAATATTAATTTATGATGTGTAGGAGAAGATAATGACTATGGAACGGTTGTTGAGTGATGCGAAAAAAGACAGCAAGTAATAATTATGAAAAAAAGTTGTTACACGCTGAAAAGAACGTCTGAGCTGGTATGTTTGTGTACAGGGAAATGAAGTTCGTGGGAAACTAATTTGAGTACAGTGCAGGCACGAATTAATGGTCCCACATCAACGAAAAGTGCCATTCAAGACCTCCCATTGTTTTGTCAGGAACCAGGACAAAATATAAGACAGTGTTGTACAGTGAGTCTGAGCATTATATTCATTCTGGGCTAATCAGTTTATAATTGCGTCAGATCTATTGCGGTTAATACTAATATTAAAAAGAAAATTTGTCAGGAAGCCAGTTCTACGAGGAGCAGAGTCTGTAAGGAAACTGAAGAATATATTTAGGTCGGTGATCGATGGTTTAATTAATACAGAAGTGGTTCTATGTTTCAGTAACGCTACCTAGGGCGCCTATATACCAGTGTGCAGCTTTTAAACAGCCACGTGAAACGAAGACAAGCTTTATATTCGGTATAAAATTGATGTTCAGTTTTTTGTTAACAGGGCCATTGGTACTGTAAAAGTTTTTAGTGCTGTTAGATGCAAACTCCAATACCGCAATTATGATTCTTATGCTTTTAACTTAAATTTTTGCAGGGAAGTTTTAATTTACGCCCCTTACTGCTGTGACTCGCCCCAGACAGATTGCTAAAACTACATTATTACTCAACTTTAGCGCGCGGAACTGGAAACAAACTCGAATATTATTAAAATAAATTCAACTTCCAGTTTAAGAAATGGAGCAGCCACGTTTCTTAATCTTTTTTTTTTAAGGAAGGAAAGAAAGAGGATGACAAGAGCAGGTCGACACCGGAGGCAACCATTTCACCTTTCGGATGGGTAACTGATCGTAACTGGCAGGGGGAATCAGCAATAACCAGGAACCTAGGGCTGTGGAGACTGCTGATGTCAAAAATGCAAAGAGAGTACCTCGAGGACACGCCCCCTTCTGTAATAATCCCAGGATGACCTCTTTAACTGGAAAAATTTTTTGAAGGTAAAGCAACCTTAACTTTGAATCACCTGCGAACAAGTGATTAGGAATGGGCTGCCTGTAGGTGAGGGTATAAAGCTAACTTTCTAGTTAGGTAATTAATTAGTTGCATGTCCTGCAGGAGTCAGTTTGCAAGATACATATACATAATTGTTTTAACATTCATAATCCTACATATTTTTTCAGTTCTGCTCAAGCAGCTACACTTTAAAATGGTAGGTTTATTTTTTACTTCATTGTGTTTTTTTACAGGCTACCAGGTTTTAAACAAAAAATTTGCCTATGGCATAGAAGGAGTTGTCCGGAAGGAATAATTTTAGCGCAGATTTAAAACTTACTTTGGTACGTGTCAGATGTTTCATATCATCAGATAAGTAATCAACAGAAGTAAAGATTCCTACTTCAACAACCAATGCTGACGCTCCTTTTGTTATTAATAGTAATCAAAGAATTTTCTTGAAGCATACTTAACTGTCGAACTCCTTTCTGTGCCACTGACAGCGTTCATAGTGGGTAATGACGTAAATTATCTTCTAGTGGTTCTAGGTATGGACATCACTATTCTCGTCATGGATTATATATATTCTGGAGATTCAATTAAAATATGTAATGGTTTCAAGAGGTATCTACAAGGCGACCATGGATAAACACCACATATTATTCTTATTTCCCACTTTTGCATTTGTGCAATTATTACTTTCTTTTGTAAGTGAGAAGCTACTCCAGAAAATCAATCCATGTGTTATCACTGAGAGGAAATGTGCAAAGTATGTTAGGAGGCTGATTCGTTTGATATAAGATGCTGGACTGCTGTGCAGAAACGGGAAGCCCTCAAGACTGAAACGGGAAATCGGTAAAGACACTTAACAGGGATGCGTCAAGGAAGAAAATACGAGAGATTCATAATATGTCAGATAATTGCACGATAAAATTAACAGCAATGATGAATTATGACATAGATTTTAGGATTGTTATGAGTACGAAGATAGGTAGAAATGGGAGTTTCTGAGAGCTGTTCTGTTGTTGAAATATTCCTTTGATGCCTGAAACGAAGCCAACGCTAAGAACCATTGCACTTGTACATATAGTTACGTCACAAGGTATCGATTATGAAGTGCGTAGAAACCAATTTAGATAAAATAGGGCCATCTTGGATGACGGGGACGAAATTTATGTTGAATGATGAGTAACAAGACAGAGCCTTCGTACACTGTTGGCTGTAGGAAACAAAGGAGAAGCGAAGCCCTCCCATTGCCTTTAGCAGCGGTCTCGGCATCTCGTGCTGAAGCTCACGAGGACAGGCCATTGTGATGTAAATCACAGCGTGTGACACTGCAGGTCTTATCTGTGCAAGCAACCGTCTTCAGTGTGAGTAACTACTTCAGGCGAGTTTAATAATTATTGTCCATGTGTTTAAATGCATGTGTGCTCTCGACAGCACACGACAAAGTTAAGACATTTAGTAAGCACTAATTTCAGTGTCCTGTGTACCCTGCACGGAACCAAGCGTTCGCGATGTGTGGAGGACAAGCCGACTACTGTGACGTCACAAGTTCCTTGCTGGGTCCGTCTTTCTCGTGGGCCAACACCGACTCAACGGAAGGCCTCGGCGCTTGTTGGTGACGTCACGTCAGCTAGGCACGGCGAACGCCAGGTCTGTTGCAGGCAGAAACGCCTGGGCGTGCTTATCACTATAAATCTCTTATTTCTGGACAAAATATTTGGTATTGTTTTGGATTCTGCAGTTTTATTTAGATGAAAGATTTTTTTACTATCGTAAAGCTACAAATGAAGATCATAGTTCTGTATTACTCAATCCTGTCGAAGCAAACGTAGATCAATATGAGAAGATGCTTTGCCCCATTGCAAGCTTCGGAAATTTTACATTCAAGTAACTATATTCACTCGATCCATTTTGTTATAGAAACTTACCCCAACCCCCTTACAATTAACTCGTTTCTTTTATTTATTTATTTTCGTTTGACATCGTCACTGGAAATGTGAACTACTTTTACATGTGTAAATGTCCAACTGTTGCCAGTCATTAGATTACAGTCGTGTTCAACGAAAGAAATTCTAAACAGGAAACAAAATAGCTTCATACATCGAAAATACTGCTGAGCTTAAACTTTTTTTAGACATGCACATTAGAAAAGATAAATATTCCCCTCTTGCAACTGAAAGGAGAAACTTCATAAGATAAAAAAAAATATTTAATAAAACATGTGTATCTCTTTTGCCTCTTCTTTTGTCCTCCACCCCCTCCCCCAACGTGTACAATCGCAAGATATTTAATTAACATTCAGTGCTCCTCACCCCATAGTCAACCAAGATACCTAAAGAAGAGCACCAGTATGTTCACAGTTTCTTGTAAAAGCAACCCAGTACAAACGTAACTTCCTCACATTTACAAATAAGGTAAAGAAGCACGAATTCTGTTGCTGCTGGACGATGAAGTTGTTTTTGTATGTCAATCCTTAAAACAGGTGGAAATTTAGGTTCATGAGTACACTATTTGTTAAGAAGTGTAAGAAATTGCACAAGTAATTGATTGCAGAAATCTCTCAGATCAATGTGTGTCGGTCAACTACCGCCAATAGTTTCACATTTTCCTGTGTCAGGGAGGGAGACACCACCATTATGAGTACGCCTGCCACAGACCAGGCGTTCCCCATGCCTAGCTGACGTGACGTCATCAACAAGCGCCGAGGCCTACCTTTGAGTCGGTGTTGCCCCGTCTCGCGCCTCGTGACGTCATGCGATCCTGCAGCAGACCGTTAAATGCGATTGGCCGACTGCCGTACCGGCGCACGCGCCGTGGCGTCGGTCTTCTGCAAGACAATAGAAACTCACGCCTCACCACTCCATGCAGAAAACCGCATCAACTGCGGACCATCAATCTCACGCTTGTTTTCGACTAAATCTTTGAAACCATCCTCCGTGACAAATCCATCGACACCTAGCAACACGCATTGCGAGTTCGTTACAGTACTAGTATACTGCAGCGCAGATTCAATGGTTCAAATGGCTCTGAGCACTATGGGACTTAAATTCTGAGGTCATCAGTGCCCTAGAACTTAGAACTACTTAAACATAACTAACCTAAGGACATCACACACATCGATGCCCGAGGCAGGATTCGAACCTGCGACCGTAGCGGTCGCGCGGTTCCAGACTGTAGCGCCTAGAACCACTCGGCCACGGCGGCCGGCTGCAGTTTCAATATTCCAAGACTTGTTACCCATACGTCAAGCAACAGATTGTTATAGATGCTAATAGTGGTCGCCATGCATCGTTGCAGTGACAGATTCAGTAGTTAGAAAGTAAAATAATGCTAATGGATAATCCTCTTGTCTTTCGTTAGACGAATATCTCTTTATTTAAATAGACTTTTATTTCATTTACAAATGTTACTAAATATGTGTTACGAATAACATTTGATAATATTGTCGGGCAAGACTGTGTGATTTCACACTTGTGCTTTGACTCCAGACCAGACTGCCTTATAAACCACAGCAGAGTAAACAAATTAGAAAACAAACTTTATTTGTATAGGTGTTCGTGTAGAGATTTGGTCAGTTACACGAAAAGAAAACTTGGTGAGTGAAGTGGCAGTCAAATCTACGCATTTCCATTAGCGTACAATGTGGAAAGGAGATTTATTATTTTGCTCATTTATTAATAGGCTTGATGGACATCACATCCACATGAGAGTAGAACTGGACTCTGTCGCGGTGTAATACTATCTGATTAATTTTATCTTTACGCTAGTTATCATTTCTTTTTTGAAATAATGTCTAGAAGAACATCGCAGAAAATAATTCCTGAAGCGCGTTTATGTACAACTTCCAACACTGTACATTTCAACAGCGTATCAAACATTATAAGGAAGAAGTACGTCTGATTTAAAACACCACTCATATTATCTTTAAACACAATTATTACCGACAATTGCGCACCTTCCGCATAATATTACACCGGTGAGACAGAGAAAAGTTGTAAATTACTTCATTTCACATTAATAATCGTCAAAGATATCTACATATCTTTGCAACTGTTCATTTTCATCTTCACAGATCAGTGTCGACTACAGATGTCAATCGCTGTCTTACAGTACATTTTTTGGAAATGATAATATTTATTACGCTTTTTTACGCTGGCCTAACATTGTTCCATCTGTCAGCCCCCGATAACACTGTATCCTCTCAGTGTCCACTACAAGCTACCCTTTTCGCCAACACAAGGCGGCAAAAGAGCTTGAGTTCTAGGCTTTCTCGTACCTTCCCGTACTGCTTGGCCGGCGCGTATCACGTTGTGTTCATGAAAAAAAAAAAAAAAAATCCTGATATCGGAACCTAGATATCATTGCGGAATCACAGCTTTTTAGTGTAAAGAAATTTACTCGTCTCTCATAAGCTGCCTTTTCTCATCACCCAGCGTGGCTTTCGTTACAACGCCTCCACCTTACGCATCTTATCTACCATTAACTATATAAAATAATCATTTTGTGCTCTTGACACCCAAAAAGCCTGGTATTTTGGTGTGCTAAAACTACAGATCTGAGCACTCTTACTAAACTATGTACGCCCAATAACATTCCTCCTGCATAACCTTCAAAGTATGTGGTATCTCTGTTTTTCTCTGTGTGAACAAATAATGGTGTCCTTCCAGGTGCTCAGTCGAGTTATTGTTTACATTTTACGCACTGCAACTGGACAAGCGACCCAGCCGTCCTCTTCAGCTGTTGCGAGTTACGCCGCTGGACTCCAAACAGACTATGAACTACTGTTCGTCCCGGGCCGCTATTAATGGCTGCGTTTGACTTCCGACGCCCACTATGGCCTTTGACCCCATTTGATTCCCAGAGCCCGCACTGATACATCGATAAATGTAAATTCTCTCAGCGTTTCCCGGCTGTGGTAGAAGTGACTGCCCTTGAGATTTGAATAAACTGAGTGTTTAATCTCCAGCTTCATTTAAATTAAAAACGCCTTTCCTCTTCATTAGTTTGCCGGCCGCAGTGGCCGAGCGGTTCTAGGCGCTACAGTCTGGAACCGCGCGAGCGCTACGGTCGCAGGTTCGAATCCTGCCTCGGGCATAGATGGGTGTGATGTCCTTAGGTTAGTTAGGTTTAAGTAGTTGTAAGTTCTAGGGGACTGATGACCTCAGTCCCATAGTGATCAGAGCCATTTGAACCATTTTCTTCATTAGTTTTTCCTGCGCCATTATTTAAATAGAATCCTTAATTTTGTTATCCCATAAATGTGACGTCCTGACTACGACACTGATATCATTGTACTTCATTTTATGATTATATTCGAGGCAGTGCTCAGCGACAGCTGATTTTCTTGGCTGTTTGAGTCAGGTTTTCCTTGCATCTGTCCCTGACTGTTCTGACTATCCCAAGTAAGGCACACCACATTCGCATGGGATGCAGTATACGCTCGGCTTTCGGGGACCTTGATCATATTTTACACTACATATATGAGTTTCTTACTTATTAACGGGAGGGAAATACTCTGAATTCCATGCTTCTGTAGGGGTCTACCGAACTTATCGGATATTGGGCCAGCATAAGGTACATATACGACTCTTGGCTTATTTTTCTCGGGCTCAGCCTCAGCTATTTTCTCAGACGTTCTTGATTTTGACTGCAACGTCTTCTCAATTTGGCGATCTGATACTCACTCCTCCGGAATCGTTCCTCTCTGAGGCTGTACTTCTCCGAAAACGTTCGAGCTGGTTGCACGAGAGTCTTAAGCACTGGATTGCTCTGTGACGGCTGATTATGATGCAAGACGTGGAAATATAAATCAGCGTCTGTGGGTTTTCTGCACCTGCTGTTATCCAGGTAACCACTCTCTCTTGTCTTAACCAACACCTCGATGAAAGGTAGCTGACCTCTTCAAGTTTTAGCGCAATTTTTGCATTAGGTTGGATTGAGTTTAAACGTTTCAGGAGAAGATTTCCTGAAAGGTTTAAACTCAATCCATCCTAATGCAGTCTCGCGACGATAAACGTGTCGTCTCCATGTCAATAGAAACACATTGAGATTTGAGAGACTTGGCTTTAAAGTGTCCCATGTAAAGGTTCGCTTCGACAAGCAGTATCAGACTACCCGTCAACAGACCACCAACTTGTCCGTAGTATCAAGTCCAACAGAAAATTTATTTGATATTGACTGAAAACATGACTAAAGCTTAATTTATTTGGAGATGTCTCGGGTCTGGTAGTCTGGCGGCAAAGCGCATGCCAGCAAATGGAGAGGTCGCAGGGCTGAATCCGGTCGGACCACGGGAAGTTTCAGTTTGCCATTAACGTAGCCCTCACCACTCAACGACGTGGGGTGTCGCCAGAAACGAAACGTGGTCTGGATTTCACGTTAAACTATAATTCAACTTTCCCAGGTTTCACAGTTGGGGCAGGTTAGGGACACGAAAGTCGCCGAAGTGCGTCCGATACAAAGATTTGCACTCAGCCATTTATTAACAAAATGAACGTCCAATCTTAAATAAACAAGATCGCACGACTTTAGACTCCTATGGTTTTCGAAAATCACAGTACAGGTTGAGACAGCGGTGTAGCTGCGGCCTCAATGAAGAAATACGAACCAGAAGACCCGCCCACAGTGGCAGATATTAATCTCTGACCATTCCGCTCCCGCTATACCTGCGGCTGCTGAACGCAGACCTGGAAGCCATACAATTACTACCGGCACGCAAGTGTACATATCGCTGGAGTAATGAGGGCATTAGATATGGGACGCGTCCTCCTTGGATTCTGTCCTTTATATCCTAAACAGACATCTCTGTCTATGTCCTTAAACACGTTAACTATTCCGTTTACTTACCTATATAGCACGGCATCCAACATTTCGATACGTCGCTGCCCCAGGGATTTTGCCACCGCCTGGGGAATTTTCAAGCGCCACCGCCCCCCCCCCCCCCTCCCTCTGCCCATGCTCTCCACCCACGGACTGACCCCTGCTTGCATTTTCAGGCACGGTGAACTTCTTAACTTCTTCATAATTCACAGTTTCGTTCATCCATGACGTCCTATTTTCACACTTACCCCTTCGTTTTCTTGACGTCAATACGTCTTTTAAGACCACAGCCAGTGAAACTGCTGTAGCGTAATACATTTTGAATTATTACTCCAAAGTTAATTATGCAAAAAACATTTCGTCACTCGCATGATATATAACTAAAATCCGTTCACTTTTTCTTGTTCCCTGAGCAGAGGCGAGTGCGCAATGCGAGACCTGTAGCAACCACCACAGCTGAGTACTGCATTGTCGACGATTTCGCCGTTCCTTCTGCTGTGTAACGTGAAAGGCCGTAAGAAAATGAGCGTCTTATACGGAGTGACAATTACTGAACTATATGAAACAAAATCGGCGTAACTTCTGAACGGTTTGCGTTTGGACACTCTAACTGCAATGTTAGCCGCGGAGAGTGCCGGAATTAATATACATATGTGAACAAGCCTTCTTATTGTCGTTCGTTGTTGTTCGTCAATAAGCAAAATTGGCCCATAAGGGGGAGTCAGGATCCGCATTTCACGATCGGGAGGTCTCTTTATTCGCTACGGGTGGCTGTGTGGTGTGCAATGCCCAGCCAGGGAATAATCGTTGCGATATTCCTTGATGGCACAGTGACCGAACGGTACGTAGAGGTTTTGAAAGATAATTTCATCTCCATTATCCAAAGTGACCTGATTTCGACGAGATTTAGTTCATGCAAGACGGAGCTCGACCCCATCGAAGTAGGAGACTATTTGATGTCCTGGAGGAGCACTTTGGGGACCGCATTCTGGCTTTGTCATGGACCTTGGTTGACCGTCATATTCTCCGGATCTGAACACATTCGATTCCTTTCTGTGGGGCTATATTAAAGACAAAGTTTTACAGCAATAATCCCAGAATCATTGCTGAGCTGAAGTCAGCCATTCAGTAGGTCGTCGACAGCATCGATGTTCCGACACTGCAGCGGGTCGTGCAGAATTTCGCTATTCGCCTGCGCCACGTCATCGCCAATGATGGCAGGCACATCGAACACGTCATAACCTAGATCTGAATATTTGTAGTGACGTTTACATGTTGAACAAAGTGTGTGCACGCCGTAATTTACGTTTTGTCATATAGTTCAATAATTGTCATCCTGCATATAAATGGTTTGTTTGTTGAAAGAAAGTATAAATTTACAGTGCTTATATCGTGTGCCGTAGTACATAAAGGAAAACGGCTATTGTGAAACATAAGGAAAGCGTACTTTCCGATGTGCCACGGTCTTGATTGATGGCTCGAAACAGGAGTTCTGAAAGCACGGCATTTATTGCAGCGAGAAGTATCATTTTTCCGCTAAATGAAGTTGTTGGAATGCAAACAGTGTGAAGTGCGGCTGGGTGAACAGTTCGTGCAATGCGTTTTAGTTCTACATCTACATCTACATACATACTCCGCAATCCACCATACGGTGCGAGGGGGAGGGTACCTTGTACCACAACTAGCATCTTCTCTCCCTGTTGCACTCCCAAACAGAACGAGGTAAAAATGACTGCCTATATGCCTCTGTACGAGCCCTAATCTCTCTTGTGGTCTTTCCGCGAAATGTAAGTTGGCGGCAGTAAAATTGTACTGCAGTCAGCCTCAAATGTTGGTTCCCTAAATATCCTCAGTAGCGATTCACGAAAAGAACGCCTCCTTTCCTCTAGAGACTACCACCCGAGTTCTTGAAGCATTTCCGTAACACTCGCGTGATGATCAAACCTACCAGTAACAAATCAAGCAGCCCGCCTCTGAATTGCTTCTATGTCCTCCCTCAATCCGACCTGATAGGGATCCCAAACGCTCGAGCAGTACTCAAGAATAGGTCGTATTAGTGTTTTATAAGCGGTCTCCTTTACAGATGAACCACATCTTTCCAAAATTCTACTAACGAACCGAAGACGACTATCCGCCTTCCCCACAACTGCCATTACATGCTTGTCCCACTTTATATCGCTCTCCAATGTTACGCCCAAATATTTAATCGACGTGACTGTGTCAAGCGCTACACTACTAATGGAGTATTCAAACATTGCGGGATTGGTTTTCCTTTTCATCTGCATTAATTTACATTTATCTATATTTAGAGTTAGCTGACATTCTTTACACCAATCACAAATCCTGTCCAAGTCAACTTGTATCCTCCAACAGTGACTCAACGACAACACTTTCCCGTACACCACAGTATCATCAGAAAACAGCCGCAAATGGCTATCCACCCTATCCAAAAGATCATTTATGTAGATAGAAAACAACAGCGGACCTACCACACTTCCCTGGGGCACTCCAGATGATACCCTCACCTCAAATGAACACTCACCATCGAGGACAACGTTCTGAGTTCTATTACTTAAGAAGTCTTCGAGCCACTCACATACTTGGGAACCAATCCCATATGCTCGTACCTTAGTTACGAGTTGCAGTGGGGCACCGAGTCAAACGCTTTCCGGAAGTCAAGGAATTTGGCATCCGTCTGATACCCTTCATCCATGGTTCGCAAGATATCATGTGAAAAAAGGGCGAGTTGCGTTTCGCAGGAGCGATGCTTTCTAAAGCCATGCTAATGCATGGACAACAACTTCTCGGTCTCAAGGAAATTCATTATATTCGAACTGAGAATATGTTCGAGAATCCTGCAACAAACCGATGTTACGGATATTGGTCTGTAACTTTGAGGATCCGTCCTTCTACCCGTCTTATATACAGGCGTCACCCGCGCTTTTTTCCAGTCGCTCGGGACTTACGTTGGGCAAGAGATTCGCGATAAATGCAAGCTAAGTAAGGAGCCAATGCAGTAGAGTACTCTCTGTAAAACCGAATTGGAACCCCATCAGTTCCAAAGTAAGTTTTGATAGGCTTTTTTTCTGTAAGATCTTAAATATTAATATCTAGAGATTATTGCTTCAACGCCGAGAAAAAATGGAATGGTGGAAAACTTAAAATAAGTTACAGACAGTGCAGAAACAAGTAACTAAAAGACCATGACAAGAAGTCAATGCAAATGTCATTAATGGCAGATACATATCCTCTTGTAAACTCACTGTAATCACAATGGCTGGATTAAGAAAGCTATGGCATGTGACGCGACATTAGCATAATAATTGGCATAAGGGATCATCAAAGGCAGAATGCAGTAGCCCATCACTAATCATCTACATCCACTAGTACCAAGGCTATGAAATTTCTGCACTAGTGCCTCCTGAATATGAAACGTCTCCACACACACACACACACACACACACACACACACACACACACACAAACACAAAACCACTTCATGAATATACAACAACTCTGCTTTACTTGACAAAAAACCATGTAACTGTCAATTCCAAATTCAGGAAGACAATCCTTATAAAATATTAAAATATGCACGTATGTCCAAAAACCTATATTAGGTTTATGGGATGCTAGTCACTCGTTGAATTTAATGTTTGTCATTCATTTCTAGCATTCACTCAGTTTAACTACTGGTACTTTAATCTGAGAAAAAAACTACACACCAACATCTAATAAAACAAATTATTATAATCAAGTTGTGACATTCGCTTGTTTTGTTTTTTCGTTGATAGTCCTTGGTGTGGACGTATTGCATTGTTATACTGGCTGAAAAATGGGGGATGGAAGTCCAACAGTGACTACTGTAAATGATGTAGCTGACAGCTGCACAGCTGCATTTCACAGTTCTTTACTTTCACTGCTCACAACCCCCAATGTTACACAGTTACATGGGCAGTTCACAATTGGTAACGTTTGATAAGCCTCATTAATAGTTAGAAGACAAACATCAGCATGTTGCCACAATAGTTTGCTGTTGAACATCTATTATTTATTCTTTATTTATTACAAAGTGTTTTTCTCAGTGATACTAGTGTAGGATTTAAGGGTTTATTGGGCCATTATATGCTGTATTTATTTCTTTACTGTAATTCTTTTCGCTTCTTTAGACACTTTCAAATTGACTTAGTTCCATTTCAACAGCTCTATAGGCGCATGTTAGAAACAGAGTTGCCAAACTGTCGGTAGCAAACTTTGCTTATTTTGAAAGACGCAACCAAGGGGACCAACTCCACCCCTTCATTTGTCATCTGTTTGTCAACACCATAGATAATTTCTAGTAAGAGACTAGATTTTATGAATGATGGTATTTCCAACCTATCACACTTTCATTGTGTTGTTTAATTCGCCTTTTTGGAGCCACATTAAAATTTAAGATTTCGCCGCCGCCAAGAAATTGTCGCCTGCGCGGTGGTGACACGGCTACCCCCTCCCGGAGCCGACGCTGCTCCCTGTAGAGTCACCTGACTGTTCCAGCCGAGTGGTGAAAATAACAGACATTCGAAGTGAACTCTCAGAAAAGCCAACACACCGTATTATTTTCGGTAAAAAGGAGACAAAGGATCGTTATTACGACAGCAAAATTAATTTTTAAGGATGATTGTTGGTAGACTGCTGCGTGCATGGGTCACATCCGTAACATCTCAAACAACGTAAGTTCTATGTTCGAGACGATGCATGTGATACACTGTGTCGGTAGTTGCAGACGCTCGATAGTTTTGCCCGTATTACATATACCCGATATTCTGATAATTGCATGTACGAATATGTAACGGAATTATTCAGTTAAGGGGAAGGACTCAAGGTGGCGCTCTTAGAAGAGGCAACTATCTCCTTGTCCAAGGATCTCTACCCTCAGCAGCTGGAAATTTCCTTCGTCGCGTCGACAGTGTAGACAGATGGAAATTATTGCCCGAGTGCTACCCAATGGACACTAAAGAATTCCTCGCTCTTTTAACTCCTGTTCTTGTTTCGCTACTTTTGTTTCTGCTACAGCTGAATTATTTCGTTGTCACGGCTTTTGGAGAGATATTTATAGGTAACTACGGGGACCTGAGAATCTACAGCGAATGACAAACGATATCTGGGCGACTCTTCTCCATAACATTTGTTCATTCTTCCCCTTCATCAATTCACATGTTTTAGTGTTGTGAGAGAGCATTCTACATCTACATTTATATCCGTACTGTGTGGAAAACGTGACAGAGGGAACTTCTCAACGCGAAATGCAGTGTGCGCGCTGTACTTAGTCTCATCCTGTTTTCGTCGACTTTAGGAAAGCGACACTTACCGGTTATAGTATATTCAGATAGTCATCACGCAGTACAGCGTTTTGAAATTTTTTGAGTAAGTTTGGTGTGATAGTTTGCTTTTACTTTACGTGTCTGCAGTTCCCGTTTCTAGAGTCTCCGGGAGTCAAACAAACCCGTGACAATTCGTGCGGTCCTCATTTGAATTCATCCAGTATCCCTTTTAGTCCTATTTGGATAGGGCTCGCGCGAGAGGTTTGACTGATTGCATTTTCCTAGTGTTACACCACTAATGGATTGAAGTGTACCACCTGCTTTTCCCACGACCGAATCTACATCACAGTTCAAGTTCATATCCTCACAAATTGTTACACCCAGGTGTTTCTAGCAGTTGCCTTATACTAAACGTGAGTCATCAATACTAGCGTAACAATAAATTTCATTTGCGTAACGTTAGTAGTTTGTAGCAATAATATCACTTTGATTAATTTTGTTCCATAAGGCTTTGCGGAGTGTATTAAGAGAACATTAAGCTTCGCACTATTAACGAAAGAATCAAAGTAAGCGTTTTCCGAGTGATGTCTCTGATGTCTCTGTTGTCCTATTTCCGCATTCGAGAACGCCAGCGCAAGTACAAAGTGTTATCGACAGCGCTTGCTGGGCACTGCCATCAATATACTTCTTCGACAGCAGTGGTATTTGTATCTTAGTTTCAAGTGCTAGTATTCAGTACGATAATAATACTCGTATTATCTGGCGGCAACTGCCATCGGTAAAGCTTTCTTTTTAATGCAACATTTAAAGTGAATGATCTGAAATTGACACTTGCAGCAGGTTCATTGAATAGCAGAATAAAACAGTTTCAGTATAGAAACTGAAATTCTATCCTCACAGATAAGATTACGAAAACTTAGTGTTTATACTTTAAGTTAATCACTTTTTTTAGAATATAAATGTTTTTCTCTCTTAAATAACTGAATGAAGTACACAATTTACGCGTTAAGTTAATAACAGTTATCTTTGTCTATTATTTATTGCAAACTTACCCTGATCAGCCAGAACATTATGACAACCTAACGTAGGTAAATTCACTTTTTCGCTCGGATAACAGCGGCGACGCTTTGCGGCTTGGAAGCAGTGAGGCTTTGGTTGGTCGCTGGAGGGAACTGACTCCACATCTGCACACGCAAATCACCTAATTCCCGTAAATTCCGGGGACGGCGGCGGTGAGCGACGACTCCACACGTTCAGTCACATCCCAGATGTGTTCGCCTGGGCTCCTATCTGGCGAGCTGGTGGGCCAGCCCGTCCATTGGAACTCGCCACTGTGTACCTCGAACGACTCCATCACACTCCTGGCCTTTTGACATGGCATATTGTTGAAAAATGCCACTGCCGTCTGGAAACATGATCGTCACGGAGGAGTGTACGTGGTCTGCAACCAGTGTACGGTACTCCTTGTCGTCATGGACCCTTGAACGTGCTCCACTGGACACATGAATACCCACGCGAATGTTCCCCACAGCATAACGGACCCGCCGCCAGTTTGTCTCCGTCCCGTAGTACAGGTGTCGAGGAACTGCTTCCCTGGAAGACGACGGATTCGGGTCCTCCCATCGTCATGATGAAGAAGGTATCAGGATTCATCAGACCAAGCAACGGTGTGCCAGTGCGCCGATGTCTAGTTCCGATGGTCACGTGCCCATTTCAGTCGTAGTTGCCGACGTCGTGGTGCAAACACTGGCACACGGACGGGTCGCCGGCTGCGGAGGCAGATCGTTAGAAGGGCTCGGTGCGCCGTCTCTTCAGACATATCTGTACTCTGCCCATTCTCACCTTATTTCCGCCACAGTTCGCCGCCTGTCCTGTTTTACCTGTCTGCCCAGCCTACGATGTCAGACATCTGTGATGAGGAGAGGCCACACAACCACACCACGTCCAGGCGTCGCGTGGTGTCGCCGCCTACTGAAGAAACTCACAACAGCACTCCTCGATCACTCGACGAATCATGCAGTTTCCGAAATACTCGCGCTGAGGCATCAGGATCGGCCCTCGGTCAATTCGGGCGGCTTCCCCTACCGACAGCACACTCACAGATAGTACATGCACCATGCGTGTGTCCTACTAGCAGTAATCCCTCGACAGGTGACGTTACTATTGTGGTACCACCGCCAGACACCACACTTGCTAGGTGGTAGCCTTTAAATCGGCCGCGGTCCGTTAGTATACGTCGGACCCGCGTGTCGCCACTATTAGTGATTGCAGACCGAGCGCCGCCACACGGCAGGTCTAGAGAGACTTCCTAGCACTCGCCCAGTTGTACAGCCGACTTTGCTAGCGATGGTTCACTGCCTACTTACGTTCCCATTTGCCGAGACGATAGTTAGCATAGCCTTCACCTACGTCATTTTCTACGACCTAGCAAGGCGCCATTACCAGTTACTATTGATGCTGTAAAACATGTACCGTCAAGAGCGATGTTCACCAATTATGGATTAAAGTTAAGTATTCCAGCAGCTAAGTACGCTTTTTGTTAGTCTCATTTCCTTGACCTGTTCCAGACCTCACTCCAGCCTGCGTGAGGTAAAACGCGTGCCTTTCGCCTTCCTCTCATAGTGGGTTGCCTGTCTTGCCAATCCACAACTATCGCCTGGACGGGTTGATAGTATGTTCTGGCTGATCAGTGTACATTACCTGACAAAGCATTTCGCATAGCTTCGTTCATTATGACAAACTAAACTTTTGCCATGAAATATTATTCAAGATATATTTTAAATGGATGCCTCAGTAAGCTCTAAAGCTGAATTAAGGCCTAAGCGAAATCTTTCTATGAAGTGGGATGCGTAATATACCTTTTACATGTTCTAAAGGTCTACAGTGATGTTTGAACTACATGCGCCTGAACCCAACTCAGTATGTAACTTGCGGAAAAAGTGGCTCGAAATAAAATGATACTTTATATAAGACGGTGCGCTAATGTACAGGATTAGTTTTCAAACGTCCACGCAAAGCCTCTTGAAATCTCAGTTCATGATAGTGCTGATGGTTATACGTGTAAGACGTTAAGCTTACGTACCTCTTCATTGATGGCAGCTATACACTGCCACTGGGCCTTAAATTCTCTCTCCCCTTTGCGCCATATTGTACGTAACAACAAAAACGCAATAGGTCACTACATATGCATCCATCAGTCATTCACATGCCAGAAGAGCACAATACCACATCGCCTACACTGAGACCTACCAGAGCTAGAACATTTGAAGCCCTTCTTAACTTTCTGAATTTGACGTATGTAAAATTAACGTTAGTCTACAATGATTTCAGCGTGGCAGGAGTAAGTTTTTGTGCGTGTCGATCTCTTCATCTGTGATCTGTTGAAAGTTATTTTTCATTTAGAGGTCAGTTAAATGATTGTATACTTCGGAAGAATAAATAACGCCTGCTCATGTGTGTCTCGCATATCAAAACGACTTCATAAAATTCAATCGCATAGCAGAACGTAATTTGAGTTCACAAAATAAATTTCTATAAATACAATTTATAGCAACAAGCATACAAAAAGCAAACGAAAAATCAATTTTTCATGTCAGTTTGCATATATGTCTGTATTTTAGTATCTTTATTTGTTATATCTTTTGTTGTGCCGCGCGTTCAGCCGTCGCCGCACGTAAGACGTGGACACTGCTTTCTCAAGCACAGTGTGCCAACGCTGCAGTGGCAGCAGCGCCGCACACTTCGAGGTTCCCACTGTGGGGACGGCACAAGAGACGCAGCAGCCATACAGCTGGAGTCGACGGAGCCAGTCAGGTTGCAGCCCCACGTAGTTCGTTCGCGTCGTCGCGGCCCGGAAGGTGAGTCGTTTGGTGGGACTCCTGGAGTACGGAGCAGGTCTCCTTTCAGTCGCGACGCTGTTAGCGTGGCAGTGTTTACTGGAGATGAACTTTGGCTTCGGACCTGGGCACGAGTGATTTCGCTGAGTTATGTTTCTCCTTGTTTTCAAAATAAATCTTCTAAATTGTCATTAACTTGGCAGTTAGTACCCAGGACGCAACATCTTTAAAGATCAGTGTTTGGACAATTTTTGGAGGTGCGTCAGTGCAAGCAGAGCCGGTGCAAGTGTAAGCTTCAGTATGGAATTGTACTAGGACAAATATAAAACATACATTGACGAGCGAAAACAGTATGACCACCTGCTTAATAGCTTGCTTGTCCGTCTACCTCTTTACGTAGATACTTAAAAGACAGCAACACGTGAACATCCGACCAGCTTCGCCGTATTCGAGATACTCGTCCCACAGTCTCTGCGTGATGATAATCAGCCCTTTGTTAAAGTCGCTTATTTCAACGGATTTCTCCAGGAAGTAGACAAAGGAATTTGCTATCTTGGAGGCAAAATAATGTATGACGGACGGAGGGAGGGTTGCATAGAAAGTGGACCAGCACAGGCAGAGAGGGCGGTCTTGGCCACGAGGATTCTTCTCGTATTCAGCGATGGCCTCATCTGAGGAAGAAATTTCTAAGAATGTGACTTCGTTGAAGCAGAGCACCGCATGGAAGCGGATGGTAGACTATATTACTTCGTAAAAAAACGGATTTGAAATATTTACATTCAAATATCTTGAAGGAATTTTCTACAATAGACTGGAAATGGAAGACAGAATCTCGCAGCGAAATACATTACTATCATCGTTCGCCAGTTTAGTTCGCAGTAAATTCTGTGATTGCTGTAGATAGTGTCTGCGCGTATAAATTAAAAAGAGATTCCACGCTGGACCTCGTGCATATGGGACAGCTTCAGACAAGTTCGAAATGGTTCTGGCAATGGCTGCCGGTTGGTTTCCTCGCCTGCTGCAGGATCTAAATGGAGAACGTAACGTCGGCCAACAACTATTTGGCGTTGTGGATAGACGCGGAACCAAGAGGGGAGTCATAGATACCGAAAAAAACCCTTCACTCTTCGCCCAAGAAAGTAATAGTGTAAATGTGTAAGTGTTTACATTTACCTATTTCCAGATTTCTTACATTAAATGCGGACGATAGAGTGAGAGGCTTATCTCACTAGGGGTAAGATAGATACTGCCTACAGGAAAATTAAAAAGACCTTTGGAGAAAGGAGAACCACTTGCATGAATATCAAGAGCTTTGATGGAAACCCAGTTCTAAGCAAAGAAGGGAAAGCAGAAAGGTGGAAGGAGTACAATGAGGGCCTATACAAGGGCGATATACTTGAGGACAATACTATGGAAATGGAAGAGGATGTAGATGAAGATGAAATGGGAGATATGACACTGCGTGAAGAGTTTGACAGAGCACTGAAAGACCTGAGTCGAAACAAGGCCCTCGCAGTAGACAACATTCCATTAGAACTATTGACAGCCTAGGGAGAGCCAGTCCTGACAAAACTCTACCATCTGGTGAGCAAGATGTATGAGACAGGCGAAATACCATCAGACTTCAAAAAGAATATAATAATTCCAATCCCAAAGAAAGCAGGTGTTGACAGATGTGAAAATTACCGAACTATCAATTTAATAAGTCACAGCTGCAAAATACTAACACGAATTCTTTACAGACGAATGGAAAAACTGGTAGAAGCCGACTTCGGGGAAGATCTGTTTGGATACCGTAGAAATATTGGAACACGTGAGGCAATACCGACACGACGACTTATCTTAGAAGAAACATTTGTAGACTTAGAGAAAGCTTTTGACAATGTTGATTGGAATACTCTCTTTCAAATTCTGAAGGTGGCAGGGGTAAAATACAGAGAGCGAAAGGCTATTTACAATTTGTACAGAAAGCAGATGGCAGCTATAAGAGTCGAGGGCTATGAAAGGGAAGCAGTGGTTGGGAAGGGAGTGAGATAGGGTTGTAGCCTATCCCTGATGTTATTCAATCTGTAATTTGAGCAAGCAATAAAGGAAACAAAAGAAAAGTTCGGAGAAGGTATTAAAATCCATGGAGAAGAAATAAAAACTTTGAGGTTCGCCGATGACATTGTAATTCTGTCAGAGACAGTAGAGGACTTGGAAGAGCAGTTGAACGGAATGGACAGTGTCTTGAAAGGAGGATATAAGATGAACATCAACAAAAGCAAAACTAGGATAATGAAATGTTGTCAAATTAAGTCGGGTGATGCTGAGGAAATTAGATAAGGAAATGAGACACTTAAAGTAGTAAAGGAGTTTTACTATTTGGGGAGCAGAATAACTGATGATGTTCGAAGTAGAGAGGATATAAAATGTAGACTGGCAATGGCAAGGAATGCGTTTCTGAAGAAGAAAAATTTGTTATCATCGAGTATAGATTTAAATGTCAGGAAGTCGTTTCTGAAAGCATTTGTATGGAAGTGAAACGTGGACGATGAATAGTTTAGACAAGAAGAGAATAGAAGCTTTCGAAATGTGGTGCTACAGAAGAATGCTGAAGGTTAGATGGGTAGATCACATAACTAATGAGAAGGTATTGAATAGAATTAGGGAGAAGAGGAGCTTGTGGCACAACTTGACAAGAAGAAGGGATCGGTTGGTAGGACATGTCTGAGACATCAAGGGATCACCACTTTAGTATTTGAGGGCAGCGTGGAGGGTAAAAATCGTAGAGGGAGACCAACAGAGGAATACACTAAGAAGATTCAGAAGGATGTAGTCTGCAGTAGGCACTGGGAGATGAAGCAGCTTGCACAGGATAGAGTAGCATGGCGAGCTGCATCAAACCAGTGTCAGGACTGAAGACCACAACAACAACAACAGAGTGACATAAAAACAAAGACTCAAAAATGGTAAGAAAATGTCGAAAATTGCAGGCTACGTTAAAATCAGGATTGCTTGCAACCTGAACGCTTATAGAGATTACCACAGGGAAATGTGCAAGCCGAGACGGAAAGGGAAAGACGTCTGCACCTTGACCTGTCCCCTCCCTTAGGCCAGCCGCACACACGCACACACACACACACACACACACACACACACATTGACCCACGTACTCACTGGGATGTAAACAATAGAAACGCTGACTTCTGACAGGCGGAGGAAGCAGCTCTCCCTTAGCTTAGACGCTTGTATAGCGAACAATGTCGACAGCTGTGTATACAGTGGAACTGCTCAGTGAAACATTGACAATGGTGAGCGGACACTTTGATTTTGTAACGTGCGAATTTGATATTGTCGAAGTTACAAGGATTTGTTGCTATTACAGCGTTCAACACACCTTCATCGGAACTGGGCGAACTAAACCAACGAAAGGTCTACGAATTTAAAAACCCTCGGACACAAAATACACTGGTCAAAGTAATGTTGCATATTCTTTTATTGTGAATACCGGATATAATAGGAAACAAAACTGATTTTGTTATGTCAGGTACGGTCATTACGAAATAAATAAATATATAAATGGATAAATAAAGAAGAAAAATACATTTACGCTTGATAAACATAAACGAAATAAAAAAAAGCAACCCTCAGAAATTCCACTGCAAAACCACAGTTTCTGCTCACTGTCATAGTGCATAACACATTGTTTATGAACCATTTGGTCGTTCTCTTAACTAGAGACACATGTAAGGTCTCTGGTGGGACAGGATGATTGCAAACCGTTCGTTTTAGCATGTACCATGCGTTTTCAGTGAATCCGACTAATTCTATGCTCCACTCAGAAGGTGTTCAAAGCACTGTGACGTGTCTGAAAGAACAGACATCACGCTTTCATGTAACTGATTCACCTTCAGAGGCAAAGGATCCACCACATTCAGTCCGAATGCACAATTTGCTCCGACCCCCTGTGGGAATCTTTAAGTAGCGAGCATTGGGACCAATGGGCAGGGACTGCGGATAGGTGGCGCTAGGTCGGAATGTTGGTCGGCCGAGAGGCGTGCAAAGACAGTCCTCGGAAGAGCAATAATCACTGAGTCCGGGTGACACAGTGGTTATGGCAACTGCCTAGTAAGTGGGAGACGACGGGTTCGAATCCCGGTCTGGCACTGATATTCAGTCATCGCCGCTGACGCTGCACAAAGTCCTTATGCAAGTGATATCAGTAATCCATTTCCTTCTCACTCCTTTAATTTGCGTAACACGTTTCACAATTGCGGATTTCGCGTGGTGTCATTTCGTTCGGACATGTCCAGTCGACTTTCGGCCGTGGTTGCGTGCGGACCGGCTCCGCGCGCCAGACAGCGCACGGCAGTTGTTTATTTCCGCGTCGCGGTATATCGCGTTGTGTAGCGTCCATTACTACTGCACCTCACGCCGCACTGTTACCGCCGAGCGACACTTAAAGTAACTTTCCAAGACGAACATACACGACCACGAGCTTGTGAAACTGAACAATTCATTCGTGAAGAGCTACGTCTGAACCCCCAGAAAGTGATAGGTATTCACTTCTCTATCACTGGCGGTGTCGTTTATGATCTGCTCTGGTTAACCCGCAGGACAGGACAGATAGAATAAATTGTGGAAAGGGGCCAAACTAAGGGGCTGTCAGTTACACTCGAACATACAATTTTATTATTTGATCGAACATTACAAGAACCCAAAAATTTTTTTAAACACACTGGTTTAATCTTTGGGACATAATTACCGGCTGAAAGCCACTTTAATTTAAAAACGACTGAAGGCCAATAAAACGCAAGCATAATCAGAAATTTAAAAGGCAAGCCTTATCTTAAAACAGTTCTTTAGTTAGGCTGAAGTGAAAAAGTTAAATTCAAATCTGCTGATTGGCAGCGTGCCAACTATCGTTATGTATGATGGCTAACGGTGGACGTGTGCCTGTTCCGGTCAAGAGGGCCGTGTTCGGTCAGACTGTCTCCGCCGACGTTTTCTCCAGGTACCGAACGGTAACTCAGCTCCCAAAGCGACGGTCTCTTCTTTACCAGACAGCTGCACCACAGCCTTACGCAGCCCCGATGTGTCACTTCAGGAAGAGTCTGCCACGGCCTCAATGGCACCATCTGCTCCGACTGCTACTACACCACCAACTCCAGAGCCCGATGACCAGCCCCTCCGCTGCGATGGACATCGATGCGAGTGCAGTGCCTGCTTATGCTTTTCTTCACAGGCGCTACCTCGGACACTGAACGTCCACATTCTGATACAGAACGCCGACCGGTGTGGACCTGTGGTTCTAGGCGCTTCAGTTTGGAACCGCGTGACCACTACGGTCGCAGGCTCGGATCCTGCTTCGCGCATGGATGTGTGTGATGTCCTTAGGTTAGTTAGGTTTAAGTAGCTCTAAGTTCTATGGGACTGATGACCTCAAAAGTTAAGTCCCATAGTGCTCAGAGCCATTTGAACCATTTGATACAGAGCAGCATCTCCAAAAGCAGCGGTCGCCCCCAAAGCAGAAGAAGGGAAGTCAAACGCCATCCAACGACACACCTCTTCGTGTAGCATCACAGGCAGTGGAGCGGACACAACACAGTAATCTCCCTTCGAGCGCCCTGCCAACAGGGCCTGAGGAACGATCCCACCCGACAACAATGGCTTCCATGGGGCAAGAGTCCCTGGAATCCGCTACAGCAACGTCACCACAACTCGCCCTCGATGAATGCGACAGTAGCTTGCCACCCGTTACATTCTCCTAGCTGATGATGACGACAATGCAACAGATCGAGATGGTGGCCCTCCCGCCAGGCAGTGCCCCTTGGAGGTGCCGGACCGACCTTCCACCAAGTTATTGCGGCTATAGTGACAGCACCGGATGTTACAAACCGGCCGGACATCTCTGCCGGAACATTTGCCACAACACTACCGCATTGCGACGATGATTATGGCCACCATTCGGGCTTTTTACAACCTGGCAATGTTCCGAGAGACCATTTATGCTGATGATGTCGACATTGCCCTCCTCTAAGAACTGTTCATCGCTGTTTTCTATGCTCCCACGGGCTACGCAGCACACATCTCCCATGCTTCTGACAATGGTAGTGGAGTCGTCATCCTCCTGGATTCCCTGCTGAAGAAGTAGTGTACCTTCCTAATGATAGATGTGTGGCTCTCACGCTTTTCGGCGTCCGCATCGTCAATGTATATGCGCCGTCTGGCTGCAGTCGATGTCGTGACTGACACACCTTTATTGCTTACGAGGTAACGCCACTTTTTGAGGGTTCCCTTGGGTGGCGATTTCAACCACACAAGGGCCTGCGGACCGACTCGTACGTCATTCCCCGTGTGTGGCCCTCTCTGTCATCATCGACAGACTTCAGCTTGTTGACACATCGACAAAGGTTCACGCCACACGTGTGGGTTTCACATACCATACAGCTCATTCGTTCAGTCTCCTAGACTGTATATACCTCACACGTTCCCTTTCTGCCAACACTCGACATGCCGAAGTATGGCCTCTGGCTTTCTGTGACGACGACGCCTTCATCTGCGATGTCCTCCTCGCCCGCCAGCAGATGTGACACAGCCGCGGCCTGTGGAAATTACACGTTTCCCACCTGGCTGTCTCTGGTTACCAACGGATCGTTAAGGATGCGTGGGCCCTCTGTCTTCAACGTCGCCCCGCATACACGATCACCTTATCCTGTAGGTTATCCTGCGCGAAACCAGATCTATGCAGGGCTCTGATGGGATACGGCAGGGACTTCAAAGCTTGGCAAGCGACCACCATGCACTTTCATTGTGCGGTGCATCGTGACTGCACTTCGATGTCATTGTCTCCTGTCCCTCAAACGATAGTGAGTCGTGTTAAACTGCAGGTCACTTCACTCACGCGACGACACTTGGAAGGGACCCTCGTCAGATCCTGCGCCCGTGACCGTGTGCCTCAAGGAATGCTATCGATGTACCGCTTCCTCAAAGAACGCCGACGTGGTCGTCGAGCTCTCATCCACGACCTCAGCGATGCGGAAGGACGGCGGTACACTACGCAATGCGGCATTGGTCATGCTTTCTATTCTCATTTCTGTCGGCTGTACGCTGCCGTCCCATATTTCCTGACCTTAATTGAGGAGGTAGCAGCACTGACTGTCAACACCATTCTAGATGGATGCGGCTCAACAACTTCTGGATCAAGTCATCTCCGATGAAGTCCTAGATGCTATCAAGGTGGGAGTTGCCAACCTGACGGCCTTCTCCCTGAATTTTACAAGTGGTTTGGTTATCTTTTGGTACCTACTTGGACGTCCACGTGTCGGGAAGTGACGTCACCCATGGCAACAATCCCAGTCACCTTCCTTGATTGAGTCACCATCGTGGTTCCTAAGCCACGTGGGCGATCGTGGATCTGTGATTACCGGCCCATTACTCTACTCAACAGTGACATGAAAATTTTCACCAGTTTGCTGGCCTCACGACTCAAGAAGGCAGCAAGATACGTCACCTCCCTTGATCAGACTTCGCTGAGCGGTGACAACATCCATACAGCTCTTTGCCGTTACAGAGACATGATCGCGCTCGCGCGGTCGCAACATTTAATTGGCGCATTAGAATCGCTTCACTTCAGTCAGGCATTCGACCGTGCCGATCACGCGGTCCTCCAACACAGGGTTTTCCGGTTCGTATAGTAACAGTGGTAATGCGGCTCTTGAGTGGGGCGACTTTAAGAATACTATAATGGTTGCCTCACTGTGCCTCTAGCGATCGAGCGCTCTGTCCGACAGGGTTGCCTACTTTCCACGATAATGTGTGCTTTGGCATTAGAGCCCCTACTCCAGGGGCTTCGCCGACGTCTGGTGGGCATGACATTGCATGGGCACCGCTTTTGTTGTACAGCCGATGCTGACGATCTAGTCCTCTACCTCCACAATGAAGACGATGTTCGCGCGGATCTGACTTGGGTGGCGACATATGGGGAGGCATCGGGCAGTTCTTTTAACATTTCTAAATCGAAGGTTCTGCTCATTGGTGAGGGTCTACCTGAGAGATATGTCGCCCCTCTAAGTGTGGCCACCAGTGTCCGCTGTTTGGGCATTGATTTTATGAATGACCGTCGTTCAGCGGCAACCAACAGTAGACGTCTCCTCCAAACGATCAGGGCTTGCCTTGTGGACCATCGGCTTAGATCCCTCGACATTGTAGAGCGTGTGAAATACGCGAATGTTTATTACACCTCACGCATCCCTCAAGTGTTCCCGGATCCGATTACTCTCGCGCGTCGTATGTTGGGGATGGGATCCTTGGTCTGCACCGGGACGTTATTGAAAGTTCAATATTCCTCCCTTGCCCTCCCGCGGGAGCGTGGTGGAGTGGGCTTATTCCATGTACCAGACAGAGTTACGGCACTTTTTATTAGTTCCCAACTGAAAGCCTGGCGTCGCTGTATAACGAGCCTGACCGGACTGCTTTTGCTTGAATACGTGCCAGTCTCCATGTCAGCCCCAGTCTTGTTATCAGACATTCCAACCCCCTTTTATCACATTCGGCACTTATTCCTTGAATTAAGTTACATCCTGCACTCCTTACTCCTCCCACGTATACTCCAGAAGAAGGCTGACACTACACATTACAAATTTGTCGAACCTCAAACCCCATCGAACATCATATGGCGTCGTGTGTGGAAAGCGGTGCATGCTGGTTATCTCGACACCAGCTTTCAGTCCACCTGGTATATCACCGTCAATGGAAAACAGGTCAATCAGTTTCGTTTGCACCGCATCCGCCTCACAGTGGTGTGGAGAACATAGACGCTCATTGATTCTCATGTGGCCCGTCGTCTGACGTCTGGAGGCTCGCGCAGCGTATTTTTTCTTTCCTCACCTGACAGACACCTGCTCAAATCACTTTCCTGACGCTTTTTTTCCAGGATTTGATTCATTACCCCTTAACAAAAACTAATATGGTGAACTGGAGACGCGGTCATACGGTCCGTTATCGTTTTGGTCCCGATGAGAAATCTGAACTAGGTTACTGGACTACCTTAACGATCGACACTGTGCACTTATTCGCAACCCCAGGTACAAGCAGTTCTTTTCCAGTTTTCTACGGAGGGCCTTTCAAGACCCGCCTTCCAGCTGGAACGTCCAAGCCATGAGATGCTGATGCCTTTTTGCTGACATGGTGTTCTGGAGGCACTACAAACGGAATCTCCATTCAGATTTCCAGAAGCCACGTTTGCATGATCGGCTAATCAGAAGGCGCTAGCGACTCCATGAATTCTGGTACAGAGACTAAAATAATGGGACAAATTAATAAATAAAAAGATTAAAAATAAAAATAACAAAATAAATAAATAAATGAAAAGCAAAACATGCAGTAAAATAAACTAAAAAAACAAAAGCCCGTACACAACTATTTTCATTTTCATCGCTACTCTCTACGTTCTTGCCACCTACTTTCTTCCTTTCCCACGCCCTTGTAGTAGTACGTTAGTTGTTTTGGGATAGGCGAAGATAGGCGCCAACGCCTGAAGAGGTGCATTTTATATTATATTATTTTATTTTATTTTTTGTTAGGAGACAAGTGGCGGTGGCAAGTAGAGAATTTTTTTGTAGTTTCCGTTTCCTTTCCAGGGGCGTAAAAAAAAGTAAGTAGGAGATGCTGGGTTCGAATACTGGTCTGGCACCCATATTCAGTCGTCGCCACTGCCGCTGCACAAAGTCCTGATGCAGCTGATGTCAGTAATCCCTTTCCTTACCACTCCTTTAATTTGCGTAATACGTTTGACAGTTGTGGATTCCACTCATTCACATAACAAAACAGTTTGATGACTCTATTAGTTATCGTAATACAGCTAGCTTCTAAACAATTCACAGATGGTCTTTGCCTGCAGTTCAGCATCATAAAATATTTCTGAGTGATACAAAAGCTAATCGTCACTGCAAATTGCAAGCGCCTAACTACGAAAATTCGCCATTATGTGGCCTTGCTGTAAAAAGCACACTATAATTCATACATTTGGACTTCAACAAATTTCCTGTTGACAAAATCGGTTTTTCGGTGATCTTCCGACAGCTTGTTCTTTTGCAGTTGTTCAAGTTAGACTGAAGTGATTTCGGGGTTTTTGATGCGGTCGCCAGTCAGGTGGCTGTTCTGATGCAGCTCCCCAAGCTGCTTTGTCCCGTGTCTCTTCATCTCTGTACAGTTACTGCAACCTGAATCTGTTTCAGACAGTTTACGTCGGACTCGCAAAAGCCTTGTTCCCCCAGAGTAACCACGATTAGCAAATTAATAATTTCCTGGCAGTCTACTCTTCCTTTAGTAAAACTATGCCCTAAAATTCACCTCTACGCCAGATGGATTCAGTACCTCTTCATGAGCTACTCGGTCCACCCCGCTAATCTTCAGCTGTTTTCTGCAACGGCACATACCAAAACCTTCTGGTCTTGTGTCTGCGCTCTGTTACCAAGTTTCATTTCCGTGTAACGCCTATGCGGCAAATGATATTTTCAGAAAATACCTCTCAGTTCTTCAATTGAAGACTTACATCCACTTCCTAAAATAATTGAACTAATACAATTCCTAAAATAATTGAACTAATACAATTCCCATACCCTCATACGTCTTTTTTATCATACTAACAACATTTTATTTCCAAAACGATGGAAAACTCCGTCTAGAAGTACAATAGAAAAGTATGGTTATTTCAAAAGTGGTGTCAATGCTTCACTCTTGTATTTCATATCTGTCTTGTTTGCATCTGACCAGCAGGAGAGCTGCTTAAAGTCATGTCAACTACGTCACAGTATTGGCTATGTTAGTTGTTTGAATCCGTGGTGGTATACAGTAATTGTAGAGCTACTTACTGCGAATAATAACATCTTTTGATAACGTTTTAACACAGCTACGACGTTGTTATACTAGGAGAAGGAAACGCTACCCACCAGAATGGCGTAAAAACAACGAGAAACGGCTGAGATGTGGAACTGATGGCAGCAGATCGAAATCATCCTGTAAACCTATTGATGGACACGGCCAAGAGGAACTATTATTACACAAGGACGTAGTGACTTTATACAGTTTATTTTATAGTGATAATATTACCAAGTTGGAACAAGTTAACTTCATAACTAATAACATTTCAGTACACACGACCAAATAGTTCGTTGTACCAAATGTTGTATTTTGACATATTTCAAAATAGTTGTTCTTTATTTTTGTCACATTCACTTAAAATAATGAACAGTACTCACACATAAAGTCGGGTACTGTCTGTTAAGTACTGAGCACCTAATTTAAAAGAGCAGTTTTCTGACGTTCCTTACTGTATTGATGTGTAGCCTTGGAAATACTCTCATCGATCTGTATTCGATATGAAGTATATTTGTATTTTTTCGAAAGGTTTTCTTATTATTGTCAATCTATTCTTCCATTCTCTTTTCTTTTCATGCGTCATCATTTCGCTGTCGAAATAGCAACACTGGTCTACTACTTTCAGCGTCTCATTTTCTAATCCATTTCCATGAGTGTCACCTAACTTAATTCTCCTCCACTCAATTAGTCTTGTGTTACTTTTACTTACCTTCGTGTTATAACCTCTTTTCAAGACACTATCCATTCCATTCAACTGATCTTCAAAGTCCTTTGTCCGTCTCTTACCTAATTACGACGTTGCAGCCAAGCCTTAAAGTTTTTATTGCTTCCCCCTGATTTTGAATTCCATTTCCGAATTTCTCACAGCTCGTTCGATGGACAGGTTGGAGAGTATTGTGCATAGACTACGAATCTGCCTCCCCTCTTCTCAGTTATTACCTCCCTTTCATCTACAGAGTTTTTTTTTCGTGCAAACTGAGGAGATTTTATTTTTCAACAGTTCGGAAATGCAATTCTATCCTCTAAGGAGCAGCGCCACTTTTTTTCTCTTCTACCGCCTCTGACTTTCACCCCAGTCGGCTTCTACGAGTACCGACCGGCCGCCTTTTAGCGCATTGAACCACTAACCATCGATCGTTGCGACGCCCTGGTCGGAAACTGGACTCCGATTTGAGAGGCCAGTGGTTCAAATACTTTTTCGACCACCCAATATGAGATTCCCGCGTCTTCCTTAAATCACTTAAAGTAAATTTCTGAATCATCTCATTCTGCCGCGACTCAAGACCTATCCTCAGAGCCAGTGACTGTTTACCAATTTCGCAACTTCTCAGGAACCCCATCGCATACTTCGCTGGACTGGGACTCCTAAAAGAAAAGATACTGCGAACAATTGGCTGAACCAAGCCTAGGTACCACCAGAGCAGAATCAGTAAAGTAGGAATGGTACTGCCAGAAGTCAAGGTGTGAGGATATGTCATGAGGCTTACATAGACAGCTCGCTCCATCGACGACAAAAGGCAAGATCCCGTGTTCGAGTGCTCTAATGGGACTCAGTTTTAATCTGCCAGGATGTTTCAAATTTCCAGCATTCTTAATAATTCTGTAGGATTGTCGTCGATAGAAGGTTCCTGTTTCGACATAGGTCTTTCAGTGCTACGTCAAACAATTCTCACTGCATTGTATCACCCACGCCGTCCTCATCGATTTCCATTAAGTTACTTTTTCTTCATGCAGCCTGTATGTACATTGATTTATGCGAATCTGTCTGTAATTCATATATAAGAGGTGTGACCAAAAAGTAACGGGAATCCGTTTCTTAAAGAATCTTTATTTAGTCAGCGTCAGCTTTTTCTCGTCCAAAGTAATCCCCCTCAGATACAATACACTTGTGTCAACGCTTTTTCCATTCTTGGGAGCACATCTGGAACTCAATTTTCATTACGGTGTTCAGACACTTCAGCGATTCTGTTTTTTCTCACAGTGGTAGCAAAACCACGCACTTTCATGTTTCTCGCGAGCCTTGGGAATAGAAGGAAGTCGAAGGGGGCAATTTCCAGCGAATACGGTGTCTGAGGCAACATAACAGTTTTGTTTTTTGCCAAAAATTCACGGACAAGCACTGAGGTGAGAGCGGGAACATTATCGCGATGGTTTTGCAGCAGTTCTGGTTGTTTCCTTAGGATCGCGTCCAGCAAACGGCGTATAACTTCCAGGTAGTATTCGTTATTTACCGTATGACCATAAGGCAGGAAGTCATTATGCGCTACCCCATTTTCATGAAAGAAAGCAGTGAGAAGAACCT
Organism: Schistocerca piceifrons; assembly: GCF_021461385.2. Taxonomy (NCBI): domain Eukaryota; kingdom Metazoa; phylum Arthropoda; class Insecta; order Orthoptera; family Acrididae; genus Schistocerca; species Schistocerca piceifrons. Next base: position 478,561,621 of record NC_060145.1, on the reverse strand, counting down.
TCACATATGATAGAATCACCTGAATTTTTTTCGGTCTTGGTTCTTCAGCCAGCCATTTGGACGACTGAGCCTTGGTTTGAATGTCATACCCGAACACCCATGTTTTGTCACCTGTTTGAACCTCCTTTAGAAGCTCTGAATCGTTGATCACTTAAGTGAGCATTCCTGAGTGATGGTTATGAGACGTCGTTTTTGGTCGAGTTCAAAAGTTTCGGAACAAACTTTGCTGGTACACGTTTCATGCCCAAAACGCCCGAAAAAATTATTTGACATGAGCCAGAGGATATGCCGACATAATCAGCAACCTCTCTGATGGTGATTCGGCTACTTTTCAGAACCATTTTCTTTACTTCTTCCACAAGCTACTGATGAGCTACGGCGCCCAGGGCGATCGCCGTCTTCAACGTCTTCTCGAACTCCTTTGAAACGTCTGTAGCACTCGTACACTCTTGTCTTACTCACAGTAGACTGAAAAAAGCCACAGCCAGCATTTAGAATGGAATGCTGCACTTTTCCCTTTTCTCAAGCAAATTTCAATGCAAATTCTTCTGTCTTTTACGAAAGTAAAAATTCGCCGAGCACTCGAAAACTCGTATAACCTTTTCGAGCGTCAACAATGAACTAAATGTTCAAAACAGCTAAAAATCGAAAATTTTTGTGACTGTCGCATGTACACCGCCCGCGAAATTACAAAATTATCCTTACCTCCTGATCAAACCTCATACACTCATTATTCAGTACATCATGACCAACTGCTAAACACCTTGTTGGTCCACCTCCGGAACTCGGCACGGCAGCGGTTACTCATGACCTGGATTCGATGAGTCCTTGGAAGCTTTCTGGAGATATGTGACCCCCAGATCTCCACTCAAAGGTCCCGCAATTCTCGTAAATTATGAGCGGATGGTTTGTGGCCGCGGAACTGCCGCCAATGACGTCCCTGATGTGTTCAATGGGGCTCAGATCGCCACAATTTAGTGAGTTCTCTATCATACTCCCCAGACCACTGTAGCACCATTCTGGCATTCTGTCTTACACGGCGGAAAAGGCTCCGAGCTCCACTCTTTGTGATGTGGTGCGGACTTGCAACACCTTGCCCCCTTCTAGTGGATTCACTGTCTTCAGCCACTTTCCGCAGATGCTCACGACTGTAGCACGCAAACAGGCGACCAGCTTCGCTTTTTCACCTACGTCTGCTCCAAGGCGCAGGGAAATAACACTCCGCCCTTTGTCAAAGTGGCTTATGCCAGCGTATTTCCCCATTTCCGTTCCGTATCGGCCCCTGAAACGATTCACCATTCGCCTCTTCTGAGCGAATATTGTTTTCCTACCGCGTGACGTGGTCGCAACGCCACAGGGCGGCATTCAGTGCTCATAATGTTTTCTCTCATCAGTGTAGCCCTGCTACACTCAGTGTAACGACGCTCTAGCCACACATACGACGTCACTACAAAGTGTCGAAATGATGCTGGGAGACGCCTGCACGCAGTTAACCAATTCGATAGTTGAATTTTAACCCTGGTAGACAAGAAACTGTTCTCCTCTTCCCTGGCTGTAGTGACAGCTGCAGATGGCGTGCAATGCGTCCTCAGCCGTCTCTACAGTGTAGAGGACGTAGTGTTGGTACCGTTGTACAACATATTTGGCTGGCCATTGGGTGGCCTGCATATAGGCGTTCTCCGCAATGACTTGGGCCCTCTGTAGCGTCATACGGTGACGCTTCCGTACATGGGCTCCTAACCTCAATTTATCAGTGAAGCCATCCTCTATCGTGCTGTCCATAATCTACGTATTGCTTCCATCTCCCAGCCCCTTCTCTACGGAAAGCGTGATGAACAAGCCGAGCGTGCTGGCGAGACGTTGGACTGGTATCATGTTCTGAAGGAGTAGCACCCCTGTAACCCGCCCAACCTTTCTTGGAAAATGTTGAGATGGCTACCCCTGTGAAACCGTATCTCGCCTGGTCCTCATTCTTCTCCAGTGCACCACCAATAGTGACACAGTCGGCGATAGCCCGTTCAGCTTTTAAATCTCCCACACCTCTGTCCAGTGAGCCACCTTAAGATATGTGGTGGAGAGTAGTTAGCATGCTACTATGGTGCACGGGAAGAACAAATATAAAGGAGCCTCCTTATTAGTTCTAACGTCTCCAATATCACCAGTACGGCTATTTAGTGAAATTTTTGTAATGGGTGGTAATATGTAGCTGGATTCGGCTCGGAAGTGCGTTTACGTGTTCAATATCCCGACGTTTCTAGGTTTACGTCTCAGCTAAAAGACCAGCGGCGTGAACATCTCGTCCTTATTACTCGGATCCATGACGAAACGTGCTGTCCTTCTTGGGTTGTTCTCTTCTGTTTATTCTGTGTTGTAAGCGGACAAGTCACACGAGCAACACAGAACAATACGTCGCTCGAGGATTGCTTAAGTTAGCTGTTCTGCCATGCACTTCAAGCGATCTGCACATATAATTAGTCTTCCTGACTTTTCTTATTTGTCGTCCTCTTCATATCAGAAAATCACTTGCACCCAACGCCCTCAGATATCTGTGGGATGTAGTCCAGTCTCTGTCTTCGGTCTTACTCTTACAGCTTTCCCCCTCTGCAACTCCTTCTAGAACCGTGGACGTTATTCTCTCATGTCTTGACACATGTTCTGCCATCTTGCCCCTTCTTCTTGTCAGTGTTCTCCACAGTCACAGTTCTTCGTCGATTCTACTGAGAGCCTCCTCACTCTTTACCTCGTCAGTCCACCTAATTTTCAACTTCGTTCTGCAGCACCACATCTCAAAGGTTCGACTCTCTTCTTTACCTGTTTTCAAAAATGTTTGTAGCCCACAGTATTTTAAGCAACTTACGACCATACTCCATCACAAAATCTTCGATTGTTCTTATTCCATCTGCATGTTTGCATGTTTCGTATTCATAACTGAAAACACTGTAGCCGTAAATCTTAATACGTTCTTTAATAAATATGCTTCAAATGGCTCTGAGCACTATGGGAATTAACATCTGTGGTCATAAGTCCCCTAGAACTTAGAACTACTTAAACCTAACTAACCTAAGGACATCACACACGTCCATGCCCGAGGCAGGATTCGAACCTGCGACCGTAGCGGTCACGCGGTTCCAGACTGAAACACCTAGAACCGCTCGGCCACACCGGCTGGCTCTTTAATAAATTAAAAGCGTTATATTGCATATGTTCTACAGCATTGCTGTGCTTTCCAGATCGCGAGGATGCTAAAAACCTCTCAAAAAAAAAAGTCTGACTTAAGGTGTGCTGGCCGCCGATGAGTTGCATGGCCATGGAGATGAATCAGTTGACATTGGAGAACGTCTGGGGAACCTACCACACCTCAGTTGTATAAGGCTTACTTTGGCTCCATTTAGTTGGACTTTTACTTTTCCTAGAAACCCGTGGGACCGAGATGGGATACCCTGCACCCATCGTCGGCCGCTGGAAGGGACTAAAGCTAGACAAATAAGAGGGCTCATGTAGCCAACCTTCCAGACTTGGGGCTCACGCAGTCTTTCAGTCTCGAGTAACAGAGTAAATGCTGGTGGCCACAATGTGTTTCTTAGTTAAACGTAAAAAGGGCATTGTGAGCAAATTTCACCTCCCTACATACAAAGTCTGTCAAGCCGTTGCAAAATGGGACCCTGCTGCTAGAAACGTCCAATTCCCAACAAGTGAAGAACGTCCAAAAAGCTCAGTGCCTCGGGGAGTATGCAACACAAAGTGAACTGCACAACACCCTAAACTACAGCAAAGGTGTTGTGAATTACATGGATGTGACTGACATTCCCCAAGAAGAACTGAAAGCTGAGTGGCTCGAGGAAGCCGTTGTTGACCAGTAGAACAGTATGGATGGCGATCTTGTCAAATCAGACTATTTTGTACTTACATTTAACGGCAGCAAACTTTCAGAATGTGTCAAGGCAGATTTCATTTGCCTAAGGCTACGGTCTTATTTCCCGTACCTTTCGAGCTGTTTTAAATTAAAGCATTTTGGGCACGCTATTCTCGGTTGTAAGGGAGAAGCCACTTGTGGCAAATGTGGCAAAGCTGCCAATGACACAGTTGGATGTTCCTTTCCTCAGAAGTGTGTCAACTGCTCTGGGGGCCACCATGTCTGGAGAAGAGACTCCAGTGTCGTCCTTCAGGAATAGAAGATCCGGAAGATGAAAAGAACGAAGCGCATTTCGTATTGCGAATCCAAAAATATACACAAGACCATGCAGCCGCCCATGTTTGCTGGCTCCCTAGCTTCTGTTGTAACATACTGCTAGAGAAACGGAGGTTGCTAGTGCCAGCAGGAATACCTGAGTTTGTCAATGCTCTTGCGCTGCTGCAGTTACCTCGACACCTGCCCCCCCCCCCCCCTTCCCTTTGGTTGCTGGCAATATGGATGTTCCTGCCCCTCCAAAGATCCATTCTTTGTCCACCGTCCAATGCTGCCACTAACACTGCCTCAGTTGTGGCTCCAAAACCTCCTCAGTCAAAAAAAATAGAAGGCGAAGAATCGCCCACTGATGGAAAATACACAGCCTGACGACTCTCTCGAATCTCTTTCAAAGACGATGGACTCTGGTTTTCGATGGGGCAATCATCTTGCACCAAAAGTGAGCCCCCACACATTGCAGGCTTCCGTCCCGGTCAGAAATTCAGGATGAGAGTGCTACCCTGTGATACATGGCTCTCACTCTACAGTGTAACATTAATGGTTTCAGGGCACATGTGGAGAAACTGAAGGTCACACAGCAACATATCATGTGCTTGTGTTTGCATGCAACGAATTTTAAAGTATCTGATGGCACTGTCCTATGCGGACGTACACTCTACAGCAAGGATAACCTGACAGGAGAAAGGGCCAAGTGGACCGTTTGCTCGCTTTAGTTACCTCCGTGCGATGCAGTAGGGTCTGAGGCTCTCACAACTCTTATGGTACAATCTCCTGACAACTAATCCTAGGGAGGCGTCAATGCCCATGATGTCTTTAGGGGCTCATGGTGTTTCTGCCCTCCTGGTCAGGTTTTGAGGAGTCTCCTGACGTCTCAATATCTGTGCATCCTGAACACAGGTACTCTCAATCATTTCTGTGCTGCTACTAGGTCATTCTCAGCTATCGACTTCTCTTTCTGCTCCCCAACCGTCGCAGAGTCTGTTCATTGGGAAGTCATTGACGATCTTCATTCCAGTGAACACTTTCCACTTGTCATTCACCTATGGGATGGCATGCCACCAAATAGATGGTCATCAGATGAGGCTGGACACTGTTCAGCTAGCTGGCTGTGTTTGAACACCGTGACAGTGTCCAGGATTGGATGGACCACATTACATGAGTGATTTATCACGCCATTCACTTATCCATCCGAAAGCACTCAGGTCTTCTTAGGAGTGTGCTATTCAGCAATCCAGGACAGGTGTGCAGCTCTTCGATTGTTTAAGTATCACCCATTAGCAGTGAAACTCAGAGCATTTCGGGTCGCGAGGGGTTCGGCACGTAATTAAGGAAAGCAAGAAAAGGTCGTGGCAAGCGTTCCTGGTCTTCATCAATCCTCCCACTTGTTCTACCATAGTATGGGAAGCCATCAGGAGGATTTCCGATAAACACAGTTGTTTGCAAGTCTCCAACAGGTATGTCTGCAAACATCGCCCATAGACATTACTCAGACAATGGCAGAGCATTTGGCAAAAACCACTGCCAGTGCCAGCCGAGATCCGCTACACTGCGATTGTAGAGGGGAGGAGCAAGTTGGATTTCAGATACAAAAATTCTGAGTCTATAGCGCTTCATGGCGAGGAATGAATGCTAGTCAGACAAACACACGATGTATGTAGTATCAATGAGCGTGTTGCTCATCTGTAGAATGGGAAAGGCACGCGATCTGTCTGAGTTTGAACGAGAGCAGAGTGTGATGGCCACGAGCATTTCGGAAACTGCACGACTTGTAGGGTGTTGGAAGAGTGTGAACAAACAATGTATTTACCTTAATAGTGTTCAAAAGTCATAGTATATATAGCAGTTCATGGCATCCAGTCTTACAAATTTACTGTCTCTGATGGACACACGTAAAGATCATCCGCTCTCAAAACTCCGCCATTTCTCTCCCCACATCCACCACTGCTGGCGGCTCACCTCCAACTGCGCAACGCTACGCGCTGTTAACAGCCAATTGCCCAACACTACAATAGCAAATTCCAACAATGCAAACCAGCCACAGACTGCACACAGCATAGTGAGTGATTTTCATATAGAGCGCTACATGGTGTTACCAACATAAAAACCTAAACAGCCTACTTACAAGTATTGTGGTGAGTGGCGTCAACAAGTGGCGAAATCAAGGAGAAACCACGTCCAGACTTCGTGGGGTTGAGTGGCCACCCCTCATTACAGTTGTCGGACGTCGTAGGCAGGCGACGGAATGTGGAGGAACTAAAATGAAACTTTAATGCTGAGCAGAGTATTAATGTGAATACACAGTGCACCGAACACTCCTACGACGGTCCTCTGTTGCCGATGACCCATGCATGTGTCAACGTTGACACCACCACATCGGCAACTACGACTGAAATGGGAACCTGACCATCGGCACAGAACTTTGGCAGAGCGTTGCATCGAATGATGAATTCCGATACCTTCCTTATCATGCCGATAGGGGGGCACAGATCGGGCGTCTTCCAAGGGAACAGCTCCTTGACACCTGTCCTGCGGGATGGAGAAAAGGTGGAGATGGCTCCATTACGCTCTCGGGAACATTCACATGGCATCTATGGATCCAGTGGAGCTTGTACAAGATACCATGACGGCCAAGGAGTATCTTACTGTTGTGGACTGGCAAGACAACCAATCCACAATGACGGGTAGCCGAAAGGCACGCGTTTAAGCTCACACAGGCTGGCGTAGGTCTGGAACAGGACACGGAAATGAACTAGCAAAAACAGGACGTATCTGTGGAATACTTAACTTTAATCCGTAATTGGTGAACATCGGTCTGACTGTACATGCATCACAATATAAATAGCAATTGATAATGGCGCCTTGCTAGGTCGTAGCAACTGACGTAGCTGAGGCTATGCTAACTATCGTCTCGGCAAATGAGAGAGTAATTTGCCAGTGAACCATCTCTAGCAAAGTCGGCTGTACAACTGGGGCGAGTGCTAGGACGTCTCTCTAGACCTGCCGTGTGACGGCGCTCGGTCTGCAATCACTGACAGTGGCGACACGCGGGTCCGACGTATAGTAACGGACCGCGGCCGATTTAAAGGCTACCACCTAACAAGTGTGGTGTCTGGCGGTGACTCCACATTCCTCCCCCGCAAATCGGCGTACGATTGTGTTATAAGGCTTCCGCCCGCCGTGGGGAGGACCCAATGTTGACATATGCGACGAGGTGGGGGGCCTAACAACAGGCGAAGCTGTGCCACCCACACCCTGCCATTCGGTCCGAGGGGAGCTAGGAAACGCCTGAAAACCTAGTCCAGGGTGCACGCCAACAGGCGGTGTATGCGCCCGTAGAGAGACAGGAGGGGCCGAAGGTTCGACCTCCATCGGGTCGGGGCACCCAACGGGCGAAGACGACAGATGGTCCGGAATGGGCAAAAGTTCCATGGTGGAGGGCAACTGGTCACGGGAAGCGATCGGCAGTGCGTGACCCAGGGAGGCGCCTGGCGGTTGCAGCGACGCGTCCACTGCGGGCGTCGCCGGCGGGAGAACAGGCGGCGGCGCGTCGCCATGGGGCAAAATGGAAGGCAGCGTCGGTAACACATGGGGATGAGGCGAGCCAGTAGATGGGTCCCCAGGGCGCTGACCGGACGGCACCGTCGCTGAAAGCAGACGGGGAGCGGCAGAACCCGTGCGACGACAGCGGCGCAGCTGATTGAGATGCCGACGCACCTCACCAGAGGCCCCCAAAACCAGATACATAGCGCGGCCGAGGCAGCGAAGAATGCGCCCTGCGAGCCAACGCCGTGATCCTCGATAGTGGCTATAGTATACAACGTCGCCTGGGGCAAAAGCACGTGTCTGCCGCTGCACAGGAACTTGATGCGGCGGATGTAGCAAGGACATCAAGGTTTGATGAGGACGACCGTGGAGCAACTCAGCCGGCGAGCGACCATCTCAGGGCTGAGAGCGATACGAGGACAAAAAGAGCAATAACGCGTCCTCCCGATAATGCGACTCTTTCAACTTCAACATCTGGGACTTGAAAGTCCTGACCAATCGTTCAGCGGCACCGTTTGACTGTGGCGAAAACGGCGCGGATGTCAGATGTTGAATACCATTGGCCTTGCAGAATGACTGAAATTTTGCGGACATGAATTGTGGGCCATTGCGGGAACAATAGTCTGCGGAAGACCTTCAATGCAAAAGATGGCGGATAGCGCTTGGATGGTGGCAGTTGACGTCGTGGAAGACATCCGGACAACAAAAGGAAAATTACTGAATGAATCTACCAGAACCAACCATCGAGCATTCCAGACGGGACCAGCAAAATCGATGTGCAAGCGTTGCCAAGGGGAAGGGGCTTTTGGCCATGCAAAGAATTTCCGCGGTGGTGCGGATTGTTGTTCGGCACACGCCATGCAAGAAGAGCACATATGCGTAATCGCAGCATCGATTCCGAACCAAGTACAGTGCTGATGAGCAAGTTGATTCGTTCGCACTGCACCCCAATGTCCTTGGTGAAGAAGCCGTAAGACAGAGGACTGTAGCGAACGTGGGAGCACGACCATGGACTGATCATTATCAGAACGCAACAGCAAAACACCACGTCGAACAAAATGTATCTCCTTGTGAGCAAACAATCGGCGAACCAACGGATCCCCGATCCGTGACTTTGACAAGGGCCATTGCGTAGCAACAAAACGCAACACGGTAGCAAGGACAGGGTCAGCAGCTGTGGCTGTAGCTACACGACGAAAATCAATCGGAAACGATTCGACCGCGTCATCGGTTTCCGCATCAATGAACATGCAAGCAAGTTCGGAAGAATCGAATGCTCTATCCTCAGCAACAGGCAAACGGGACAACGCATCGGTGTTTTCGTGCTTAGCAGTGGACCGATACAAGATATCGTAGCGGTACTGCGAGAGGAAAATAGACCAGCGAATGAATTTCTGCGCTGTACGTGGAGGTACAGGCTTGTTCGGATGAAAAAGCGATGTCAAAGGTTTGTGGTCTGTGATGATGGTAAAGTGACGACCATACAAGAAATCATGAAACTTAGTAACACCAAATACGAGAGCCAAAGCTTCTTTCTCGATCTGTGAATAATTTCTTTGTGCAGACGAGAGCAATTTGGACGCAAAGGCAATAGGGCGATCATGTGATCCATCTTTGTGCGCAAGCACAGCACCGATCCCGAAATCTGAGGCATCCACCATCAACAAAAGGGGTTTCTGGGGATCGAATGGCGTAAGGCAAGTATTGGAAAGCAACGCCAATTTCAACTGGCGAAAGGCGCGTTCGCATTCCGTCGTCCAGACGAACATAACACCTTTACGGCGTAAGCGATGAAGTGGAGCTGAAATGGAAGAGGCGTGGCGCACATATTTATGGTAGTAATTGATTTTTTCCAGCACACTCTGTAGCTGCTTCAAATTCTGTGGCGAAGGCAAGTCTTGTATGGCACGGAGGTGCTCTGGACTGGGATGTATGCCTTGGGCATTGAGTACATGTCCCAGACAGGGTAAGCTACGAGCAAAAAACACACATTTGTCCTTCCGCAAGCGAAGACCATTTTGTCGCAAGACCTGAAATAATGTTCTGAGATTGGCTAAATGTTCTTCTTCCGTCGTCCCAGAGATCACAATGTCGTCCAGATAGTTTGCTGCAGTAGGGACCGACGCACAAACAGTTTGTAAATATTGGTGAAACAATGCAGGGGCGGATGCACACCCGAATGGCAGTCGTTTGAGTCGGTACAAACCAAGATGCGTGTTAACCACCAAAACGCGCTGGGATTCTTAATCCACCGATATTTGCAAGTACGCATGTGCTAGGTCCAACTTCGAAAAATATTTACCCGGGCACAGTTTGTCAAAAAGATCTTCCGGGCGGGGTAAGGGAAAAGTTGCAATCACTAGTTGTGGATTGACTGTTGCCTTGAAGTCCACACAAAGTCTCAATTTTGCGGAAGGTTTTGGAAACATTACTAAGGGTGATGCGCAGAGAGAAGCCTGCATACGTTCAATCACAGCTTGTGATTCCAAATCGTGTAATGTTCTTGCGACCTCATCACGCAATGCGTGGGGAACATCGCGCGCTCTGAAAAATTTCGGTTCCGCACTTACTTTCAGTTCCAAATGTGCTTTATAGTTCTTAGCGCAACCGAGGCCCGGTGCAAAAATGTCTGCAAACTCTTCACATAGACGAGAAACACTGGCTGAAGGCACAGTCTGGTTCACTGATAGGACCTGCTTGACTATAGACAAGTTAAACAACTGAATTAAATCTAAACCAAACAAGTTCACTGCAGAAGAAGAACGAAGGACGTACAATGACACAAGTTTTGTTTGTCCCTTGTATGTTGCAAGAAGGCTGCACTGTCCTAACACAGGGATTGCTTGTCCTGAATAACTACTGAGCTTAACATTTGCGGCACGCAACGGAGGTGTGCCCAGCTGTTTGTACGTGTCTTGATAGATCAAGGAAACTGCAGCTCCGGTATCGAGCTGGAATGGAATCACGTTGCCAGTAATGTCCAAGTCTACAAAAAGTTTATTGTCCTGCTGATGACAAGAGCGACTGTCTCGTGCAACGTCAACTGACACTGGTACAGAATCACTTGTGACTTGACGGGATTTCTGGCGACGTCGACGCACACTATTAGTGGGACGAACACAGTCACTGTTAGAGAGAGTGGCACTGGGCGGAGTGGAATGACCTACATGAATTTCCATGGGCGAAGGTTCACGAGCCTGAGTATTCTTGGTGCGAGTCCGATTCCGGCGTGAAGCAAAGGGCGTGGAATGGTTGTGAGTGTCCGATTGGAGCTTTTTCTGGCAAACACTTTGAACATGTCCTCTTTTATTACAGAAAAAGCAAATAGCTTGGCGTGATGGGCAATTCTCACGCGAATGTCTAGTAGCACACCGCGGGCATGATTTTATCACTGCATTTGCTTGCTTGCGCGGCACACGTAGCTGAGAGCTTGGCGGCAGCTGCGCAGACGGGCGCGAGGGCTGTTTACTGTTCCGTGCAGCGCGACTGGTGGGCCGGTTAACCTGACACACGGCTGGCGAAGTTTCAAACGATTCCTGAGCAAAGTCAAGTGTGTCCTGCCGATCCAATATGTCTATCACTTGTTGAAGGGAGGGACTGACTAGCTTCAAAATCTGTTCCCATATACGAACATTAGAAATGTTCTGTGCCATTGCATCACGTACCATAGTATCTGAATAAGGGAGTCCACATTGACACTCAAAAGCACCATCCCTAGTAAGGCCTTGCAAAGTTGCAACCCACTCCCTATTAGTCTGACCGGCCGTACGTTTTGTACGAAAGAAGGTATACCTTTTTGCAACTACATTGACTGGTTCTTTGAAATATGCATCTAATGCAGACAAAATTTCTTCATAGGACAGAGTTGCTACGTCGCGTCGGGGAAATAATTTCACTATCACACGGTACGTGGTCACTCCGAAACACGATAATAATAAAGGCTGCTGCTCATTACCTTGAATTCTGTAGGCGGCGAGTTGGAATCCAAATTGGCGTGACCACTGCGTCCAGCTTTCCAGTGCCACATCAAAAGGACGAAAAGGTGGTGCAACTGCGTGTTGTGGGTGTGGGAGCGGTGGAGCGACAGCCGCCACATCGTTTTGCATTGCACGTTGACCCTGGACGAGCTGTCCAAGGGCATCCAGTAAGGCCTGCATCTGCTGATTCTGTAAGCGACAAAATTTGGACAGTACATCTGGAGATTGTGGCGAATCCATTACACAAGTAAATCAGTCTATCAATACGAACGCAAAATCCTCGTCGTCAAACTGTTGTGGACTGGCAAGACAGCCAATCCACAATGACGGGTAGCTGAAAGGCACGCGTTTAAGCTCACGCAGGCTGGCGTGAAGTCTGGAACAGGACACGGAAATGAACTAGCAAAAACAGGACGTAGCTGTGGAATACTTAACTTTAATCCATAATTGGTGAACATCGGTCTGACTGTACATGCATTACAATATAAATAGCAATTGATAATGGCGCCTTGCTAGGTCGTAGCAAATGACGTAGCTGAAGGCTATGCTAACTATCGTCTCGGCAAATGAGAGCGTAATTTCTCAGTGAACCACCTCTAGGAAAGTAGGCTGTACAACTGGGGCGAGTGCTAGGACGTCTCTCAAGACCTGCCGTGTGGCGGCGCTCGGTCTGCAATCACTGACAGTGGTGACACGCGGGTCCGACGTATACTAACGGACCGCGGCCGATTTAAAGGCTACCACCTAGCAAGTGTGGTGTCTGGTGGTGACACCACACTTACACTGGTAGCACAACACGCACAACCCCTCAATGCGATCGTGTTTCCCCACGGCATTTTTTAACAAGATAATGCGCCATATCACAAAGCCATTGAGTATGAAGGAGTGGTTCGATGAATACACTGGTGATTTCCAGTTGATGTGCTGGCCCCCCATCGCGCCACATCTGAACCCCATCGAACAAATCTGATATTACCGAACGAGGCCTCAGAGCTTATTGCCCCGCTCCCCGGAATTTACGGGAATTAGGTCACTTGTGTGTGCAGATGTAGTGCGAATTCCCTCCAGCGATCTACGAAGGCCTCATTGCTTCCATGCCATGTCGCGTAGCCACTGTTATCCGTGCCAAAGTTGGGCGTACCGGTTACTAGGTAGGTGATCATAATGTTTTGGTTGATCAGAGTATCTTAGCGACAAGACACCTTGACGTCGACATCGCGTAGCATTCCGTCCTGTTACGTTGGCGGCAAGTATGAATGCTGCTATGTGGGATGCATCGTGCTTTTGTTTGACGTTCCGTTCCATTCTGTCCCGTCCACTACGTGTCGACTCTGAAGTGGAAGGGCGCGGAAGCCACTGCCGGGCACAGCAGCAGTACACACACGGGTCACGCCACGCCAGCCTGGACCCCCTGTCAGAAACAGAGGATGTATCAGCTGATATTCGACTGTGCATCCTGTGGGGAGAATATGGGCTTGGGACGAGGAATGAGAGAGGAGAAAGACTAATTGAGTTCTGTAACAAGTTTCAGCTAGTAATAGCGAATACCCTGTTCAAGAATCACAAGAGGAGGAGGTATACTTGGAAAAGTCCTGGAGATACGGGAAGATTTCAATTAGATTACATCATGGTCAGACAGAGATTCCGAAATCAGATACTGGATTGTAAGGCGTACCCAGGAGCAGATATAGACTCAGATCACAATATAGTAGTGATGAAGAGTAGGCTGAAGTTCAAGACATTAATCAGGAAGAATCAATACGCAAAGAAGTGGGCTACGGAAGTACTAAGGAATGACGAGGTGCGTTTGAAGTTCTCTAACGCTATAGATACAGCAATAACGAATAGCGCAGTAGGCAGTACAGTTGAAGAGGAATGGACATCTATAAAAAGGGCCATCACAGAAGTTTGGAAGGAAAACATAGGTACAAAGAAGGTAGCTGCGATGAAACCATGGGTAACAGAGGAAATACTTCAGTTGATTGATGAAAGGAGGAAGTACAAACATGTTCCGGGAAAATCAGGAATACAGAAATACAAGTCGCTGAGGAATGAAATAAATAGGAAGTGCAGGGAAGCTAAGACGAAATGGCTGCAGGAAAAATGTGAAGACATCGAAAAAGATATGATTGTCGGAAGGACAGACTCAGCATTCAGGAAAGTCAAAACAACCTTTGGTGACATTAAAAGCAACGGTGGTAACATTAAGAGTGCAACGGGAATTCCACTGTTAAATGCAGAGGAGAGAGCAGATAGGTGGAAAGAATACATTGAAAGCCTATATGAGGGTGAAGATTTGTCTGATGTGATAGAAGAAGAAACAGGAGTCGATTTAGAAGAGATAGGGGATCCAGTATTAGAACCGGAATTTAAAAGAGCTTTGGAGGACTTATGGTCAAATAAGGCAGAAGGGATAGATAACATTCCATCAGAATTTCTAAAATCATTGGGGGAAGTGGCAACAAAACGACTATTCACGTTGGTGTGTAGAATATATGAGTCTGGCGACATACCATCTGACTTTCGAAAAAGCATCATCCACACAATTCCGAAGACGGCAAGAGCTGACAAGTGCGAGAATTATCGCACAATCAGCTTAACAGCTCATGCATCGAAGCTGCTTACAAGAATAATATACAGAAGAATGGGAACGAAAATTGAGAATGCGCTAAGTGACGATCAGTTTGGATTTAGAAAAAGTAAAGGTACGAGAGAGGCAATTCTGAAGTTACGGCTAATAATGGAAGCAAGGGTAAAGAAAAATCAAGACACTTTCATAGGATTTGTCGACCTGGAAAAAGCGTTCGACAATATAAAATGGTGCAAGCTGTTAGAGATTCTGAAAGAAGTAGGGGTAAGCTATAGAGAGAGACGGGTCATATACAATATGTACAACAACCAAGAGGGAATAATAAGAGTGGACGATCAAGAACGATGTGCTCGTATTAAGAAGGGTGTAAGACAAGGCTGTAGCCTTTCGCCCCTACTCTTCGATCTGTACATCGAGGAAGCAATGATGGAAATAAAAGAAAGGTTCAGGAGTGGAACCAAAATACAAGGTGAAAGGATATCAATGATACGATTCGCTGATGACATTGCTATCCTGAGTGAAAGTGAAGAATTAAATGATCTGCTGAACGAAATGAACAGTCTAATGAGTACACAATATGGTTTGAGAGTAAATAGGAGAAAGACGAAGGTAATGAGAAGTAGTAGAAATGAGAACAGCGAGAAACTTAACATCAGGATTGATGGTCACGAAGTCAATGAAGTTAAGGAATTCTGCTACCTAGACAGTAAAATAACCAATGACGGACGGAGCAAGGAGGACATCAAAAGCAGACTCGCTATGGCAAAAAAGTCATTTCTGGTCAAGAGAAATCTACTAATATCAAATACCGGCCTTAATTTGAGGAAGAAATTTCTGAGGATGTACGTCTGGAGTACAGCATCGTATGGTAGTGAAACATGGACTGTGGGAAAACCGGAACAGAAGAGAATCGAAGCATTTGAGATGTGGTGCTATAGACGTATGTTCAAAATTAGGTGGACTGATAAGGTAAGGAATGAGGAGATTCTACGCAGAATCAGAGAGGAAAAGAGTATGTGGAAAACACTGATAAGGAGAAGGGACAGGATTATAGGACATCTGCTAAGACATGAGGGAATGACTTCCATTTTACTAGAGGGAGCTGTAGAGGGGAAAAATTGTAGAGGAAGACAGAGATTGGAATACGTCAAGCAAATAATTGAGGACGTAGGTTGCAAGTGCTACTCTGAGATGAAGAGGTTAGCACAGGAAAGGAATTCGTGGCGGGCCGCATCGAAACCAGTCACTGATGACCAAAAAAAAAAAAAAAAAAAAAAAAAATCCTGTGGGGCGGCGAGGTGAAAGTTCTCACTCGCTACTTCTGCGGACGAAGAGCTCTTGGTGGCTCTTTGCACGTTTTGTTCATTTCAGCACACAACGAGGGTCCGCAGAATGGTGTAGACTGCCTAAAGTCGCTGCGGCCCCCTCCCTGCTGCTGAATGTTGGGCCTTCCAGCGGCCACTCTCTCACTGTGCGCTAGTGCTCGCGTGCATTAACCTTTTCGTTGCCTCGGTCGACAAGGGTGGACCTACATTCATTATTTTCTTTATCAAAACTAGTCACGATTGTCTTAATGGGATTCCCACGATCGTTCATTAAGTAAAAATATGGCATTTCAGTCTTTCATCGCTATTTTTTATTTTCAATGACAACGAACCGATAGTTCTGTACTGACAAGTTATTCTGTAACTGCAATATATGATCTGAAGTTTGGCAGCTAGCCTGAAACCGGTTATTGAAAATAAAAAATAGCGATCAAAGACTGAAATGCCGTATCTTTACATTATTTTCTTCTTCGCAAATACGCACATTTTTTCGCTTATAGAAAGATGGTCCGCGAGTGTGGACCTTCTGTTCTTAGTTTTAAAACAAGGTCGGAGCACCTTGCCAGAAATGATTCGTGTGTTAGTTTAAACTTGGTCATACCCAGAAAATTGTCACATCTATAAATCTAAAACTTTTTAAAATTATTTTCGACTGAGAATCTGTCTTTTTACCAAATGTTCGCTAACAGTTGTAGATGTTTAGAATTAGTTAACGTTTGCATAAATTTTGTCCGTTACCATGAAATAACACTTCTTCTGATGGTTCTCGTACGTGGACCTCGTGTCATAATGTGTATTTGCTAATTTCAGTTTGTTCATTGATAATGGAGTACTGAAATGATCGTTATTTTCACACTCTAGAGCAATGTATGAAATGTTAACTGATGAGGAATGAGAAGCTCTTGTTAATGGCGGCAATGCGGAGTTATCTGTTTGGAAAGACGATGAACATCATTTTTGTCTGAACATTGTCCTTCTGAGCTTGATGAAACTGATTGGTCGACAATAAGAACGTTAAGATACAGCGCCAATGGCTAGCAGAAGATGACGTCCTCGCACAGAGAATTTCTTTGTAAATAAAGATCTAGATGATGCAGAGAATAAGAATAAAAAGAAGGGAAGAGCAGTGTTACAATCGATTTCAGAAGTTAGGGTTGTCGGTGTGGTGTCACCGCCAGACACCACACTTGCTAGGTGGTAGCCTTTTAAATCGGCCGCGGTCCGCTAGTATACGACGGACCCGCGTGCCGCCACTGTCAGTAATTGCAGACCGAGCGCCGACACACGGCAGGTCTAGAGAGACTTACTAGCACTCGCCCCAGTTGTACAGCCGACTTTGCTAGGAAAGGTTCACTAAGAATTACGCTCTCATTTGCCGAGACGATAGTTAGCATAGCCTTCAGCTAAGTCAATTGCTACGACCTAGCAAGGCGCCAATTATCCTTTGCTATGTATCTAATGACGCATATACTGTATCAACAAGACCAATGTTCACCAATTGTGGATTAAAGTATTCCAGCAGCTACGTACTTTTCTTTATAGCATTCATTACGTATCCTGTTTCAGACCTCACGCCAGCCTGCGTGAGTTTAAGCGCGTGCCTTTCGGTTACCCGTCACTGTGGATTGGCTGTCTTGCCAGTCCACAACAGTCGGTGTTGGCGAACTGCAAAAATTTGTTGATGCAAGGAATGCCTTAAAATGCAGGAAACCTTGCTGGAATTTCAAGATATGAGACATTTGTGTCAGATATGGAATGTATCTGTGTACTGTAAAAATAATTATTTTGAAGCTTACCATAAAACGTAAAATTTTATGTACTGGCAGTAGCAAATCAATACATGCGAGGAGTTGTTCTGCGATTATTATTATTTAGCATTTGCGAAGTTTATTTACAGCATCGTCAAAAATCTTTATTGGAAATTATATTTGAATAATTTTAATATTAAGATTCATATTCTCTGTGTGCATTAGGATATACTCATTACTGTTTTGAATAAAATACGTAAATTGTTGAATAAAATGTCTTTATTGAAGAAAGAGAAAGGAAACTATAGAGACCAGTAAGTTTTTTTTCACGATAGGTGAGCCATGTGGTCCACATATGGGGACCCCCATGTATGCCCTAATGAATTATTAAGAATTATTTCATTTGCATTTGTGTCATGCTTGTTTATTAGTTTGCTGGAAAAAATTAAAAGAAAAATTTCGTGGCATTCTTCTTTTCTCAGAAGTGAAGAGATTAAAGTACGCAACAGTTTAAAAAATGCCTCCCAGTGGCAGAAAGGATATAGAGTTTTTGGACTGCTCTGTCAAGTGTAGAAGACTGTATCATATCACACTATTTTTGTAGAAATACAGTTTTCATTCTGCATACGTGAAAGTTTTACAGTGTGTAGATACATGCATCCCGCTTGTTTTCAAACTTAGCTCAACCTGTTCCCGTGAGTGGCGCCGTCACAGCATGTCTTTAAGATGGCTGCTACACTTGACGTTCGTCAGAAGCAAGATGCTGTCATAGAATTCCTGTGCTGTGAAACCGAGACAACGGAAAACATCCACAAGAGGTTTAAAAAGGTGTATGGAGATGCTGCTGTCGATCGCAGCACAGTTAATCGGTGGGGAAGCAGATTGCGCAATGAAAGCGGGCACGGAAATATTGAGAATTGTCCTCGCAGCGGCAGGCCACGTACTGCACACTGACAAGTGGAACCACAATAAATTCTGATGCATATGTGAGGACACCGAAGAAACTTCAAGCTCGAGTGAGTCGTGTTCGACCGCAGCGGCAAAAGCAGGATATTTTGCTGTTGCACAACAGTGCACGGCCATATATCAGTCAAAAAACCATGGAAGCGATCACAAAACTCGGATGGACAACACTGAAACATCCGCCTTACAGTCCTGACCTGGTTCCATGTGACTATTATCTCTTTGGGAAACTGAAAGACTCTCTTCGTGAAATAAGGTTAGAAGATGATGACTCCCTTGTGCACGCTGCCAAACAGTGGCTCCAACAGTTTAGTCCAGAATTTTACCGTGCGGGTATATAGGCGCTGGTTCCAAGATGGCGTAAGGAAGTTGAGAGGGGTAATTATGTGGAGAAATGAAAATATTGTTCCTAAAGGATGTATCTACACACCGTAAAACTTTCAAACATGTAGAATAAAATATGGATTTAAAAAAAATAGTGTGCATTTCTTTCGAGTGACCCTGGGTGTTCCAGTAATAGAAGGATCGTGTTATCATTATTCAGGGAACATTTAGTCTACGGTTTCCTGCCAGATTATTGATGTTTTTACATTTTGCCTGTATTGAGCTTCAGTATCGGTCACAGGAGAGCGGTTGAGAAAAACGTTTTATTAACAAATGGTGGCCTGAACTTTACTTATATGTTTCCTTGTGGGAGTGCTCCGAGCCTGAAACACTTCGTCAGCGTGGTTGAAGACATCAAGTGACAGTGGCGGCAAGTTGGCGTCAGAAAGTGTACATAAAACCGCACAACAGTAAAGGATCAAGCCCCCCTTTCATTCGCCTTCTGTGACGACAGGAGGTAAACGCGGTTCTCATCCAAGAACCGTAGTTGTATAAAGGGGACGTATCAAGTTTCGCACAAACTGATGATAAGTTGATTTGCGTGATGAATCTTAAATCCCTAGAACACGTATTTATGTTAAAAACGGTATTTCACTCACGCTGTTAGTGAGGTTCTGTTCTAAGATCTTAGCTACCATCAGAATAAACAGCGTAAGGATGGGAACACGGGGGGTTTGTAATGGTATCTGCATACCTTACTTACGGCGGCAGTGCTCCTCTATCCCAGAAACTGAGGAGACTGGTAGACATCTGTTCGCAGGTGACCGAACAGCTGGTGACTGGCTGTGATGCCACGGCGTACAACCTGGTGGACGCAAGTAGTGGCACAGACAACACTGAGCACGTATGTGAATATGCGGTATCGGCTACAATCCGGTCGGCCGCACTTTCAAGATACGCGAGCCGCCAGTAACACCGCCACGTTTCCTACAGCCGCCACGAGCCGTTACGCATCTACCAATAAAATGCAAGTATCGCCTCTCCGGTGCTACAGCGGCGGACGTAATTTATTCTGAACTTTCGTACACCGATCCCTTTTGTCTGTTTATCAGTTGAATAATATGTACAGACTTTCACACACTACTGGCCATTAAACTTGCTACACCACGCAGATGACGTGCTACAGACGCGAAATTTAACCGACAGGAAGAAGATGGTGTGATATGCAAATGATTAGCCTTTCAGAGCGTTCATCCAAGGTTGGCGCCGGTGGCGACACCTACAACGTGCTAACATGAGGAGAGTTTCCAACCGATTTCTCATATACAAACAGCAGTCGACCGGCGTTGCCTGCTGAAACGTTGTTGCGATGCCTCGTGTAAGGAGGGGAAATGCGTACCATCACGTTTCCGACTTTGATAAAGATCGGATTGCAGCCTATCGCGATTGCGGTTTATCGTATTGAGACGTTGCTGATCGCATTGGTCGAGATCCAATGACTGTTAGCAGAATATGGAATCGGTGGGTTCAGGAGGGTAATACGGAACGCCGTGCTGGATCCCAACGGCCTCGTATCACTATCAGTCGAGATGACAGGCATTTTATCCGCATGGCTGTAACGGATCGTGCAGCCACGTCTCGATCCCTGAGTCAACAGATGGGGACGTTGTCAAGACAACAACCATTGCACGAACAGTTCGACGACGTTTGCAGCAGCGTGGACTGTCAGCTCGGAGACCGTGGCTGTGGTTACCCTTGACGCAGCATCACAGACAGGAGCGCCTGCGATGGTGTACTCAAAGACGAACCTGGGAGCACGAATGGCAAAACGTCATTTTTTCTAATGAATCCAGGCTCTGTTTACAGCATTATGATGGTCGCATCCGTGTTTGGCGACATAGCGGTGAACGCACATTGGAAGCGTGTATTCGTCATCGCCATACTGGCGTATCACCCGGCGTGATGGTATGGGGTGTCACTGGTTACACGTCTCGGTCGCCTCTTGTTCACATTGATGGCACTTTGAACAGTGGACGATACATTTTAGATGTGTTACGACCCGTGGCTCTACCCTTCATTCGATCCCTGCGAAACGCTACATTTCAGCAGGATAATGCACGACCGCATGTTGCAGGTCCAGTACGGGCCTTCCGGGATACAGAAACTGTTCGACTGCTGCCCTGGCCAGCACTTTCTCCAGATCTCTCACCAATAGAAAACGTCTGGTCAATGGTGGCCGAGCAACTGGCTCGTCAGAATACGCCAGTCACTACTCTTGATGAACTGTGGTATCGTGTTGAAGCTGCATGGGCAGCTGTACCTGCACACGCCATCCAAGCTCTGTTTGACTCAATGCCCAGGCCAGAAGTTGTTGTTCTGGCTACTGATTTCTCAGGATCTATGCACCCAAACTGGGTGAAAATGTAATCACATGTCAGTTATAGTATGATATATTTTCCAATGAATCCCCATTTATCATCTGCATTTCTTCTTGCTGTGGCAATTTTAATGGCCAGTAGTGCAGTTGCCGTGGCTCGACATCTTCTGAATACGCATTGCGTTGAAAAGTGACAGATTTATAAATCCTTTGTTGTGGTTGTTGTTGTCTTCAGTCCTGAGACTGGTTTGATGTAGCTCACCATGCTACTCTATCCTGTGCAAGCTTCCTCATCTCCCAGTACTTACTGCAACCTACATCCTTCTGAATCTGCTTAGTGTATTCATCACTTGGTCTCCCTCTACGATTTTTATCCTCCACGCTGCCCTCCAATGCTAATTTTGTGACCCCTTCATGACTCAGAAAATGTCCTACCAATCGGTCCCTTCTTCTTGTCAAGTTGTGCCACAAACTTCTCTTCTCCCCAATTCTATTCAACACCTCAGCCGGCCGTAGTGGCTGTGCGGTTCTAGGCGCTCCAGTCCGGAGCCGCATTGCTGCTACGGTCGCAGGTTCGAATCCTGCCTCGAGCATGGATGTGTGTGATGTCCTTAGGTTAGTTAGGTTTAAGTAGCTGATGACCTCAGAAGTTAAGTCCCATAGTGCTCAGAGCCATTTGAACCATTTCAACACCTCCTCATTAGTTATGTGATCTACCCATCTAATCTTCAGCATTCTTCTGTAGCACCAGATTTCGAAAGCTTCTATTCTCTTCTTGTCCAAACTATTTATGGTCCAAGTTTCACTTCCATGCATGGCTACACTCCATACAAATACTTTCAGAAACAACTTCCTGACACTTAAATCTATACTCGATGTTAACAAATTTCTATTCTTCAGAACGCTTTAATTGCCATGGCCAATCTACATTTTATATTATCTCTACATGGACGATCATCAGTTATTTTGCTCCCCAAATAGCAAAACTCTTTTACTACTTTAAGAGTCTCATTTTCTAATCCAATTCCCTCAGCATCACCCGACTTAATTCGAATACATTCCATTATCCTCGTTTTTCTTTTGTTGTTCATCTTATATCCTCCTTTCAAGACACTGTCCATTCCGTTCAACTGCTCTTCCAAGTCCTTTGCTGTCTCAACGTTTTTATTTCTTCTCCATGGACTTTAATGCCTACTCCGAATTTTTCTTTCGTTTCCTTTACTGCTTGTTCAATATACAGATTGAATAACTTCGGGGAGAGGCGACAACCCTGTCTCACTCCCTTCCCAACCGCTTCTTCCCTTTCATGCCCCTCGACTCATATAACTGCCATCTGGTTTCTGTACGAATTAAAAATAGCCTTTCGCTCCCTGTATTTTACCCCTGCCACCTTTAGAATTTGAAAGAGAGTATTTCAATCAACATTGTCAAAAACTTTCTCTAAGTTTACAAATGCTAGAAATGTAGGTTTGCCTTTCCTTAATCTATTTTCTAAGATAAGTTGTAGGGTCAGTATTGCCTCACGTGTTCCAACATTTCTGCGGAATCCAAACTGATCTTCGCCAAGGTCGGCTTCTACCAGTTTTTCCATTCGTCTGTAAAGAATTCGCGTTAGTATTTTGCAGCTGTGACATATTAAACTGATAGTTCGGTAATTTTCACATCTGTCAACACCTGCTTTCTTTGGGATTGGAATTATTATATTCTTTTTGACGTCTGAGGGTATTTCGCCTGTCTCATACATCTTGCTCACCAGATGGTAGAGTTTTGTCAGGACTGGCTCTCCCAAGCCCGTCAGTAGTTCCAATGGAATGTTGTCTACTCCCAGGGCCTCGTTTCGACTCAGGTCTTTCAGTGCTCTGTCAAACTCTTCACGCAGTATCATATCTCCCATTTCATCTTCATCTACATCCTCTTCCATTTCCATAATATTGTCCTCAAGTACATCGCCCTTGTATAAACCCTCTATATACTCCTTCCACCTTTCTGCTTTCCCTTCTTTGCTTAGAACTGGGTTTCCATCTGAGCTCTTGATACTCATACAAGTGGCTCTCTTTTCCCCAAAGGTCTCTTTAATTTTCCTGTAGGCAGTATCTATCTTACCCCTAGTGAGATAAGCCTCTACAGCCTTACATTTGTCCTCTAGCTATCCCTGCTTAGCCATTTTGCACTTCCTGTCAATCTCATTTTTGAGACGTTTGTATTCCCTTTTGCCTGCTTCATTTACTGCGTTTTTATATTTTCTCCTTTCATCAATTAAATTCAATATTTCTTCTGTTACCCAAGGATTTCTATTGTCCCTCGTCTTTTTACCTACTAGATCCTCTGCTGCCTTCACTACTTCATCCCTCAGAGCTAGCCATTCTTCTTCTACTGTATTTCTTTCCCTCATTCCTGTGAATTGTTCCCTTATGGTCTCCCTGACACTGTGTACAACCTCTGGTTTAGTCAGTTTATCCAGGTCCCATCTCCTTAATTTCCCACCTTTTTGCCGTTTCTTCAGTTTTAATCTACAGTTCATAACCAATAGATTGTGGTCAGAGTCCACATCTGCCCCTGGAAATATCTTACAATTTACAACCTGGTTCCTAAATCTCTGTCTTACCATTATATAATCTTTCTGATACCTTCTAGTATCTCCAGGATTGTTCCATGTATACAAGCTTCTTTTATGATTCTTGAACCAAGTGTTAGCTATGATTAAGTTATGCTCTGTGCAAAATTCTGCCAGACGGCTTCCTCTTTCATTTCTCTCCCCCCATCCATATTCACCCACTATGTTACCTTCTCTCCCTTTTCCTACTCCCGAATTCCAGTCACCCAAGACTATTCAATTTTCGTCTCCCTTCACTACCTGAATAATTTCTTTTATCTCATCATACATTTCATCAATTTCTTCATCATCTACAAAGCTAGTTGGCATGTGAACTTGTATTACTGTAGCGGACATGGGCTTCGTTTCTATCTTGGCCACAATAATGCGTTCACTATGCTGTTGGTAGTAGCTTACCCGCACTCCTATTTTTTTATTCATTATTAAACTTACTCCTGCATTACCCCTGCCCGGAGATCCGAATGGGGGACTATCTTATCTCCGGAATATTTTACCCAAGAGGACACCATCATCATTTAACCATACAGTAAAGCTGCATGCCCTCCTTTGTATCTTTATATATTTCCACATTGAAATCTACTGTTGGCAACTAAGGCTGCAACATCAGATATTAGCTGTGGAGTACATTCATATGTACATTCTATGTTCATGAACGGGATCTGTTCCTCGCTCCTGTATCCACTAAAGAACTGTTACGGCAGAGAGTAATACAGGTTCGAAGCTATAAAATTTTTAATGCAGTTCAACCACCTCGGTGTAAGATAGTTTGGTTACGCCACGATTAGCCGCGGACCAGGTAGCATGGTGACGCAAGACAGACGGGCAGCAGAGTAGCTGAGTGAGAGAGAGCACACGCAGCGGGAAAACAGAAAAGGACAGCGACTAAGCCAAGTAACTCGTACGCTCGTTCGCGCGGCGGGATGCCGCAATAGACACGGCCAGGGGAACCAGTCATAGTCCAATTTCACTACCTGCTAAGTGAGAATTATAGGAAGGGTGGTAGAATAACGAGGCAACATGCGGTCAACGCTAGTAAATCGCACGTCACACAACTACGGAGAGCTCTTTAAATACCGGACCCACAGGTCCAAGTGGGGGAGAACGGTTCAGGTCAATGAGAACGATGGAGTCCGTGTCGACGACATTCCGTTCCGTGACGACGTTGCTTTTGTAAGTCTCGCCTCAGATCAACCACCGCAGTACCAGCCAGCCGTGGAATGACGCAGAGCTGAACTCCACTGATGAACTTCACGCTGTATCGCACCAACCACACTAATGGTGGGAGAGCTGGTGAACTACCAGCAGCAGTGCAGTACCAGGTGCTGTACTCTCTGAGTGTGGGGCGGAAAACGACGACCGAGGTTCCAGGCGGA
Organism: Schistocerca piceifrons; assembly: GCF_021461385.2. NCBI lineage: Eukaryota > Metazoa > Arthropoda > Insecta > Orthoptera > Acrididae > Schistocerca > Schistocerca piceifrons. The sequence continues at coordinate 478,536,601 of NC_060145.1, read as the reverse complement.
CCACCGTCCGGTACGCCGAAGCGCCTCCGGGTACAGGGCCTGCCAGGTCGGCAGTACTGGGATCAACGCCTGCAGCCTGGACCACACCGCGGATGGGGTGGTCCAGGGAAGAGGAGGCACAGAGTGGGATCCAGTACACTCCCTCAGCCGGTAGCAGCCATCCATGCTGTACCAGGCTGGGCTAAGCATCCGTATCGACGCAAGAGGACCAACGTCTCGCTAGGGTACAGGCGCGAGGACTGGCGCAGCGTCCGAGGGCAGGAGGGAACTATGGCCAGCAGTGGACCACCCTTTGTAAAAGTTGTCAAAATAAACGATTCTCTGAATAATCATGTTTTCTTAGCGCCACGAGCGCTTCCAGACGATTTCTGACATCGTGCAGAAGCGTCATCAGCTCGGCCCCTCTGTAGAACTATATAATGTGCTGGGGAAGTCATAACAGAATAACCATTAGAGAGAGAGAGGTCTTGAATAGGCGTAAGCAACCTATCTTCAGCAATATAGGAAGATAAGAAGTAACTGACATAACATTTTGAAGCATATCAATGGGTTGTTACAACAAACTGTGGCATCTGATCACATGTGCATTACCATACACCCAAGTTCTAAGGGACAGTGGTACAGTAGCTGTTACATTTATATATGTGTAGCAACGATGACATCATCACCTACGTATATTAGTTTTATAATACAATTACCGTCTTCAGGCCCCTCTACAGCACAGAATGATCACATTTTGATTGGGACAGGTGAGCAGTAGATCCAGAAGAAGGCCACTGTAATCGAGTCCGAAACGTTGGTTTCTCCGGTATAGTTTTCTACATTGTGACGTCGTACAATACTCAGAAAAGTCTTATGTTAACTGACCAGCTACGGAAGCCTGTACAATTATATAAGAACTCAAAAGTTGATGTGTTGCAACCAGGAATTGTAACTTAAAATTTTTATATGGTAATAACTTCAAATTATTTTATTTATGCATACAGATTTAATGAAACTGCCGGTAACGGCCATACTCACTGTCACATTCGTTACATTTGTATGCATAACTAAAGTAATATCACAATTTCTAGAAGTATAAATTACACGATGGCATAGAAGCAGTAAATTCTAAAGAGTAATGTGGACCACACTGTATGTTAAGAAGCACGTCAAATCTCGTGTTGAATTTCTAAGAATGTAAAACTAAAGTCAACGTATCACTCTTCTAAGTAATTTTTAATGTGTTACCTTAATTCATCAACCATGTAAATGAAACTAATAGAAAATTCAATACTCCATCACATCACTGTAATATAGGTTAAGTATGTATAATTTGAGTTTATGTAGTAGTCTCATGAGCATGTAAAATCGTTCAAAATGTAAGTGCAGCTGTAGAAGTTTTATCTTCAGTGCGGATGATGAATGTCGTTAACCACAGATAACATGTTACAGTACTTTATTTCTTTCATTTCTCTAGAATTCTCCTCAGAATCCCGCCGTAGACACTTTTCTGTGTAGTTCTCTGAGTGCTGCCTGAAAAACATATAAATGTGTAACGTCCATTACGTCTATAGAGTCCTCGAAAAAGGAGCTGTAGCTCTGAAACGTATTGGGCAGTAATTGCGAAATAGGTGTATTGTGGCTGAAGACAAAATAGTACTAAACTATTAATAAGCACTCTAACATTTTCAGTGCGTACAGTGAAATTCCAATACTCTACTGGGCTTCTTGTAGATTCTGTACGTCTTTACGTCATGTTAGTGTCATTATAAGATTTGTTGGGCGCAGATACAAACGACTGTAAAAACTGTACTTTCTAAACAAAAATCATGATTATGATTTTGCGGCTGTAGACGTAATGCAAAGGGATGGGCGGTTTTCAATGCTCCTATCCTACTTATCGAACAGTGCAGTGAGACCAATCTGAAACATCAAAATCCTGTGTTGTGCCCAATAACAAAGTTTTGTCGTCCGATGTAACAGAATTTTTTTCCGCACTGAAGATAAGGAGCAATGGTTTCGTCAGAGATAAGAACCGAGGGAAAGTAAATAATAAATTTCCCTCACCGAACGCTTCCGCTTTCGATTGCGTCGACGTCACGTAACGTGGCAAGCTATCGGACTGACCTTATTTCGTAAAGACGCAGCTAGCGGAGTCATTAGAACCACAAGGCGGACACCTCCACACATGAGTGAAGTCGCTACTCGCTGCCTAAACTGAGAGGTTTCGTGCAAGTGGGGTGGCGTAGGTGGGTGGGTGGGGGGGGGGAGGTAGTCTTGCACCATACAAGTGATGTAAATGCACAACCACTTGCGATGTCTTACAACACACACCAAAGGTTTGGTTAGTGTTCATCAGCGACAGCTTGCGGAGTCACACACAAAGCACACCAGCGGCAAGACGCAATCAATACCTTCATAGCGCGTTAACAGCGGTGAAGTCACTGATGTCAGTGCCACTAAAGCAGAGTTATTCCTGAATTCCAATCAACAGCAACTGTCAAGATCATAAACATGGATGTAGGTATCCTCGGTGTAGCAAAGCAGCTTAAATCAGATTGTATACCAGTCCGGTTCCTTTCAGACTATCCTGATACAATAGCTCCATATTTAGCAATTATAAACAACCGCTTGCTCATAGAAATATCCGTACTTAAAGACTGAAAAACTGCTCAAGCCACACACACACACACACACACACACACACACACACACACACACATACACACACACAAAAAAAAAAACGAAATAGGAGCAATCCGCTGAATTACAGGCCATATCACTAACGTAGATTTACAGTAGGTTTATGCGTTCAAACATTGTGAATTACCTCGAATAAAACGATTCATTGACACGTAGTCAGCACGGATTCAGAAAATTTTGTTCTTGTAAAACTCAACTAGCTTTACACTCATGAAGTAATGAGTGCTATCGACAGGGGATGTCAAACTTGTATTTTTAAATTTCCAGAATGCTCTAGACACAGTTCCTCAGAAGCATCTTCTGACCAAACTGCGTGCCTACGAAATATTGCCACAGCTGTGCGACTGGATTCGTTATTTAGTGTTAGAAAGGTCACACTTCGTAGTAATAGAATGAAAGTCATCGAGCAAAACAGAAGTAACATCCGGCGTTCCCCAAGAAAGTGTTATAGGCCCTCTATTGTTCCTGATCTATATTAACGACATACATAGTAGACAATTTGAGTAGTCCTCTTAGACTGTTTGCAGATCACGCTGTCTTTTACCGTCTTGTAAAGTCATCAGATGACGAAAGCGAATTGCAAAATGATTTGGATAAGATATCTGTGTGGTGCGAAAATCTGCCAGGAAGCTCCATTTCAGTGCACACTCTGCTGCAGAGTGAAAATCTCATTCTGGGAACATCCCCCAGGCTGTGGTTAAGCCATGTATCCGCAATATCCTTTCTTTCAGGAGTGCTAGTTCTGCAAAGTTTGCAGGAGAGCTTCTGTAAAGTTTGGAAGGTAGGAGACGAGGTACTGGCAGAAGTAAGCTGCGAGGGCGGGGCGTGAGTCATGCATTGGTAGCTCGTATGGTAGAGCACTTGCCTGCGAAAGGCAAAGGTCCCGAGTTCGAGTCTCGGTCCGGCACCCAGTTTTACTCTGCCAGGTAGTTTCATATCAGCGCACACTCCATTGCAAAGTGAAAATCTCATTCAAGATATATTTATGTCGGTAAAAGTGGCAATTGACCTTGACTAAAGAAACGTGTGAAATTATTTACATGAGTACTAAAAGAAATCCGCTAAATTTCGATTACGCGGTAAGTCACTCAAACCTGAAGGCTGTAAATTCAGCTAAATACTTAGGGATTACAATTACAAATAACCTGAACTGGAACGATCACATAGATAATATTGTGGGTAGAGCAAACCAAAGACTGCGGTTCATTGGCAGAACACTTCGAAGGTGTAACAGGTCTGCCAAAGAGACTGCTTGCACCACGCTTGTCTGCCCTATCCTGTAGTATTGCTATGCGGTGTGGGATCCGCATCAGGTGTGACTGATGGATGACTTCGAAAAAGTACAAAGAAGGGCAGTTCATTTTGTATTATCGCGAAATAGGGAAGATAGTGCCACAGACATGATACGTGAATTGAAGTGGCAATCATTAAAACAAAGGCATTTTTCGTTGTGCCGGGATCTTCATGAATCACCAGTTTCCTCTCCGACTGGGAAAACATTCTGTTGCTATCCACGTACATGGGGAGAAATGATCATCACGATAAAATAAGAGAAATCAGGGCTCGCACGGAAAATTTTAAGTGCTGGTTTTTCCCTCGTGCCGTTCGAGACTGGAACGGTAGAGAGACAGCTTGAACGTGGTTCAGTGAACCCTCTGCCAGGCACTTTGTTGTGAACAGCAGAGCAATCATGTAGATGTAGATGAAGTATCGTACAGGGTCGTCTATAGGTGTAGAATCATCCTTCTAAATCAGAACCTGGTGGATAAACAGAAATGTGATCCAAGTAGTATGAGATGGCAGGTGGGTAGAACTTGTGACACTACGGCGGCCATTTTGAAAGACGCCATTTTGCATGTAACTTGTAATTGGAGAAGGGAAGGATGTCACATGACGCAAGAGGTAAAACATTACACGAGAAAAACAATGATGTACCGTACAGTTATTAATTCTTGAGTTACGCCGCATTTTGAACAAAACAAAGCAAATGCTGTTGATAACACACAGAAGCATTGTGGCGGCAACTGCGTCTTGGTCGACCGCGCGCGGCTGCGCGGTTTTCGGCACTCCTCAACGTCCCGCCAGCGCACCGTCGGCGAGCTTGCTCTTCCGTCGCTCGCTGTCTCCGATGGACGGCGTTAGGACTGTTGATATTTTTAAAAATAGCGGGAATCCGATATATCGATATTTAAAATATGCGTTATTCGGCCCTCCGTATATCGAAATATATGTCGATACATCGACGAAAAAAAAATCAAAGTACCGGCTTATAAAAATATGGGATGTACATTGTAAATATACAGCCGGTTTTAAAACTGTACGTTTAACAATTGATTTATTATTAGATATTCTGTACACCAACATGCAAGCGGCCTGCTTACCGCCCTTAGAGCAAGAATTGAAAGCAAAACGATACACGTTCATGGTTGGCGATAATCACTTTGCAGACAATGATAGCTACGTGTAAGTGGCGCAGCAGAAGTTGTCCAGGGGTCCGAAGCTCGGTTTCGTCACATATCGGATTTGTCAGGAACAGTTCATGTCGACTTTCCTATTTTTTTATTTCCTGCGAACGTCAGAGACCTAGCAGCTGTAATGTCAAAATTACGTGGGGGATTTAAGCGTTGCAATTTCTATTGTTAGCGCTGACCATCGATTACGCCAGCATTTCTCCTCACACCTCTAGGCCCACCGCAAAGACTAATCTTCTCACTTAGATTTTTGTTCATCATTTTCAGCAACTGTCAATAAAATTATTCTGGCGTTTTCACCACATTGCCATATTTAAAACTGCCCGACGTTTCGGCAACCATTGCCAGTGACCTTCCTCAGGACCTGTACTGAGCAGACTCTTGTTTTATTTTAACAACACCTATTTTATTTTAACAATGCTGACTCCTGTTATATTTAACAGCCCCTAACCTGTTTCATTAACAGTCTACGCTTACATTTTCAGCAACTGTTTTTGAAGAATGCCGAAGTAAAGAAATAGCAAATGTAAAGAATATCTGGTACGCAATTTCTTCTTGTAATCCCATTCAAACCGTCACACCCGGGTGCAGTCGGGCTTCTTCTTGGTGCCATCTATACTTACTTCACAGGTCGGGCTTATTCTTGGTGCCATCTGTACTTACTTCACAGAAAGAGAAAGACGTGACGGAAGCTCAAAAGGCAGTAAGAGTCATTCACACAGTGAAAGTAAAATAATGTTTTACTACAATTTCAAATATTTACCGCAAATTACGAAAAAATATAATATAAAATAAAAATATCGGCCCTCGATATTGCCATTTCCGTATCGATATATCGGCAAAAGGGTTACTGCAGATATGTACCGATGCTTCAGAGTAAAATAACGATGAATCGATATTTTAATTACAGCCCTAATAGATGCGCACGCCACCAGAGGACGCCGAATCCAAGTGACTTCACTGCATGCGGTTCTGAATTGCCGACGCGTCATTTTAAGCAATACGTCATCGCACCTGTATCAGCTTTAGCACGCAGGTCTGCAGCGAGAAAATGCGGCAACGTAGCATGACCCTACTAAGCATTACTACTAAGCAGTGACTTACCCGTCTGTATCAGCAACCAAGGCCATTTGTTTCTGTCAAGAACATTACCTTCAGTTGTATGCAGCTCAGTCCCACACAGGAATTTACACAATTCAATCTATGTACATCCCATTTATGCAGTGTACGAGGTGTGTTTAAAAAAGTTTCAGGAATTTTCATTTTTTGGGTATATTTTAATTTATTCGTCTACATTGTTGTCTCCTCCAAAGTAGCCCGTATGAAAAATTATTCACTTGTCAGTGGTTCTTCCAACCCACGAAACATTTCTGGAACTCGATCTTTCGATAGCACATAACTCTTTCAGCGATACGCTTTTAATCTCATGTAAGCTTGCGAAACGACGGCCCGTTAAGGTCACACGGTCTCACATCTGGTGAATATGAGTTTGGAGCATCATTCCAGCGTTGTTTTTTTGCCAAAAATTCGCGAACAAGCAATGAACTGTGAGCAGGTGCATTATCGTGGTACAAAAGCCATGAACTGTTTGGTTACAAATCCGGGATTTTTTAAATTGTTTTATGCAACTTGCAGGCAGTATTCCTTACTGATCGTCTGATCCTTTGTCAAGAACTCATGAGTGATTATGCTGTTAAAATGGAAGAAAACAGCAGAAACTTCACACTCAACCGCACTTGCCGAGCTTTTTTCTGTCTGGGCGATACAGAATACCTTTCCTGGAATGACTGGGTCTTAGTTTCGACTGCATACCCGTACACCTATGTTTCGCAAACTGTTATGACACGTTTCAGTAGTTCCCCATCGTTATTGGCTTCATTTAGCGAGGTCTGAGTGACTTCCATTCGCCGCAGTTTTTGCTCGAAATTCAACACCTTTGGCACAAATTTTGTTGTAACACATTTCATACACAAAAAATCCAAAAAAATTTTAAGACATGAACCAGTTGGTACGCAGACATCCTCAACGACTTCTCTGATTGTGGTTCGGCGATCGTTCATACTCATTTCTTTCATTTTTTCCACATTTTCATTGGCTGTTGGTTTGCGGGTTCGACTAGAACGTACGTCAACTTCAACTTCTTCACAGCCCTTCTGTATCACTCGATAACCCTTGCTTTATTCATAGTACTCAGCAAAAGCAATATTTAACGTTTCTAAAACTACGTTATATTTTTATAGTAAAATTTATTGCAAATTTTCTGGCCCATTTTTCAAACAAATCAAGAATCGCCACTGGTGACGAATCACATGAAACCTTCTTGACAACTGACAACAGGCAGACTAAACGCACAATATTACTAGCATTGTATACATACGTTTCAGATACGTTTGCTAACACAATATGGCTCAAATGGTTCAAAGGGCTCTGAGCACTATGGGACTTAAAATCTGAGGTCATGTCCCCTAGAACGTAGAACTACTTAAACCTAACTAACGTAAGGACATCACACACATCCATGCGCGAAGCAGGGTTCGAACCTGCGACCGTAGCGGTCGCGCGGACTAACACAATAACAAAACATTGCGCGAAACAGTCTAACACAACACACGTTAACAACAGGTTAACGACAGGTGAGTGACTAACGCGTTGTTTCTTGATACTCAGTTCATAGTCGCCGTCTGCTACTCCTCACTCCTCAGTGCTAACTTCTGTAAGTTAGCTAATCTGTAGGGGAGTGGACGTGTTGCACTTGTGGTGATGACTTCAAAACTGAAAAAGTTGGTCGTTTCAATGGAAGAAAAACTTAAAGCATTAAAAAGAATAGACAATGGTGAAACTTTATTAAAAGTGGCGCAAGATTATAACGTCGGGAAAACAACAGTTGGAGACTGGAAAAGGGACCGCAATGAAATTGAGAAGTGGTGTTCTCAGTAAGCAACCTCGGCTGTTTTGGAAGATCGGAAAACCATGAAAAAATGGGATTATGAAAAAGTAAGTGAAGCTTTGTTCCTATGGTTTACTTAACATAGAGATAAATGTGTATCCATGTTGGGGCCTATTTTGCAGGAAAAAGCCTTAAAGTTTCGTAACGAACTAAACGAAGGTCAACCTGATTTCACAGCTAGTGTGGGCTGGCTCGATAAATGGAAGAAAAGATACGGAATTCAGCAAATTAATGTCTGTGGTGAAAAGCTTACAGCAAATTTTGAAGCTGTTCAATTGTTTAGGAATAAACTTCACAAGGTATTGGACGAGGAAAACTTAACAGGCGATCAAATTTTAACTGCGATGAGACTGCTCTCAATTACAAAATGTTACCGTAAAAACATTAGCGTCAAAGGCCGAAGAGGCAGAGCCAGGCTACAAACGTAGCAAAGAAAGACTGACAATTCTTGAATGCAGTAAGGCCACAGCAAATTTGAAAATGAAACTGTCTACGATAGGTAAGCCAAAGAAACAGAGTATTTAAAATGTATAAAACTACTTTACCGGTGAAATAATACAACCAAAAAAATGCTTGGATGTGCTCAGACATTTTTAAATAATGCTTTTTTTAACGAGTTCGTGCCACAAACTGAAAAGTATTTGAAAGCCATCAACTTGCCTCGCAAAGCACTGTTGCTTCTAGACAATGCCACTTGTCATCCTAGATCAAGATATAAAGGCCATGTTTTTGCCTCCAAATGTGACATCCTTTTGTCAGCCTATGGACCAAGGGACATTATAGGCACTGAACAGAAACTACCGCAGAAACTTGCTTTCCTCTTTAATTAATGCTATGGACAAGGGAGAAGACATGCTAGAGCTGTTGCGCCGTATTAATTTGATAGACGTAGCTTATGACGTGGCCCAATCTTGGGAGAGTGCTGGAGCAAATACAACTGCAAAATCCTGGAAAATTTTCCTACAGGAAAATCAAGAAAATTCTCCAGATGATGAAAATCTACAGCAGCAGACCGAACCAGAATATACTACCCTGCTTTCATTGTTACGAAAAGTTCCGGGATGTGCTGACGCCACAGAAGATGACATAAATGAATGGATTGTACAAGATGAAGAATTTGAAGTGACAGGTGAAAAAATAGTCAACATGGTAAACGAAAAAGAAGAAGACGAAGAAGCGGTTGTAGTGGAGGAAAGCGTGCCCAATATTTCTCACAACGAAGAACACGAGGCCTTAGAAACTGCTTTAAAATATGTAGAGCAACTGGAGGAAACATCGTCTACTGAGGTTTTACTTCTTAAGAGACTGCGTGATTTAGCGGCAAAAAAGAAAAAAAAGAAAAAAAAACGCAAACAGAAGGCAAACAAAAGACAATTACTAACTTCTTCACACAGTAAATATCTATTCAGTGTAATTTGATTTGTATTGTATTAAATGTTTGACTCATTTGGCCTGCTTTAGTTTAATTTTTGTGTTTTTTTTTTGGTATTATTTTACGTGTTATCCGACCTTCCCGCTTATCCGACCTTGCCGCGGCCGGTTTAGGTGGGATAATCGAGATTCTACTGTACGTAAGCGGTGTACCGGAATGCGGGCATAAGCTTCAACAATGCGCTCCCTGAGTTGGGCAATGCTTCTGGCCTTCACAGCACGCACAGCTGCCTTCACATACCCGTAAATATAGAAATATAATGGATTTAAATCCGGGGAACGTGGAAGCACTACGACCAATCCATCAACCGGGAAACTGGATAACCAGATATTTCCAGACACAGAGCTTCTAATTAGGTGGGGCGCCTTCATGATGACAAGTAGATGGAAACGAAATGTTCCCGCAGCAGAATCAAATATTCGACCAGCAACTGCAGACAACGGGTTGCTGTTATTGTACCCTGAATGAAGAAGGATCCATCAATACGAAAACCCCATATACGACACGACACCATCACTTTCAATGCGCGTAGCTTCATCGGTTAGCAGTCCGTCATAGAGGAAACGACACCTTTCGTCCGGCATGCGTGTCAACCGATCCGCAAACTCAAAACGACGATCTGGTGAGATGTTGTAACACTGCACTTGTATAGCTGGCACCTGTGTGTGGTCAAAAGTCTCATTATTTATGTAGGCGTGACCACAGTTTCCTGTGAAATGGGGCGCGCACTGGGCCTTACATACTTACTGATCCACTTCAGAACATCGGTCGATGTTACTTGGGCCGTATCCGTTTTCGATAGTTTAACGGAATTTCGCAACAAGTTCCACAATCACACTGTAATGGTCTTCGCTTAAAATCCCCTGTGATTCTCCTCGCCTCTGTGTTCGGCCTGCGTTAATGCCAACTTTCACGTTACGTTAGGGAAGAAACGATGACTAAAACTATGTTAGAATGAAAGGCAGCATCGTCTTCCTCGCGCAATACCGTATCTGTCTGATATGTCGCACGACTACTTCTGAAAAGGCTACAGATAGTAGACTGTACATGACGTCATTAAACTTAAGCCAACATCTAGACCAGCAGACGGGTGGACTCCTCTGCCGACGGCTTATGGAATAAACGCTACTTTTTCTTTGCTACAGTATTTTTAAAGCGACGAAGCCGTCTGCATTTTTTTGTTGCACCGAAGCCTGTTTTTCAACATCACGCCAGCCACTAACACGCTGAAGCTGAGGGCGCTTCTATGTGAAAGTATTCGCTTGTATATAAATGTTATAAATTTAATGAGGAGCCACACCGTATGTCCGTTAAGTAAAATCCTAGCGGGATACTTACGAAGTATTAATTGCGAAGTCTTTCTTTTCCTGTCCTTGATACGAGCTTTGTAGCTGCCTTTTTACGTAAACACAACACTGTTGGTTTTTCCCGGGAATCTTTGAACGCTTGCGTTGAAAACGTTGAACGGCTGCACAAAGGTACGCAGGAAACATTCTTCATGTGAATGTTTTGACGCTAAGGCCTTTGGTACTGGAACTAAATTGAATGCCGATGTTGTACGTCAGAGGCAAAAAGTAAGAAAACGATATATTGAAACAAACATTCAAGGACGGTCATCTTTAAGAGAGTTTTTAGTAATACTGTTGACATGACTGTAAAAAATATAATGCAGAAGTTTCAGCTGCTTAAAGAAAACAATGTAAATACAACGTTTCAAAATTTTCTCCTTTTTTACCCACATTCAGCTGGCCAAACGAAGAAAGGAAATCCACCGCGTGAATATTGGGAACTTAGCAGATATTATGTCGATTGCAGTACTGCGCGTGTAGCACGACTACAAAAAACCGTTCAATGGCACAATGATCGATTTCAGTCCTATAAGAAAAAAAATCGTAACTGTCAGCTGCACTTGACACAGCACGTTTTGACTGCTGCTATGCTATACGCTACCCGTCACGTGACCCGTTGGTTTCAGGCCTCCAGCCGGCAGATACAGGGCATGCGAGGTCTGTTTGTACCTACGGTTACATGACTCACGTGTCCAATCTCCAACCTCCGTCGATACCACCTCCCCTCCCTTAACATACTACTTGATTTTAAAGTTTCAGTTATCCACTTTTTTTTTGTTTTAGAAGGTTGCTTCACACCTATGGACTACGCTGTACAGTTGCATGTTGTTGTGGACTGGCAAGACAGCCAATCCACAGCGACGGGTAACCGAAAGGCACGCGCTTAAACTCACGCAGGCTGGCGTGAGGTCTGAAACGGGATACGTAATGAATGCTATAAAGAAAAGTACGTAGCTGCTGGAATACTTAACTTTAATCCACAATTGGTGAACACTGGTCTTGTTACTGTACATGCTTCATTAGATACATAGCAAAGGATAATTGGCGCCTTGCTAGGTCGTAGCAATTGACTTAGCTGAAGGCTATGCTAACTATCGTCTCGGCAAATGAGAGCGTAATTCTCAGTGAACCTTTCCTAGCAACGTCGGCTGTACAACTGGTACGAGTGCTAGTAAGTCTCTCTAGACCTGCCGTGTGGTGGCGCTCGGTCTGCAATTACTGACAGTGGCGACACGCGGGTCCGTTGTATACTAGCGGAACGCGGCCGATTTAAAAGCTACCACCTAGCAAGTGTGGTGTCTGGCGGTGACACAACACATGTCATTGTAAGGCGATCTACAGTTCAACTGAAATTGTATATAGTAGGAAGCACACTGAAAAAGTCTTATTAGACTTTTGTTTTGTAGGGAATGTCTGGTAGACTCATTGGAACGGTTACACAAGCTGGAGAAGGGCAGCCAGCATTGCTCAGATGTTAAAGTTGGCTTGTAGTAATGTAGGTTTTGGAATATCGGAAGAAGAAGAGGCGTTTGGTTTCACTTCCGTACAGTAGGTCCATAATAGCTATGCTGGAATGTAGTGCAATGTAGGGGTTGCCTGCACTGTGCGCACTGACCACCAGGCGTGTTCTAGTTAACGACTACGTTACAGACTGCAGGCACATTACGGGGTTCTGCTGGTAGCCTTTCGTATACCATTAACGAATGGCGCGTAGAAGATTGATTATGATGAAGTTCCGCATGACACTTACCTGTCCGCTTGTAACCTCCCCCTCACTTATCGACCTTAATGACAGTGAAAAATTAAACCGCGTGTACCTAATGGAAATTTGGGAAAAGCAATCGTCACCGAAATAAATCTGTCGGTAAAGAGGGAGGAAAGGGTTACATCCAAATGAAAGGAAAAATGCCAATGAAATTGGTGGAAATTAATTTTGAAAAGGGTAAAGTTAATAAAGAAAGTAAATGTGCGGCCGTTACGTTAACAATTAACTAGCGGTAATTAGATATTTGAGATTTGGGGGAAATTACGGTAGCCAGTCCTAAGGACAATTACTATAGTAACTGAAAAAAGAAAGGTTATTACACATATAATTAGCACTAGAAGCGTGGCAACTGAAGGTTGGCACGTGTAGTGTGAAAACTGAAAGTTAGTCAGAAGTAATAAATTTCGCTACACTCTGACTTAATTTAGCAAAAGAATTAATACAACCGGAAAATCGAAAGTTAATTTAGTGACTGAAGTTAATAGTGAGCTTTCTTTCTGAAGCACATCGAAATTCAGTAAAATACGGTTAGTCTTGGACTACCTCAACAATCATTTCAAAAGCTACTTGAATCTACGCAATTAAGAAATAAGAGATTTAACTTTGAACTTGAATTAAATGATTCTGAACAATTAACAATAGCAAAATTTAGTACGTACCGAGCTGAGCTGCAGTCACAGGTAACTAAAATACGGTAACAAAACTCGCACTCTTAATTTGTGCTTGTGCAATCTAAATATTGTAGCCTTAACTGAACTTTGAAATTAAAGCAGTGAAATCGAATGATGCTGGCGTTTGAATTTCAACGACACTCGGGTTCATTCCGGAAAAGGAAGGGACCCTGCTTGGTAATGCAATTGGGACAATGAGCAACAAACGTTCATGCTAAGTTGCTGTAATTTTGTGATGCAACAATTTTAAAAGTTTGAAAATCTGAGGTCTGCCATACAGTTCTAAAACTTTACGTGCTTCCAGTCTTCCTTGTTGGTTGATTGAAGGTTTGAAGCCGTCGATCGAGGAGGTGGCAACAGTCACTCATTGTCAGCCGTCGCTGTTGCAGAAGTTGGATGTTGGCGCGCCTTCTTCTCGACACGGTCACCAGGCGAAACGGGCTCTTGATGTGCGCCAGCTAATGCTTCCCGTCCGCGACACCATGTCAGAAACTATCATCGCAAGTCGAGCGCAGTTACATGCTGCCAAACCCCGAAAGTGCGGCAACTCGCGGGAGCTTCACGCAACACACCTGCTCCACTGCACCACCCCAGCCAGACTCTCTCTCTGCCCGCGCTCCACGCGGCAGAGTTAACACTACCAAAGATCCTAAACACTTTCGTTCTCCATACGACCTATCGATGTAATCGTTCGATAGCATAGTTTTCCCTAGGCCAGACCCAGCGTAAAAATACAAATAATATTTACCAAACAAACCAATTATACATCGACATAAATGCATAAACATATACAAATAGTAAAACAATTACAATATACAAAGAGAAAGAAATGTCATATCTTGAGGTAACAAACAAGGAAAAAAAATTATAGTACAATAGATGGAAACAGGAGGATATGCATTTCCGGCGTTACACGCTGTTCTCGTTGCGATCATTTCACGAAACGTTTTCTGAGAGGAAGTGTAATGTTGGCCGACTGCTCTTGGAACATACGATGTCGAAATTTCAACAGCCTTTCCAGCTATCCTCTAGAGTCTAGACCGTTAATATAAACAGCAGCTGCTCTCCAACAGTCACTTGGGGTAACTGCGAAATTACGTTCGCATTTGAAACGTCCTGACAGATTAAAACTATGTGTCGGACCAACACTCGAACGCGGTACCTTTGTTCTCGTGAGCAAGTGCTCTATCAACAAGCACGACTCACAGCTTTGCTTCCACTATTACCTCGTCTCCTACCTTTCAAACTTCACAGAAGCTCTCCTGCGAAACTTGCAGGAGTAGGACCCCTGGAAGAAAGGATATTGCGGAGACATGGCTTTGCTACAGCCTGGGGGACGTTTCCTGAATGACATTTCGCTCTAGAGCGAAGTGTGGGGTGATACGGAACTTCCTGGCACATTAAAACTTGTGCCGATTTTGTTCATTTACGAAGAGAGTATTAAGTTCTGTGTGGAAGGAAGTCATGTATGCGATTAATAGTTCGATACTCAGTAGGACTGTTTCCTGTTAATGAGTGTAGTAAACATTATGGGAAAACAGCTATCTCGGTGTAAAATTTTAAAGCTGAAAGCTAAAACAGTCTTGATTGCGTAAAATATTTAATACAATGGTAACCAGTTGAAGTTTACTTACAGACCACCTTTAGACGGTTCTCCAGTGCCGGCAGACGCAGATGGTAACGAGAACAGGTACCGTCTGTTGGGAGCCGGTAACTGAAGTTCGTCTTGCAACAGGGTGTACCTGCTCCGATTTCCACCTGCGTCTGTCGCCAGTGGAGGTCGGTCTGAAGACAGTCTGCAGACAGGCCGAAACCGATCATCGCTGTAATAAATGTTTTGAACGGTTACACACCAATGGGGGGTGAGGGGTCAGTAACTGACCCCAACGAAGATTTTAGGCTAAAACTCCTGTCGTGTTCAGTAGTTTATACAATAAATACATGACATTTATCGTAATTATAATTGCTGGAATCGACAATAAGAACAGCTTTTGATTTACACTCATTGTTGGGTTATAGCGATTGTTATAACTGAAGGTGTAGCAGGTCAATAATCACCACTCGCAGCCAACCGGTAAACAGTGTGGTGAGTGGAAGGTAATATCTATGTGGCATTTGACATAATGTACAAGAAGATGAAGTTGACAGATGACGAAATTAGAAATTTGCTTGAGAGTTCAGACAATGAATTTAGTGGTGAACTATCCGAAAGCTCAAGCAGTGAAACTGAAGATGTAGTCATGGAAATTCATGATCAAGTAGTTTCTGACAGCAGCGAGTTGGATGAAAGTGAACAGGGTTAAGTACTGATTTTTATTACTTTTTGCGGATATTTTGTAGTACATTAGGATGTGTGTCTCGGTAGAGTGCTTAGTTTGCTAGTGTTCGGTTCTGTTTTCATATTTTTATAGATATTCAACCAACAAGAAGACGACCCAGGCCGAAAGCACAAATTGATCAACTTGAGAAAGACATGGTGGCCTCGTCAAGTATGATATGGAAGAGAAGCCCTTACGTAAATCAAACGAGGAGGACTGTTGCTAACGTAATGAGAACCCTGAAAGGAACTAATCCAGGGATAAAACCTGATACACCTGGTAAAGCTTTTCTCATGTACTTAGATGATAACATCCTGTGTACCAATCAAAAGCTTGGAAATCTTAGGGAATCATCTGAAGATATTTTCATAAAAAATTCGAAAGCATTTGAAAGGGAAGAAATCGTATCAGCAATTGGAATGCTATTGAAATATGGAGTCCATAGACAGAAACAGGACAGTTTATGTGATATATTTAGTAAAGAAAACAGACCGACAAATTTGCTCCTATCAGGGATATATGAAACATGATAGTAAATTTCCTGAGTTTTATAATCCTAGTGAGTAAAGTCACAGTGGATGAAGAACTTGTGACCTTCCACGAGCGATGCCCATTCACGTTATATATTCCAACAAAACCAGGAAAATATGGAATAGAGGTGAACCTGTTACGTGATTCAGATACGAAATACTGCTTCGCTGCGGATCCCTACGCTGGAAAGCACGCTGATGAGGAGAACCATAAAAGTGGCCCTGAAATAGTTAGAAGATTGATTGAAATGTCTAACTTGAAACAATCTGGAAGAAATGTTACCATTGACAGAAAGTTCACTGCCGTTCCACTGGCATCTGATCTTTTGAGAGAGAAAATAACTACAGTTGGTACTATTCGAAGTGCCAAACGCGATGTTCCTACAGAACTCCGTCCTGTTTCTCTAAAAAAAGCTACACCAGGAACAATCTGATTTGCCTTTAGTGATGATACCACTTTAGTCAGTTACGTGCCTAAGAAAGGAAAGGTTGTCACAGTATTGTCAACCCAACATCATTATATGAATGTGATGGAAGAGAAGCCAGACATCATTCTATTCTACAATTGTACAAAGTCAGGAGTGGATGCATTCGATAAGTGTGTAAGAACGTACAGCTGCCGTCGAGCAACGCGTCGATGGCCAATGGCCGTGTTTTTCAATAAGATTGACATTGCAGCATACAATTAATATGTTGTATTTCAATATACACACAAGGAGTGGACAAAGAATTACCCGGTAAAGAGTTCTGGAAGAAAGAAGCACCTGAAGGATCTTGCTCGTGAACTTTGTGACCTCAACATGAAAAGACGAGCTCAAAATGCTGTAGGCCTAAACTCAGAATACACTACGGCGTTATCAACTTTTGGGTATGAGTGCAATCAAAATCAAGGTGCTGTGAGCAGAGGAAACAACGCTACGGAGCCGCGACGGAAAACAGCACGTGCAGCTGTGCGTAATCTGCCAAAGAGACGACGCTGTTACTTATTCGCCAGAAGCAAAGACCGTACGTAAATGAAGGCTTGCACTTCTTGCAGGAAGTATATCTGCCCTGTACACACCAAGAAAGAAGAAGTAGTTCGTATTGTAAAGTGTTCTGAATGTGAATCTGAGTAATCCTTGTAATTGTGAAATTAATACAAACAAATGAAGAAATTATTTATTTTTTACAAAAAATGTCCCAGAAACCCTTTCCCAGTAATAATAATCACCATTTTTTTAAATCTTCTAATCTGCCAAAAGTATGGAAATACATAAGTAATGTGATTTATCCTAGTTAGAGAATGTGTGATGGTTGTGGGGTCAGTCGCTGAGCCCTCCCGTTGGCGTTGGCCAGTGCAACATACAGCATTGGTATGCAACTGTTAAGCGATCAAGACTGCTTTAATTTTCAACTTTAAAATGTTTTCTGCTAATTACTGGCAGATTAAAACTGTGTGCCGGACCGAGACTCGAACTCGGGACCTTTGCCTTTCGCGGGCAAGTGCTCTACCAACTGAGCTACCCAAGCACGACTCACGCCCGGTACTCACAGCTTTACTTCTGCCAGTACCTCGTCTCCTACCTTCCAAACTTTACAGAAGCTCTCCTGCGAACCTTGCAGAACTAGCACTCCTGAAAGAAAGGATATTGCGGAGACATGGTTTCCAGAATGAGATTTTCACTCTGCAGCGGAGTGTGCGCTGATATGAAACTTCCTGGCAGTGCTTGCCCGCGAAAGGCAAAGGTCCTGAGTTCGAGTCTCGGACCGGCACACAGTTTTAATCTGCCAGCAAGTTTCATTATGAAAGTGCTCTACGCAGTTCGGTCGTTCCTGGTAGTACTGCATGTGTTCACGTACGGGTTGCGTTCGTCGCACAGCGGCTGTCCACGGCTGTGTTTTGAGGGGTGCAGAGCAGCCACGCGCTGGTGCGAGCGGCAGCTGGCTGCCTCGAGACTTTGGTTCACGTGAGGCGCTGCGCTGGGAAGCCGATAACCCCGTGACGTGGCGCCCTCTCCCTCTCTCTGAGTCGACGCTCTCCCGCCTCGTAAACACAGCGCGACCAGCACGGCGGGGCCGGCCGGTTATCTAACTGGAGTACCAGCAGGCGATATGGTAATTAGGTTGCCCGAAAAACTACTAGCCGGCAGCCGCATTAAATTTAGCTGCACCCGTTGCTCCCGCACGCTCTGCTAACTGCTGGTTTCTTCACTGTCTGGGTGCTTGAGTGTGCCCGACCAGCAAATACGTTGCAGTCTAAACCGAGCTCTTACGTGAGTGTTATTCCTCACTAATTAAACTGCTAGTCTGAACAGCCGTCTCTGCAGTTGATGCAGACTGTTCCAAATTTTTCGTAAACATATGGAATGAAACAACACCACTGTTGTTATACTTCGTTTCCAAAACGAGTATGAGACACCTCACCTGCTGTCGTCTGTCTCTCTCTCTCTCTCTCTTTCTTTCTCTCTCTCCCTTCCTCCCTCCCTCCCTCCCTCCCCCCCCCCTCTCTCACTCTCTCTCTCGCTCTCTCTCTCTCTCTCTCTCTCTCTCACACACACACACACACACACACACACACATACACACACACAGAGAGAGAGAGAGAGAGAGAGAGAGAGAGAGAGAGAGAGCGAGAGAGAGAAAGAGAGATAATGAGACGGTGGAGAGGGAGGGGGAGAGAGAGAGAGATGGCTCAAATGGCTCTGAGCACTATGGGACTTAACTTCTGAGGTCATTAGTCCCCTACAACTTAGAACTACTTAAACCTAACTAACCTAAGGACATCACAAACATCCATGCCCGAGGCAGGGTTCGAACCTGCGACCGTAGCCGTCGCGCGGTTCCAGACTGTAGCACCTAGAGCCGCTCGGCCACCCCGGCCGGCCAGAGAGAGATACTCTCTAATGTTTTGTTTCAGAACGCACGCTTTGGCAAGCAGCCAGCAACTTCGAATACAGTGAACACGGTTCCGGTAGGAAAAAATCAAATATATTCTCGCTGTTAAAGACATCGATAGACTTCTTCTCTCATAAACACGTCACTATCTCCATGACAAGGCGACACCAGACACCACTCCCGACACTGAGTATGAGACGATTCAGTATCTCTGGCGAACTTCTCGACCTCCCACCCTACAGTCGCGACCTCGCATACCTATTACCTATTCCTACACATCAAACGATGACTTGCTGGACAGTACATTGGCAATGGACTCATGTCCATCTTACCAACTGCTTCAGTCCCCAGGCGCAGAAATTTTCTGCAGCAGGGAATGAATAACCCGCTGCACGTCTCTGTCTGAAGAGTTTCGTACCGACCGACCGCAGCGTCCTCCTTAGCCGGCAGGCGTCGTCGGATAAGGAAATGGAGGGGCATGGGGTCAGCACACCACTCTTGTCGGTTTTCGTGCTCGGAGCCACTACTTCTCAGTCAAGAAGCTGCTCAGTTGTCGTCACGAGGGCTGACTGCATGCCCGCTTGCCAACAGCGCTCGGTGGACGCATACGGTCCATCCCGACAACGCATAACTTCGGTGATCTGATGGGGTTTCTTTACAAATAACTTTCTCCTACCAGTCACAATTTTCTTTTATTTATGTTTTACACCACGCGTTTTGGGAAAAGATTCCCATATTTATATGTGTATTTGTTTGTACAGACATCGAAAAACGTTCTGCATCACCTCGGTTCCGAGAGTTCCTAATCAGAAAATTGGAATGCAGATCAGCAAAAACTTTATTTCTGTCCTCTTTACTGTTCATGAAAACCACACATTGCATGTTGTACTACAATACAGCGAGAGCTTCAGAGGTGGTAGTCCAGATTGGTGTACACCCCGCTACCTCTAATACCCGGTAACACGTCCTCTTGCATTCATGCATGCCTGTATTGGTCGTGGCATACTATCCACAAGTCCATCATGCCACTGTTGGTCCAGAGTGGCCACTCTTCAACGGCGATTCGGCGTAGATCCCTCAGAGTGGTTGGTGGGTCACCTCGTCTGTAAACAGCTTTTCAGTAGGGTTCACGTCTGGAGAACATACTGGCTAGTCGAGCGATGTTATCTTGAAGGAATTCATTCACAAGATGAGCACAATGAGAGCTCGAATTGTCGTCCATGAAGATGAGTGCCTCGCCAATATGCTACCGATATGGTTGCACTATCCGTCGGAAGATGGCATTCACGTATCAAGTATCGTACAGCCATTACGTCGCCTTCCACGACCACCAGCGGCGTACATCAGCCCCACATAATGCCACCCCAAAGCAGCAGGGAACCTCCACATGCTGCACTCGCTGGACAGTGTCTCTAAGGCGTTCAGCCTGACCGGGTTGCCTCCAAAAAAGTCTCCGACGATTGTCTGGTTGAAGGCATATGCGACACTCATTGGTTAAGAGACCGTGATGCCAGCCCTGAGCGGTCCATTCGGCATGTTGTTGGGCCCATCTGTACCGCGGTGCATGGTGTCGTGGTTGCAAAGATGGACCTCGCCATGGACTTTGGGAGTGAAGTTGCGCATCATGCAGCCTATTGCGCACAGTTTGAGTCGCAACACGACGTCCTGTCGCTGCGCGAAAAGCATTCTTCTACATGGTGGCGTTGCTGTCAGGGTTCCTGGGAGCCATAATCCGTAGGTAGCGGTAATCCACTGCAGTAGTAGCCCTTGAGCGGCCTGCGCGAGGCATGTCATGGACATTTTCTGTTTATCTGTATCTCGTCCATGTCCGAACAACGTCACTTTGGTCCAGTCAGAGATGGACACTCCCCTTACTGAGAGCCCTTCCTGGCACAAAGTAACAATGCGGACGCGATGGAACCGCAGTACTGACCGTCTGGGCATGGTTGAACTACAGACAACACGAGCCGTTTACCTCCCCTTCCTCGTGGAATGACTTTAACTGATCGGCTGTCGGACCCTTTCAGTCTAATTGGCGCTGCTCATGCATGGTTGTTTACTTCTTTGAGCGGGTTTAGTGACATCTCTGAACAGTCAAAGAGACTGTGTCTGTGCTACAATATCCACAATCAACGTCTATCTTCAGGAGTTCTGGGAACTGGATGATGCAAAACTTTTTTAATGTGTGTATTATTCCGTTTTTTTCGTAACGTTTTCAATTTGTGAGATTCTGCTTCGTTTTGTTGACTTTACTACAATATATAAAAGACGCGCAATTTTTTGTTAGCTATCGATTTTTGTATGTAGTTAGTGGTGAAATTTGGAAGAACTTGTACATACACTTTTGTTATGGGCCATTTGTGTAGAGTTTCACACATTTTAAACATCACTCACAACTTTTAGTGCACAGTACACGTCGATTATAACTTCATAAACAAAGAGTTTCAAATATGTTTTTAGATGTTGGGGATATAGAAAATCTTACAGCTCCTTCACAGAATTACTTTTCTGTAAAGGGTATTCAGGTCAACAATATGGATTTCAGAATGGTGTTTCGTTCTATGTGTTACTGCTTGTATTTAAGTACATTGTCAAAGCATCTGAACAAATTCACCGATTCACTTTCAACTCTTTCATTTAGTATTTTGTCTTAGTATTTTCTGTAAAGTGTATATATCTCCAGCTCTTTAAACAAATCCATTTAATGGCCTTTATTTAGTCGGTGGAGTACTTTGACATTTTGCTCTGCTTTTCCTAATGGGTGTCCTCTATTGTGTATGTGTATAGCTATTTCTGAC
Organism: Schistocerca piceifrons; assembly: GCF_021461385.2. Taxonomy (NCBI): domain Eukaryota; kingdom Metazoa; phylum Arthropoda; class Insecta; order Orthoptera; family Acrididae; genus Schistocerca; species Schistocerca piceifrons. Next base: position 478,514,761 of record NC_060145.1, on the reverse strand, counting down.
GTTGTGTGTCTGTTGTGTGTGTAGGCTTTAATGGCGCTGTGCCTGGTGTTGAGATTTCGGCATTTTTATCTTATATAGAATAACGAGCATTCCTGACATGTTGCGCTGTATATTCCAGAGTGTAACTACAGGTCTTGATTACACTTTATGTTGTATATGAGATTTTGTTGTAATTTATTTGACGTAGAAAACCAAACTTTTACTTCGTGATTTTTGGGGATATTTTCTCTCTTCTTGCCGGTGTATGGGAGGCTTGATGTACATTTTTTTTGTCATTTTCTTCTGTGGTGATCTTTGTGTTTGGGTCTTTCTTCAGTTTGTTTAGGACTGTGTCAACCGTGGAAGCTTTATAATCATTAGCAGCTGCAGTCTATTTCACTATATTTATTTCTTTTTGAATGGTTTCTTGGTTCATTGATATTTTAGTTGCCCTATGTAGCACTAATCTGTATGCAGCCTTGTAGTGTTGGCCATTGTATTTTTGCTGTCAATATAGAATGTGCATGTGCTGTTGTTTCTTATAATATTTAGGCCCAGGTAATTGATACTCTTGTTTTGTTCATGTTCTGCTGTAAATTTAATTTTTCTTATGCAGATTATTGAAGCAATTGAGAATTTCTCTGATCCTCTTTCACTAACAGTACAGTGACACCTACAAACTTCCTACAAAATTCAATTCTCTTTAGACAAGGTTCTTGGCTGCTAAATAATTTTTGTTCCAAGTGATGCGTAGTGTGCACTGTAAAGTGCGTATCTGAACACGACCTGCTACAGAGTCCCGCGTTCAACAATGTGCGCCTGGGAAACACTTGTGCCTGCACCAGCATCGTGCTCTGTCGTTGAGCAAGCTCCGAACGTCTGTGTTGCGGTCTGTTCTCTCTTACTTGCCTTTCATTCTCCTTCCACCACTTTCCGTAGATGCTCACGCTAGTAACACGCGAACAGCCGACTACCTGCGCTTTTCCCGAGGTAGTGGTTCCCAGACGCAGAGCCAAAACAATGTGTGCTTTTGTCAAAGTCGCCTGTATTAGTTGAGTGCGCCTTTTGCGTCACGTAGCGTCCCTAGTGGGACCCCCGATTCATCTTGGCGCCGCCTACATGCTTCCCACACCACGTCACGCTCCCGTAGTGCGGCAGTGGTCATAGTTACAATGTTTCTGTCGGGATTTAAACACGGTTTTTATGGTTATGAATGTATACATCTAATTATTCGAAAAGATTTGTCTGTTTTATTTGCTCGATAAAGTTTCATGTCCCTTTTTCCAGTGCTATTGGTTCCTCTGGACACTAGTAGTTTATGTAAACTGTTCAGTCTGAATGAATCCATTTTCTTTTGAGGATATCGTATGCCGTTGCAGTGACCAGACTGACCAGTATGAAATTTGGATTCCCTACGAATTAACGTACCTGTTGTTTTATAGTATTGGCGGAAACTAATCCGAATATTTTTGTGGTAGTACATTTCAGTCTCATTTAACTTACCAGCTACTGCATGCTGGCATATTTCACACCGGAAAAGGGATGTGGAGGGGCGAGAGGGCTAACCGCAATCCTTTTGTAAATGGTGTAAATTGGCTATAACCCTTTTCTGTTCTGTTCAGCATTGCCATTTTATATTTCTGAGGATGACTTGACGTGCCTCCGATTGTAACATCAGCTGTATTAGTTATATTTAAAATTTATGTTTAGCATTACATTTACTGAACTTTAATTCAGTGCAATTTATGGAGGTCTTCGGCATATTAAATGGGGTCTGTCCACCCTTCGCCTGTATGACGCTTTAAACTACGCTATGGAGACTTTCTATGTGGTGTCCGTATGTCTATGGATGAATGGCAGCCCATTCTTCCTCAAGAGGTGCTAGGGTCTGGAACTAAGACGACGTCGCAGCTCATCCCAAAAGTGTTGGATTGGCATCAGTCGGGACTCCCGGCAGGCCAGTCCATTTCAGGTATGTTATTGCCCGCAAATCACTGCCTCACGGATGCTGGCTTATGACAAGCTGCATTCTCATGCTTATACAATATCAGAATCCGAAATTTTCCTTTACTGTATGCAGTACACGATACTCTAAAATGTGTTCATGTCTTTCGCCATTTAAGGTTTTTTGAAGTGCAACAGGGAGACCACCGCCCCCCCCCCCCCCCCCCGCCCCTCGCCTTACCAGTAAAGAATGGAAAGCACCTCCATACTGTAACACCACCTTCTCTGTTCATCAGTCTAGGCACCACACATTCTGTAGGCGTTTGCCAAACTCAAGCCCTTCCATCGAGTAGCTACAGGGTATAGTGGGACTCGTCGCTTGGAATCACTCGTTTCCCTTCATCCACGCTCTTTATACCACACCAGGCGTCCCTTACCATTGGCTGCTCTACCATTCTACCTCATTATTTTTAACTCTCCACCCACAGACATTGTTCCAGCTGGACAGCTGGTAACCCTCTGAAACTCACGAGTGATTGCTTTTGCTGGTTTAATGCTGCTTTTAGAACCACCCTGTGCAATACTCAACGGCCCCTGTCTGTCAATACTTGAGATCTTCCTGGTTTTGGTTTAGCTCTGATCGTTTTTTCGCATCCCCACTTCATAATCACAGCTTCAGCAGTCGATGTGGGAAGCTTTAAATACGTCGAAATGTCCCTCATTAGTTTGTTACTCACTTGACATCCAATGAGCAGTCAACATTCGTCACTACTGACCTCTCCTGGCCCATTCTACTGTCACTCCTTCTCCACTGACAACGCAGTACTCCCTACATCTTTTCAGACTGATGTGTTCACCCCTCGTGACGTATACTCGTCGATTCTTCATTACGTCGGGGTGTCCAGATACTTTTGAGCAGATATGTCATCAACATAGCGTTTGCAGTTTCTTTTTCGGTATTAAACCTGTAAAATCTTGTTTGTAATTGATTTATATGCTTGTTAGCAGGCTAGATCGTCAGCTACTCACAGCTGAATCTTCCTCTTGTCCATACTATTTGTTGAGAAGTTGAAATGGTTGCGCGATAGCAGCAATAAGCAATTTCAGTATTAAAAAAAATGCTGGTAAAATGAACTTCTCATGTTTCAGCAAATCAGTCTTCATTGATGAAACTCCTTCGTTTACTAGTATACTTGTCTCGTGAATCCTTGCCAAACGATAAATAAATCGATGTCCAAAAGATTACCGCCTGGTATCTCTGAATTTGTCAGATCGGATTTGACCTGACTCTTGAATGTCCCAGACAATATGATGACAAATAATATCCAGTTTCAACGAGCATGACCCCATGACAGTGATACGTCGGGTCTATAATTAGTTGGAACTGATTAAATGAAGATATAAACTGCAGCTGAGAGAGAGTTAGTTCCCGAAATATTATTCTACACAAATGCACAAAGATTTTCTCTGAAAAACGGAGAATTTATAAATCTGGCATGCATATGTCTTTCTTCAGAGGTAAGTAGCATTTTCCCAGGTACTTTCAAACAAATCTAAGTCTCCTATTCACCTTAGCTTACGTGTATTTTCCACATATCGGTTCTTAGCATTACCCCTAAATACAAATATTACGCGACATGCTGAAAATGTTTGTCTCTAATCCTCTAATCAACTGCAGTAGGGTTCCTTTCCTGCGTAGTGGGCGTTATCTCACAGCTATACCATTTAAAAAGAGCAAGTAGATATTATGTTACCGTATAGAGGAGGGACGTCACATGGCTGATACATCAGCCATGAAGCCGAAGGTGACCATTCTGACCAGCCTTTCGCCTGTTCATGTTACTATCCACGTTCACTACACCAGCCAGTATGGAGGAAGGAGCAGGGAGCTAGTGGCAGATTACAGCTTCGGGCTCGGGTAGCTCGTCTTGGCGGTGTTGCCAGAAGCAGGAAAAATTTTCAGATTATGTAAGGGGAAGTCAAAGAAATACGATACAGAAGGGGAAAAGGACAGTGTTTGTTATTTCAAAAGTAATTGAGATAAACGTTAATCATTATCAGTAGTTAGTAGATATGCTGAGCACACTTGGCATGTTTTTATTGCATAATCTTTTTCAAATTAATTATATTATATAAATGTTTTAAAACTTAAAAATCTTCGATTTTTTACGTTATAAAAAATTTGTTGTTATTGTTGTGGTCTTCAGTCCAGAGACTGGTTTAATGCAGCTCTCCATGCTACTATATCCTGTGCAAGCTTCTTCATCTCCCAGTACTTACGGTAACCTACATCCTTATGAATCTGCTTAGTGTATTCATCTCTTGGTCTCCCTCTACGAATTTTACCCTCCACGCTGCCCTCCAGTACTAAATTGGTGATCCCTTGACGCCTCAGAATATGCCCTACCAACCGATCCCTTCTTCTAGTCAAGTTGTGCCACAAATTTCTCTTCTCTCCAATTCTGTTCAATACCTCCTCATTAGTTATGTTATGTACCAATCTAATCTTCAGCACTCTTCTGTAGCACCACATTTCGAAAGCTTCTATTCTCTTCTTATCTAAACTATTTATCGTCCATATTTCACTTCCATGCATGGCTACAGTCCATAGAAATACTTTCAGAAACGACTTCCTGACACTTAAATCTATACTCAATGTTAACAAATTTCTCTTCTTCAGAAACGCTTTCCATGCCATTGCCAGTCTACATTTTATATCCTCTCTACTTCGACCATCATCAGTTATTTTGCTCCCCAAATAGCAAAACTCATTTACTGCTTTAAGCGTCTCATTTCCTAATCTAATTCTTGCAGCATCACCTGATTTAATTAGACTGCATTCCATTATCCTCGTTTTCCTTCTGTTGATGTTCATCTTTTACCCTCCTTTCAAAATTTGAATGATATAATATAATTAATTTAATTAATTTGTGAATAAGGTTATGCCATAACAACAAGCCAAGTGCCCTCAACGTACCCACTTGCTACAACACATAAAAATCCAAGCGAATTTTGAGCCCACTAAAAAATTACAGGATCTGATTAAAATTTATGTAGACTGAAATAAAATTTTGGTTGAAAATAATGAGCATTCTTAGCTCACTAGAATTAATTTTAAAAAATAATTTTAGATTGCAAATCATTACATACTCCTTTATATACAGTCAAAACTTGAAGTTCATCGTTGACACATTAACTCAGTTTTTTTTTATTACAGGGGGCAAAGATATTCACCTGTGCGCCACAAGGCAAGGAAATTACGTTCACAAATCGTGTATATACTTTGTTGTGGATTGGCAGAAAACCAACCCGTAATATTAGAGGAAGCCGAAAGGCACGCGTGTTAGCTCACGCAGGCTGGCGTGAGGTCTGGAACAGGACAAGGAAATTAGACTAGCAAAAAATGACGTAGAAGTGGAACACTTAACTTTAATCCATAAATGGTGAACATTGCTCTTGACGGTACATGTTTAACAGCATCAATAGTAACTGGTACTGGCGCCTTGCTAGGTCGTAGCAAATGACGTAGCTGAAGGCTATGCTAACTATCGTCTCAGCAAATGAGAGCGTATTTTGTCAGTGAACCATCGCTAGCAAAGTCGGTTGTACAACTGGGGCGAGTGCTAGGAAGTCTCTCTATACCTGCCGTGTGGCGGCGCTCGGTCTGCAATCACTGATAATGGCGACAAGCGGGTCCGACGTATACTAATGGACCCCGGCCGATTTAAAGGCTACCACCTAGCAAGTGTGGTGTCTGGCAAATCGGCGGACGGTTGTGGCATAAGGCTTCCACCCGCCGTGGAGAGGACCCCATGTTGACGTATGTGACGAGGTGGGGAGCCTAAATACAGGCGAGGCTGTGCCACCCGCAACCTGCCATTCGGACCGAGGGGAGCTAGGAAACGCCTGAAAACCTGCTCCAGGGTGCACGCCAACATGCGGTGTATGCGCCCGTAGAGAGACAGGAGGGGCCGAAGGGTCGACCTCCATCGGGCCAGGGTACCCGACGAGCGAAGACGACATATGGTCCGGAGCGGGCAAGAGTTTCATGTCGGAGGACAACTGGTCACGGGAAGCGATCGGCGGCGCGTAACCCAGGGAGGCGCCCGGCGGTTGCAGCGACGTGTCCGCTGCGGGCGTCGCCGGCGGGAGAACAGGCGGCGGCGGCGGCGGCGGCGGCGCGTCGCCATGGGGCAAAAAGGAAGGCAGAGTCGGTAACACCTAGGGCTGAGGCGAGCCAATAGATGGGTCCCCAGGGCGCTGACCGGACGGCACCGTCGCTGAAAGCAGACGGGGAGCGGCATATCCCGTGCGACGACAGAGGCGCAGCTGATTGAGATGCCGACGCACCTCACCAGAGGCCCCCAAAACCAGATACATCGCGCGGCCGAGGCAGCGAAGAATGCGCCCTTCGAGCCAACGCCGTGAACCTTGATAGTTGCGGTAGTAGACAACGTCGCCTGGGGCAAAAGCAGGTGGCTGCCGCTGCACAGGAACCGATTGCGGCAGATGTAGCAAAGACATCAAGGTCCGATGAGGGCGACCGTGGAGCAACTCAGCCGGCGAGCGCCCATCTCGGGGCTGAGAGCGATACGAGGACAAAAAGAGCAATAACGCGTCCTCCCGAGAATGCGACTCTTTCAACTTCAACATCTGTGACTTGAAAGTCCTGACCAATCGTTCAGCGGCACCGTTTGACTGAGGCGAAAACAGCGCGGACGTCAGATGTTGAATACCATTGGCCTTGCAGAATGACTGAAATTCTGCGGACACGAATTGTGGGCCATTGTCGCAAACAATAGTCTGTGGAAGACCTTCAATGCAAAAGATATTGGATAACGCTTGGATGGTGGCAGATGACATCGTGGAAGACATCCAGACAACAAAATGATAATTACTGAATGAATCTAGCACAACCAACCATCGAGCATTCCAGAATCGACCAGGAAAATCTATGTGTAAGCGTTGTCAAGGGGAAGTGGCTTTTGGCCATGCAAAGAATTTCCGCGGTGGTGCTGATTGTTGTTCGGCACAATCCATGCAAGAAAAGCACATATTCGTAATCGCGGCATCGATTCCGAACCAAGTACAGTGCTGACGAGCAAGTTGTTTCGTTCTCACTATACCCCAATGTCCTTGGTGGAGAAGCTGTAAGACAGAGGACTGTAACGAACGTGGTACCACGACCCTGGACTGATCATTATCAGAATGCAACAGCAAAACACCACGTCGTACAAAAAGTCGCTCCTTGTGAGTAAAAAATCGGCGAACCAACGAATCCCCGATCCGTGACTTTGACAAGGGCCATTGCGTAGCAACAAAACGCAACACGGTAGCAAGGACAGGGTCAGCAGCTGTGGCCGTAGCTACACGACGAAAATCAATCGGAAACGATTCGACCACGTCATATGTTTCCGAGTCAATGAACATGCAGGCAAGTTCGGAAGAATCGAATGCTCTATCCTCAGCAACAGGCAAACGGGACAACGCATCGGCGTTTCCGTGCTTAGCAGTGGACCGATACAAGATATCGTAGCGGTACTGCGAGAGGAAAATAGACCAGCGAATGAATTTCTGCGCTGTACGTGGAGGTACAGGCTTGTTCGGATGAAAAAGCGACGTCAAGGGTTTGTGGTCTGTGATGATGGTAAAGTGACGACCATACAAGAAATCACGAAACTTTGTAACACCAAATACGAGAGCCAATGCTTCTTTCTCGATCTGTGAATAATTTCTTTGCGCAGACGAGAGCAATTTGGACGCAAAGGCAATAGGGCGATCATGTGATCCATCTTTGTGCGCAAGCACAGCACCGATCCCGAAATCCGAGACATCTACCATCAACAAAAGGGGTTTCTGGGGATCGAATAGCGTAAGGCAAGTATTGGAAAGCAACGCCGATTTCAACTGGCGAAAGGCGCGTTCGCATTCCGTCGTCTAGACGAATGGAACACCTTTACGGTGTAAGCGATGAAGCGGAGCTGACATGGAAGAGGCGTGTGGAATATATTTATTATAGTAATTTATTTTTCCCAGCACACTCTGTAGCTGCTTCACATTCTGCGGCAAAGACAAGTCTTGTATGGCACGGAGGTGCTCTGGACTGGGATGTATGCCTTGGGCATTGAGTACATGTCCCAGATAGGGTAAGTCACGAGCAAAAAACACACATTTGTCCTTCCGCAAGCGAAGACCATTTTGTCGCAAGACCTGAAATAATGTTCTGAGATTGGCTAAATGTTCTTCTTCCGTCGTCCCGGAGATCACAATATCGTCCAGATAGTTTGCTGTAGTAGGGACCGACGCACAAACAGTTTGTAGATACTGCTGAAACAATCCAGGGGCGGATGGACACCCGAATGGCAGTCGTTTGAATCGATACAAACCCAGATGCGTGTTAACCACCAAAATACGCTGGGATTCTTCGTCCACCGGTATTTGCAAATACGCATGTGCTAGGTCCAACTTCGAAAAATTATTACCCGGGCACAGTTTGTCAAAAAAAATCTTCCGGGCGGGGTAAAGGAAAAGTTGCAGTCACTAGTTGCGGATTCACTGTTGCCTTGAAGTCCACACAAAGTCTCAATTTTCCGGAAAGTTTTGGCAAATTTACTAAGGGTGATGCCCAGAGAGAAGCCTGCACACGTTCAATTACTCCTTGTGATTCCAAATCGTGTAATGTTTTTGCGACATCATCATGCAATAAGTGGGGAACAGTGCGCGCTCTGAAAAATTTCGGTTGCGCGTTTACTTTCAGTTCCAAATGTGCTTTATAGTTCTTAGCGCAACCGAGGCCCGGTGCAAAAATGTCTGCAAATTCTTCACATAGACGAGAAACACTGTCTGAAGGCACAGTCTGGTTCACTGATAGGACCTGATTGACTACAGACAAGTTAAACATCTGAAACAAATCGAAACCAAACAAGTTCACTGCAGCAGGAGAACAAAGGACGTAAAATGACACAAGTTTTGTTTGTCCCTTGTATGTTGCAAGAAGGCTGCACTGTCCTAACACAGTGATATGCTGACCTAAATAGGTACTTAACATTTGCGGCATGCAACGGAGGTGTGCCCAGCAGTTTGCAAGTGTCTTGATTGATCAGTGAAACTGCAGCCCTGGTATCAAGCTGGAATGGTATCACTTTGCCATTAATGTCCAAGTCCACAAAAAGTTTATTGTCCTGCTGACGACAAGAGCGACTGTCTCGTGCAACGTGAACTGACACTGGTACAGAATCACTTGTGACTTGACTAGAGTTCCGGTGATGTCGACGCACACTATGTGTGGGATGAACACAGTCACTGTTAGAGAGAGTGGCACTGGGCGGAGTGGCATGAACTATATGAATTTCCATGGGCGAAGTGTCGTGAGCCTGAGTATCCTTGGTTCGATTCCGATTCTGGCGTGAAGCAAAGGGCCTGGATTGATTTTGAGCTTCCGATCATAGCTTTTTCTGGCAAACACTTTGAACATGTCCTTTTTTATTACAGAAAAAGCAAATAGCTTGGCGTGAAGGGCAATTCTCACGCGAGTGTCTAGTAGCACACCACGGGCAAGATTTTAGCACTGCATTTGCTTGCCGGCGCGTTACACGTAGCTGAGAGAGTGGCGGCTTTGGCGCGGCCGGACGCGAGGACTGTTTACTGTTCCGTGCAGCTCGCCCGGCGGGCTGGTTAACCTGACACACGGGTGGCGAAGGTTCAAACGATTCCTGAGCAAAGTCAAGTGTGTCCTGCCGATCCCATATGTCCATCACTTGGTGAAGGGAGGGATTGGCTAGTTTCAAAATCTGTTCCCGTATACGAACATCAGAAACGTTCTGTGCAATTGCATCACACACCATAGTATCTGAATAAGGGAGTCCACATTCACACTCAAAAGCACAATCCCATCCTCGTCGCCAAATGTTGTGGATTGGCAGAAGACCAACCCGTAATATCAGAGGAAGCCGAAAGGCACGCGTTTTAGGGAAATTAGACTAGCAAAAAAGGACGTAGCTGTGGAACACTTAACATTAATCCATAAATGGTGACCATTGCTCTTGACGGTACATGTTTTACAGCATCAATAGTATCTGGTAATGGCGCCTTGCTAGGTGGTAGCAAGTGATGTAGCTGAAGGCTATGCTAACTATCGTCTTGGCAAATGAGAGCGTATTTTGTCAATGAACCATCGCTAGCAAAGTCGGCTGTACAACTGGGGCGAGTGCTAGGAACTCTCTCTTGACCAGCCGTGTGGCGGCGCTCGGTCTGCAATCACTGATAGTGGCGACACGCGGGTCCGACGTATACTAATGGACCGCGGCCGATTTAAAGGCTACCACCTAGCAAGTGTGGTGTCTCGCAGTGACACCACATACTTGGTATTTGAGGAACAAAATTAATTCTAGAACAAAAATGAGGCGCCTGTTAGCGGTTTCGTGAACCAGCACTGGCAGCTAAAGCCATCCAGGAAACTGTTGTTTGATAGCGTGGAGCAGCCTTTTGGCCGCACCGGACTGAGATAAAAACTTCAGTCACTTGTGATGCACACCAGAGGGAGCAGCCACTCCATGTCGCCCGCCAGCCAGCTTGCTGAGTAGATCTATTTCCGTTAATGTCTCAGTCAAATATCAACGCATTTCAAAAATTCAAAATGCTAACCTAATCTAAATGAAAAGGGCTACACAGAAAGAGATAATGAATATCATCTACCAATTAAATATTTTCAGTATGTATTCTGTGCTACGGCCGCAGTGGATACACGGATTCCCGTGAGATCACCGAAGTTAAGCACTATCGGGTGAGATCGGCACTTGGATAGCTCACCATCCAGGTCGCCATGCGCTGTTGCCGTTTTTCGGGGTGCACTCAGCCTCGTGATGCCAATTGAGGAGCTACTCGACCGAATAATAGTGGCTTCGCTCGAAAGTACCATCATAAACGACCGGGAGAGCAGTGTGTTGACCCCACGCCCCTTCTCCCCACATCCTTCATCTGAGGATGACACGGCGGTCGGATGGTCCCGGTAAGCCACTCTTGGCCTGAAGACGTAGAGTGCTATGTATTCTGTGTTCCTAACCTCATGTCAAAGTTTTCTTACCATATATGACTATAATGAGAAATGTGTCTTTCGATACCTTGTCGTTAAATTGTACTCAGCAATTTCATCATTGTCTTTTGCCTGTAATAATATTTTTGCTACATATCTGTTAATCACATATAGAGGATCACTAAAACTCGATTACGGTAGAGGACTGCAGCACCATTCCCCCTTTCAATTATCGAACAAACGAAAGGATGGTTGGCATAGTGTTTAGTGTACCTGAAATTGTAAAACAGTTGAGATCCTTAGACGCCAAGAAGGCATGTGGACCAGATTGTATTCCCGTAAGATTATATATTGAGTATGCTACAAATATAGTACCATTCTTATCCATCATCTATCAGAGATCCTTGGAACAGTGGAAAGTTCCACGGGACTGGAAGAAGGCCCAGATCACAGTAAAGGGTACAAAATCGGATGCACATAATTATCGGCCAAAAAAATGGTTCAAATGGCTCTGAGCACTATGAGACTTTAACTTCTGAGGTCATCAGTCTCCTAGAACTTAGAACTACTGAAACCTAACTAACCTAAGGACATCACACACACCCATGCCCGAGGCAGGATTCGAACCTGCGCGGTTCCAGACTGTAGCGCCTAGAACCGCTCGGCCACCCCGGACGGCGCATTACCGGCCAATTTCACTGACATGAATTTGTTGTAGAATCATGTAAGATATTTTGTGTTCGATATAAAGAGCTTCCTAGACTTTGAGAAGCTCAGTTGCAGAAACCAGACTGTTTTAGGAAGCAGCGGTCATGCGAGACACAGCTGGCCCTCTTTGTGCATGATATGCAACAGGCTCTGGGTACCGGCTCCCGGGTTGGTGCCATATTTCTTGACTTTCGAAGGTCGTTCGACTCATATCCGCACTGTCGCTTGCTCCAAAAGCTGCACGCTTACGCTCTATCCGATGACACATGCGGTTGGTTAGAAAGTTTTTTAACAGACAGGAAGCAGTATGTGGTCCTGAATGGGGTGACTTCAACATAAACAAGCGTAACTTCAGGTGTGCCGCAGGACAGCGTAAGAGGTCCTCTGCTTTTTACGATTTACATAAACGATCTGGTTGATGGTATTGACAGCGGCATTAGACTGTTTGCCGATGATGCTGTAGTCTAGAGGAAAGTAGAATCACACGAAAGTTGTGAACAAATCAATGATGATTTGTAGAAAATAAATGCGTGGTGTAATGACTGGCAGTTATCTCTCAATATTAGTAAGTGTAACCTACTGCATATAACAAGGCGAAAATCCCCATTAATGTACGAGTACAAAATAAACGCCCAGTCTTTGGAAGCGGTAACATCCGTCAAGTATCTGGGTGTGACTATTCGGAATGATCTCAAATGGAGTGATCAGATTACACAACTAACGGGAAAGGCAACCTCTAGATTGTGATTTGTTGGTAGAATCCTGAAGCGATGCAGTCCTTCAACAAAGGAAATTCTTACAATACGTTATTTCGTCCAGTCTTAGAGTATTGTTCGTCTGTATGGGACTCTTACCAGTTGGGTCTCATTCAAGAGATTGAGAAGGTCCAAAGAAGAGCGGTAAGATTCATGACTGGTACATTTAGCCATCGCGAGAGCGTTACAAATCTCATAGAAAGTTCGAAGTGCTATTTACTTGCAGATAGACGAGGCGCTAAACGGAAGGGTCTGCTCACTAAATTCCGAAATCCGATCTTCGTAGAGTATGTAGAACATATATTATTACCACCAACTTTCAAATCGCGCAATGACCACCATTCAAACATAAAGGAAATTAGAGCTCGTACTGAGGCGTTCAGACAGTCGTTTTTCCCTCGTGCGACCCGCGAGTGGAACAGACGGGGGGAAATCTGACTTTGGCGCGAATTGCGACGTCCACCACACACCGCTTGGTGAGTAGCAGAGTATTTATGTAGATGTAGAAATTATAGGGATCAATATCAACATCTCCTTTCAGCTGAGTAACTCGTTCAAAATCGAGAAAAGCGTCATAAACTTTCAAACAATTATCTGGTGTTTCTAAATCCCATGTTTCTTGAGGAAATATTTCGTTTCTTCTGGTTTTAAAATAATGATTGCACAGCTTCACGAGATCATGCAGTGATTAATCAGCCAATTTGGTAATGTTTTCGATTAGTTGATACACAACAAAAATAAAGTAAGGCATATAAAATTCTATTGAGTCGTACCAATTCGTGAGATAAAGCTCGCAATTTGTCTTGTTAACTAAACTAGCAATATCCACAATTTGTGGTTCATAGAAAGATGAAGTTTTACAATTTTTGAGTATATTTTCTTGCTATTCAAGCTCAGAATTTGGTTCATATTTAACAATGCGTACACAAATTTCTGTAGAGTCTGTTGCAATTTTACCTTCTTTTGGACCTGTATCTTAATATTTCAACTGCAGCATCATTGCAGTCATCCCTTCTACGAAGAGCAACTCCAGCACTGGAAGAGCAGAAAGGCGAGAGGGCTAGGGCATTTAACAGAGGAGCAGGGGTTAATTAATTGATCACATTAATTAATTAGTTAATCAAACTGATAGAGTGGGAAGGGGCTCTTTGAATAACTCAGGCTTGAAAGTGCACATTTACTGGAGATGAGGAGGGGAGAGTGTTGGTGGTTTCCAGAGGGGTGGGGGAGGGGAGGGGTAGGGGAGAGATGGTGAGTTTCCCCAAAAGACAGATTATTCCCAGGGGGTCATACTGTAAATCAACCCCCAGGGAGAGGGTCATAAGGTAATCAGTTCAGCTCCTAATTGTATGTAACCCACACTAACAGAATGAGCCAGAATTTGAGTTGTTCCCCTACTTATGTGTGGCCGCTCTGCAGAAGTGAAGCATCTAGTGATGAAAATGATTTCCTTCCTTCTCCACGTAGAATAACACGCCTTTGATCCAACGATTGTTCTTTTTCTGGACAGATCGTACCGCCCAATAGCCAAGTCAAATGCACTGACATCGATACAAACGAACCCAAGCAGTGCATTTTCTTCTTCGAGATGGTCTGAAGAATATTCTGGATTTCCGAAGCCAGCTGCATGAACGACATAAGGCGATTGTGTACGACCCAAAATACCAACAATATTTTTCTAATTTCCTGAGAAGAGCGTTAAGAGATCCGCTGCCCATCTCGTGCGTCATTTTCTTAGTGAAGAGCGCCCAGTGGATGGTATTTTAAAGTTAAAAAACAGTGTATTTTGTCGCCTTTGAGTTGTTTCATTTTCAAAGTATTTTGATTCTTCTCTTACTTTTTAGTTAAGAGGAAAAAATACGAAGACGTGCCAGGGTACGATATGAAATGCAACGGGATCGGCGAGGGTGGCCACAAAGGTGGACAGAGCTCATTATTGTTTTGTACTGAAAGAAGCAATTTGAGTCTACTATTTGTTACACCATTTGCGTTATTACCACTTGATATCATCTCCTTTCCTTAATCCTTAATTATGATAATTTTTTTTTAAAAATGTTGAAACAGTGTACAGATACGTATTTAAGTTTTCAAGAAATATTTTGTTCATCTTTTATTTGCGAACAAGAAAAAAAGAAAAAAGTATTTAGCGAGGCTGATTGCCGTGGAGGGGACCCCTTCGACGTTAAGAAAGGACTGCGGGGACACCAGACACACATCTACCAAGGGGCTAGGATTCGAATGCTCGTCAGGTTCGATTTCTTTATTTTTTTAGGTGCTCATTCCCTAGTTCTCTTCGTTCATAAGCTGAACATTATTTCGTCACCCGACAATAGCCTATCACACGATATTGTGGTCCGTTAAACTGCATGCACGTGTAAACTAAGCACCCATCTCGGGTTCATGTAAGGCGGCTTCCCTGTGAAGTACACAAACGGTGAATGCGTTGATGTCCTTTTCATGCTAGTTGCATCCAATAACCAAATTGCTGCTGCTGGCCATTTGTGTGCTGCACGGTACCCTCAAAGTCGCCAAGCCGGTAAGAATGTTTTTCGTCGCCTGGACCAACGCCTTCAGGAAACCGGTAATCTTCGTCCACAACTAATGGACTGAGGTCGTCCAAGGACTAGACATACTCAATAAACAGAGGAGGCGATTCGTGAAACCGTTCCCCAGTTACTTGTGTGAAGTGCCCACGATATTGCAGTTCCATATACTTCAAAGACTGGTCCTTGAATCGATGCAAGATGAAAAACTGTATCAATATCGTTATAAATTAACTCATTACTGATGGCCAGAAGACTCCATTCGACGAATACAGTTTTGTGAATGGCTTTTGCACCAACTGCGAGATAATGAACATTTGATAAATAATGTGATTAGACTGAAGAATCTAGCTTCACTCATGAAGGTATCTTCAGCCTTCACAACAGCCATTATTGATCGGAACACAATCGATAGATTACATTCGAACGTGGCTTCCAGGCAAGCTGTGGCAAAGATCTGTGAGTTAGAATGGTGGAAGGAATGCTTTCGGGCCATTACCTATTGCCAGACAAGTTGTATGGGCCCTCGCATCATATGTTTGTTTGCAATAGTTTGCTTAACGCATTAGAAAACGATCCACTTCGTGTTCGATGACAGCTACGGATTGAGCATGATGGTGCACCGCCACACATTGGAATGGATGTACGTAACTATTTAAATGAAGCGTTTCCAGGGAAATGGATTGGTCATGGACATTCAATGTTCTGGCCTCCACGTTCCCCGGACCATAATCCAGTATATTTTTATTTCTGGAGACACGTAGGGGAGAAGGTTATATATAATATACCACACGTGGATGTATACGACCTAGAAGTTGGCGTGGCATGCCGCTTCGGCGATGGAGGATACAGCGATGTTGCAGGGTCCAGCAAAATGTAAGCGCCGGCCGGGGTGGCCGAGAGGGTTCTAGGTGCTACAGTCTGGAACCGCGCGACCGCTACGGTCGCAGGTTCGAATCCTGTCTCGGGCATGGATGTGTTTGATGTCCTTAGATTAGTTAGGTTTAAGTAGTTCTAAGTTATAGGGGACTGATGACCTCAGAAGTTAAGTCCCATAGTGCGCAGAGGCGTTTGAACCATTTTTTTGAAAGTGTAAGCCAGCGAGTGGCGAAGTGTTTGTCAATGCAAGGTGGTCGGTTTGAACATATTCTCTAAAGTTAATGTTGCTCTTACGTGTATGCACTGGCTTTGTGACGATAAGGCTTGACGTCAAACGTGCAGATCTGTATTACTATGCGTAGCATAATGTGCAATACAGTGTAGCCGACCAATTGCGTTCTTTGTGCCTTACTGGATTGAGACGATGTTACTGTATTCGCTATTTCTATTGGCTTTATTTGTGTTGAGGACGATACAATGTGGTCGTTTAAGGCTTTAAAAAGTTCATGTTACGTCTTAACGTTTAAATAAAGGTAATAGTAACAGGAAGAAGTACACGAGATATCGCATTGTGGAGGTGTAAACCGGGTACAGTATGATGCTTCTGGGAAAAAAAAACAAAAAAAAAAAACGGAAGTTTGGTGTGAACGCGACTCAGTCATCGGTGAGCCTGTAGACAGGTTTCCCACATCTCCTCGTCTCACTGAGCTAATGATGGTACATCTCCCGTATAACGCAGGGTTTAAGTATGGTCCACTACCTGCCCGTTTCCATAACTTACAGCTGTTTTCCTTAGAATTTAGAACAAATTTCAGCCTTTTACGTTGTCGAAGACATTTTATGCGTCAACAAATGCTATGAATTTTTCCTGATTTGCCTAAAATCTTGATTTTCATCCGCAAAGTCAGAACCGCCTAGTCGTCATGTAACAGATCCTAAATACTCTAAGTAGGTATATCACTGTAGAAGATAAAATTCTGTTTACTAGGTCTACTCTTATTCCAAGTCGTTTGTTTCCGTGAGCTTGTCTGCAACCCCGATTCCGGCCCTTTTATTAAGAAGTGACAGAGCGTTTAGGTATAAACAGTAAAACAGCGATTCTTTAGGGAATCGAACTTTAAGTAATAAAGAAGCTTCAGGCATCTGGCAGCGAATGAGCTAGTGTGTTAAAATATTTGACGTTAAGCGTGTATCGAGAAAAAGGTTTGAAATTATGTTCGAAATCGCTAAGTGTTCTCATTTTAAAATACTGTATGATTATAGTCGGGATAATATGCGCGCCAGTAATTGCGTTGTCTCAAGAGATTTTTCTAACTGTGATACTTGCCTTTGTCTTAAACTCTTAATGTAAGATTATACCTCCTACTGAGTAGGTACTGACAGCATTTTAAATTTCTTAATTCAGGCAATAATTATATGAAATATTGACAATCAACTTTTTGTGGCCCCTTGAAACCGCCAGATAGGCAACCAGCAACTGCGAGCGTGCGCGACGGACCCACGAAGCGTGTTAACCTGTTAGTACAGACGGTCCTATGCAGAGTAGCGTTGCGGGGCTGTCGCGTTATCCTCAGGTGTGCGGCACACAGGCGCCCGCTCAGAGTTCTGTGGAGGACCGTACCGTATCTCTGGCACCGACCCAACAGCCAGCCGGTCGCCTGTTCACAAACTGTTCTCCCTTATCGTCGGCCACGACAACGGCGTGCGTCACGTAGGCGTCTTATGACCTTGTAGCATCAACGTCAGCGCCTAGGTAGGAGGGACTAGCCTGAAGAAGGCAATGTGCTCGCTGTGCTATGACTCCACAAATGGAAATACTACAAGCATCGGATATCCGTCATCAGAAGTAGTTCAGTTGTTTCTCGAAGCGAGTAATACATGTAAAAATTTATCAGTGTCACATCTCACACTGCACGAAGAAGTTTTCGAAAAGAAACTGCCAGACTTCAGTTGCAAGTACATAGGCCACATATATGTCCCATACTTTTCAAACACGTTTTACCCAGGGCCAACAGTGTTTAGTGTGGTAAATTTTAAAACAGCTCCCAACCACTAAATCGGTGACGTTTTTAGAATATAGTATTTCATTAAAAGTTTCGACCATTTTCTTCTTCATCAGGTGCTGAATTGCATTTACAAAGCGAGCTGTTAATCGGCTGTTGCGTGCTATCACGATGCTTTACAGTGAAAAGAATTTTAAACTAATTACAACAGCTGAAAAAGGCATGCAATTCTATGAAAGCTCAATCTACACCGTTAACGCACGCTAAACAACAATGTTTATGGGTCAAAACTGTGACACTTTCAGTACATGAATTTGAGGCATACAGGGCCCTCCATAAGTTTGGAAACACCAATCGATTATGGGTAATGAAAACAAGTACATTAGAAAATACATTTTATTTCTTTTTTCTAAATGTTAATTAAACTCAACCAGTACATAGGTAAATGTAACTATTAAATTTTAGATTCCTCAGGATAGGTACTCTTTGCTTCGATCACTGTCTTGCATATTCTCGGTAGGTGATGGGTCAATTTTGCCAGAGTTTCACTTGGAATTAGTAACCATTCTTGCTGCAGGACCTCCCACCAGTATTCGGATCCTCCAGTACAACCCATCCCACAGCAGCTCGATTGGGTTACTGGGGAGGCCATTCAATTTTCTTCAAAATTTTCTGAACCTCTAGAGGTCTCACATGGTTCTTACACAAGAGCGACGTTTGTTTTGGCTCGTTGTCTTGCTGCAAGACACACACTTTCCCAATCAGACGGAAACTGGATTTTTGGGCATGTCACTGGAAAATGGCTTAATAATCCATTTGGTTCATTTTTTCAATCACTTTCATCAAATATCCGACTACATTCCCTCCAAAAGATCCCCATACCGTCACAGAACCACCTCCGTGATTCACAGTTGGAATTATGCACTGAGCAGTCAAGTGTTCGTGGGATCAACGGCATACAAATTGAGAGCGTTTACTTCCAAATATTTCGATCTGGCATTCATCAGTGAATAAGACTCTTTCCCAACCAACTACTGTCCAATGTTACTTTGTCGCAACGCGATTAAGCCTTTTCTTTTTATTAACAGGGCGCAACAGTCGTTTTCTTGCTGTTACATAATCAAGGAGCTTATTTTCCGCCAGCCACCGTCTCATCTTTCTCGTCACTACCAATTAGTTCTCTTTGCATGCTGATGTTTTGTTGGGTGCTTCTGAGCGAAGACGATCATCACAAGAGCTTGTATCTCGACGCCGGTGTATGGTCTTGACAACTTTGCTGGTGGAAATCTTCAGTTTATTTGATATTTGTCGGACACTATTACCTTCTTGCCGCAAAGTTATTATCTTTACCCGTGAATAATGAGGAATCTGTCACTTTGGGACCATTTTCATTTCCTTTCGATCGGCGTACTAATTTTTTTCCGCAGCGTGTCCTACCTTCATACAGATGGAACTGCAGCTGAACGTAACTGTAAACAATGTACCTATACACACTCGTGCCTTCCACCGGATCTACCTCGCGTTTTTAGCGTTACCCCTTGGTGAGGTAAAGTCAACATACAAAACTGAGCCATACCAATAAGCATGTGTATGTACAGTAATTATCTGTACAATACTGTGCCATTACTAATCTTTATTTGAGCACACTATTCAGTATTCTAACCAATAATTTACAAATAATACTCTCATATTGCACCGTTTTAATACATAGAACGGTGTTTACAAACTTATGAAGGGGACAGTGTGTTTACGCTGTAATTTTTAATTTCCTATCATCCTTTCTTTGTGTCTGTATACAGAATATTTCTGTACTGAAACAGTTTTTTCACTGGGAAGCACCTTGGCACACAAAGTGCGTTATCCGATTAATAGTTCACCCTGTCAGTGTAAGTCAACCATCTAAAACGGCAACGGCAAAAAACCGTAAAATGTTTTTAAAATCTTATCATTGCAATGCTCGTTGACTTTGCAGAAAATCTACTTTGAAACTATCAATCGAGATTTTTATAACAAGCAGGCAAAAGTATACAGCCAAGTGCAATAAATTTCAGTTAACAAATCGAAATTATTTACAATATATGTTCTAAACGTAATCATATCATCTTAGAATTTCGTTTACAATATCAGTCATGTGCGGTATAGGCATACTTTAATCAGTGCTTACATGAGATTTTTACAGCATATTTTGTTGTTACTGAGAACTATATCACATATTGTATGCCGATTTATATTATGATTTGAATTACACTTCATTGCACAGAAAATCATATAGGCTACAGAAACACTATTCTGCTGTAAATGTTTTGAGCTACCTTTCTAATACTTGTTTTATTAATAATAACTCTTAAGTCTGAAGTATATTATTCTATGGTATACATCCATCTCAATATGGTTTTGCATAGAACTTCGCAGTGCTGTGCTTCGACTAGCTGTAGCCATACCATTTGCTTTGTCATGTTTGTGTGGTGTTTCTGTATCTTGAATACCAGACACACACCTCAGAGTTATCCAGCGTAGGAGTTCCAATAGTTACATACTAGGTAAAGTAAACACCGTAATCGCCGTCCTAGATTTTCTTTTCCCTTTTTATATTCACTACCATTTTTACTGAACTTTTCTGTAATTTTAGAAGTCTGTTTGTGACTGTTTTACACGTGTCTCGCCACTAAAATATACCATACTTTAATATAGAATGAATTAGTGCAGAGTACATCATTTTGATAATATTTATGTCTTTTATAATGCTGAGTCTATGGAAGACATATGTTTCAGTTGAGTTTTTCTCTTATGTATTGTATGTGCTTACCCCAGTTTATATTTACATTCGTAGCATCGCAAAGAATTTTATACCTGTGGAGTATTTCTGCGATGTAGAGCGTATATTTCTTCGAATATAATTTAAACAAAATATTTTGGTGATGTTATTATGTAAATTTTTCTGTAGTATCGTATATTTTCCAGAATTTCTAGTTACAGATCTTTTGTATCATTATTCATTAATAGCAGAATATTAACATGTGGATGTGGATGTGCATAAGTAACAATTAACGATGTGTCGAATGTAATTTGTGTGTAGTATGAATGTTAGTGGGTCAAGTATGGATAACTGTGAGACAGAGAAGGTAGGTTATTTTCCCTTCGTTCCTCTCTAGTGCGTTTTTCTGAGTCCATAGCTTAGTTACTGTTTATGACTGTTGTAATACCTATCAGATCATATGAATTTAGGTGACCTGTCAACATCCTTTTCCTTGCACAATTATACAGAAAATTAATATTGAAGTGACCACATATAAATAATTTGTGATAGTTCCTACAAAGTGAATCAAGAACCCTTTCTAGCCTGAGCAGAAATGCTCTGAAGTCAGAGTTAGGGGACCTGTAAACAACAACAATTAGAAGTTTAGTTTCACCAAATTCAACTGCCCCTGCAGAACATTCAAATATCTCTTCAATACAATGCCGTGATCCGTCTACGGACTCGAACAGAATACTGTTTTTTACGTACATGGCCACTCCCCCACTCCGTAAAGAACGCCTTGGAAAACGGCCAGCTAATTTGTATCCCGGTAAAGAAAGTCTCTGAACTGTCAAGTTTTTTAAGAGGTTCTCTGATAAATCAATGATGTCAGAGTCAACGTCTATAAGCAGTTCACCAAGTCTTATATTTTTATGAAATATGCTAATTTCTTCTCTACTTGGTTACCTGACCTTCTCTGAAGGTGCTTCCTTTGTTAGAGGGACTTCCTTTAAGCAGATATAATCAGCTGACTTCACCCTAAGAAAGATGCAGCTCTAACACCAACTACCACCGGAATTTTTCCATGAGTGATCCCACGACCACCGCTTACCCTGTCACCTATAAACTTTGCCAGCCTCCATTGTTGAGGTGCAGTCCACGCCTAGTGAAATCCGATCAACTGGCACCACTGCAATGTGACCCATGCCTTCCACCATCAGTGCCTTCTCCAACCACATGTTAACACGCCTAACAGCAGCATTAAGATGAGATCGATCATGACGCCGAAACAGTTGTTCGAAGATCACATTAGTGCCACCAGTTTGAGTAGCTGTATTTACCAGGTCACCACTTACATCATATTCGCCGTCCCTATCAAGCCTATTCTCTGCTCCACCCACAATCAGTGCCTGATCTTCTCTCCTAAAATTGCTACATAACTCCCCTATGCTGCCAGTCACCTGAGCCAGCCCTGGACTAGGCTTCACAATGCTGGTGACCTGGTTGTCACTCCCCAACACTTCCTGCAACTGCTGGCCCACATCTTTACCATGCATACTACCTAACAGCAGAACCTTCTTCTTTCTGTTGGGCTTTGCAACACATTTAGGCTTCCTAACTGCTGAGGACTGCTGCATGTTTCCTACACCTACAGCTGCAAGAGGCTCCTCTCCACTCAACTCTGACGTTTCGTCAAATATATTGGTTACACGCAAAGTACAACGGTCTGAATACCTCCTCTTCCTAACTGCCTTCTTCCCAATTGCCAGTTCCCATTCCCCAGCACCCTTCACCCTCCTCAACCTATCTAGTTCCTCCTTTGCGTCTTATAACTGCACTTGAAGAGCACAGGTCTGCTCCTTTATCAACTTATTTCTGCTACAAATTCTGCACTTCCAGGAGAGGCTGTCACTAGAATGCCCACTGGCTTCACTACTGCCCTACTCTCAACGAAAATTCTTTGAACAAATGTCACACTATTATCCACTACTCACAAATCTACAACAAAGAGCACACTTCTCACTCGTTAACAGTTACTGAAAAAACTATACGTCTACGTTTCCTAAGTTCAATTACAAGAGTAGAGCTATTTAAAGGACTAACAATAGTGGTCTGGAAATTTTCTCTCTACTAAGAAAGCAACTACTTTTATTAATGCTACTAAACCACAACCTTTCCGATACCATCAAAATTTCACACAATTTCTTAGCTAAATGCATAAAATTCAAGAGGCCACTGGACCACTCAACGAAATTAAATACAGTGAACGAATAATTTTATTGAAATATTTCACTACAAATGATAAGAACCGTCAGCTAAATACTATCATACGAAATTTACTAAACGACTTCAACGAACAAACAACTATAAAAAACACAATGGGCGAAAGTTTCCGAAAGTTTATTAAATCGTTGTTTGGTCAGAAAAAGCACGATACACCGTTGACAACTACTAAATTTAATAACTGAATAAAAGTGCGAAACCAACTTTGTCAGTACTCAGCTTTACATCCGCTACAACTGCTACCGCACGCCGCGAAACTGGGAACCGTGTGCTTGCAGCAAGACGAAGATTCCAAGATGCTACTCCAGGCGGGTGTAAAATGAATGTGTGCAACGGAATGTACTGAACACGAAAATTAAGATTTGGCCTTGTCTGACTACCTCCTGAAGCAGATCTTAGGATCTCTTAATGGTGATATTATCTCCTCCTTCTTGCTCTTGAACATATAACTCACAACATAAATATAAATGAATAATGGAACTAGTAACTACAAAATGATAAATGCTGTTTCTGCTTATACATTCATTGTAGATTAAAACCCTTTTATGTATTGAAAATGTTTATGTATCAATTTCCAATAGACATAAAGAGATACAAATGAGTTTCCTAACTAATATGATTGATCAATTGCCAAAATCTTTTTTTATGACTACCCGATCTAATATAAATAATGCGAGATGACTGACATCATCTACGTACCGAACACTAGAAGACACTACTTTCAAAGATGATCTACAGTGGTGTGCAACATCATGGGAAATAAAATTTAGATGATCACAGCTATTTAGCTTTATAGCCCTAATAATCCTAAGCAATTAGCGATATCACCATTTGTACTGCGTCCGGTGCGTCAGAGTGACAGTTCTCATACACATCTGCGCCGATTGAAGAACTTCAGCCACAAAATATTAAAATAACCTCATTCAAACAGTAGGATGGCAGAAGACGGTCCTCTGACTAGTATAATCTAATACTTTCTTTCTCCTCTCTGTGTTCTACAGACGAGAAACGCGAACTCCCAGCCACAAGTACGGAGCTCAGGTAACGTCTAACCATGAGTATTGGCAGAAGAAGTGCTCTGAGTCAATGAATGCTGCGTACACAACGACGACTCCCTACCCGGAGGCGAAGTCCAGTTCGCAACAGTACAGTGCCTAACCGTTCTAACTATAAAATCCCCTGAGAGCAAAGACAAAAATTCAGTCTATACCAACAGAGCTGATACTGAGCAACCGTCAGACACGGGTGCTCAAAACGGAAAATCTCTTTCTCTCCACCGCTGGCTTCCAAGCAAAGTTCGGCTCCCCTCCCTCGTAACTACAGAAGGCGAATCATATTCTCGAAACCGCGGAATATTCTCCCTCTTTACGGATTCTTCCGAATGCACACCAACAATATTTTAGTCTTCTGTCGCCCAGCGGGGAAAGTTGAAATACCTATACCCATTAATTAGGAATTCATACAATGGTACGCTTCTCAGAGTAAAAATCCCCCGAAATAACCCATCCTGCATGATTTCCAAGGTAACACTTCCTCGTTCCTCTCTGCTGCGTCCAAGATTTTCAGAGTTTCTGATGTATTATCCGGTTATCCTTCCAGTCCCGCTATAACACTGGCTGGCCGCCGCTGTATTATGCTACAGCGCTCAGGTCCCCCGACTGTCTGTCTTGGGTTACTTCCTATGTTAAGCAGGACCAACACACCTGTGTGGGCTTTTTAACCCAGGGCCTGAGCTACGCCTGCAGTTTCATTTCCACTGGCGTTCCAACCTCTACTACATTAGGCAATCATTCATTACGCCGTTTTGATAATAAAGACACTCCGTACCTTTCATGCAATAAGCGTTAACAACTATTTACAATGTGTACGTGACAAGTCTTCTTTAAGTATTCATATATACGATGTACCACCTATCAGTTGTAAATCATGGCAAAGTATGTAGATGAATGCTTGTAAGCTGCGAAATTCTAGACACTTGACAAGATGACGTGTGTCTCTGACTGCGATGCCACTGACACCGCGACACCGTCAACTACGACTACTCTGGCGTCATGGAAGAGTCGACTTAAGACCGGAATTACGCTCTGTTACCTTCAGTGGTGAGAGTGGGTTCTGTCTATTTGAGAGTCGTGGATGTGCATGTGTACGGCATATATGTGGTTAGCGGCCTATTCCTGAATGCATTCGCCCTTGACACACTGGCTTCACGGTGCGGAGAGCCATCAGGTACAGCTCGCGGCCACATTTGGTATGTCTACTAGGCAAAGCAACCAGTGTCCGCTACGTTGCACAACCTCGTATCCCAGTGTTATTGTCATTTCCTAGACAGGAATGTGATACGCTTTTTCGACAGGATAACGCACGTTCACGTACAGTTGCTGTGACGCAACATGCCCTTCTACATCTACATCTACATTGATACTCCGCAAGCCACCCAACGGTGTGTGGCGGAGGGCACTTTACGTGCCACTGTCATTACCTCCCTTTCCTGTTCCAGTCGCGTATGGTTCGCGGGAAGAACGACTGTCTGAAAGCCTCCGTGCGCGCTCTAATCTCTCTAATTTTACATTCGTGATCTCCTCGGGAGGTATAAGTAGGGGGAAGCAATATATTCGATACCTCATCCAGAAACGCACCCTCTCGAAACCTGGCGAGCAAGCTACACCGCGATGCAGAGCGCCTCTCTTGCAGAGCCTGCCACTTGAGTTTATTAAACATCTCCGTAACGCTATCACGGTTACCAAGTAACACTGTGACGAAACGCGCCGCTCTTCTTTGGATCTTCTCTATCTCCTCCGTCAGACCGATCTGGTACGGATCCCACACTGATGAGCAATACTCAAGTATAGGTCGAACGAGTGTTTTGTAAGCCACCTCCTTTGTTGATGGACTACATTTTCTAAGCACTCTCCCAATGAATCTCAACCTGGTACCCGCCTTACCAACAATTAATTTTATATGATCATTCCACTTCAAATCGTTCCGCACGCATACTCCCAGATATTTTACAGAAGTAACTGCTACCAGTGTTTGTTCCGCTATCATATAATCATACAACAAAGGATCCTTCTTTCTATGTATTCGCAATACATTACATTTGTCTATGTTAAGGGTCAGTTGCCACTCCCTGCACCAAGTGCCTATCCGCTGCAGATCTTCCTGCATTTCGCTACAATTTTCTAATGCTGCAACTTCTCTGTATACTACAGCATCATCCGCGAAAAGCCGCATGGAACTTCCGACACTATCTACTAAGTCATTTATATATATTGTGAAAAGCAATGGTCCCATTACACTCCCCTGTGGCACGCCAGAGGTTACTTTAACGTCTGTAGACGTCTCTCCTTCGCGGTGGAAGAAAACTGCCCCGGTCAGCATTAGCACCAGACCTCCCGCTAATTAAACACTTGCGGGACACGATGAACCGGAAACTACTCGTTCTCCATATAGTACAAGAACCATTTCCGAATTCCAACAGAGGTTGAAAGGTGCTTGGGACACTCCAGCGCAGGATGCATACGGCACCTTTATCATCGTTTGAATGCAATAATACACTGTGTGCTGGTGTACACTTTACTGTCCCATGGGTGTTTCATTTCGTCTGAATTTGTCACCATACTCACCTACCGCTGTACTGGAGGTAGTCGTGAAAGCAATCTGCAACCCTTCGGGCACCTCGGGCACGCTAGCAGCATACATGACCCATGCACTACTCAGCGTCACGAACTCGCCCTGTCGCGGTAATGGACGGACACCGGGAGGCGGTAGCAGTGCTAGCAGAGGCTGACACTTACAAGGGACCTATTCACGTCCGCCACACACATGACCAGAAAATAGTGCCGCGAGTATTCCGCTCCGGCAGCCAGAGCTGCACGGGTCAATTCTTCCGGCGTCTAGAGCCTCTCCTAGCGTCCGGCCGAGTCTTAGGACGCTCTCGAAGTCCATCGTAGAGATCGACGCCGCTGTAATCAGCATTCATCGTTGTTTCCCTCGGCGCGTCAGAATGTATACGGGACAGACTTTTCTATTCCTATGCTGGTCTCATTCAGAACACCTTCATCGGACTTAGAATATCTCCCATACAAGTGTATTTGTCTATGGAGATCCTAATTGCGTTACTTTTCCATACAATAGACTCACCATACTGTAATGTCTTCACACCTGTGAGACACTGTAATTGTGATTGTGTTGGTACAGTCGAAACAGATGTATCTTCCTTCCCTTGGTCAATAAACTTTCGCAAACTGTGATCACTGTTTTCCCTGTGCAGGTGTGAGCGACACATCACCTACAATGGTGAACCACCCGTCGCATCACTTTTCAATAATACGACCTCGTCTTTGAGTGTGCTGCATCTGTTTTTCCGGCAGTGTAAGTACTGTGTCGAAAATTTGTCCTTTTGCAACAAGGAAGTTCGACTGATATCAAATTTTACTACAAAACATAGAAATTAGTTCCTGAAACTAGACGTATGGAGGCTAGTGTTACATGGAAGACAAACATGGGTCATAGAATAGTTGGAGAACAGGAAACAAGTATTTGAAATTTGATGCAACAGGAGGATATTCCAAATAAAGTGGAGATGTAATACACGGTATGAAGAGACACTTGCAAACTAGGCAACGAAAACAATCTCAGGAATGTCCTGACCAGTAAATGACCATGCTACATGGAATTTTTCTAATGCCTCGATGAATAATTGACATGAGGCCTGTGGAAGCCGTGGAGTCGAAGAATTTTAGGGACAAAAAACATATAATACCTAAATAGATTATCACATTAACTAAATGAGGTAGGTACGTATGAATGATAACCATGGTGCAAGACAAGCAGATACAGAACCACAACAAAGGGGTAAAATATGTTTCTCGCTACTTAACAAAGATAATGCCATTGTATTATTGAAGTTCGTTATACATCCGTCGAATATTTAGAAATAATTAAAATGTAATTCTGTTCCAAAGCAAACCGACGTTAATGTGGTTTCAAAATCGAATTTTCTTCGCACCTCACATAAAATGTTATATCACTATAAGGAATGAGACAGCCGATATGCTTCTGCTCTGAAATTTCTCGTTGATTCGAATATTGCGAGAGTGCATTTTGAGACATTTGTTACACATACAGGGAGGTTAAGCAGCAACGGTAGATAAACAACATGGTATTGAAAATTTTGAGATAACATTTCGTATTAACTACGTGCAAAATTTTCTTTGAATGAGGTGACTAAGCTGGCTGAGGTTGCATCTCGGAGTTTTAAATGAATGACTAGCAGTCGCGATTCACGAGTAAATCAAACTAGATTGAGTTGGTGGATTTCTGGCGCCAGGAAACATCGATTCTTACTTCCATCTTTGATCGTTGTCCCTGTGCCTTGTTCTCTTTGCGTCTTTGAGGCAGGCTATTTATGGCGGCGCGCGTGCGCAAGTCGAGGAGAGTGGGTCCGCGCATGAGCCGAGTCAGTCTGTGACGTGACGTGCTTTCGATGTTGTCGTTGTGGGAGTTGGCGACACCATGTCACGTGGCAAGGCCGTATTCCGTGAGGACCAGCTGAGTTGGAGCAACGAAGAAACGTGGCCAGCTGCCGGAAAGTATTAAAGTTGTATTGACACGGCTGGCCAGTGGCGACCAGGATTTTCTATTACCTCGAGAGCTATGTGGATGAATGGCGTGTGAATTTCACATGAAGAAGAAAAAAGTAACCGCAAAACTTTCATGGTGGGTTCCTCCTTCTATAATTAGTGAATATTACTGTGTACTTATTGACTGTTGCAGTTGTTCGTGAGAGTGGGCAGCAAAACATTCACTGCAGTGGTGGCGAGGCGAGTTATGTTCTGGAAAGGCCATGAAATTACGTTACTTAAGTGGCTAGAAATAGCGCCTCGCATTTGTAAGTATGGATTTGGTGCTTAGTAGCACGCTGAAGGTAAATGGTTCAGTTGAACGTCATTTCTTAATTTAGTTATAGATTTATAATTATCTGGTTTTACGAATTAGTGGTAGTTTCTTAACAATTTCTTGTGTGTATGGAAGGCAAGTGGCCGTGATAAATATAGGTCACATTGTTTTATGGTCGGATAGAGGCCGTGTGTATTTTGGTCTGTGTCCATAGGGGCCGTGCTTATTGCATTAGCGTCCTATTGAAGTGACATTGGTTTTCTATTGCAATTTCAAATACATATACGAAGGTTGATTGTCACGTTAGGTACTGCATGTTGATTTATGTGGTGTTAGCCATTCAGCAAAGACAGATTATCTTGTAAGGTGGATCTTAGGTCATTGGGTTTGGACTGACACATCTTTTCACGTAGTATCTTTGGTTAACTTGTAATTTGTTTATATTAAGGTTCAAAATGGTTCAAATGGCTCTGAGCACTACGCGACTTAACATCTGAGGTCATCAGTCGCCTAGAACTTAAAACTAATTAAACCTAACTAACCTAAGGACATCACACACATCCATGCCCGAGGCAGGATTCGAACCTGCGACCGCAGCGGTAACGCGGTTCCAGACTGAAGCGCCTTTAACCGCACGGCCACACCGGCCGGCTTATATTAAGGTATTGCCTTTATATATATATATATATATATATATATATATATATATATATATATATATATATATATATATATATATGGGTGTGTGTAACTTGTGTATACTACAGTGTGACTGCCTCTCATGTTTTCCTGTTTTCAGACACGTGTATAGTGGTCGACGCGAGCAAACCTCGCCCCGCGAGCTTACAGTGTGACGAAAATCTCAGAATTTGAACTCAGGGCACTCCGCGATTTGTCTGATCCATTCAACGAGAGGCTTGTTTTAGGCAGAAGATTTCCTACTTCCCAAAGTTGAGGATAAGTTCACCCTTTGGATCGCGTGTTTGTGAAATCGTAATAGATTAACGTTTGCTCGCGTCCCTCACTTGTTCATCAAGCTTGCATAAAGTGTAGAATCTTCCGGGCGTTGAGTGTAATAGAATACTAAGCGTAAACAGAACAATTAATTGTACCCTTCAGGTCAGACAGTATCAAATTAATTTTACATTTTCAGTAAGTGTAAAACTGAGTGAGAAAGGCGATAGCCGACATTGTAAACATTTGTTTATCTATTTCACCTATTATTTTGGTTGTTACCGGCACGTAAAGGGGCCGTTGTCATAAGTAAGATGATTAATATTGTAAATACTAACTGTGGATAGAGCCTTGATATGAAAATATTGTTAATTGATTATTACTGCTGATGAATTCATATGTATGTGTAATCAATAAAGAAGTGTTGCAACTACAAACTGTTTGTTTTACTGGTATACAAGGTTAGTGTGCAATCGCCACACCATGGATGGCTCTTTTAGGCACATAGTATATTGTGATAATGCAATTTTTTTAAAAGCATGCTGTTCATCTTTACATATGCCTTGCTTCACATTTCCTGCGTCACAGTATTTGCTTACGATTTCGTAAGGCATATGCTTTTACTGCTGGTAAAGATATCGTAGATGGTTTCCTAACCAGTGATAATTAGATTTAGTTGTATTTAAACAAACTAATTTTGTGAAATAATAAATTGTTACTTCGAATATTTCTCGCGCACGTATAATTTAACAAAATGTAGCTGTCGTAGAAGCCAATGAAAGTATGGCGACATGTACGTGAACATGGTTTCAACCTCATCATCCGCAGTATCAGTCAAAATATCGTCACAGAGCTGACGTAGATCGACGATTGGAATTTTTTCTATGGGTGATTGCTAACCTCTGATAAATTATATTCAGGCTGTTCACTAACAAACTTTCTAACGCGTGTAACATAGCTTACACAGTTTGAGCATGGATTATCCTCAGGACTGAGGATACACATTTCCGTCGTAGCTTCTCTGTGCCATGTGGTGCAGTATCACGTAACTGGGGTTTATGTACTACCGAAGCACCTTTAACAGCTCACATATTGACACATACTGCGTTATGAGAAATAACTCTCATCTGGCTATGTCCCTTTGCCTACGAAGACGGATACATTAGTTCACGTTGACGCAATCTCAACACACTCAATGCATCAGACTGCACATACCTTGAAGTTAACATTACTCATCTGATGGACGGAGAGAGCTAGTCGCGTTTATTATACTCTTACGCTCGTGGACGGATGCTGTGCAGTGTGATCAGCTCAAACGGGGTCTGCCACATGACTTAGACACACCACTGTTTGCTTACGGTTTACGCAAAGACCGAACTTTGTGTAGAGGCACCCATTTACCCTGTCTTCAAGCCGCTGTTTCCTCGTTACTGCAATCGTGAATTACTATTGCTATTTCATGAGTAAGTGCCACACAGGGTGCATGTTGAAATATACCAGGAGACAGTGTATTGAAGACATAACAGAGGGCTAACTTTTGTTGTAGGATCCAACACACAAATAAATCTAGTCGCCTGGGAATACTCTGTCAGTGAATCCTCTGCATGAGGATACATTTCGAGCAGTGTTAACGGACAGTTACGATTTATACACTACAATATTAATCGTTTCCTTCATTTATGCAGAATTTCCAGCCATGAGGTTTATTATTAAATTGTCGCGTTAGGAATCAACACCAATTAAGCCTAACACGTGGGGAACGACAATACGTGTGTATGAAGCACATGGCAATACCATGACACGTTCTGTGATTTTTTTAAATTTAATTTAAACTCGGAACCTTTTCATCTGTGTTCACTTGACCATTTTCTCGGAGATTACTTAGTCATGAAACGCAGACACCTGTAGCTCTACGCTACTTGAAAAGGATACATATATTTCAACAAACTTTTTCGTTCTAAATGTCTCGTATAACTGCTTCTCGAAATTAGTCCTTCCTACACATAATAAAATGCTAATGGTTCAAACGTTAGTTGAAACAACCTATAATTTTCATTATACTCCGTTTTTAGTCAACAAGGATGTATGCCTCGCCTCCGTAAATGTAGTACATTGGTATGGAAAATTTTCCGTTGCACGTGTGAGTGTCTCATCGAAAGCGACTTTTGTAACAGGGTTCGCCGACTTGTTTACAACCGGAACTTTTCCATCGCCTACGTCAACAGCTAACCACCGTGCTAAAACATCTGTGGGTGGCGAGACGCTTATAAAAATGACGATGGAACTCTGATTTATGATGCTGATTACGATACCCGCTTAGCCGGAACGGCTTACTTCTGCAGAGAAGTCTTGTTGGTGGTCTTACGATGAGAACACTACAAGCAAAATATAACATATGTATTTATTACAGAGGAAAATAATTTTTCGTCTGATATATTCCCTGTTCTTTGTACTGACTTGCAATTTTGTGCAGGGAAGGCCAGACTGGAAGGTCATTACTGCCTGAACATTGACCACGCTCGCCTGTGGTCTCTGCGGTTGGCCAGACTTGCGTACTATTTCGTCAGCTCACGGCACCGAACTCTATCATTTCTTCATCACAGTGTGCTATCAGAATGGAAATGACATGCAGTATGACAGTAAAATATTAGGGAACAAAAACATTTTGAAGAGACCGCGTCTAGATTAAATCATGTCTGAAATTTGGTGTTGTTTTATCCGTGCTGTATCTCATTGGTCTCTGCGTACGTGAAGGATTTTTGATGAAAGACGCAAGCAACCACAAATTATTTTAAAAACCTTAATTTCAGTGCCATACTCGGTTTCGGGCTATTACGCACACCTTGAGACTTCTAACTTTCCCAATCTGCAGTAACATGTATTTCGGTAGCTTGCAGTCTGTTCCTGCACTGTACGAGAATATCTGAATGTTTCTAAGCTGTTTGGGCAGCAAATATATTCCATAATGTTCGTACATTTGATTACAATTCAGGTGAAACGGTTGTATACACTTACGTAATTATGTTCCAGAAGAATGAATTTCGTTTTGTTTTGGTTCTCGATCTTTTTCTCAGTGAAGTATTAAAATGAAGTGTTTTAGCGAGTATTAAAACGAGACAGCTAATCAGAAAATGGCGGTGGAATAACGCAAGCTTCACTTGAATGTTATGTTGATGGCACCAAGATCGAAGCCATGTAGTACTTCCGACAAAACTGCGTAAGCTCCATGTGAACTGACGTCATGCTCAAAAATATTTGCGTAAATAAAACACACACACCTCTGTATTTCTGGGGTGCAGTGATGGTCATTATAAAGGGGGACCACCGTTATCCCTAGGTGAGCACCATCCCCCTTGGATGACATTATTCCCATTTGAGGTAGGGGATGGGTCGCAGTAATGGTGATCCCCATTCTCCGTGGGTGACTATCAGTCTCCTTGGCGGCAGTGATGGATCTTCTGTAATGTTGGCCACCATCCTCCTGAGGGTCCCTGATGGTCAGTTTACGTGGTGGCCACTCCACCCAGCGTGGCCTCCGTTCTTCATGGGTGACAATGGTCATAATTTTAGCTGGTGACCACCATTCCCGCTGAGAGAGAGCAATGGTGGTCATTTTACAGGATGATCACCGTCTCCCCCCCCCCTTTCCCTCACCCTGTTCTCACGTCTGTGTACTCAATATGTCCACGTCCGCCTTATCAGCTTCTCTCTGTAAATTCTCTACTGTAACAAATCGTTAACAGTATTTGTGTTCATTCTCATGCAGAGGTGTTGAATGGTTTTTTTTTCCGCACGAAATGTGTATGCCTGTAATCAGCAAAGAATTCACGAAAGGAATGCAACGAGTTTATTGTGTGCGTTAATGTATTATCATCTTTCGGTACCTAGCCTTGCGGGAGAAGAGACGTGTAGTTTAGGGATATCCTACGTATAGTTGAGGCAGCTACTGATGTCGATAAAGTTAATTAAAACATTTTACGGCTGTGGATGTGAAAAAGAGCAGTTATCGTCATTTGAAAGTGACTGTACGAATGCTGTCGATACATCTGATGAAGTCATAGAGTAATGAACTCTCTTCTTCTTCTTTTTCTTCTTTTCTTACGACGAAGTGAGTTTCGTAAGAATATGAATGACAAACGCTAACTTAGGACTATCGGAAAATGAGTACTAACTGTTTCCTGGGGTTTCTGCAACCACGGTCAATGTGTCTGGAAGAAAGTCCGTAACTCTGAACATGTCCTTCACACCAGCTGGAAATCGACTCCACATTTTTCACGAACTGCATTTCACTCGAGCAGTCATCGACGGAAGTTCTACCAGTGAAACTGCAGCACGTTTTCAGGCGACAGTATTTTTTTTTTTTTTACAAACTCTGAAACTGAACGACGAGAATGTGCAGACCGCCACTGCATCCTTCATTCACTTTCAGGTTTCCGTATCTGCCTCATACTCTTCCTAATGCCTACTTTAATGAGGCAAAAAAATTACAGAGAAAGGAAGAAACACAAATAAATAAAAATTATAGATATAGATTTTAGTAACAAAGAATTTTCATGTAGGTAAGAAATGAGGGTTGCAGTGCTTTTAGCTACTTACCTTTTGCTGTTCTTGAAGGTCACCCAACCACCCACTTTTGGCTGTGTTACAAGGTCACCTTCCAAATAAACATATATAGATCATAAATAGGGGACTTTTTTGGATTTTTGGCACGGTAATGAACAAGGAAACAAATATTGTAAAAAATTAATTGTTGATTTTGCATATACATTTCCAGACAGAAAACAACTCTCTCCTTATGTTTGTTTGGTGTAGCTTCATTTTTAACTTATAAATGAAAAATACATATACCACGTATTTCCTTCTGCAACCAGTAATTCGATAAATACAAATAAGGTACGTCCTCTAATTTTAATACAAATCAAATTTTTTCTTATAATTTATCTCTTTATGGTCTCAACAGTTCTGTTCCTTCTTGCTTCTGAGTCAATTCATGAATTTTAATTTTGCATTTATTTTCTGCTTTGTGCTATTGTTAAAGCATTTCACATCTTCTTGTGTGTACTTTATCAACTGCAGTCTACCACATTCTTGTGTAATTTACATATTAGACTTCAAGTTTACAATCCTAGTAAACAAGTGGTCATTAAATGTAATTATTCCGTTAGCTCTAAATTCAGAAAATCGCTTTTCTCGTACTAGGTGCACAACACCCAGTCCACTATATTTAGATACAATACGAGCAACCATTTTAACCAGAGCCAAATGGGAATGGATGTTTATAAACAAATTATTTATGTATTATTTGATATATATCCATTGATTTCTGCGAGTACTTCAAGGCATGGCCATCTTCCATTGGTATTTATGGTAAACGCTGATATCTCGCATTCCCAAAGGTGTTGATTCTTGCCAGTCTCCTACACAAAGCAAGCTACTCAGTTCATGATGTTCTTGTTGCGTATTTGCTCTTCAGGCTATTTCAAAGAAAGAGAAAATTAGGTTCATCCTTTCATTCGTGATAATCAGACGTTACAGTAACCTATCCACCCTCACATTGACGATGCGATACAGAAGGTATATAGCGATTTATAACTACAGGCTCCATGGCGACATCTCACCAAGATACTAACACGGCTACAGTCAGCTCACGGAACATCTTCTAGAATTCCAGTAGCTTGTAACCGATTCACCACTGCCAGTTTACTGTAACCCTCCCACCCTCAAACTGACGATGCGTAAAAGAATTTGAGCGGCATTGAATACTACGGGCTCCATGACGACTTCTCTCCAAGAAAATAAAGCGGCACGGGTCACCGCATGGAACGTCTAATGGGAGTGCAGTAATTGGTTACTGACGCACCAACGCCCGTTTACTGTAACCCTCGCGGCTCTCATTGACCATGGTTCAAAAAATGGCTCCGAGCACTATGCAGCTTAACTTCTGAGGTCATCAGTCGCCTAGAACTTAGAACTAATTAAACCTAACTAACCTAAGGTCATCACACACATCCATGCCCAAGGCAGGCTTCAAAACTGCGACTGTAGCGGTCGATCGGCTCCAGACTGTAGCGCCTAGAACCTTACGGCCACTCCGGCCGGCTCACATTGACCATGCTCCACAGAAATTGCATCGCGAGTCAGTACTACAGGCTGAATGCCGATTCCTTTCAAAGAGACTAACACGCCTGCGGTCAACGCACGGAAACGCACCTCGGAGTCCAGTAGCTTGTATCCGATGCACCACTGCCCATTTATTGCAATCCTCGCCCCCACAAATTTACGATGCGACACAGAAGTTGAATCTCGATTGAAAACAACAGGCTACATGGTGCCTTTCGTCCAAGAGAGTGACGCAGATGCGGTCACACCAAGGAAACTCAACTGGGAGTTCTGCAGCTTGTATCCGATGCACCACTGCCTTTTTCTGTAACTCTCGCACCGTCACACTGACGATGCGACACAGAAATTTCATCATGATTGAAAACTTCAGTCTTCATGCAGATTTCTCTCGAAGAGACTAACACAGCTACAGTCATCACATGGAGCAACTCCAGTGAGTCCAGTAGCTTGTATCAGATGCACCACTGACCGTTTCCTGTAACCCTCCCATCCTAGCATTGACTATGTTATACAGAAATTGCACCGTGATTGAAAACTATCGGCTCTTTGGTGACATCTCTCCAAGAGAATAACGCGGCAACGGTCACCTCAAGGAACCTGGGAGTCCAGCAGCTAGTATGCGATGAAACACTGACCATTTACTGCAACCCTCGCAGCCTCGCATAGACAATGCCACACCGAAACTGCATCGCAATCTAAAACTACAGCCTCCAAGCCGACTTCTCTTCAAGAGCCTTACACGGTTTTGGTAACCACATGGAACCTCTCCATGGAGTCCAGTAGCTTGTTTCGGATGCACCACACCCGTTTACTGTAAACCTCACAGCCTCACATTGACGATGCGACACAGAAAATTCAATGCGATTTGTTACTACAGGCACCAGGGCGACTTCTATCAAAGAGAATAATGCGGCTATGGTTATCGCATGGAAGCTGTCCTGGGAGTCCAGTAGGTTGTATCCAATACTTCACTGCCCATTTTCTGCAACGCTCACACCTACACATTGACTTTGCGACAAAGAAATTTCATCAAAATTTTATTCTACAGGAGCCATGACGACTTCAATTCAGGAGACTTACGCGGCTACGGTCACTGTTGGAAACTATCCTGGGAGTCCAGTTGCCTTTATCAGATGCAGCACTGCCCGTTTACTGTAACCCTCGCAGCCTCACATTGATGATGCGACGCAGAAATTGTTCCGTGACTGAAAACTACAGGATCGATGCCTAATGCTCTCCAACAGACTAACGCGTTAACGGTCTGCGTTGCAACCCCACCTAGGAGTCAAGAAGCTAGTATCAGATGCTCCACTGCCCATTTACTGTGACCCTCGCACCATCAGAATGAAGATGCGCACAGAAATTGCATCGTGATTGAAAACCACAGGCTCCATGCACACTTCTCTTCAAGAGACTAACGCGGCTACAGTCACCATTGGAAAATCTCCTGGGTTGTATCTGATGCCCTACTTCCAGTTTACCGTAACCCATACAACCTCACATTGATGATGGGACACAGAAATTGCATCACGATTGAAATGTATAGGCTCCATGGCGACTTCTCTCCAAGAGACTAATGCCGCCCTCGGGGTTGTCTCGCCATTACTGGTTGGGCTATTTCATTAGCGTCAATGAGACTGTCTGAGTCATTCTGCTAGTGTACATCTACGATACTGAAGCGGCTACGGCTATCGCATGGAACCTTTCCTGGGAGTTCAATAGCTAATACCCAATGCACCACTGCCCGTTTACTGTAACTTCGAACCCTATCACATTGATGATGCGACAAAGAAGTTACGTCGCCATTGAATACTTCAGGCTCCATGCCGTCTTCTTTCCAAGAGACTAATGTCACCCTCACGGTTGTCTCACCATTAGCTGGTTGCTGGACTACTGCATTAGTGTACCTCCTCCTCTTTTGGTTCTTGAACAGAGTATTCGCTAGTAATAC
Organism: Schistocerca piceifrons; assembly: GCF_021461385.2. Lineage (NCBI taxonomy): Eukaryota > Metazoa > Arthropoda > Insecta > Orthoptera > Acrididae > Schistocerca > Schistocerca piceifrons. The sequence continues at coordinate 478,476,976 of NC_060145.1, read as the reverse complement.
CTGAGACTTGTTAGAAAACTCAATTAGTCTTTCTCCTCTCTCATTCCTTTTCCCAAGCCCATCTTCTCCTGTAACGTTTTCTTCTACTCGTTTCCCTACAACTGCATTTCATTTCTCTTTATGTACCTTGTTACCATCTCAGTATCCTCATACACTTTCTCTATCTCTCCATCTGCAGCTTGCGAGGTCGGAACGTGTACCTGAATTATCGTTGTCGGTTTTGGTTTGTTGTCGATTCTTGCAAGAACAACCCTATCGCTGAACTGTTCATAGTAACACACTCTCTGCCCTACCTTCCTATTCATAACGAATCCAACTCCCGCTATAGCATTTTCTGCTTCTGTTGATATTACCCTATACTCATCTGACCAGAAATCCTTGTCTTGTTTCTGAGCCGTGCACGGCTCGTGATCATGTCGTTTCTTGCTTGACAGCTTCTCTTTATGGAACTGTCGCCTCGTTTCTTATTCGATTTACTGGCGTCACTAAGTTTCTGGCTTGCCTGCCCGTGAGTGGCAGCAGCAGCGCGTATCGATAAGAGCACTGTCGTATCATCTCTGAAGCGACCGCTAGTATTTCCGGCTCGTCGTGTGTCGGGGGTTCAGTCGGGACGCAGCGCCAGTGAGGTCCGGACAGCCAGTACTCGCCGACCGCTTGAGACACACACGCACTGTCCGACGGAAATGGACTGGAGCGGGAACAACCGTTGGATGGTCATGCGGTCGGTCGCGTCATCGGGCCACATGTATTTGGTCTTTGGACCCTTCTGGGTCTCGTCAGTTGGTCATCTTGCCTGACGTGGGTCGGTTCCTTCCTTGTGCAGACATGTCGAGTGGCCAGTGGGCAAGAGTTACCTCTGCATGATTGGGTCCGAGCCAGTGTGCCCAGGTCGCCGAGTTCCGAACGGACATCAAGGGAGTCGGGATCGAGCTGCAGTGAGCTCCGGACAGCCATGACTTGCCCGATAGTTGCCGACACACATAACTTGAGTGGGGACGACCTTCCTTGGTCCTTTGGTCGGTCGTCTCATCGGCGACGTGTATTTGGTCGCCGACCGCTTATGGAAACCATGTGTGTCGACTTGTGATTCAGCCGGCCGCGGTGGCAGTGTGGTTCTGGCACTGCAGTCTGGAACCACGGGACTGCTACGGTCGCAGGTTCGAATCCTGCCTTGGGCATGGGTGTGTGTGATGTCCTTAGGTTAGTTAGGTTTAAGTAGTTCTAAGTTCTAGGGGACTTATGACCTAAGATGTTGAGTCCCATAGTGCTCAGAGCCATTTGAACCATTTGAACTTGTGATTCGTCCTTGTTGTTCCATAGTGTTGTGTACATAGTTCCGCGTAGTCGGCGCGTACACAACTTTCCCACTAGAGCGTGCCTCGCTAAGCACAACAGCGCAGCTGCAGCGCTCGTCCATCTCCACAATACGAGATGGTGCTGCCTTAGAGACGGGCCAAATTTATGTAACGCAGCCAATGAGATTGCTGCTAACGTAGCACTTTCTCCTCACGGATCACACTCACGCTGTGATACCTGAATGCGCGAGGTATTATAACGAGTGTACAGACCTCCGATTAGTCAGTCTGCATTTGCCTGCACCAGTCTGCATTAGTCTGTACCAGTCTATAGTCAAGTTTCAGTCTACACCTAATAAGATTATCATATTCCTGTACATAGCCATGAAGATAAATGTATAGACACTTGGTCAAGTATCAGAGATAAGATTAACGTACCAAGACCAAAGGAACTTCAGATTGTCAATTGTAAATAGCATCGAGAACCAAATTAAGTAATTTTATGCTTGTTATTATTTTAATAAATGTGTGTGAAAATTAATCAAGTTCTGTTTAAAGTTGGTCACCGTCAATCTTCTACTCTAAGCGTGCAAGTGGCATTTCTATCGTCTGACCTAACGGCAGAAGATAAACATGCCACGATAAGACCACGAGACATATTACTGACAATCGCCTACTTCGTTAGAGGGACAAGTCAAATAATCCAATGGTGTGTGTACCGAAGGTATTACAGTACGCACACCACACATAGTGATTGCTTTTAGGATTGTCCGAATTCTTGGTGCAAGTGTTCACGTGGAACTGTGTGTAGCTTGTGTGATCTCCACTGAATGCTGTCTGCGTACTGGAGTAGGCAGTCGGTCGATTCGGACAGAGCAGCGATTGTGTCTTGCCTCGCCGTGTTGATGCTGACCGGCTCAGGGCGTAGTTCGACAGCCTTGGTGTTGTTCATCTTTTGGAGTGGTTGTTGTGCCTTCGCTGTATTTAGACGCCAATTTTGAAAACGTAGTGCTGCTGGTCTCTTCGTCCTCGCTGATATTTTTCGTTGTTTTGCCGTTGGTCGGCGGAAGGGAATTGTAGGTTGTTGGTCGGTCCTCCAGCCGTCCCTGGGTCGGGTTGCCAACTGATTACTCAATTACTTAATCTTATTCTTGGCTGCCTATCTCGCATAACCTTACGTTAGCTCCTCAGGCCGACCCTTGGAACACTTCCGAGCACCACTGTTCTGTTGTTGTACATTGTAATTTTCTTTTAGTCAAGACTGTGCGAGGCCTTCAGTCGTCTATTAATTTAGTTTGTTTTAATGATAAGATAAGGCCTTCAGCCGTCTTAAATTAAGACATTGAAGATTCTTGTTTGAACTAAATGTTTTTTAAAAGAAAAAAAGTGGAATTTTGCTCTATTGCAAATCCTTGTTATCCAGGCCTTAAACCTCAGTTCTTCTGTGTCCAGTGTATGGCGTTCAGCCGAGTATTTGTGTAAAATTTTTGGTAACTAAGGCCTTCAGCCGTGTCTATTCCTTAAGACAATTTTAATAATTTGTGTTCGGGCCTACATCCGTGTTGTTTTTGAATCCTTTTAAGGGCATGTGTCATTAAGTGTTTTAGGAATATGAAGTCTGTGTGTTCTGTGCAACTAACAGTAGCTGATCTTGGCCCTTTTTCACAGCCCTAACCTGATCCGCCCTGTCCTGCGAAACCAGATTTCACTTTCCACTTCACTTCACTGACGCCTTCTAAATCTAGGTTGAGACCTTGCATTTCTCTTTTCAGATTTTGTAGTTTCCCTACCACGTTCAAGCTTCTGACATTCCACGCCCCGACTTCTAGATTGTTATTATTTCGTTGGTTATTCAATTTTTTTCTCACAGTAACCCCCCCCCCCCTTCACTTGGTATTCCACTCCCGGAGATCCGAATGGGGGACCATTCCGGAATCTTTTGCTAAACGAGACATCATCATGACACTTCTGCAGCTACAGGCGACATGTCCTGTCGATAAACGTTACGTATATTTAATGCAGTGGTTACATTGCCTTCTGCTTCCTCATGCCGTTGATCATTGTTGATTCTCGCGCCTTCAGTGGCAGTTTCCCATCCGTAGGACAAGAGAGTGCCCTGAACCCATGTCCACTCCTCCGCCGTCTTTGACAAGGCCGTTGGCAGAATGAGGGTGATTTCTTATGCCGGAAGTCTTCGACCGCCAATGATGATTATTAATCTACGTTTAAGCAGCTGCTGAATTCGAACCCAGGACAAAAATGGCTCTGAGCACTACGGGACTTAACGTCTGAGGTCATCAGTCCCCTAGAACTTAGAACTACTTAAACCTAACTAACCTAAGGACATCACACACATCCATGCCCGAGGCAGGATTCGGACCTGCGACCTGTAGCGCCTAGAAGCGCTCGGCCATCCCAGCCGGCGCAGTCATTCAGCTAGTGTACATCTTTGACACTGGCGCGGCTACGGCCACCGCATAGAATCTCTCCAAGGAGCCCAGTAGCTTGTAACCGATGCACCGTTGCCAGTTTACTGTTACCCTCGCACACTCACATTGACGATGCGACACAGAAATTGCTTCGCGATTGCCACTGCGTTGTCCCTGCCGACTTCTCTCCAGGATATTTATACCGCGCGAAGTAGTTTTCTCCCCTTTAGGCGGGTACTGGGCTGTTGCATAAGCCGCAAGGGCATTGTCGGAGTCATTCTCCTAGTGTACATCTACGATACTTGCACGGCTACGGACACCGCATGGAATAACTCTTCAGAGTCCAGTAGCTTGCAACTGATGCACCGCAGCCCGTTTACTGTAACAGTCACATCCACACGTTTACGATGCGACACAGAAATTGCTTCGCGATTGCATACTACAGGCTCCATGCCGACGTCTGTGCAAGACACTAATGCCGTTATCAAGAGTTGTGAGGCAACAGGCGGATGCCGGCGTATTGCATAAGCCTCGAGGACATTGTCTGGGTCATTCTTCAAGTGTACAACTATGATACTGGCACCGCTACTGTGACCGCATCAAACCTCTACTGGGAGTCCAGTAGTTTGTAACCGATGCACTGCTGCCCGTTTACAGTTACCTTCACATTGACGGTGCGCACAGATATTACTTCGCAATTGCATACTACATTCTCCCTCCTGACTTCTCTCGACGAAATGGCTCTGAGCACTATGGGACTTAACATCTGAGGTCATCAGTCCCTAGAGCTTAGAACTATTTAAACCTAACTAAACTAAGGACATCACACACATCCATGCAGAGGCAGGATTCGAACCTGCGACCGCAGCAGCACCTCGGTTCCGGACTGAAGCAGAGATTAATGCCCCCAACGGTAGTGGTCTCGAAATTAATCGTGTGCTGGGCTATTGCATAAGCCTCGAGGACATTGTCGGAGCCATTCTGCTAGTGTACATCTATGACTCTGCCGCGACTACTCTCACCACATTCAATCTGTCCTGGAAGTTCAGTTGCTCGTAACCGATGCACCGCTGCCCGTTTACTGTAGCCCTTACACCCTCACACTGACGATGCGACACAGAAATTGCTTTACGATTGCTTAGTACAGACGTATGTCCAAGAGACTAATGGAGGGCTCAGAAGCCAATCAGTGTAAGTCATCGTTTCTGTGCAAGTGACTGATACGTCGTAACAGATTCCTGACAATTCAGTCTCTCAGTTTCCAAGACGAGTAAGTAACAATTTGACCTTTCTTACGCTAGATGGCAGCACATTTACTGACCACAGAGTAAATGAGCCGATATGTTCCGAAATCATTTAGTGTAAGTCAGCTTGCAACACCGGTTTGTTTGTGTTAGCGTACTGTCAAACACAGTAATCTGCTACTGTTACAGAATACGTGATTTTCCCATTAGGATGTCCTCTTCACTCGTTGAAAATACGCCGTTTTTAGATAACGATTCTGTATATGTACCTGAGAATGATAATAATTCGTCCGATTTAGGTCTGTACATTCTAACCTCTAAAATGTGGCGTAATTTCACGTGACCACTCTGAAAACGTTGCTTTCCCAAAACTAGTGCATTATTTATCTCGTAATTGATATTGTAACCTTCCAACCGGAACATTACATTACAAGCATTGCTGAACACGGGTTTTGGAAATTTCTTTTTGAATCGTGAATTGTTTGGTTAGTTGCATTGAATGACTTTCTAAATTTTTTTTTTTTTAGATGTCATTGAAAAAGATAATCGCCAGTTAGACAACCATGATAAATGCAATGAAAACGAAAATATGATGATACAGAAAGGAAGAAAACGGAAGAACAAGCAGTATTCATGGACAAGTGTAGTCAGTTCTGCCAAAAGATGTTCTGGGCAAGCTTATGTGAACAGAAGTTGGAAAACGATGCCTTTGTGAATTGTAAATGTTCAAGAAATTGTTTTGATTTAGTCACTCCTGCAGAACGGCGATTATTGTTCGAATCCTTTTATAAATTGGGCGATAATGCAAAGCAGAACGTGTACCTTCTCGCACTGACAACACGAAGGTGGCGCAACGTCGTCCAAGAAACTCATCGAAGGCACCAAACTTGAAAACTCTCACATGTTATTTGACAACAACAGTGATGTCAGTTCGTGTGTGTAAAAATTTTTTTATGGACACATTTCAAGTCAGAAGATGTTCAACCTTTACGTGGAGAAATGTGCACAGGATGGTACCTTTTGTGACTTGGAAAGACAGCCAAGCCACTATGATTGGTAGCCGAAAGGCACGCGTTTAGCTCACGCAGGCTGGCGTGAGGTCTGGAACAGTTAAAGGAGTTGAGTCTAGTAAAAATAATACGTAGCTGCTGGAATACTTAACTTTAATTCATAATGGGTGAACATCGGTCTGACGGTACATGCATCACAAGATAAATAGCAAATGATAATAGCGCCTTGCTAGGTCGTAGCAAATGACGTAGCTGAAGGCTATGCTAACTATCGTCTCGGCAAATGAACTCTCTCTAGCTAAGTGGGCTGTACAACTGGGGCGAGTGCTAGGACGTCTCTCTAGACCTGCCGTGTGGCGGCGCTCGGTCTGAAATCACTGACAGTGGCGACACGTGGGTCAAAGAAAAGATGCATTATCACGTGTTTTCTACTACTTTCAATTTAAATTTTAAATCCCCGTCCAAAGACATATGCCAGCTGTGCGATTCCCTGCAGAATATTCTTGCTTTTGAGAATGATGATGCAAAAAAGGACGAGACAAAGATTACGAAAGAATTTCGTCTTCGGCGAGCACAGCAAGCAAGCGGTTATTTGAATTCAGACAAGTTGCTTACAAGAGATGTTTACATTTTCGCTTTTGATCTGGAAAAAGCTTTACCTTTTCCAAAACATCCCACATCGTTTGCAGATTACAAACTAAGTATATATGTATATAACCTAGGAGTGCACAGTTTTAATGACTCTAGAGGTTACATGTACATGTGGGATGAGACAGAAGGGTCTCGAGGCCCACAGGAAATTGGAACATGTCTTGTTAAACATCTTAAACAACATGCCTCATCTCATCGCCATGTTCTCATGTATTCAGATTCTTGCGCAGGTCAAAACAGGAATATCAAACTAAGCTTATCGTAGCAAAAGTTTTGCAAGATCCAGGGATGGCAGCTGAGCACATTTACCATACATTTATGGTATCGGGACACAGTTACCTCCAAATTGATGCACATTTTGGCTTTATCGAATCCAAAGCAAAAATTTAAAAAAAAATTATTTTTGGTCCAATACATTGGATTGATTTGGTAACAACTGCCAAACGCAAAAATCCATTTCTGGTAACAGAGATGAAGCGAGGAAATTTTCTTTCAACCAAAAACTTGGAAGCTTCAATTTCCAATAGGAAGACCAATACTGAACGGGATAAACTAACTGTTTGAAAATGAAATGGCTAAGATACTGCAAAGACCAAGAAAATGTCAATCTTCTACAATGAAACAGTGATGGGAGATATTACATTTTATGAGATCAGCATTACATCAAATTGAAAAGGAAGGTGACCACATTTGATCAATATCGTGCAAGGTCCCCTGTATCCAGACCGTCGACCTGTTAAAGAGCTAAAAAAAACATATATTGGAACATTGGCAGTATATTCCTCCACCTTACCACTCATTTTGTCGACGGTTACCTTCAATACACCAAAGCACACGTGCATCATCCTCAAAAACAAACGAAATCAAGAATCCTGCAGAGTATGGCAGCGATAATGCCGAATAAATAGATTAAATTCATCAAAAACTGCAGTGGGCAGAGAGAATAAGTTACAGTTTTTGTGCTAAATTATAGTTATGATGTAAATTATTTAAGCTACGTTTTTCTGTATCCTCACAATCCGTGAGTTGTTGTATTAGGTTTCATTAAAAAAAAAGTCTTTTCATTGTATGAATCGCCTGTATTTTTCTGTGTTACATTTAGAAAACATCTAATTATCTTCAGTTTCATTGTGGACTGACTGACACTGATTGGCATCTGAACCCTCCTACAAGTCCAGCGTTGAAGTAGAGAACGCACAGCTAAGGCCCGTTAAAGCTAATGACGCAAAGGCGAGAATAATTATTGGGAGGAATAAGGAGATTTACCATATGCGTATAAAGATACACCAACCACTGTTTTTCCTAGATCTATGTCGTATGTTTTAAATAAGTCTAACTGAAGTGCAAGAAAATTACGAACAACTATGAAGTTAGGACAGGGAGATATTGAAAATTTTAGTGTTTTCAAATACCTCGGAAGCATAATTACGGAAGACATTAGGTGCAATAAGGAGATGAAAATGCGTAAGGAGGCTGCCAAAGAGGCATTTAATAGGAACAGAAGGCTTCCGTACGGGTGTATTGTCAGTGACTCGCTTTATATTGAGCGTGGCATTATAAGGAGCTATCACAACAACGAGTGGAGGCACAACCGTCCAAGAACACTATTAGTTAGGTACAGTTTGTCTCCCATGTGTAGCACGAACACACAGACGCGGCAAATGCTGATGAACCCCAGCAGCACAGCAAAGTTAACTGGCATTGCCAGCTGTAAACTAGTCGACCAACCGGTAACGCGGGGAAGCCGAAGCGCACGCTAAACACGAACAAACCCTTACACAGTGCGATCGATTTATGTCCAATGGACCATTCACATAACGACCTTGGCTTGTTACAGGTACAGACGCTGCGCCGGCCCAGCAGTCTCACAGACGACCAGTCGAGCAGCACCCCTCCTCTCACCCTTTACGACGACCTAAGCTATGACAACGAAAGTTCAGTTCGAATCTCCGGGAGGGGACTGCCAAGGGGGAGGTTACCATGAGAAAAAGATTGAATAATCTACGAAAGGGTAACGTTCTACGAGTCGGGACGTGGAATGTCAGAAGCTTGAACGTGGTAGGGAAACTAGAAAATCTGAAAAGGGAAATGCAAATGCTCAATCTAGATATAGTAGGGGTCAGTGAAGTGAAGTGGAAGGAAGACAAGGATTTCTGGTCAGATGAGTATCGGGTAATATCAACAGCAGCAGAAAATGGTATAACAGGTGTAGGATTCGTTATGAATAGGAAGGTAGGGCAGAGGGTGTGTTACTGTGAACAGTTCAGTGACCGGGTTGTTCTAATCAGAATCGACAGCAGACCAACACCGACAACGATAGTTCAAGTATACATGCCGACGTCGCAAGTTGAAGATGAAGAGGTAGAGAAATTGTATGAGGATATAGAAAGGGTAATATAGTATGTAAAGGGAGATGAAAATCTAGTACTCATGGGGAACTGGAATGCAGTTGTAGGGAAAGGAGTAGAAGAAAAGGTTGCAGGAGAATATGGGCTTGGGACAAGAAATGAGAGAGGAGTTCTGTAATAAACTTCACCTAGTAATAGCCAATACTCTGATTAGGAATCAGAAGAGGAGAAGGTATACTTGGAAAAGGCCAGGTGATACGGGAAGATTTCAGTTAGATTACATCATGGTCAGACAGAGATTCCGAAATCAGATACTGTATTGTAAGGCGTACCCAGGAGCGGATATAGACTCAGATCGCAACTTAGTAGTGATGAAGAGTAGGCTGAAGTTTTGAGACATTAGTCAGGAAGAATAAATACGCAAGGAAGGGGGATACGGAAGTACTAAGGAATCACGAGATACGCTTGAAATGCTCTAAGGCTATAGATGCAGCAATAAGGAGTAGCTCAGTAGGTAGTACAGCTGAAGAGGAATGGATATCCCTAAAACAGGCGATAACAGAAGTTGGGAAGTAAAACGTGGTACAAAGAAGGTAACTGCGAAGAAACCATATGTAAAAAAAGAAATACTTCAATTTATTTATGAAAGGAGGAAGTACAAAAACGTTTCGAGAGACTCAGGAATACAGAAATAGAAGTCGCTGAGGAATGAAATAAATAGGAACTGCAGGGAAGTATAGACGAAATGGCTGCAGGAAAAATAAGAAGATATCGAAAAAGAAATGATTGTCGATAGGACTGACTCAGCATACAGGAAAGTCAAACCAACCTTCGGTGGGATTAAAAGCAAGGGTTTTTTTTAGACAACATAGTTGTATGGAGATAAACAGCTGTTGATTTTCTTATATTCAATTATTCAAAATGACAGTCGCAATCGCATTATTTATTTTGCCGCCAACCGGTTTCAACCCGCGATGGGGTCATCTTCAGGGAAATTTACACCATGTAGTCGCTGGCTGGAGTCGTCACCCTGCCTGTACACGCTTGGTAACTAGTGGTAACGGTTGGTAGTTGGTAACTAGGGCTACGGCAGCAGACGACCGACTCGAGTGCTTTAGCTAACAGCACGACACCGCGTGCAACGCCTCTTCTGGTCTCGTCACCATAATTTTTATTTTTTTTTGGTCAATGTTTTCCACATATTCCTTTTCTCTCCGATTCTGCGTAGAACCTCCTCATTCCTTACCTTATCAGTCCACCTAATTTTCAACATTCGTCTATAGCACCACATCTCAAATGCTTCGATTCTCTTCTGTTCCGGTTTTCCCACAGTCCATGTTTCATTACCATACAATGCTGTACTCCAGACGTACATCCTCAGAAATTTCTTCCTCAAATTAAGGCCGGTATTTGATATTAGTAGACTTCTCTTGGCCAGAGATGCCTTCTTTGCCATAGCGAGTCTGCTTTCGATGTCCTCCTTGCACCGTCCGTCGTTGGTTATTTTACAGCCTAGGTAGCAGAATTCCTTAACTTCATTGACTTCGTGACCATCAATCCTGATGTTAAGTTTCTCGCTGTTCTCATTCCTACTACTTCTCATTACCTTCGTCTTTCTTCCGATTTACTCTCAAACCATTCTGTGTACTCATTAGACTGTTCATTCCGTTCAGCAGATCATTTAATTCTTCTTCACTTCCACTCAGGATAGCAATGTCATCAGCGAATCGTATCATTGATATCCTTTCACCTTGTATTTTAATTCCACTCCTGAACCTTTCTTTTATTTCCATCATTGCTTCTTCCAGATTGAAGAGTATGGGCGAAAGGCTACAGCCTTGTCTTACACCCTTCTTAATACGAGCACTTCGCTCTTGATCGTCCACTCTTATTATTCCCTCTTGGTTGTTGTACATATTGTATATGACCCGTCTCTCCCTATAGCTTACCCCTACTTTTTTCAGAATCTCGAACAGCTTGCACCATTTTATATTGTCGAACGCTTTTTCCAGGTCGACAAATCCTATGAAAGTGTCTTGATTTTTCTTTAGCCTTGCTTCCATTATTAGCCGTAACGTCAGAATTGCCTCTCTCGTCCCTTTACTTTTCCTAAAGCCAAACTGATCGTCACCTAGCGCATTCTCAATTTTCTTTTCTATTCTTCTGTATATTATTCTTGTAAGCAGCTTCGATGCATGAGCTGTTAAGCTGATTGTGCGATAATTCTCGCACTTGTCAGCTCTTGCCGTCTTCGGAATTGTGTGGATGATGCTTTTCCGAATGAAATGATTTCGGAATCTCTGTCTGACCATGATGTAATCTAATTGAGATCTTCCCGTATCTCCCGGCCTTTTCCAAGTATACCTCCTCCTCTTGTGATTCTTGAACAGGGTATTCGTTATTACTAGCTGAAACTTGTTACAGAACTCAATTAGTCTTTCTCCTCTTTCATTCCTTGTCCCAAGCCCATATTCTCCTGTAACCTTTTCTTCTACTCCTTCCCCTACAACTGCATTCTAGTCGCCCATGACTATTATATTTTCGTCCCCCTTTACATACTCTGAGGATGGAAAAGTCATGCCATACTTTGATGCACATACGCAGATGGCGGTAGTCTCGCGTACTCTAGGTATAATAAAGGAGCAGCTATCATTTGTTCTCAAGTGATTCATGTAAAGAGTACGCGACACTACCGCCATCTGCGTATGTGCATCAAAGTATGGCATGACTTTTCCAACCTCAGAGTATTTAGCAGATGCAATAGAAATAAATTTGACAAACGGGCACAATAATTCGACAAGCGACCTCACTGCCATCATGAGGTGCGGTGAACTGACCTCGCCGCCGCCGGGCTTTTATCTCCTCCCCTGCAGGTGTTCGCAACGCGGAGCGTCTAGCATCCGTTGCCTTCCGTGCTGGAAGGATCTTTTTAATATTTCTGCCTGTTCTGGGAGTTCGTGGTGACATGTCTTCTTTCTCCTTTTAATCAGATTCAAAGCGGGGTACCATGCTTTACTAAGGGTGTAACCGCTACCTCGATTGATCAGCGGTATCCGTTCTCGAATCTCGATAGATTCTTCAATGACACAGTCCCAGTATTTGGACGTCTGTGTCAGAACTTCGATCTGGTCGTAATTCATTGTGTGCAATTCCAAGAGGCAATGTTCAGCAACCGCCGACTTGTTAGCCTGCTGCAGCCTGGTATGCCGTTAATGTTCTCCGCAACGACCTTCGACAGTACGCACTGTTTGTCCTGGTTAAAAGAAGAACCCCAGCAGCATGGGGACATAGCATTTATTCCGTTCTATAGCGCTTTATCGGGAAAGGTTGGTCGAAGTCTACAAAAACATCAATGGTCTTCCGCCCACCTATCAAGACATAGGCACTGCTCGGTAATGTCAAGGCCGACCAAGAACTACGGAAATCCGAAGTCTACTAGATCCCCTGCGAATGTGGCATGACTTACATAGGTCAAACGGTGGATACTATCGAAGATCGCTGTCAAGAACATCAACGGCACACCAGACTGCAGCACCCTAACAAAGCAGCGGTTGCTGAACATTGCTGCTCGGAATTACGCACTATGAATTACGACCAGACCAAGGTTCTGACACAGGCGTCCAAATACTGGGACTGTGTCATTGAAGAATCTATCGCGTATATATATGAAGACAGTAACTGTTCTCGAAAGAACAGATGCTGTTGATGACCGTGCAGCTTTTCCCTGGAATAAATGACGACTAACTGAAACCCTCAGCTGCCGGCAGGTGTTGTTGATATACCTCGATGTGGACAGGGTTTCAGTTAGTCATCACGAATCTATCGAGATTCGACCACAGGAACTGCTAATCCTTAGTAAGGCGTGGGAGTTGGGAGGTTGTTTGGGGGAAGAGACCAAACTGCAAGGTACATCGGTCTCATCGGATTAGGGAAGGACGGGGAAGGAAGCCGGCCGTGCCCTTTCAAAGGAACCACCACGGTATTTGCCTGCTGCGATTTAGGGAAATCACGGAAAACCTAAATCAGGATGGCCGGACGCGGGATTGAACCGTCGTCCTCCCGAATGCGAAGGCGTGGGAACCAGCTTAGAAGGAGAAAGAAGACCTCTCTCCACGAACTGACTTCCAGAACAGGCAAAGATACTTTGAAGACCTACATTAAAAAACTAAAAACCCGCCTCGATTGCGAAAAAAGCACCTAGTGTTAAGTGTTAACCAAGGTTTCGGCGTAGATAACTACACCTTCTTCAGAACAACAATAAAACCCACAAGTGCATAAGAAGACCTTTGTCAATGATTAATAGAACACCATAGCTATACATTTATAAACGAAAAAGAAAAGAAAAACACAAACAGTACACATGTACAAAGTCTAAACCGCTACTTAACTTAATGCTGTACGCTCCACCTCACACCGGCCTATGTTCGATGGGCCACGACCCGCCATAAACTGCAGCTGCAGTCCTAATGCACTGCAACCATAGTGGCATAGTCAACTGTTAAATGCGGAATCAGCGACAGCATCGTCAAATACATATAAATCACATCACATGCACGAGTCATGTTGCCAGCAAAACTACAACATGAAACTTATTACATATACGGGTCACTGTGTTTTTTCGCGACGATGTCGCAGCTTGTGAGTGAAATAATTATTTTTTATGACCATGTGTTTATGTGTGCCTAGTTTTACGTAAGCGAAGATACCGACACCCGCTGGTATCGCAGAGTTCATAAGGTACCATTGTTCATGATTACAGTACGAGCTGCAGCTCGATCACTGGCGTAGCGTGCGTGCGTCTACTTGCGTGTGGTGCGACCGCAGCCGGCAAGGCGGCCAGGTGGGAACGCACGCGGTGGACCGGGTGGCTGAGCTGGGGGCCAGAGGACGCAGCCGACGCGGAAGCGGGCAGCGGCTGGGGTGGTGACCCGCCGGCTGTAGAGAGGCTGCGCGCTTATCAGCCGTGGACGGCCGGCCGGCTGGCTATCTGGCGCCGCGCCGGCCGGCGGGTCACCGCCAGCGGCTGCGGCTGCGGCAGCAGGGGCGCCCCGTCACACTCGGGACCCGGGACCAGACCGCTAGCCGCGCGCCGGCCGCGATTACGCCCCAGGGTGTCGCTCACCGCCCGCACCCGCCGCGAATTCCGTACGCTGGTACCGCGCCGATAGCGGGGTTGTCATCGGAGGTCGGGAGTTGATCGACCACCTCCGTCACAGTCGATGAGGCGACGGTTCGTCGGAGCGTGCCTACCTGTGCGCTCTCGTGTAGTGGGATTTGCCGCCGGTCAGTGGAGCACGTGCTGTGGTGTGGTGTAGAGTGCGCACTGTCCAGCCGTGGTAGCGGTCCCTGCCTGCGCTCCCCTCCCAGCGCCCCCTGAGGACGCCGACACGCTGCTCGAGGTCACTCCTCCAGGATGTACTCTCTCGTCCAGAGGCTGCAAGGTGAGTATCCTTCCACTGTCTCCTGCCTTCCCTCCAATCGATTTTACTTTCCAGATTTCACCTGAAAGAATTAAACTAATCGAACTGTTATAGTCATCCGAAGAAAATCCTGCAAATTGAAACCCAGAATTCCTGGAATGTGGCTTTCGTACACCCGATACTTAGAAAATCGATAGCGCTAATGCGCTGCTTCGTGGACCCAGATTAGGCGCGCCGGCCCCGGATCGAATCCGCCCGGCGGATTAACGACGACGGTCGGTGTGCCAGCCAGCCTGGATGTGGATTTTTAGGCTGTTTTCCACATCCCCCTTGGTGATCCCCATGTCCCGCCTCAGTTACATGGCTCGGAGACATCTGAACACTTTCGCATTATTCCATGGATTGCACTCGTCGCAGACAGTTGGGGTGCACTAATTCCGTCCTGGGGGGTACGGGGTAGCGGCAGGAAGGGCATCCGGCCACCCTTTAATCTAACATTGCCAAATCCGATTAACCAAGCTGACCCTGCGTACCTGCGGGACAAAGGCACCTCTTCCTGGAGATCAACAAATTGAGAGCAGCATTTCGGAAAAGAAGAGGTGGAACAGTACACATTTTGTTATTATTTCTATTATTATTAATAATATTATTATTTTTTGGTTATTTAGCCTGACCTCATTAGAACCTTAGGGCCCTCTCTTACATCTGACCAGGAACGAAACGTCTCAAAAATTTTACAAAAACATTCACAGCAAAGATAGTCATGATAACAATAATAAAACAGACACAAATAGTGAAGATAATGGCGACTGACAATAATTACAATGGAAATTATAGTAGACTCTAATAACAATGATCATAATAGTAAATCACATTAATAGTAGTCCCGATGAGCACCGCACATCTGACTACACGTTTGGTATTATAGAAGCGGAAGGTATAAAGCAAACACTAAATTTAAAGAAAGAACTCCGCCAACAAGGAGGGAAAAATATTTTCAACATTTCGCGGCCCTGTCAGCAACTGTATAAATATTAATCTTAATTTTAAAAACCAACAGCCTCGGTTGGAAAGTTTACTAGATCTACCTAGGTT
Organism: Schistocerca piceifrons; assembly: GCF_021461385.2. Classification (NCBI taxonomy): domain Eukaryota; kingdom Metazoa; phylum Arthropoda; class Insecta; order Orthoptera; family Acrididae; genus Schistocerca; species Schistocerca piceifrons. The sequence continues at coordinate 478,461,484 of NC_060145.1, read as the reverse complement.
TCAGTCGGGATAACCCAACTTCCTTCAGAGTAAAAGTAACTACCGTTTGTCCATAGTGGACATCGTCAAGCTAAAACTACAAATCCATAGTTAAAAAATAAAAAAAAAGGATGGAAAAGTTGTGGGGGGTGGGGGTTGAAGAGAATGAGATGCAGACTAGTAAATGGGAGACATGCATAGGTGGGCCATTAACTGTCAGTTGAAGTTGGGAAGGAAATAAATTTCTCTGGTTTTCTGTGGAAGATTATTCCAGAGTCCGGCTCCCGACATAGAAGAGGATTTAGAAAAATGTGGTAGTGTTACGTCATGGTACAGAGTGTGTTTTGCTTGGTTGAGAACGATTACTACTTCTGTGATGTTCAGACTGCAATGTAAGAGTTGAAGGTGAACTGGAGTGCAACGGATGAGAAGACGAAAGAGCAGACATAGAGTACGGTGGGTTCCACACTTACCGCCACGCAGCCCGATAATTGCTCGTAGGCAGGAGTGATAGGGTCGAAATAGCGTACGTCACAAAAGTATCGCATACATGCATTTATCGACAGTTCTAGCCTGCGTCGTTTTTCGTACGAACGTCTTTGGAGAATAGCATCGCCATAATCAAGTATGGGGAGTATCAGCGACTCTACCAGCTTCTATTTAAGCTAGAAAGTAAATATTTTTTATATTTCTATAGCGAATGAAGTGACGCTGACAGCTTCTTACACATTCCAGTTGTGTTTTCAGTCCAGTCTAAGTGATGTTTCGGAATTAACCTCAAGTTCTTTGCGGAAGAATAGAAGGTTATTTCTGTACCGTTCAGGATTATTGATGGAATAGATTCTCTAACTGCCTGGTAATAAGTCTTCTGTGAGCGACTAACGTTGCTTTCGTTTTAGATGGGTTGATTCAAACATTTGTCCTGCGCCCGCTCAGATAAGGTAACTACACTACTGGCCATTAAAATTGCTACACCACAAAGATGACGTGCTCCAGACGCGAAATTTAACCGACAGGAAGAAGATGCGGCGATATGCAAATGATTAGCTTTTCAGAACATTCACACAACGTTGGCGCCGGTGGCGACACCAACAACGTGATGACATGAGGGAGGTTTCCAACCGATTTCTCATACACAAATAGCAGTTGACCGGCGTTGCTTGGTGAAACGTTGTTGCTATGCCTCGTGTAAGGAGGAGAAACGCGTACCATCACGTTTCCGACTTTGATAAAGGTCGGATTGTAGCGTATCGCGATTGCGGTTTATAATATCGCAACATTGCTGCTCCCGTTGGTTGAGATCCAATGACTGATAGCAGAATATGGAATCGGTGGGTTCAGGAGGGTAATACGGAACGCCGTGATGGTTCACAACGGCCTCGTATCACTAGCAGTCGAGATGACAGGCATCTTATCCGCATCGCTGTAACGCATCGTGCAGCCACGTCTCGATCCCTGAATCAACACATGGGGACGTTTGCAAAACAACAACCATCTGCACGAACAGTTCGACGACGTTTGCAGCAGCATCGACTGTCAGCTCGGAGACCATGGCTGCGGTTACCCTTGACGCTGCATCACAGACAGAAGCGCCTGCGATGTTGTACTCAACAACGAACCTGGGTGCACGAATGGCAAAACGTCATTTTTTCGGATGAATCCAGGTTCTGTTTACCGCATCATGATGGTCGCATTCGTGTTTGGCGACATCGCGGTGAACGCACATTGGAAGCGAGTATTCGTCATCGCCATACTGGCGTGTATCACCCGGCGTGATGGTGTGGGGTGCCATTGGTTACACGTCTCGGTCACCTCTTGTTCACAGTGACGCACTTTGAAGAGTGGACGTTACATTTCAGATGTGTTATGACCAGTGGCTCAATCCTTCATTCGATCCCTGAGAAACCCAACATTTCAGCAGGATAATGCACGACCGCATGTTGCAGGTCCTGTACGGGCCTTTCTGGATACAGAAAATGTTCGACTGCTGCCCTGGCCAGCACATTCTCCAGATCTCTCACCAATTGAAAACGTCTGGTCAATGGTGCCCGAGGAACTGGCTCGTCACAATACGCCAGTCGCTACTCTTGATGAACTGTGATATCGTGTTGAAGCTGCTTGGGCAGCTGTATCTGTACACGACATCCAAGTTCTGTTTGACTCAATGACCAGGCGTATCAAAGCTGTTATTCCGGCCAGAGGTGGTTGTTCTGGGTACTGATTTCTGAAGATCTATGCACTCAAATTGCGTGAAAATGTAATCACATGTCAGTTCTAGTATAATATATTTGTCCAATGAATACCCGTTTATCATCTGCATTTCTTCTTGGTGTAGCAATTTTAATGGCCAGTAGTGTAAATCGGCATTTACGTGTTGGACGGCTGGGCACAAATTGGTTGAACTTGCACTTACAAGGGAAGGCGATGACGTTAGGATCACAGATTTCTTCAGACTTTGATCGTCTTTAGTAGGCCATTAAAACAACATAATGTGCAAGTAGTAAGGTGCAACACTCTGGCATGCCGAGAAAATCTCGAGAGACGTTTTACGTGTCTATTATGTGGCGTAGTTGCTGGTGGTCAGTTGGTTAGCGTTCGAGCTTTGTAAGACGAACGTATATCAGGAGACAGTTCGACTGCAGCTCAACTCAATAATTAACGTTTTTTCTCATTACTGGTCGTATTATTTAATATATATGACATCTGAGAGGTAATGTAATGAAAAAAAGTGTATTTGTATTGAGTATTGAACTGAATTTCAAATTATGTTTTCCATGTTCGCGTGACGAATACTGTGGTGTCACCGCCAGACAGCACACTTGCTAGGTGGTAGCCTTTAAATCGGCCGCGGTCCGGTAGTATACGTCGGACCCGCGTGTCGCCACTGTCAGTGATCGCAGACTGAGCGCCACCACACGGCTGGTCTAGAGAGAGACGTACTAGCACTCGACCCAGTTGTACAGCCGACTTTGCTAGGAACGGTTCACTGACAACTACGCTCTCATTTGCCGAGACGATAGTTAGCATAGCCTTCAGCTACATTTGCTATGACCTAGCAAGGCGCCATTACCAAGTTATATTGAGATTCTAAATGTATCATCAAGAGCGATGTTCTACAAATGTGGATTAAAGTTAAGTATTCCAGAAGCTACGTACTTTTCTTTACAGCATTCATTACGTATCCTGTTTCAGACCTCACGCCAGCCTGCGTGAGTTTAAGCGCGTGCCTTTCGGCTTCCTCTCATTGTGTCTAGGCTGTCTTGCCTAGACACAACAAATACCATCCTGCCACGTGTGATGTCGAGTGCACATCCGACGAGCAATCCTACACTACCCTTGTGGTCTGGCACATTGTGATGTACTATATTACTGACTGTGAATAACGCCATTCGCTTCATTAATTATCGAGGTTTGACGTGGGCTTTCCAAGACTGTCCCTTGTCCTTGAAAATTTAATTACAAATAGAAAGTAGTCAAATAACATATGATATTCACTAAAACTTCATGAATAATCACGTGGCTTTTTTCATTATATTACCTTTGCAATGTCACATAAATTAACTAATGTGACCAACGATGAAAAACTATATATTAAAAAAAAGTAAGTGTTGGCGGGATTCGAACCATCATCTCGTCCGCAATGACCTCTTACACCCCCTATCTTCGCACGATACATCAGTTATATAACAGACTCGTAAAACATTCTTTTACTATTTTCTAGGAATTCCCAGAGTAGCGTACCGTGCTACTTACACAGTATGTTGTATTAATGGTCTATTAAAGGTGTACAAGTTTGAAGTAAATCCGTGATCCCAATGTCGTGGCCTCCACGTACTAGATATAACTGAAGGTCGTCAGAATATAGGTGATACTTGCAATGGGAGAGAATAGTTGACACATCTTAAACATGTAATGAGAACAGTGATGGGCCCAGTACTGATCCTTGTGCGACCTTTTACTTTCCAACATTACACACTATTAGTGGGATGTAAGGTATGAGTTGAACCACTGTACAGCACTTGAAGAAAACTTTGGCTCGAGAGTTTAGCAAGTAGAATGATAGTCGACAGACTCGCTGCAATCCAAAAAGCACTTATTAGTCGTCGGTTGTTTGCGCATAGCTTGTCTCAGTTCGTCGATCACTTTTATGAGAGCGATCGTCATGCTACAGTTTTGTCGGAAAACTGACTGGGATTCATCTAAAAGGTTATTTCACGTTAAATGATTGGTAAGCTGTTCATGGGCTATGTATTCCATAGCCATGATAAAGCTGGTAGAATGTAAATGGGCCTGTAGTCGGAAGGTTGTTTGGGAGATTCCTTCTTGGGTAATGGTTGTATGAGTCCCTGCTTGCAGGACGTTGCGAAGGTGCTGTAGGTCAGAGAATGGCTGAAAATGTCCGTTATTTCGTGCAGCAGAGGATCGACGAGGAATCTGATCATTTGCACTGCTATATTACCATGTCACGCTACTGCCGGACAAATTCGCGCAATGGACTTTCTGACCGTGTCAGGACTTTCTGACCGTTTCAGGACTTTCGTTCGTATCAACCACTGATTCGCGCAGGCCACCCAAGAGGAGTCAAATTAAAAGACTTACACCAAGATTGTATACATCCCAACCGGGCTCTCCTGGCCAATAAAGCCACACGCACATTTCATTTCGTTTTACTGATACGCGAACGCATCCCAAGGTAACAGCTGTAATACAATGCTTATACACTCATGGTCAGAAAAACAGGACACCTTGAAGAACGGTTCAAATGTCTTTACTCACTATGAGACTTAACATCTGAGGTCGTCAGTCCCCTACACTTAGAACTACTTAAACCTAAGGACAGCACTCACATCCATGCCCGAGGCAGGATTCGAACCTGCGACCGTAGCAGCCGCGTGGTTCCGGACTGAACCGCCTAGAACCGCTCGGTCGCAGCGGCCGGCAGGACGCTGATATTCACAGGACATGTACATTAGTATGTTCTGCAGAAGTGAGTAGCTTTTCAGTCACCTGGGTTCAGCATGTGTCCTCTTGCCTAGTAGCCACAGAGTCCACCGTCGGACGTCATAACTTGCTCCATGCGTGATGGCATTGACGTGTATAAGGTGCAAATAGCGTCCTGTGGTATTGCCGTCCATGCTGCATTTACTTGGTTTCAAAGATCATCTGTGGTGGTTAGCACTGGGTCACAGCACTGCACCCATCCTTTGACCATACCCCATCAATTATCGATTGGCGACATTTCTTGAGATCTGGCGAGCCAGGGCAAAAGGCCGACATCCTGTGACACCAAGAAGGCACGTGTTTGTGCAGCAACATGTGGTCGTGCATTGTCTTGCCCAAAAATATCATCTGGGGAGTTATCCAGAAAGGGTATGGCCAAGTGTCGCAGCTTACATTGGTCACAGTGCCCTATACACGCACCATTTGTGATTCGTGGTTGTACCCACGCCACGCCACAAGGCCTTGAGTTGTCATTGTATGTCTTATGCAAATGCAGTCACTGTGATGCTACTCCCCCTGTGTGGGGCAAACCAATATGCGGGTATCATAAAGAAAAGAAAAGAGAAACAGAACCTGAATTCGCCGAAAACCCTATCTGATGCCATTCCTGTCCCCAATTGCCATCTAGCATGTTTCTGACGTTCATCAAAGACAGGCGGAGAAGTGGAGGGCGCGCACGTAACCCATGCCGTAATAAACGGCAACGGACTGTCACCCCTGGTAGTGTACGATGTGATACAATTCCACTGTTGCGCAAGAGCCGAGGTGGACGCACATCTGCCCAGCAATGCCATTCGGATGAGGTGTCGATCTTCTCGTGTGTGGTCTGGGTAGTGCGTCCTGATTCATCTCGTCGTGTTCTACGGCCTTCTTTGAACCATTCGGCACACACCGGTTGCACAATCGAAACACTTTGTCCCAAACGAGCCGCTGTTTCCCAGGTGGATCCATCACAATCTCTCGTGTCAATAACGCGCCCTCTTCCAAACTCACTGATCTGACGCTACGGTTCGTACATAGGTCTGCGAGGGGTTCTGCACGACTTTTCAATTCAGACTGTCCTATTACCTTCTGTTTACAGCGACAACGAGAGCCGCAGGCACATTTTGTCGGTAAATGGTGTTGCGATGCGATATCGATGTTGACCTCTAACCCGCGGGCTGACATAATACAGGTCTAAAGAACATACTAACTTACTCGTCCCGTGAATGAGAACGTCCTATCACTAGAAGTTCGAAGTGTTCTGTTCTTTTTTTTTCTTTTTTTTATATAAACATGAGTGTACAATCTTCAACGCCAGTCCATACTTCTATTATAATACTACAAATCCGAAGGAAACGACTAAATCGCTCGACCGATATCCATAAAAATTGGAGTAAGATAGCTTGAACACTGATGAAGAAGATACGCTACTTGACGAAATGTGTAGTACAAGATATACATTGATTTGAAGATTATTACGCAAATAGAGGAGAAATATTTTCTCTTTGAATAAGTTATTTACTGTTTCATTTTTGAACTTTATGCTATTTGTGAAACACTTTTATTGGTTGATATGTTCTACTTTATATGATTCAACATAATCAGTACAATGGTTATTCAATTCTCAACGTGTTTAAACCATATTTCCATACCAATACCAGTTCTATCCAAATGGTTGAAATGGCTCTGAGCACTATGGGACTTAACAGTTGAGGTCATCAGTCCCCTAGAACTTAGAACTACTTAAGCCTAAACAACCTAAGGACATCACACATATCTATGCCCGAGGCAGAAGTCGAACTTGCGACCGTAGCGGTCGCGCGGTTCCAGACTGAAGCCCCTAGAGCCGCTCTGCCACACCAGCCGGCACCAGTTCTATTAATTGCAAAAGTAACTCTCACTCTTACATTTTCACGACTCCACCGCTTTACTGATTCCGATGGTATTTTACGCAGAGAGAGTTTGAACACTGAGGAAGACCATTCGCTGCTTTAGGAGTCGTATCTTTTTGAATATTATTAACATTTTTATATGTGGTGTGTATGAGCGTCATGCAGACGACTCTGGCGAGATAGTCTGCAAATGTTAGCACCTGTGGATTATTCCATCCTAATTTCACTTACCTTCGTAGGCATTACGCACGATGTGTGTTGCTGGGAGCAGAATCGTTCGGCAGTCAGCTTCAAAGGCCGGTTCTCTAAATTTCATCAATAGTGTTTCCCGAAAATAACGCCGCCTTACCTCCATGTATCCCCAGTTAAGTTACCGAAGCATCTCCGTAACACATAAGTTTTGTTCGAACCTACCGGTAACAAATGCAGCAGCCCACCTCTGAATTGCTTGTATGTCTTCCTTCAGTCGGACCTGGTACGGTTGCCAAACACTGGAGCAGTACGCACCAGCGTCCTATATGCGCTCTCCTTTACAGGTGAACCACTCTTTCCTAGAATTCTCCCAGTAAACCGAAGTCGGCCATTTGCCTTCACATGGTCGTTCCACCTCATATCGCTTTGCAACGTTACGCCCAAATATTTAAATGACTTGACTGTATCAAGCTGGACACTAGTAATACTGTATCCGAACATTACAGGCTTGTTCTTCCTACTCATCCGCATTAACATACATTTTCCCACATTTATGGCTAGCTGCCATTCATCACGCCAACTGGAAATTTTGTTTATCTTGTACCTTCTTACAGTCACTCAACTTCGACGTCTTATCGTATACCGCAGCATCATCAGCGAACAACCGCAGGTTGCCGCCCACCCTGCCCGCCAAATGATTAATGTGTGTAGAGGACAACAGCTGTCCTGTCACACTTCCCTGGGGCACTTTTGACGACACCCTTGTCTCTGATGAACACTCGTCTTTAAGCAGCGTAACTTACGACATGCAAACTATCCAGACTACATTATGCCTATCTGTGAATGAAAGCACTTAACGACAAACTTTACAAACAATTTTAAAGCTCTCACGAAATTTTTTTCCCGCTGATGCTCCCTACATCTAGCATTTAGTCCCGTCCTCTGGGCACGAGACACGGGTACAGTCTCTGACCGTTGGAGGAGAGTAGGACGTAGTGCTGTCGCACTGAACAGCGAGGCTGTCAGGTGTGGACGTGAACGCCTGGCATGGAGTCAGCAGTTCTGAAACCTCCTCTCCATTTCGCTGTTCTGACAATGAAGCTGCTTGCTCACGTTTCAGCAGCGTAGTGTCTTGTTCAGTTAGACGATTTTCCCACTCGGCATGTGCTCTTCACTCCTCGACAAGGTTTTTTCATTGAAATTTGGCGAGAAACCATGTATTCAGTGGCAAAGTTACAAGTGTTTGCACACGAGTTATATTACAAAACGGATTCAATCCTCCTCACTCCTGAACTGCGGAGGTATAGAGGTGGTACTATAGTAGACTGAGTTAATTTATTTCGTGTTGGACAACTGTCTTAAACAACAAAATTCCTTATATTTGAGACCCTGTTGGAGATATCGAAATAAGGTGTTAAACAAAACACTATAAACAAAAAGTAGAGTAATGATGTTTTTCTGTACCTTGTGGAAGGGGAGAAACGCATTGTAGGACATGTCAGCGTTAATAGCAAAAGTATAGCGAAAAAGTGCGATAACATTGCTGAATAACGTGCGAATCTCCCGAACCATGGCACACTTTGACGTTCATTTCTTTGTAAAAGTGACCTAATAGGGTCAGAATAACGGCACGTCTTCAGTTGACCACTTAACCTCGGACATAGTTACCGACAGTTTTCGTGATAAGTTTCATTGTTATCGACCGCGCACTCTATCTCACTGCAACAGACCTTATACGAGCTAACTAATGCAGTGTTAATGCATAAAGTGCGTATTTTTTTTTCAAACAATGAGCATGCGTTTATTTTTTTCACTGCTGTCGGTATAATACGTCGAAATCGCGGTTCTGAATAAAAATGTCTCTATATTAAAGTCCTTGTAGATAATGCAGTAATTTATGATATTCTGCAAGACTGTAAACACAAGTAAACAAAAAATAATTGAATCTGATAAAATCGTTGTTCCACTAAAGAAAACTCTTTATTGTTAATTAATTTGCGGTAAAGTATTATGAGACCAAATTGCTGAGGTCATCGGTCCATAAGCTTACACACTATCTAATCTAACTTAATCTAACTGACCCTAAGGACGACAAACACACCAATACACGAGGGAGGACTCGAACCTCCGACGGAGGGAGCCGTGCGGACCGTGACAAGACGCCCTTGACCACGCGGTCACCCCGCGCGAATTGTTGTTACTTATGTCAGTACATTAAGGCCGTTTCCAGTTTTAACCATCAAGTAAATTATTTGTTGTTTGGGTACTGTGCTTTGTAAAATGCCTCGTTTCAGCATCAAGTAAAGAATATGAAGTCTTGCTACAACATACGTTAATCGCCTTACGCACAACAAAATAAAGTACTGCATCAGAGATGCGTTACCGAAGCAGTTTGGCTATGTGAGAATTAATACGCTGATACAGCTCTGTCGGAACGAGATAAAAGCTGAGCTCGAACTACAGGTTCTCTATTTTGACTACGCGCGTGTAGCCACGGAATCAAGACTGAAGCTCTCAACAAACGTGTCTGCACCCCCCCCCCCCCAAATTTCTGTATTGTAGGCCACCATAATGTCGTTAGGAGCGGACGTTTTCGGTCTAATACCTGAACAGTGGAATTTGAAACTCAAATCTTGTGGCACGGCCGTTCCCAGTAACTAGCGTGTTGATTGATGCTTCAGTCATCGACCTGAAGGTACAACATGACTGCGATGTAGGGATCGAATGCCCTGACTAGCGTCTTTCATGTATTTGGACTGTGAAGGTTAGGTACATAGTAGCTACATAGCAGCTACTGCATGTTGTAAGTTTCCACGTTACTCTCCATTTCAGTGTCAGCAAAATGAAATATTTCGTAGTATTTCTTGTTGAAAAGCCATTAGGTTTATTAAACATTCTTAAAAAAATCTAGTTCTGAATCGTCTCAGTGTTGTTCAAAAATGGTTTAAATGGCTCTGAGCACTATGGGACTTAACATCTGAGGTCATCAGTACCCTAGAACTTATAACTACTTAAACCTAACCAACCTAAGGACATCACACACATCCATGCCGGAGGCAGGATTCGAACCTGAGACCGTAGCAGCAGTGCGGTTCCGGACTGTAGCGCCTAGAACCGCTCGGCCACATCGGCCGGCGAACCACGTGTTGCACGACTGCATAATTTTGCACCTACATTTACTGCGGAGGTTCGAGTTCTCCGTCGGGCATGGGTATGTGTGTTTGTCGTTAGGATAATTTAGGTTAAATAGTGTGAAATTTTAGGGACTGCTGCCCTTAGCAGTTAAGTCCCATAAGATTTAAAAAAAAAAGAATTGCTGCACGAACAACACGTAAAAGCGTCAACTTTTTTCTTTCATTATTCTGCGGGGAGTTTGAAATTATCTGCAAAGTTTGGTGGAAGTCGGTAAGTGCAGTCATTCTCAGATACTGAGGGTAATTTGTGTGTCGTCAGTTACGCAGCCTCAAGATACACACTGACGAAAAAAAAAAATCACAACACCGAAAAAGATTAATGTAGAGTAATGAAATTTCGGGAATACATTTATCGAGGTGACATATGTAAATGATTAACATTAGATGATCACAGTGCGAGATGAGCCACTATAAATGTGAAGTGCTAGTACATGAATAACAGGTGTAACAACCAGCAAACTATAGGCTGGGATTTTGATTCACTTATTGTTACTGTACGGTACCGAAAATCATGCAAGACTATTGTGCTCCTGACGATGCGCAAACGTCGTGCCGTTTTGTCTATCTACAGGTGTTCAACATGGGCGATAATTCTGTGATATGACTAACGTCGGTACAGTGCGTGCATGCATTTAGTTAAATTCGCTGCCGCTGCTGCTGCTCTTCCTGCCCAGGCACATAACCACAGCAGCCCGCTTTGGAAATCTGGTCATGGAGTGGCACTGACTATATGAAGTAGATTTATCTCCATTTTATGACACGCCTGCCCACCATGGTACATTCTGCAACTGCCCCACGGCACGTATTGCGAACAGGAACTTACAGAGATACTCAATCCTGCTTCATTTTCCTTATGTATTGTAGTTTTTCCACAAGTTTACGGAGGTACTTATGAATAACCCAGCATTACGGTAAATACATAGTAAAAGAGCAGTATCAGCCACACCTCCTATTATTTAAACCAACGATGGTATAGTTTTTCTTACGTTATATATGCTGAACTATGTGTCGTATGATGACATAGTGTTTCAGGTACATTCAGTGGTATATGTGGATACTATCTAAATAATCTGTTGCAGCTGGAGTCAGTGGTATACAAGTAACAAATTAAAACGTCCTCTCTGCTGCTTAAGTTATACTACAAGTAAGCGAAAATGTTGTGAGCGATAATTATTTTTTTTATTTCATTATTTTTTAACGACAGTGTCAGCGAGAAAATGTTTCGAAAACGTCTCCAATTTTGTGTTTCGTTCACTGGAAAACGCTAACTGTGATCACTTTCAAATATTCGACGAGTATAGTCTGTGTAATTTGCGCACCTTGAGTTACGCGTTCTCAAGACATAAGTATAGTTTGTAACTGCAGTGCTGACTTAAACCTTTAACATAAAATTATACCTCTTAATGAGTAGACTATGAGTTCATTTAAAATTTTTAAAATTGATCGGTTGTTGTTGTGGTCTTCAGTCTAAAGACTGGTATGACGCAGCTCTCCATGCTACTCTATCCAGTAAAAGCCTCTTCGTCTCTTCTGAATATGCTCAGTGTATTCATCTCTTGACCTCCCTCTACGATTTTTACCCTCCACCCTTCCCTCCAATACTAAATTGGTGATCCCTTGATGCAGCAGAACGTGTCCTACCAACCGATCCTTTCTTCTTGTCAAATTGGCCACAAATTCCTCTTTTCCCCAATTCTATTCAGTACCTCCTCATTAGTTACGTGATCCACCCATCTAATTTTCAGCATTCTTCTGTAGCACCACACTTCAAAAGCTTCTGTTCTCTTCTTTTCTGAACTGTTTATCGGCCATGTTTCATTTCCATACATGGCTACATTCCATACAAATACTTTCAGAAAAGACTTCCTCACACCTTCATCTATACGAGATGTTAACAAATTTCTCTTCTTCAGACACGCTTTTCTTCCCAACCCAGTTTACATTTTATATCCTGTCTATTTCGACCATCATCAGTTTTTTCGCTGCTGAAATAACAAAACTCATCTCCTACTTTTAAGAGTTCCATTTATTAATCTAATTCCCTAAGCATCACCTGATTTAATTCGACTACATTCCATTATACTTGTTTTGCTTTTTTTACGTTCATCCTATATGCTCCTTTCAAGACACTGTCAATTCCGTTCAACTGTTCTTCCAACTCCCTTGCGAAAATGTAGTAAGCGATAAATTTTTTTATTTCATTATTTTGAACGCTTGTATCAGCGAAAAAATGTTTCGAAAACGTCTCAGAGTTGTGTTACGTTCGTTGGAAAACGGTAAGTGCTATCACTCTCAAATATTCGACGAGTATAGCCTGTGTAATTTGCGCGCCTTGAATTACGCAGTCTCAAGAAATATGTATAGTTTGTAACTGAAGTACTAGTCTCACTGAATTAAACCTTTAACGTAAAATTGTACCTCTTGAGGAGTAGATTATGAGTTCATTTCAGATTTTTAAGACCGATGGGTAATTGTCTGAAGTGTTGAAAATAATTTTTTTTTCACCTGGAAGCCATGAGGTAGCCAATCTTCAAGTGGAACTGTGCATCGGTTAGCTGTTCACTAATACAAGATGTACCTGTACTGTGTAGAACTGCCACAGTTTGTGTTTCAATCGTTACTTACAAAAATGCTCTACCAATCACTGACTGAAGAATACAGTAAGGTACATCCCCCTTCCCCCCCCCCCCACACCCTTCCACACACACACACACACACACACACACACACACACACACCACACACAATCAGCCAGTGCAACTGAGTTTGACAGATGCGAAGCGAGTGTGAATCAGAGTCCGATTCACAGCGGTAAGCCTTCCTCTTCGCTACCGTAGTTTTTACGGAGTGGAAATGTTTAGCTCGGTGCTTCATATTGTCTTCTTTTACGGTGTAGCCATCAAACTCCAAGCTATAAACCGATAAACAAGCAACTGACGTCAGAAATGTTTGATTTACGTCACAGGGGTGTTTGTGGATCTCCTTGACAGTTTTTTCTGCAGTTCTTTGCACGTTTCTCTGGTGTGGATGATGATGCTGGCAATGCAATGTTCTCGGTAAGCTTCACTCAGCAGCAGTTAAGATAATGTCCATGAAATTACCTCCGTGACGAGAAACGTCCGCTATACGACATCGTGCAAGCGAGTCAATGATTTAGCTTTCGTATCGGCAGTCTTCAGATTGTGTGTGTGTGTGTGTGTGTGTGTGTGTGTGTGTGTGCGCGCGCACTTTGTACGACTTTCCAGAGGCATAATCGTGGTGCAAAAACCATCAGCTGTTTCGTCACAAATCCGGACGTTTTTTTGGATTGCTTCACACAGACGGCGTTGAACTTGTATGGCTCCTTTTTGATCTTTCGACGTTTTGGCAGCAACTCATTCTGCACTACGTCGTTAAAATCGAAGAACATTGTGAACATGACCTTCTTATTTGCACAGGAGCGGGTTTGCCTTAGATTCGACTTTGTAACCCTAAGCAAATGTTTCATCCCCTGTTGTAATACTTTTGTGTAGCTATGCATTTTTGTTGACTTCGTTCAGCGACTGCTGAACAACTTGCATTAGTCGCTGTTTTTATTCCAAATTCAACAACTGTGGAATACATTTTGTTGTCACATTGTCATATTGAAAAAGGTCCGAAAAAAATTTCGTGGTATGAGGCAGCTGATACGTCAGCACCATCAGAGACTTGTCTGCATGTGATTTGGCATCCGTTCGTTACCATTCTTCACTTTTTGAACGATTTCCTGGGTTGATGATGTGCCGGCGCTTCCACGGCATTCGTCATCTTCCGCATCTTCACGACATCTTCCACATCTTCACGGCTTTCTTCAGAACGTTTACACCTCTTGTAAATCTTAGGTGTACTCATGGCAGACATACCAAAATCAATATCCAACGACTATAAAATTTTGCTGGCAAAATTCAGTGCAAATTTCGGAACAATTTTATATAAAGTAAATAAAGCCGATACCACCAATTACACGTAACCTTTTCGGCAGCTTAGAACAGAATAGACATCCAATATGGTAAACACGGTACAAATACTTTTCAGACGTGTCTACCAACACAACAACGAAATTCTAGCGCGAATCGGACTAACTCATGCGAAATTAAAAATTCCTGTTACTTTTTTTAACATACCTCGTATAGTATTCGATGCAAGCAAAGTTGTTACATGCCGTGTATACTCCAATTTAGCAAACGGCTAGTGTCCTTCGTTTGCATACAACAAGAGTGGGTTCAATCCGTTGACTTGCCTCTATCGGCACGACTGAAAGAAGCATCGGAACTGGACTCAGGAAAAGCGACGTAAGCGTTGCCTAGGCAACGAAATAAGTTGACTGCAATTGGCCGTGTTCTCGGCCAAGAAACCACCAAACACGACTCCCGAAAAGCCTAAGTTTTGTCCATTTCTAATCATTAAGCTACAGAATTAAAAAGAAATATGAGAACAGTGTCAACAGAAATGGAGGAATGCTACATATTTGAAGTTAAATGACGGAAGTTTCGCTAATATACCGAAAGTACACCAGGATTCGCATCGACTAAACTTGGCGATCTCTGACAAAGTCCGGATGACGTCACAATACGGCGGCCGTTTCCTTCATATGACACAAGAGTCTGGCTGATCTCGTTCTGTCCACCTGTAAACTGTTCGAAGCATTCGCTTTGCAAGGCAGTACACCAAATAATGTAACCAACATCTGCATAGTGTCTGAAGATATTTCAGGAAAGTCGGTACAACATTTTGGGCAAATACTTCCGCCCAAGACATTGGTCTGAGTTGCAGAAAACGCCCATGAAGTGCTCACTGGCCCTGGAATCGTGCCTTGCCATGGATGACTTGTCGAAGAAACAGCGTCGCTGTCAACATTTAGCGACCTAAATATTCTATGGACGATCAGTAATATATAAAAACAACTAAATGTAGCCGGCCGAAGTGGTCGTGCGGTTAAAGGCGCTGCAGTCTGGAACCGCAAGACCGCTACGGTCGCAGGTTCGAATCCTGCCTCGGGCATGGACGTTTGTGATGTCCTTAGGTTAGTTAGGTTTAACTAGTTCTAAGTTCTAGGGGACTAATGACCTCAGCAGTTGAGTCCCATAGTGCTCAGAGCCATTTGACCCATTTTTGAACTAAATGTAAATAGCAGAGTGACAGAACCGATGAAAGGATGATGATAAAACTACAGTTCTTTCCTAATTTTACTCTTAGATGGACTTCATTAGAGAACTCATCTATTCGCTGAAAACGTAGCTTTGCGTTCAACACCAATATCCAAACGACTTTGGACAACTCACGTAATTAGTTCTTTATGTCAGTGTCTGCGAACATTATAGAAGAATCGTATGAACATACAGTGTGTGATCAAAAGTAACCGGAGACCTGGCTGAAAATGACTCCTGAAAATGACTCACAAGTTCGTGGCGCCCTCCATCGGTAATGCAGGAATTCAATATGGTGTTGGTCCACCTTAGCCTTGGCGACAGCTTCCACTCTCGCAGGCGTATGTTCAGTGAAGTACTGGAAGCTTTCTTGGTGAA
The DNA here is from genome assembly GCF_021461385.2 of Schistocerca piceifrons. Taxonomy (NCBI): domain Eukaryota; kingdom Metazoa; phylum Arthropoda; class Insecta; order Orthoptera; family Acrididae; genus Schistocerca; species Schistocerca piceifrons. The sequence goes on along the minus strand of NC_060145.1, from coordinate 478,445,701 downwards.
TGGCTGCTCATTCTTTACAGAGTGCTGCACTGAGGAGAGGTATCGACGGCGGTCTGTGAGGACTGGCACGAAGTCAGCGTTCCAAACCATCCCAAAAGTGTTCTATAGGTTTCAAGTTAGAACACTGTGCAGGCCAGTCCATTACAGTGATGTTATTGCCGTGTAACCACTCTGTCATAGGCCGTGCATTATGAAAAGGTGCTCGATCGTGTAGAAAGATGCAATCGCCATCTCCGAATTGTTCCTCAACAGTGGAAGCAAGAAGGTGCTTAAAACGTCAGTGTAGGCCTGTCCTGTGATAATGCCAATCAAAACAATAGGGGGTGCAAGACCCCGCCATGAAAAACACAACACCACCGCCTCCGAATTTTACTGCTGGCACTACACTCGCTGGCAGATGACGTTCACCGGGCATTCGCCATACCCACACCCTGCCGTCGGATCACCACATTGTGTACCGTGACTCGTCAGTCCTCACAACGTTTTCCCACTGTTCAATCGTCCAATTTTTACGCTCCTTACACCAAACGAGGCGTCGTTTGGCACTTATCGGCGTAATGTGTGGCTTATGAGCATCCGCTCAACCACGAAATCCAAGTTTTATCACCTCTCGTCTAACTGTCATAGTACTTGCAGTGGATCCTGATGCTGTTTGGAATTCTTCGATAGATGTCTGCCTATTACGACCCTCTTCAACTGTCGGTGGTCTCTGTCAGTCATCAGACGAGGTCCGCCTGTACACTGTGGTGCTGTACGGGTCCCTTCACGCTTCCACTTCACCCAATCACCTGACCACGTTCGGAGTCCTTGAGTGGAGCGCCCCATTCTGCTCTCTCACGATGTCTAATGACTACTGAGGTCGGTGATATGGAATATGTGACAGCAGGTGGCAGCACAATGGACCTAATATGAAAAGTGTACGTTTTTGGGGTATCCGGATATTTTTGATCACATAGTGTAAAATGTAGCCTCTACGTGTGTCAGTTTATGCTTTAAGCTTGTATTATACAACTGAATCCTGGTTCTTGTGAAGTTAGACTCGCTGATTCTGTTCGGTTTCTTACATAGATTTCCACATTCCATACGAATACCTCGCATGCATTTAAATCTTTTTATGTACGAGAAGAGAACACCCACGGATGCCTGTTTATTGTTTCGCTTTATTGTCATTAGAGGTGCGCCACTTCCCTTGTTTGCTGCAACCCGTTGTTCTTTTCAGGAGCTTAGACTACAAGACGCGAACTTTAATGGTTTAACGAAAGAAAATAGATACACAGTCTTCGAGTCATCCACCCCTCCCCCCCCCCCCCCCCAGCGATACACCTTAACACTATAAACTGTCGTGATGACAGAGTTCTAAATCCATTGCAGGGGAGCATTTTAGGTTCAAAAATGGCTCTGAGCACTATGGGACTCAACATCTGTGGTCATCAGTCCCCTAGAACTCAGAACTACTTAAACCTAACTAACCTATGGACATCACACACATCCATGCCCGAGGCAGGATTCGAACCTGCATTTTTGGATTAAAATGTTTTTGAACATAAATCGTCAACCATGACCAGCGTGAACACAGCACTAAGACAAAGATTATGTGTGCATTAGAAAGTGGTCGTTAAATACTTGAACTAATTTCCCTCGCATAATAGAATTCTGAGAACAAATAGCGACCGTAAGAGCGCTCCAACGAATTCCGGTGACGCAGAGATGGCGGTTATAAATAGTGAATGTGGAAGAAGTAGGCTGCACAAGTATGGCATAACGAGCTTAATTTATTATTACAGGCACCGGGAGCTCATTACATGCTAATTGGATGTGTTTGCCTGAGCAAACACTGAAATCCATTAAGTAAATATCACCAACCTTGTACAGGCGTCAAGTAGAGTAGACGCACATGCAATTGCGATTATAATAAAATACTGCCAATTTTATGTACCACGAGAATCCTTGGCACCATTCTGAAATGTGGCATCAAAGCTGCATCAATATGCGGGTTCCATGGGATATGTGGTGCCTTTAACCGTGGCGTTAGCCCACACTGATACAAAGACATCTGTGAGTGATGATGTGTGACCTGTTTCTCAGGACGATGGGTATTTCAAGTGCTGAGTTTTTTTACTGTGTGTGTGTGGTGTTCCGAACAGTTAAAAATGAGCACCCTACGTAAACGAAAAGAGAGGGTGTCCGAGACTCTACGCATGTATAAATAGTCCAGTTCTCTACAAGTTGCTACGATTTTGCCAGATTGCTACTGGGATGTGGGATTATGTGGCGTCAGAATGATACTCAAAATTAGTGTACCCCTAAAATGGCTAAAAACCATTTCTAATTTATTTTATGACAATTGTTTCAATAATACGAGCAAGTACTACATTTCGTAATATACCACTAAAGAAAAGTCCATAAAATACTTGAAAATGGTCTAAGGCCGAAATTGCGCAACTGAACATGAAATAGAAAATGGTAGCTGAGGGCTTCACGAAATCTTTGAAACAAATATTATTGTTTCTTCAATATATCATAATTGTTTTTTGAAACTAGGTTCTCTAATATAATCATGGAGATCATTCCAGATTTGGGTACCTGGTTCTGGAAAGGACTCCGAGAAAGCGATTCAGTGACGGAGTGGAATGCAAAAGATTTTACTCTGAGGGTGACACGTGTTCTGGGTGTGTTGTTCGAACAAGAACGTTAAAGCAAGTTCAGTTCAGTCCAAATTTCACACAGTTTTCAACTGAGGACCAGTTTCTACCTGGTTCCGCGCATTGCAGTAAAGACTAGGTTTTCTCATAGGGTGATGGCTCTGTAAGCAGGCAAATCACGTTTGCAATACTCTGAGGAATCCTAGTGACACATGAAAGGAAAGAGTAAGACACAAGTAAACAAAATTTACAATAAAATTGCCCAAAACAAAAACTGAATGGAATTTTATGTTCACTAACGATAGCATCCATTTCATGTGAAGAAAATTTATCTGGAAATTATTATTCTTATTGATGTTTAATTAACTAATATTGAATCACAGGGCCCTACGTGAAAAGTATTGTGTCAGTCAAGGTACTACGACTGGTAGGTTCTGGCAACTCAGTTATTTCCAAAGGCTGTTTTTAAAAATCTTGAAAGATTAATCAGATCAGTGATTTCATGTAAGAATTGGTGTGATTGTCTCCTGAAAGTTATCCCTCACAAAACGTATTATGTCACTGCGAATACGAAGGTGTTCCGACTTTCAGTAAATGCTAGTAGAGTTAGGGATAATTTTTAAAAAAAGGAGAACCAATGTGAAAACTTAAATCACACAACAACTTCTAAAGTAAATACAAATATAAACATTAGCATGAAAACAAGCAGATATTTTTTGGCAATCTTCTGCTGTAGTCGAAAAGTCTGTTATATTACATCAAAATCAACTTTTGTTAACTGAATAATTTAGTTTATACTGAAGAAAGAATTTCCAGATGAGAGCAGTCCATGAGATAGCGATAGATTGCAAGATTTTATCTCTGACTGAAAATCAGATTACTCCATAACATAAACGGACAATCACGCGTTCACTGCTACAAAAGGGTTAAATGAAGGGGAATTTGACAATAGGCCGAAAAATTTGGCCATATATTGCCGATTAATGTTCCAACAAGTTCAATGTATTATACATTGGATAGTGGAATTCGTAAAAGTCCATAGGAAGAATCTGAACTGACAGATATGCAACTTCATTGCAATGAGAATCTCTTATACTCTAGCCGGCCGGTAAATACAGTACTCAGAAAGTTTCTAGAAGCAAATTAAAGAGCTGAAAGTAGGAATATACTAGAAACCTTTATATACCGCTCCTACAGTGATAGCGAAGACAAGGTGAGGCCAGTTTCTCCACCTACAGCGGCGTTCAAGCAATCAGTCTCCTCGCGCTCCATACGTGAATGAAACCATATTAACTATAGTACCAAGCACTCCACTGTGCTTTGCAGAGTGTAAACCTCTAACGGATGTAATACTTCAGCTGTAGGTATCGGATTCAGGCCATGAGAAAAAGATGAGAGAGATTAAGATGCGACCGGAGGCAATGCGAACGGGAATGTGACCTGACAGGGCGTATTTCATATGGATACGAAATATCCTCCTCAATACACTTTACAATGACTTTTTAATCATGTTCCAACAAATTTACTATTCCACCATATAATATAGAAAATTAACCATCGTAATAAATCATTTTTATCAACTAGGTGACCTTTATAACAAACATGCTAATAATATCATGTGTTATTGCTAGAGATGGTAACGTTATTCATTTGCTTATCCGATTTTTCTGACTGATCATCTGGTCCGTGAAAAGAGAAATCTCTTTACAATGTCCTGTGTACTGTACCAGGCAAAAAAGTATCTAATCCATACAGTAATCCAAAACAGTTTAACTTGCAAACAGTTTGGCTGTGAAAGAAAGTCAACACTATGCTTAAACTAAGCCAAACTGAGGGTCATTCAAACAAATGCTGACAGAAACTACTACTCAGCAATGTGGTCGCAACCGTGATAACCTCTTAAGACCTTATGTCGATGAGCACATTATCATTCTATGTAGTAATTTCAGTTGTAGTTGATGATATGCAAATAATTTTGTTATAGATATCTTGTCACAGATTGCTTAATATGCTGTAACTAACACAATGATTTTAATTATTACAATCATGATATCTCTCAACATTTCTTTCTACTAACGAAATGTGAAAAAGACGATGTTCCACTGCGCACACAAATACGAAATTTTAGTACCTTGTTAATTTTACGGCAGATATAATTTCTAATGAAATTTCTATTTTTTGAGGAAAAACGTTGCTCTCCCCCTTACATGCGAATTATTGCTTGACGTTATTGGTTTAAACAATTACTACATTCAAGATTAAAATGAAGAAAAAATCTCTGAAGAATGATGCAATTTGAAAATTATTAATATAATCCAAAACACAACGTAAACACTGAACAGATAAATTACGAATTGGAACTATACATATGTATCGGGTTGTAAATTAATTTTATGTACCGTGTTTTACAATCTTACTTGACACTGGGAGCTACGTTTTTATGTGTATCGTATTGTTCTGTGATAGTACTTTGCAATGAGAGTTACGTTTTGTTGTATGGAACTGCTCTAAGTGGAACTGGTTTCTTTTTGCGATAAGACTATTACATTGATAATAACATCAATTATTTCATTCGATTTCTTCCTCTTGATTCATTTAAATAACTCTATTGATCCATGCAATTTTGTAATATGATGACATGATGGAGACCGCGGCTGTTGTTTGAAGACAAATGTTGATGGTGTTGGGACAGCAACCAGCCACAAATTTACTTTCAGTTCCTTTATTCAAAGGGTACCGTTACCGGTTTCCAATCGTTGTGATTCATCCTCAGACGGTTTACACGCTTTCTTTATGACATGTGGTGTGTTTTTTACAGATTAATTGTCCTAAAATATATAAAATACATAATTATAAACATGCCACACACAGATGGTTGCGTTACAGATTTTCGTTGCATGTGACTCAGTGAAATGTCGGTTTGAAGTGTTTGTTTTCATGACATTCGTCCAACAGATGTGAATACATTCCCACTGCATTTTTATTGTTGCACACGTAAATGTTTCTCACTGAACACTTACGATTTGTAACTGAGAAGATTTCTATCACCCACCACATGTTTTGATACATACAAAGAGCTTACCAAACATATGAGTATCAAAGATGCTATGTATATCGTAACATTTGACGATGATGTCCTATATTTGGAAAGGTTCATATATTCATTTACGCAACTGTAATGCTCTTTACACTAGTGCAGATACATTTATTTTTTTGAGTTGATATTGTTACATTAATTATATAGTATTTCTAATATGTACACTCCTGGAAATTGAAATAAGAACACCGTGAATTCACTGTCCCAGGAAGGGAAAACTTTATTGACACATTCCTGGGGTCAGATACATCACATGATCACACTGACAGAACCACAGGCACATAGACACAGGCAACAGAGCATGCACAATGTCGGCACTAGTACAGTGTATATCCACCTTTCGCAGCAATGCAGGCTGCTATTCTCCCATGGAGACGATTGTAGAGATGCTGGATGTAGTCCTGTGGAACGGCTTGCCATGCCATTTCCACCTGGCGCCTCAGTTGGACCAGCGTTCGTGCTGGACGTGCAGACCGCGTGAGACGACGCTTCATCCAGTCCCAAACATGCTCAATGGGGGACAGATCCGGAGATCTTGCTGGCCAGGGTAGTTGACTTACACCTTCTAGAGCACGTTGGGTGGCACGGGATACATGCGGACGTGCATTGTCCTGTTGGAACAGCAAGTTCCCTTGCCGGTCTAGGAATGGTAGAACGATAGGTTCGATGACGGTTTGGATGTACCGTGCACTATTCAGTGTCCCCTCGACGATCACCAGTGGTGTACGGCCAGTGTAGGAGATCGCTCCCCACACCATGATGCCGGGTGTTGGCCCTGTGTGCCTCGGTCGTATGCAGTCCTGATTGTGGCGCTCACCTGCACGGCGCCAAACACGCATACGACCATCATTGGCACCAAGGCAGAAGCGACTCTCATCGCTGAAGACGACACGTCTCCATTCGTCCCTCCATTCACGCCTGTCGCGACACCACTGGAGGCGGGCTGCACGATGTTGGGGCGTGAGCGGAAGACGGCTAAACGGTGTGCGGGACCGTAGCCCAGCTTCATGGAGACGGTTGCGAATGGTCCTCGCCGATACCCCAGGAGCAACAGTGTCCCTAATTTGCTGGGAAGTGGCGGTGCGGTCCCCTACGGCACTGCGTAGGATCCTACGGTCTTGGCGTGCATCCGTGCGTCGCTGCGGTCCGGTCCCAGGTCGACGGGCACGTGCACCTTCCGCCGACCACTGGCGACAACATCGATGTACTGTGGAGACCTCACGCCCCACGTGTTGAGCAATTCGGCGGTACGTCCACCCGGCCTCCCGCATGCCCACTATACGCCCTCGCTCAAAGTCCGTCAACTGTACATACGGTTCACGTCCACGCTGTCACGGCATGCTACCAGTGTTAAAGACTGCGATGGAGCTCCGTGTGACACGGCAAACTGGCTGACACTGACGGCGGCGGTGCACAAATGCTGCACAGCTAGCGCCATTCGACGGCCAACACCGCGGTTCCTGGTGTGTCCGCTGTGCCGTGCGTGTGATCATTGCTTGTACAGCCCTCTCGCAGTGTCCGGAGCAAGTATGGCGGGTCTGACACACCGGTGTCAATGTGTTCTTTTTTCCATTTCCAGGAGTGTATATATGTAGTACTGTATAGGTAAAATAGTACACTACTTAATTACATTTAGCATCATGAGAATTATAGTAACATATAAATTTGATAATTGATCTGCAGATAGGCGTACTAATATTATTTGCTTTGGAGGTTGGAAAATAATACTAAAATTAAATTTGTGGCTGGTTGCTGTCCCAACACCATCAACTATATTGATTAGTTTCGCTGTGGTCGATGCGACAGTCATACATATTTACACAGTAAATATCAGCAATTTAAGCCCACAATTCCTTCGTGTTAACCAGGGAACTACAATGACCTCTGAAAGTGTTTGTCATAGTTCGTGTCCTAATGAAGCAATCACACGATGAGCTAGAACGGAAAATCCCGCTCCGGAAGGAACGCAGTACCTTTCCCGGTTCGTTGGGCTTCCGGGCTTCCAGTTCTTCCACAAGACAGCTCGCCGCTTCCACGGCCGACCACGTCACGGCGGGGGCCCACGGCCGGATGCGCGTAACAGGCGAGCCGCGCCGTGGTTAACGAGGATTCGCCTGCATGAACGTAACGCCTGCAGGCTCTCAACCGAAGGCTCAAGTCTACTGCCGCATTCCTGAGGTTGGGATGGCGTGGGGAAATCTTCCGCGTTTCATAACCTACCAATCGCGCTCGAAAGCCTTACATAAAATTATGATATAGTTTGACAGTTTGTCAAGGTCAGGCGGCGGAAATATATGGGTCTGGCGCTCGCGTAAAATTTCTTTGCAAATAGCTACTGCGTAAAAGTCAAACGCTTGTGATGTTCCCTTTTCCGGATCTAAATTATGCACATCAATAGATTTACTGTTCGGCCTTCCTGCAGCCGAAATGACGTGGCAGATTTTTCGTGCTAATATTAAGGTCGGTAAGTAGCCGGATACTCGTGGTCGACAGTTTAATTTATGTGAGTACTCCCATTCAGTAGAACAAGTCCGCCAAACTGGTATAGTAAATTCTATTAAATACAGGCTACACTATAATTCTCACCAATTTAAAGGTTATAGATTCAACTAAATACATAGGGATCGCAGTTATGAAATATTGAGACTGGAACAATCACTTGGAAAAGATGGCGTGGAAGCCGAACGAGAGACATCGTTTTATTGTTAGCACCATTAGAGTGGACACCGAGGCTGCAAAAGAGGAGACTTTGCTAGTGTGTGCAACAAATCTACTAAACAGAATGCTTACACTGCACTTGTCCGTCCTCTTCTAAAGTACTGCTGCGCGTTAGGGGATGCTTGCCCCATAGATTTGCAGAGATCACCGAACAAATGCTGCTTTTACATTACTGGAAGAACAGTTGAGTAAATTTTTTTGGCACTTTGTTCCATGGAACATCAATCTAATAATACTATAATTTATGTAGTAAACACAAAAGTGGTCGCGCATAAGTAGCTAGTTTATTTTTGAGGATGACGTGTTGCGATCTAGTGCAGAGATCATCATCAGATCTACATCCTTTGGCAATGGTTAGAACCTTTGGCCTGGAGCAGGCCACTCCGCGCTGCCTTGGGAGAAAGGTTGAGCAGTGTTCCTAACGTCAGCATGAACTGACCTGTTCCACGCCAGAGTTTCCTACTGTCACAAAAGAACGTAGATCTGATGATGATCTCTGTAGTAGGTCTAAACACACCATCCACAAATAAAAAGTAGCTACTTATAAGCGACAACGACTCTTTGTATTAAATAAATTAAAATATTTGAGTCTGGAGGACATAAGGCTGTTAGGTGGCAATTATTAAAACGAAGTCTTTTGCATTGTGGGGTGGTCTTTTTAAGAAGTCGGTCGCGCTAGTAATTGTGATGGTCGCTTACGATCATTACTGTCCTCAAAAGCAGAGCAGGAATGAGTTCTTATTCCAGAAAAACTGTTTTGGTGCATTGAAAAGAAACGGGAAAGGCTACAGTCTGTAATTACATTTATTGTAAAATGTGTGTGTATCGAGTACTGAATTGGACCAACTATTCTGTCTGCAATGTTTTTCTCAAAAGTGGTTGTACTAATTTTTAAATCCCACACTCTTCTTAATATTACTGGTGATGAATAGAAGAGAAAAATGAAGAAGGCACGTTAAAGCGAAAGTAGATTCGCAAGTGAGGCAGATGCTGCCAGACTGATGTTCATTGGAAGAATCCTCAGAAAGTGTTGTCCACCCAGAATGGAGGCAGATCCAAATGGTTCTGAGCACTATGGGACTTAACATCTGAGGTCATCAGTCCCCTAGACTTAGAACTACGTAAACCTAACTAACCTAAGGACATCACGCAATCCAAGCCCGAGGCAGGATTCGAACCTGCAACCGTAGCAACCGCGTGGTTCCGGACTGAAGCGCCTAGAACCGCTGGCCACAGCGGCGAGGTAGATTAAAAAGGCTCGTTCAACAAGTGCAACAGTACTGCTCGTCGGTCTGGAATGCATACTGGATACGGTTGATAGAGGAAATACATAAGAGCCAAGGGAGAACAATGCGTTTCGTTACGGGTTTATTCAGTAAGCGAGTAAGCAACAGTGAGACGCCCAGCTGACTCCAGCGGTAGATACTGCAAGACAGGCGCTCTGAATCACTATGTGGCTTACTGTGAAAATTGTGACTCCGTACGTTGCTGAGAAAGTCGAACAATATATCAGTTCCTGTTCTACACTGAAGAGCCACAGAAATTACTACACCTGCCAAATATCGTGTAGTACCCCGTGAGCACTCAGAAGTGCCGCAACACGACGTGACGTGGACTCGACTAATGTCTGAAGTAGTGCTGGAGGGAAGTGACACCATGAATCCTGCAGGGCTGTCCACAAATGGGGGTGGAGATCCCTTCTGACAGCACGTTGCAAGGCATCCCAGATCAATAGTGTTCATGTCTGGGCCATCTAGTGCCCAGCGGACGTGCTTAAACTCAGAAAAGTGTTCCTGGAGCCACTCTGCAGCACTTCTGGTCGTGGAGGTGTCGCATTGTCTTGCTGGAATTACCACAGTCCGTCGGAACGCACAATGGACTTGAATGTATGCAGGTGATCAGACAGGATGCTTACATTCGTGCCACCTGTCAGAGTCGTATCTAGACGTACCAGGTGTCCCACATTACTCCAGCTGCACACGTCCCACACCATCACAGAGCCTATACCAGCCTCAACAGTCCCCTGCTGGACGCGGGGCCACATATTCATGAGGTTGTATCCGTACCCGTACACATCATCCTCTCGATACAATTTGAAACGAGACTCATCCGACCAGGCAACATGTTTGCAGCCATCAATAGTCCAATGTCGGTGTTGGTTGGCCCAGGCGAGGCTTAGAGCTTTACGTCGTGCAGTCACGAAGGGTACACGAGAGAGCCTTCGGCTCCGAAAGCCCATATCGATGATGTTCCGCTGAATGGTTCACACGCTGACACTTTGGCCCCGCATTGAAATCTGTGGCAATTTGCGGAAGTGTTGCACTTCCGCCACGTTGAACGATTCTGTTCAGTCGCAGTTGGTCGCATTCTTGCAGGATTTTTTTCCGACCGCAGCGATGTCGGAGATTTGGTGTTTTACCGGATTCTTGATATTCACGGTTCATTCGTGAAATGGTCGTACGGAAAAATTCCCACATCATCACTACCTCGGAGGTGCTGTGTCTAATTGCTAGTGCGCCGACTATAACACAACCATCAGATTCACTTGTAACCCGCCATTGTAGTAGCAGTAACCGATATAACATCTGCTCCAGACACTTATTGTCTGATATAGGCGTTGCCGACCGCAAGAAAAAGCAAACTGAGATAAAATTTCACTCACTGTCTCCCAATCTCAGCATGATAGGTGTGGTGAGATGTTCTAAAAGTGTCAACTGATACGCAAGCTAAACACGAGGAAAACTGAAACAGGCTAACAGCAGTATGTGACTGGCTGATCACTTGCAATAAAAATGCTGGTGAGCCAGTCACCCTGAAAGGACATTAAAATCGTAGTACTAAAATTGTAGGGAACAAATCGTACATTGCACAAAAATAAGAAAGAAATACCACTAACGTGTCATTGTCATTTGAAACAGAGGGCAAATCGGTTGACAAGCGAGATGCTGACCTGTTGTCTGACTACGAAAGACCGTCCGAAATTGCTACAAAGTGGCTCCAGCAACACTCTTCTGAGTTTAAACACTTGCGCTGGCCACCAAACTCCCCATACATGAACACTGTTGAGGATATCTGAGATGCCTTGCAACGTGTTGTTAGGAAGACACGTCCACCCCCTCGTACTCTTACTGATTTCGTCGTGTTCCGGCACTTCTGCGTGCTCGCTGAGGCTCTACACGACATTACGAAGTTGCACGAGTTTCTTTGGCTCTTCAGCGTATGAATCCCTCATGTTGTTCGACTCACAGTAAGGATGATCTTAAAAAAAAAAAAAAAAAAAAAAAGCTAGCAGTGATCTAAGTGAGACGTTATCCTCTTCGCATATGAGCAATTTTTCAGTCAAGAGAATGATGTTCTGTTATTTATAGGGTAAATATGGCGCGTTATATGTGTTGCCGACATAATGTAGTTTTTGCTTGAACGTGAAGGGAATATTTAATACTTGTGGCAGAGGATAAAAATGCTATCTGCGTCAATGCTGCATCGCACTCGCCAGTGTGCGGACTTGTGCAATTAAAATCTGCTGAAATACTAGAAAATCTTAAGAGTTGTGTAATGACTCGTCCTGAGTAACAACGTAGTTTATCGCTGAATAATCTTGCTACTGTGGCCGTATTTAAACAAATTAGTAATCCATTTAATAATGAGTGCCAACAATGAATTAATTCTGCTGATGTTCTGAGAGAGGATGTTAACTTTCACATAGATGAAATCACATATCACTTTAACAAACATACGTTATATTATAAAGATAACAAATACATAATTTCCAGTTGTACAGAACCTTTATCAACCGAGTAAAATAAGAGGATGCAGATATTACAATCGTCACAGTTGAATGATCACAAAGAAGACCATAGTGTCTAACTACAAAAGAAAGCACTGTCGTGAAGTATTCTTTGGTTTAGTCACATCATAAATGCGACTTGTATATCCACTTGCAAACACCGATAAAATTCCTATGTGCTTTGTTTCTGTTCTTTACGTCATTTTAATACAACTCATTTATATTTTGCACTAAGTTTTTCCAGGAGACACACTGTGGGCCGTATGTAAGGTATGAGTGGAACCATTGTACAGTTTTGACTTTTGAGTTTAGCAAATACAATACCGAAGTCAACAGTGTCGAAAGCTTTGCTGTAATCCAAAAAGCACGTAATAGTCGTCTATTGTTTGTCCAGAGCTTTTTTCAGTTCATCAGCGACTTTTATAAGAGCAGTTGTCGTGCTGAGATTTTTCCGGAAGCCAGATTGGTTTTCATCCAAAAGGTTATTGGAGGGTAACTGGCGACCTGATCGTGAGCTATGTATTCTAAAGTCGTAGATAATGCAGGTATAATGCAAGTGGACCTTTAGTCAGAAGTTCTTTGGCAGATCCCTTTTTGGATAGAGGTTTAACGGGCCCCTTTTTCCAGGACCTCGTTAAGATGCTACAGAGCAGAGAATGGTTAAAATACACGTTATTAACGGCATTAATAGCAAATTGATCATATGTATTAAAATATTGCCGCGTCCTGCAGCTGCAGAACGAATTCGCGCAGTTGACTTTCTGGCTGTATCAAAGCTTACCGCTTTGCAGAAAAAATTTTCTTTTGCACCGACTGCAGAAACACAGAAGGATATATCTGTTCGCTGCATCTAAGCTTCTTTTAAAAGAAGCTTTTGGAAGTGTAAACCGAAAATTATTGTGGAATGTTGAAAGCCTATGTCAAATTCCCGACCATCTAACTGCTGTTTTCAGAAATGTGTATCTGGACACGAGTTGCTGAATGAGAACAAAAGATGGAAGCACCCCTTTCTTTACCATTCTGAAAGGCGCCACACAAGAATGGATTTCGTCAGTATTTTTTTCATGTTGGTTGTAGATATCATAATAAGAGAAACTATGGACAACTCCATCATGGGCGTACATTGGAATGAGCAGTCTAGGCTTTCTGATCTCGATTTTGTTGATGATGTCGTTCTTCTGACACAAACACCTCAAAGTTTACACGAATGACTACAATTCTGGATGCAGAGGGAAGTACCGTGTGGCAAAAATAGCTTGGCGACAAGACAAATGATATGCGCACAAGAAACGGTATCGTAGCTTCTTTGTATTACAGTGGAACAAAAAGTAGCGCAAGATACTGACAAAGTTCCACATCTCGGCAGTCTTTTCTGTTATAACGGGGACGGAGTGCGGAAGTGCGAGAGCTTTTGCAGTCTCCTGACGAATGCGATCCATATGGAAATTGGATTCTGTAAGATTGTCCACAGAGGTTTTTTTACAACGTCGCTCGCGAAAAGCGGGAAATCGCGATGCGAGTCCTTGTCAGGTAAAAATTTTCGTTTGTCGCTAATAAGTACTAAATCTGTACCTAATATAGCTAATGTCAAAGAATTCCCATCAGCGAAATAAATTTCATAAGTCCACAAAGCTTCGGCAGCTCTCTATCACCCTACCGACTGCCATTAAACTGCGTGAGAACAGCAAATTGGCAGGAAAATCGGCACAACAGCCCAGTGTTTTTCATCAACGTCACTTGTGGCGAATCACAAGATCAGCTTTAGTGATCATTTTTAAATCATGGAGCCGGCCGGTGTGGCCTAGCGGTTCTAGTCTGGAACCGCGCGACCGCTACGGTCGCAGGTTCGAATCCTGCCTCGGGCATGGATGTGTGTGATGTCCTTAGATTAGTTAGGTTTAAGTAGTTCTAAGTTCTACGGGACTGATGGCCTCAGATGTTAAGTCCCATAGCGCTCAGAATCATTTTTTTTTTTTAAATCATCGAGCGCGAAGCCGACTTGGCCTGTGAAGCCTGAACAAAATTGTTGCTGAAGGAAGACTGAAGCTTTCGCCACATTTTCCGCACATGAAAGGTGGAACAATCCCTAAGCCAGCACTGTTGTTGAAACCAACACGGATACAGAGGTGGATGAAGACTTCGTAACACCTGGAGACAGACTTCCGCAAAGGATGTTCAATGCATGGACATGACCTGAGAGAAGGCTGAAAACGTGGCACCTGATCCAGCTCACTGTAGGAAAAGAGTTGCCCATGCGCTACCTAGGATTTGAGCAACTAAGTCTTTGTTATCATTTCCAATTAGTTTATTTGCCTCATCAACCTCCTATTCCCACAAAGAAAAATATATGAAAAAAAAAAACTAAAGGCCGCTTTTAGGAATAGGTCCCTCATCTCCAGCCAGTTGCCTAGGTCGCTCAGTCAGTGATTCTGTCGTTGTCAGTGGTTAACTTTATGGAGACGTATTTGCAAAATGTTGTTATCTCGATTTCTCGGAAAGTATGGGTTTGTGTTCCCCAAATATGAGGATTCAAAATGCTCACTTTTCAATTCTCTGTCATTCCGTCAACTTCGACTCGATTACGCGTCATGAAATTTAGGAATTGGGGTGATTTTCTCAAAACCGCGGTCGGCTGGAAGTGGGCTGTGTGTGTGTGTGTTTGTGTGTGTGTGGGGGGGGGGGGGGGGCGGGGGATAATGAGCCAATTATTAACACCTTCATTTTAGGCGATACACAACCGACCTGCGGAATAGGAGCCGAATTGGTTGGCCGTGTCTGAGGCGTTTGTGGTGTCACCGCTAGGCACCACACCTGCTAGGTGGTAGCTTTAAATCGGCCGCGGTCCATTAGTACATGTCGGACCCGCGTGTCGCCACTGTCAGTGATCGCAGACCGAGAGCCACCACAAGGCAGGTCTCGAGAGACTGACTAGCACTCGCCCCAGTTGTACGGCCGACTTAGCTAGCGATGCAACACTGACGAAGCCTCGCTTATTTGCAGAGAAGATAGTTAGAATAGCCTTCAGCTAAGTCAATGGCTACGACCTAGCAAGGCGCCATAGCAATTGATAGTTATCGTATGAAGCATGTCTCATCAAGAACGATATATACAAATGATGGATTAAAGTTAAGTATTCCAGCAGCTACGTACTTTTCGTTATAGCATTCATTACGTATCCTGTTTCAGACCTCACGCCATCCTGCGTGAGCTTATAGCGTGCATTTCGGCCTTCCCTAGCTATATAACAGCGTTAGCCTTGTTACGCTGACGGGAAGAGTAGGCACCTGAGAATTGTCACATTCTAAACGTTTACACTGTGTAGCGTTACAGAAATATTTCTGTATCTCACATCTGATATTTTCTTGTAACCCTTACATCAAATATTTAAGGGTTTATACATCAATAAGCCCTCAACAGGTACTCTACGTGCAATGGCGACCTCACGTAGCGTGTGGAGATGTTTGGCGGGGCTGTGTAGCGCGCCAGCACCTGCAGCTAGGCAGCCCCCTTAGCCTATCTGGCACACAGTGTAGCAGGTAGAGGAAGGTGAGCGGGGGAAGCAACATAGACCGTACCTACCACCCTTGGAGGGTAACCGCGTACGCGATAGAAATGCGGAAATAGAAGCGGTTCACCTCTGAAAGACGCACAATATTATATAAACACAGGAATGTTGTTTACCATTCGCATGTCACACATACAAGACTAAAAAGTTTTGTACCACTGGCTGTATCAGGTCCCTCTTTGACATATCGAACATTGACAAAGATTATAATTTATAAGTCGTCTGTGAGCTGCCCTGTCTCCATCATAAGTTCTTCTGATATCTTAAGTTTTTTGACTGTATATGGTTAATGCCGTAAATACTTGGAAGTTCGTCTCATACGGTAAGAGAGAAACGTCTTCTGTATACCTCTTACCAGAAGCAGTCTTAACATTAGTTGTTAATCCTTATCGTTGCTCCGACAACTAAAGATGATATTTAATTAGACCCTCAATTGGAATCTGTAAATCGCTGGTTCCTGCTTTACCTGCTGCATTTGACGTTAAATGTTTTCAACATTCGTATACTCTTTGGCCAAATGCGTTGCCCAGCTTTTGCAGAGAACATAGCGATAGTGAAGCGGAAGAAGAAGCAAAGACGCAACTCGACAACCCAAGCAAT
The DNA here is from genome assembly GCF_021461385.2 of Schistocerca piceifrons. NCBI lineage: Eukaryota > Metazoa > Arthropoda > Insecta > Orthoptera > Acrididae > Schistocerca > Schistocerca piceifrons. The sequence goes on along the minus strand of NC_060145.1, from coordinate 478,429,292 downwards.
ACAGCTAGAGTAGTGAAACTGAGGATCGGCTACAGCAAGACATTGCACTGAATACTACCGGGAACTGGCGAATAAACGTTCACCATACAGATCTCGTGAACTCGAAGCAGACTGCTGCTAATTGTTAAACAGAAAATTACTGTTACTACGACGAAATTCATTCTACAAAGTTACAGGTCTGTTCGAATGATCACGCCAGTTGTTTATGATGCCAGATTCATTATCGGCACATGCTGAACCAACCATGTGTACGTGATTAACTCGAAGAAATAGCGACGAGCGAGCGAATGTAACCAAGGTGAAAATGTTTAACTTCAATATATGGCCGGTAACCCCACCACTTGTTCTTTATAGGATCGACCTCCCATGTGAAAAACAGCCTCAAAGTTTAATTACTTCCAGAATGAGGTAATATGTTTTATATTTGATGCTGAGCATGTAAAACCTTTGCGGTTGACGGCACAAAACCGTAACTATGTTGATTTCTTTAGTTTCGGATTATGCGCGCGTGGATTAATGAGAAAATTTAGAGAAAGCTTGAAATTATACTTAAAGTTTTTCGGAAGTCACAATGTAGTCTCACCGTCAAACACTAGATGAGTACAATTTGAGTAATCTGCGGTCCGTAGGAAAAGCTAGTTTTTCACGCATCCCAATGTTTATAGCGTTATACCTCCTGAATTATGTGTCGTTCAATGATATAATTTTGTACGTGCATTCAATGGTATTTTTGGATACTGCCTGCTGAATGCATTACGAAAAGAATTAGCAGTAAATGAGAAATATATCAAAACGTCATGCCTGATGCTGAAATTTTGCTGCATGAACATCGAAAATGTAGCAATCAACTTTGGCCTCTCATTGCTCCGAAAAGATTTGAAGACAATCAACTTTTTCTCCTCTCATTGGTCCTAAAAGGCCCTACCGCCTCGGCTGTATGGATTACCCAAGATCCATAAGAACAACGTTCCACTGAGACCGATCGTTAGCGCTCCTGGCTCACCAACGAATAAACTGGCAAAACACTTGGCTTCTCTGCTCCAGCCACACGTGGGGAAGACCGACACATACATTAGGGACAGGACATTTCATTGAGAAGCTGAAGGAACTGAAATTTGCGCCAAACGACATCCTGGTCGGTTTTGATGTTGTTTCGTTATTTACGAAAGTGCCACTCAGTGACGCTCTGGAGCACATCGGCTCCATGTTCCCGCAAGACATCAAAAAGCTCTTCCATGCATGTTTCACCACGAGCTATTTCACGTGGAATGGCGATTTCTACGAACAGCTGAAAGGTGTCGCCATAGGTAGTCCTCTCAGTCCAGTGGTGGCCAACTTCTTCATGGAACAATTCGAAGCACAGGCACTGGACTCGGTGACTTGCAAACCTAAGGTGTGGTACAGGTACGTCGATGATACTTTCGTGGTGTGGAGCCATGGTGAAGAACAGCTCGGTGAATTCCTGAGACACTTGAACAGCCTTCATGCCAACATAACATTTACCATGGAATTAGAAAAGGACAAGAAACTGCCATTTCTAGATGTGCTGGTCGCAAGGGACGGCGAAAACCTGGGACACAGCGTGTATCGGAAACCGACACACACGGACCGATACCTGCACAATCTGTCAAACCACCACCCGAGCCAGAAAAAAGGCATGATTAGTACGCTCGTAACGAGAGCAGGACGAATATGTGAGCCTCAACACCTCAAACGAGAAATGCAACACCTGGAAACTGTTCTGCGGAGCAATGGGCACTCCACAAATTACATTAGAAGTGTAACAGAGCCAAACACTCGGCGAAGTAAGGAACCAGAAAAAGAAATGTCGGGTACGGCCTTTCTGCCATACATTCCCAGAGTGACGGACAGAATTGGCCGTATATTGCGCAAACACGGCGTAAAGACGATTTTCAAACCGACAAGGAAGATCAAAGAGTGTCTTAGATCGGCGAAGGAGAAAAGAGACCCACTTGCAATGTCGGGAATATACCGTATACCATGCACATGCGGAAAAGTTTATGTCGGAATGACTGGACGATCAATTAACACCAGGATCAAAGAGCATAAGCGACATTGCAGGTTGGGGCAGGTGGAGAAATCGGCCGTGGCAGAGCATGCACTGAATGAGACCGACCACGTAATAAAATTCGCCGACACGGAAGTTCTGGCTGTAGAGAAGCACTATCACACGCTCTTGTTCAGAGAAGCTGTAGAAATCCAAAAACACGCGAACAGTTTCAACAAGAAAGAGGAAAGCCTTAAGGTAAACAGATCCTGGCTGCCCGTACTGCAGCGAACGACCGTCGCACGTAGCAAGAGGAGAACCGCACCGGAAATGACCGCGGAGAAGCCCTCGGACGTTGGCACGCCAGGTACATATAGTCTGCGGCCGCGAACTCGCCTCCAGTTCACCACCGGCAATGGAGGGTGAAGCTTTGACAATGCCAGCCACTCGTGCTGGCGAAACGTCAGAAAAATCATTAGATAAACGTAGGCCGAAGAACCCGAGACAGAAGCCAATAGGCAGTTTGTCAGTGTTAATGTTGTTTCCCAGAAATATGTAATTGTTTACTTGTTCAATATGTTTACCATTAATGTTTATATGATGGTTTGCTACGTTTTTCTTCGTGATGATCATTAATTTTGTTTCAATTATGTTGATTTTTAGGCCATAGCGTTCACTACTGTTGTTGATTCGGGATATGAAGTTGAAAGCTGTTTAAGCTGTCAGAAAATACTACAGCATCGTCAGCTTGGCGGATACTGTTCAGGTACTCTCTATTAAAGACGATTCCTTCTTCGACATTTTCAAGACGTTCTTTGAAGATGTAACTTATTTCGAATAAATTAAATAGCTGTCACTACAAAATGCAGACCTATCTCAGACCTTGGAATATCTGTAATGTGTCAGATTTCTCACAGTTTACTCTCGCAGCAGCATACTGATTCCAGTATAGATTAATTATGATCCGGATGTCTTTGTCATCCATCCCATAATTATTAGCACATCGGGCATCTTCTATTGTTGTATTGTACTTAATGCCTTTTTATCACCATTAAAACAGCCATAAACGTCACATCTCGTGTCTGCATACCTCTGGATTATGATCTGAATGCCGAATATATCTTCTCGAGTACTGACAGCATTTCTGAAGCCGAAAGGTGTACATGTCATTTGTTCTCCACAAAATTTGTAAATTCCTCTGTGAATGATTTTTTGAAATCTTTTCAGGAGACACCTCATCAGAACGGAGGACTATATCCGGAACATTTTGGTTAGAGCTAATTTATAAAGCCGATATCCATGGGAATCTCTAACGGAGTGGTTACACTCCATTCCATGCCGTTCACCGACTATTAGTTCACCCACGTTTAGAGGCAATTCCTTCCATCAGGGACTAGAGTGTTCATCTGCTTTATTGGGGGGCCGAGGCACATAATACAACAGTTAATATTAACTATGACTTCCTATCAATCATTTCTGTTCAGAAATGTTCAAATGTGTGTGAAATCTTATGGCACTCAACTGCTAAGGTCATCAGGCCCTACGCTTACACACTACTTAACCTAAATTATCCTAAGGACAAACACACACACCCATGCCCGAGGGAGGACTCGAACCTCCGCCAGGACCAGCCACACAGTCCATGACTGCAGTACCTTAGACCGCTAATCATTTCTGTGCAGGTGCAGAATCTGCTACGATAGAGCGACGTCGCAATGTCTGTTTACATGATATCTGTATGTATGTTGGACTTTGTATTTGGAGGCGCAGTGGCCGTGCGGTTCTAGGCGCTTCAGTCCGGAACCGCGTGACCGCTACGGTCGCAGGTTCGAATCCTGCCTCGGGCATGGATGTGTGTGATGTCCTTAGGTTAGGTTTAAGTAGTTCTAGGGGACTGATGACCTCAGATGTTAAGTCCCACAGTGCTCAGAGCCATTTTGTATTTGGAAACATAGCAAGCCATTTCGTTACTTAATACCTGTCTTCATCTTGCGCTTCTCTGACTTGCATCTGCAACACTCAGCTCTCACCGGTCTACCGAACGAATCGAAGCCAGATCGTCATCAAATAAAACTGATTCAGAACAGCATATTTTCGTAAACATCGTCAAAACTTTTGGTTAAATTTTTTGCATCAACTTTTCTGCCTTGGCTTTGTCTAAATTCTTCTCACTACCGTCCCGCCCTTTCCAGATTCATGCGCCAACGCAATACCATTGCACAGCGCTCTTTTATGTCGTACGACCCTGCCGTTACGTCTGCATGCATTTGATGGGAAGCATACGGATAATCAACAGTCCTTTCGTTGCCCGTTTACCGGCTCTTTCCTTCAGCAATCGGAATTAATTGTTTGGCTCCAATTACGTTTCTGTTTAACCTCTTGTGAATACCCTGAGAGGCAAAGAGCTAACTGCAGCAAATGAGAGTGAAGATTAACTCGGCACGGCGTTTTCTAGGAATTATGTCATTACCGCTGTTGCTTCCTTCGAGGAATTACTATGACACTCCACTGTAAAAAGCTGTACTATGAAATGTGTTTTTGCATGAATACATGTTCACCTGAAAGTGTAATCTGACGCATTTGGTTGCAACTTGACGGGAGTTTCAGTGTATTCTAAGTATGGTTTCTCAAAAAATATTTTTTGATGGCGTTCCATCGCTGATACTTGTTTCGCTGCACAGTTAAGTCGACCGATGTTTGGACTTCCCTCCTGATTGCATATGGCGACTTGGACTTTATGTAACAGCCAGAACTGTGCAGGTTACGGTCAACTAGAGCGACGAAGGGCGCATGTTGCGCCATGAAGTGGTTCTACTCTCTACATCTACATCTACATCCATACTCCGCAAGCCACCTGACGGTGTGTGGCGGAGGGTATCTCGAGTACCCCTATCAGTTCTCCCTTCTATTCCAGTCTCGTATTGTTCCGGGAAAGAAGGATTGTCGGTATGCTTCTGTGTGGGCTCCAATCTCTCTTATTTTATCATCATGGACTCTTCGCGAGATTTACGTTGGAGGGAGCAATATACTGCTTGACTCTTCGGTGAAGGTATTATCCCGAAACTTCAACAAAAGCCCGTACCGAGCTACTGTGCGTCTCTCCTGCAGTGTCTTCCACTGGAGTTTATCTATCATCTCCGTAACGCTTTCGCGATTACTAAATGATCCTGTAACGAAGCGCGCTGCTCTCCGTTGGATCTTCTCTATCTCTTCTATCAACCCTATGTGGTACGGATCCCACACTGGTGAGCAGTATTCAAGCAGTGGGCGAACAAGTGTACTGTAACCTACTTCCTTTGTTTTCGGATTGCATTTCCTTAGGATTCTTCCAATGAATCTCAGTCTGGCATCTGCTTTACCGACGATCAACTTTATATGATCATTCCATTTTAAATCACTCCTAATCCGTACTCACAGATAATTTATGAAATTAACTGCTTCCAGTTGCTGACCTGCTATATTGTAGCTAAATGATAAGGGATCTATCTGTCTATGCATTCGCAGCACATTACACTTGTTTACATTGAGATTCAATTGCCATTCCCTGCACCATGCGTCAATTCGCTGCAGATCCTCCCGCATTTCAGTACAATTTTCCAATGTTACAACCTCTCAATATACCACAGCATCATCCGCAAAAAGCCTCAGTGAACTTCCGAAGTCTTCCACAAGGTTATTTATGTATATTGTGATTAGCAACGATCCTACGACACTCCCCTGCAGCACACCTGAAATCACTCTTACTTCGGAAGACTTCTCTCCATTGAGAATGATATGCTGCGTTCTGTTATCTAGGAACTCTTCAATCCAATCAGACGAATGGTCTGATAGTCCATATGCTCTTACTTCGTTCTCCTGAACGTATGGGCAACATACTGCGTCTTACAACTTTGGGGGACACAAATATTCCATTGAATCTGAGTCAGGTTAAATTACCACTGCTCCGCGGATATAATTACTTTCTTATTTACAAGTTTCATGTGTTATAGGTACAGTAGGTAGTCTGTGGCGCATTCCCTTGACACGACTACCGTCCTGGCTGCAGATAAAATGCAAGCCTTGAGTTGGCTTGGGCACTAGGGGAGGGGGGGGGGGGGGGGGAGTGGAGGGCCCCTCGCTCGCGGCCGCCTTTTACCGCCGGGGCCGGGAAAGATCCCCGCTACTAATTTTGACGGAGGGTTGTAACCACCCTGGACGAGTTGGTACGGGGAAATATCCTCGCCCCCACCCGGGGTTGAAACCGGTCCCTCCTGGGACAAAGGCAACTGTACCATCCTGTAAACCAACACGGCCCCTTATGTGTTTGGATAAATACCTAAAATAATTGAACTGAAATTTGCAAAGTAGCGCCGGCCGAAGTGGCCGTGCGGTTAAAGGCGCTGCAGTCTGGAACCGCAAGACCGCTACGGTCGCAGGTTCGAATCCTGCCTCGGGCATTGATGTTTGTGATGTCCTTAGGTTAGTTAGGTTTAACTAGTTCTAAGTTCTATGGGACTAATGACCTCAGAAGTTGAGTCCCATAGTGCTCAGAGCCATTTGAACCATTTGGCAAAGTAGCTAACTGCAGTGCGTTGTTCTAGTGGTCTTCACTATGAAGACTGGTTTAGTTCTAGTCTATCCTGTGCAAGCCTCTTCATTTCCGTACAACTACTGCAATATACATTCGTTTGAATCTGCTTTCTGTATTCTGTGCCTAGGCCTCTCTCTAAAATTTTACCCCCGCCACGCTTACCTCCTCTACGAAACTCCTTGATGCATCAGGATGTTATCTATCAATTGATGCCTTCTTTTAGTTAAATTCTACCGTAAATTTCTTTCTCCCATTTTCCATTCTGTCTCTCCGCATTAGTTACTCGATCTGCGTATCTAATATTTACTATTCGTCTATGGTACCATATTTCAAAAGCTTCTAATTTCTTTTTGTCGTAACTACTTGTCGTCAATGTTTCACTTCCGGACAAATCTACACTCTAGACAAATACCTTCAGAAAGGACTTCCTTGCCTTCAGAAAGGACTTCCTGACACTTAGATTTACATTCTTCGTTTTTACAAGTACTTTTGGTGCTGTAACCATTGAGCATTTTATATCTTCTCTACTTCTGCCACAGTTTTATTGCGAAAATACCGATACTCGTCTACTTCTTTTGGCGTCTAATTTCCTAATATAATTCCCACAGCACCGCCTTATTTGCTTCGACTACATTCCATTACTGTTGCTTTCAAATGGCTCTGAGCACTATGGGACTCAACTTCTGAGGTCATTAGTCCCCTAGGACTTAGAGCTAGTTAAACCTAACTAACCTAAGGACATCACACACATCCATGCCCGAGGCAGGATTCGAACCTGCGACCGTAGCGGTCTCGCGGTTCCAGACCGCAGCGCCTAGAACCGCTAGGCCACACCGGCCGGCTCATTACTGTTCTTCGTCTTATAATCTCTTTTCATGACTCCGCCCATTCCGTTCAACTACTCCTCCGAGTCCTGTTCCATCTCTGACAGTACTACGAGGGTAGTAACTTTAATAGTGGCAATTATTTATTTACGGCTCGTACAAAATAGATACGTGTTTCAAAGTTTTACTGACCTTCAAAGTAGGCACCAGCATTGTGTGCAACCCGTTGCCATCGATGTGGAAGTCGTAGGGTACTCTTAGCAGTGCCAGTTGTGTTGACAGTTCGAGCGGCGCGGTCTATTGCCCGATGAATTTGTAGCAGTTTTGAAGCGAATGCCGTGAAGTGTTTCCTTCTGCTTAGAAATCGAGTTGAATTCACGAGGGCCTAAGTCAGGGGGATGCAGTAGATGGTATAGCACTTAGCAGCCCCAACAGTTAAACAAATCAGTAACAGCTTCCACTGATGTCCTTGAGCATCGTCCTGTAAAATGATGATCAGGTCTTGCAGAAAATGCCATCACTTCTGTCTCTAGGCTGGTCGTAGGTTGTGTTCCAAAAATGAACAGGATAGAGACAGAACTGATGACACTTTCTGCAGGACCTGAACATTATTTTACAGGACAATGCTCAAGGAGATCTGTGCAAGCTGTTACTGATTTGTTTGACTGATGGGGCGGCTAAGTGCTATACCATCTACTGCACTCCCCTGGCTTAAGCCCTCGCAAGTTCGACTCGATCTTTAAACAGAAGGAAACACTTCACGACATTCGCTTCAGAACTGCTACAAATTCGTCGGGCGATAGACCACGCCGCTCGAACTGTCAACACAACTGGCACTGCTAAGAGTATCCCACAACTTCCACATTGCTGGAAACGGGCTACACACAATTCTGCTGACTACTTTGAAGGTCAGTAAAACTTTGAAACACGTATCTGTTTTGTACGAGCTGTAAATAAATAGTTGCCACTATTAAAGTTGCAACCCTCGTATTTTGTCAGAGGCAACGTTTTATTTCTTCTCCCTGAACTGTAATTCCCCTTCCAAATTTATCTTGCATTTCGCGTACTGCTTGTTCAATATACGGATTGAATCACATCGGGGATAGCTGCAGCCTTGTCTCACTCCCTAACTAACCACTGCTTCCTTTTCATGTCGTTCAACTCTTGCAACTGCAGTTTGGTTTCTGTATAGCTTTTAAGTAACCCTTCAGTCCCTGTCTCCGGTACTTTCAGAATTTCAAATAGTTCCTGCTAAGTCTATGAAATGCTAGAAGGCAGATTGAAGAAATGTGAAACGTTTATAGGGTTAAGTCGTAGGGTGAGCACTGCCTCGCGTATTCCCTCATTTTTGTGGCACTCAAAGTAATATTCTCCGAGGTCGACTTCTACAAGTTTCTCACATTTCTCTCATGTCTTTATTTTGCCGCAGTGAGTTAGTAAACTGATGGTCGGGTAGAATTCACTCCTGTCAGCTCCTACCTTCTTCGAAATTAGGAGTAACAGCCTACATTCCGTCTGAAGTATGAGTGTGCTTAACTTGTTACGAGTACCATTTTCCCGGTCCATAAAGTAAATTATAAACAGTGAGCCGTGCCGCGGCTCTCGTTGGTGCTGTTTGTTGGTTTCCGCCCTGTGTTGGAGGCCAGACGCTATCGTTTAGTTGGCGTGGTTGTGGTTGTTTGTCTTCTTCTCGTGTTGACTGGCGCCACACGGTTTCGCAACCGTTGCCTGACCGCTAATGGCAGCAGCGGCGGTTATCGATATGTAGTAACTGTTGCCCTTTCTTGGGGGCGACGTCGTTGATTTTCCGGGTCGTGTGAGTGGGCCAATTCGGTTGGGGACTCAAGAGGAGCCAGGTCTGCGCAGTGCGAGAACACTCCGGGACCACTGGCGGCATGCATGGACTGCCGGATGGAAGGGCTGTGGTCACGAGGGTACAAGACCTGCAAGCTATGAGTGCATTTGGATTCAAGTAGAGAAACCTCCACCATCGCGATATCTCGCGATTCTCCAGTGACTTGTTTTCATGTTGCTGCTCGTAGTGTCGCCGAGGCGAAGAGCAGCGAGTGGAGTGCGTGGGAAAGGTGGATGTGATTATCTTTCCTCGAATTTTTATTACTATTTACTGCGTTCAACTTGTTACAATTTGTTAAGTTCAACCAGCGGTAATTTTTCTTGCCTGGTGGCCGCTAACGCCCCAGTTACCTGCCCTGGGGGTTAGTGTATGTAACGGTAGTGTACGTTTCCTCGCATTGCCGCTGCTGTCTGGTAAGGCATGTAGTTTTGACAGCTTTCTTGAGTGGTTGGTGATTCTTCTTCTCTGGTGGTAGTGGTTCCTTTCTCGTTCCGGGTGCTCTAAACACAGTATCCTAGGAACGTAGTGCAGACTGCCTGTTCCGGCTTTGGCGTATTGCCCCATCGCTGCATTTGGTTTATCAAACGTCAGGTAGCTTTCAGCAAGATTATCATTAGTCATTCGTTAGACTGCCACTAGTCTGGGTTACCATCTTGTGAAGCGAATGCAACTCTTGGCTGCCTATCTCATCGCTCGCGAAAGTGTCTGTTGCCGGACCTTCTCAGAGGTCGATTCCTGGAGCACTGTCTGTGGCCCCTTGGTTCTTGTAAGACATGTGTGTTCTAAAAGGAGGTCTGATGGCCAGTGGTTCAGTGTAACGTTCCTTCAGCCCTCGCCTTCTGGGGGTACAATCTGCCTCAGTACCCTTTAAGGAGCTTATGTACTGGTCCTTGTGTACCATTAGTGTATTATTTATTGCAATATCTTGTAGTGCCTACATTAAAGGTTATATATCTAGTTAATAGTTCTGGTCGCCTTCTAGAATAAATCTAGCAGTGTAGTGTTCAGTGGATGTTAAGGGTTATGTTACAAAGTTTACCATCATCTTATTTCACCCGTTTGGTGACTAGTTACTTGTTTTTTAATTAACCTTCGCTATTGTATTTGCTTTTTTACAGCATGTTTCTAAATTTTTATATCATTGCCGTTCCTGGTGTGTAAGGCGTTCAGCCGTGATTGTGGTCATTTGCCTTAAAATTCTAATTTGGTGTTTGTATTTTAGCAGTAAGCGTTAAAACCTAATTTACCGCCATTCCTGGCGTCTGATGCCTTCTGCTGCGTTTGTGGCGACTTTCCTTTAATATTTCAGTACCTGTAATTTGTAAGTTGCAGCGAGTTTTAAACAATTCTTAATTTATTGCCATTCCTGGCGTGTAAGGCCTTTTGCCCGGATCACAGTTGCTTGCTTTTAAAACATTATCTGCTGTATCTGTATTTATTGGTGATTTGCTAAACTGTATATCACTTAAAACATTATTATTTACACAGCTGTTTATTCCTTCATTAATAACGTGTGGTATTTTTATTTATTGTTGAGTCTGGAATTACGGGTTTAAAAAAATTGTATCTAACTGTAGAAGGCAATCAATAGTAAGTGATTACGGCCCCGTCCACAATCGAAACCGAATACTGCCTTCCCTTGATTACCAGGTTTCAAATAGCAATGCTCATTTAAATGTCCGAGAAAAATGGATTCTTTCTTTACCTTTGGGATCGCGCTTTGAGGTGTTGGATGTTAACTAAATCCACTTGAGCGTTTGACCGCGTCATACTATAAAAACTAGAAAACCAAATTCGGCCGTCTTTGGCTGACAACTCTTCTGTTTACCAGATGTTGTTGGCGTCAAACACACACAAATGTGACAAGAGGAGAACTCGTTAACAGCGGAAGTAGTTGCTGTTATGAGGTGGTGCTGTTGCGCGTAACACTTATATAGCTTCGTCACAAGCGGCATTTGTGGAAAAAATGGATAACAACATATATTAGCAAAAGTTTCCTGTGTCTTAGTAACAGGAGTTTTTATAATATTTAACTGAAGTAGCAAGAGTATGTGTGGCAATACAGACGCACGCTCACTTGCACTGATCTGTCTTTAAACAGTGGTGTAGTCCCAGATCCCGTCAATGGTGAGTAACATCCCATGAGGAACGTCCATTTGTGCTGTTCTTGGCAAAGGTTGCTTGTGACTGTTGACTCTCGCTCAGACACTGCTCTATGGAAACGAACTAACTAAAATTGGAAGTTTGTGGTAAGACCATATGGAACCAAACTGCTGAGGTCATCGGTACCTAAGATTACGCAGTACTTAATCTAACTTAAACTAACTTACGCTAAGGACAACACACACACCCATGTCCGAGGGAGGACTCTAAACTCCTATGGGGGAAGCCGCGCAGGCCCAGACAAGGCACCTCAGACCGCGTGGCTACCCCGCACGGCTAACTAACTAACTAGCTAACTGACTTAGTGTCTGCTTATATTACGTTTGGTGGATGGATATCTACTAGGGAACTTTGTTGTGAGGTAGGGTGGATGCGTAACATAGTACACTGCTGTGCTAAACTTAAGGACGGGGTAGATAAAGTAACACAACATGTTAACTACGCGGCGTAAAGGAACGAAAGTGCGAAAGCATGTGGCCAGACGTCGCCCAGTCGTGTACCGCAAGTGGGACCTCACATGGCGTGAGGTCAGAATGAGAGCAGTGCCAAATCTGACGGGCTCCGCAACACGGGACAATTTGCTGAACACAAAAGGCAGCCAGTGCCAATCAGCGAGAAGTTACACTGCCCTGTGGTGGCGGTCTCCATTACAACGCGGTACGGAGACGACATGCGGATGGCACGACACACGAAATAATGATCGGAAAACCGAGGGAAGAACGAAGTGTAACGAGTGTAGTCCAGGGGTTTGGAATGGCTCAGAGGATTGTTTCACATGCACGGTGAGCATTCCAAACCGCAGGCACAGCTGCCCGAAGGAGAGGAGGAGGTTTACCACGGTCAACTATAGCACCAGCACATGACCTCTACATTGCGCAGCAGGGAAGAAGAGACCGACGCGAGCCACGGGGTACAATTAAATTTAGCAGGACAGCAGTGGCACGGCGACAGCACGAGGATGTCCTCCCCTGGTAGCTGAGTGGTCAGCGCGACAGAATGTCAATCCTAAGGGCCCGGGTTCGATTCCTGGCTGGGTCGGAGATTTTCTCCGCTCAGGAACTGGGTGTTGTGTTGTCCTAATCATCATCATTTCATCCCCATCGACGCGCAAGTCGCCGAAGTGGCGTCAAATTGAAAGGCTTGCACGAGGCGAACGGTCTACCCGACGGCAGGCCCTAGTCACACGACCCTATATAGCACGAGGGTGGTCACGTAAGCCCGGCGATCACTGCGTTGTGACCCGGTGACGACCTCACGTGGGCGGCACCGTTTCTGATGGTGCCGAGAGGGTAGGGACTCGACCAGCGAGAAGTGGGGTCGGGTGCTCTTCTCCAATCAGAGCAGATTCAATATTAGTAATGGTTCCGTACCTTTATATGGCAAGGGTACAGAACACGTAATGTACCCAATAGTACTGCCATCTTTTTTTGGTGGGTCAGGTGTCATGATGTGGGAAAGGATAATGTTTCATGAGAATACTGGCCTCCAAAGCTTGCAACACCTCAACGCTGTTATGACACTGTATTCCTTTCGATGTATGTCGATTCACGCGGGCTATTCGGCCTTGACTTTCTATGGATGAAAGTGAGCGACAGCACCGAACAACGCAGGTGGAAGATCTGTTCGAACGAGAGGCTATTCGGCGGATGGACTGGCCTACCAATTCCACCGACTTAAATCCCACAGAGCAAGTGCGGGATGCGTTGTAGAGGCGAACTGCAGCACGTACGCGTTCACCAACGACCATCCAGCAAGTGGCAACCACGCTGCTCGAGGAATAGAATGCCCTGCCACAAGAATTCCTTACCAACCATGTGGCCAACATGGCGGCGCGTTGCAGAGCACGCACTGCTGACGGATGTGATCACACACCATATTCAGAACCATGCAGGGGATAGAAAAAATAATGTGAACAGTGGTAGTAATGGTGGGGTTTGTGTCTAACGGTCAACATTGCAGGTAAGGCACGTGTCGCGCTGGACTGCTCGTGTTCAGTACGGACACGCATCAATGTACGTAGTTTACGAGTAGTGCACACTTCGTATTTGCATTCACATGACGAGGGCGCCGTGCAGTCGAACACCTAACAGAGTTCCAAAGAGGCCAGTTTGTGGGGGACCGATTAGCTGGGGCATCAGTAACCGAGACAGCTACACTACTGGCCATTAAAATTGCTACACCACGAAGATGACGTGCTACAGACGCGAAATTTAACCGACAGGAAGAAGATGCTGTGATATGCAAATGATTAGCTTTTCAGAGCATTCACACAAGGTAGGCGCGGGTGGCGACAGCTACAACGTGCTGACATGAGGAAAGTTTCCAACCGATTTCTTACACAAACAGCAGTTGATCGGCGTTGCCTGGTGAAACGTTGAGTAAGGAGGAGAAATGCGTACCATCACGTTTCCGACTTTGATAAAGGTCGGATTGTAGCCTATCGCGATTGCGGTTTATCGTATCGCAACATTGCTGCTCGCGTTGTTCGAGATCCAATGACTGTTAGCAGAATATGGAATCGGTGGGTTCGGGAGGGCAATACGGAACGCTGTGCTGGATCCCAACGGCCTCGTATCACTAGCAGTCGAGATGACATGCACCCTATACGCATGGCTGTAGCGCATAGTTCAGCGACGTTTAGATCCCTGAGTCAACATATGGGGACGTTTTTTTAAAAAAAAATTCTTTATTGACACAACAATACTAATCATACATATTTAGCCCACCTCCTAACATGATCAGTGGGTCATTAATTGTTACATAAAACTAAGTTGTTGCAGCTTAATATTATAATTATGTTAGTGAACTACAGTTTAAGTTACTAAAGATGGTTAGATTCCTACAACAACAATGGGCAGTTTAGTTTTATCTACTTCTGACCTAGAAATGACTACTAACTGCAGCGTCACAGGTGTGCCAGTAAAATACAAACCTATTTAAGGTGGCCAGGCTCCTCGAGCTAACCCCGGGGAGCATGCCCCTGGCACTGGGCCGGCCATGGTTAGTATTCGCTGCAGTTTCCTATGTTTGTGTTCTAAACTAAGTCCTACTACTACTAACTTAACCTACGTCATCATTGGTGCTTTAGCAGCAATCGGTGTGATTGACCCCCCCCCCCTAATCCCGTACGTGGCGGTTTCCAACTGATGGAAGTCGGCCATTCCACGCACAGGCGGTATGGGAATGGGATCAGGTCTTAATCGGTTGGTTTATTAATTTGGTGTCTATTCTTGGTCCCTCAAGTATTCTATTAACATTTTATGCGATACCTCATCTGCCAGAGCATTCAAAGTATGGAAAGTGTCTTCTTGTCTTAGGAGATTGTATGTCTCGTTGTGTGGAAGTCTGTCTCTATATGTTGTCGCAACGACGTTGAAGAGAGGGCACTCGAAAACCACATGATCAGGAGTTCCTTCCGCCGCGCCACAGTCACACTCGGGGGTGCCCCTTTCTTAAACCGACATAAGTATGTCGGATAGGGTCTATGACCAGTGAGAAAGTGGGTGAGTCCTCGTGTAGGTTCAAAATATTTCATGGCCCCGCGTTCTTTAACGTCAGGTAAGAACTGGAATGTTCTTCTCCCCGTTTCATCTTCCTCCCAATCCCTCTGCCACAGTTCTTCCCCTCTGTTTCCTATTTCCCTCTTATCCCCTACTCTCACACCCATAATGTCTATTATTTTCTCCCCATTCCCTTTTTTTGCCCAGTACCAAGCTGCTTGCTCACGTATCTTGATATCTAACGGGCAGAGCCCCATTATGACTAACAGAGCCCCCCCTGGTGATGTCCTGTAGGCCCCTACTGATCTTAGAATCATATATCTTTGGACTTTTCTCACTATCATGGCGGGCACGACCTGCGTGAGCCTGTGGGCCCAGACTCCCGAGCCGTAACCCACTACTGAGGTCAGAATACTATTGTGATAGAGTTTGATGAGATGAGGGGGGAGATGAAATCGTTTATGTCCAATGGAAATGAGGTTATTTAATAATTGGAAGGCTCTCTGGGTTACGGTTTCTATGTGTTTTCCAAAGTTCCATCTCTCCCAGATATCGCGCCTCCCGTCGCCGAAGAACTGGTGAGCCATCGATTCTGACAGTGGGATTCCTGATAAGCTGACCTTTTAGCAGTAAGTATGTGGATTTACTAGGAGATATTTTCATCTTCGTGTTAAGGCACCATTGGAGCAGTTTTTCAATGGCCATTTCGATTTTTGGCTCCATGTCCTCTCGGCTACGACCGCCGACCAGCAGGAGGAGGTCATCTGCGTAGGCTATCACCTCTAGCACTTCTTCACTTTGTTGTAGTCCGTCTAGTAATGGTTTCATATGAATATCCCAGAAAAGGGGCCCCAGAACAGAGCCTTGGGGACACCCCTTAGTAATTACTTTTCCAATTCTCCCTCTAGGAGATGATAGCCTGATAGCCAAACCTCCCTGTCCTTACAATAGCTCCTCAGACACCCATAAAGCGGCCCTGGACACTCCTCCCGTAAACAGGAGAAGAGCGAAGGCCATCACAGTTGTCAAAGGCGCCACTGATATCCACCATGATGCCGACGACGTACTTATGCGGGGTTGAGCCACTGACCTCAGCCGCCAGAGCGATAGCATCAGATGCCGACCGCTCCGGCCCGAAGCCGAACTGCCTGCCGCTCATCCCGCACAGCACCCGGTGAGCCGTCAATCTGTCAGCCAGCAGATTCTCCAAAAGCTTCCCGAACAGGTCCAATAGGCAGATTGGCCTGTAAGATTTAACTTCAGCCGGATCTTTTTCTGGTCCTTTTTTTAATTATTACCACATTCGCGGTTTTCCACCTCTTGGGAAACATCCTTTCTCTAAGACACTCATTGAATAGGTGGGTCAGCGGCGCGACTAACTGGGGTGCCAGAAATTGCACCACCTCAGCCACGATGCCGTCGGTCCTGGAGCTTTCCCTCTTTTTAGGGATCTTATATGTGCAGCCACCTCCTCTTCCGAGAATGGGTAGACTGCCGTGTTGTTATTGTAATCTACTAGATATGCGTCTCGCAGTTGCTTCTGGCTTTCGGTTGCTCCATCCACATTGTCGTCAGGCAGCAGGGACTGGAGAAGGACCTCAGCAGTTTCCTGCCAAGATTCTGTCATCCCATCCCCCCGCCTGACTGTTGATAGCTCCAGGGGAGAGCGGATTTTTCCCTTACTAATTTATAAGGGAGACCCCACGGATCTAAAGCCAACTGGTTCAGCACGTAGCTTTCCCAGCTACGCATTCTCACTTCGCGTAACTCCTTCTGGAATCTCTGCTTGGCCTCCCTGTATCGCAACTGCCATCTTTGCCTTTCCAGCCAGACGACACTGCGCTGGTAGTTCCTTCTTAGCCTTCTGACAGACGTAATTCCTCTAATTCGGCCGACCATAGTGACGGCGAGGCCGCCACGGCCTTCCTCCTGGTTGGTACAGCGGTCCTCACCGCTCTATGTACTGCACCCACCAGTTCCTCAGCTCTTTCATCTATGTCTAGGTCTTGATGTACGTCACCTTCCGGTAAGGCAGGAATGTCGCACTCCCTTGCTAGTAGTTCCAAATTCGCTCTGTTGTAGTTGAATTGTACTTCCCACCCCACGGTCCAGCGGCACTCTCTGTCACCTAAAGTGTAGGTTATTAAGTTGTGGTCACTCGTGGTGGCATTGCTTACGACTTTCCAACTCTTTATAAGGTGTGCTGCATTATGTGATGTTAGGGTTACATCTATATTCGTGCCTTGTCCTCCTCCTGCTGTGTAGGTAGGAGGATTGCCCGGCCTGTTGGCCACCACGAACTGCGAAGCCATAAGAAAATCTTCCACTTTATCACCGTTTGTGTCTCTGGTGCCGCTGTACCACAGGGGGGATTTTGCATTGATGTCAGCTGTTATGATTATCTTCCGTCCCCGCAACGCCGTGGTAACTCTTGCCAGGTGTTCTAGGTGTTGTTCAATCTCGTCTCCGTATTGAAAATACATATTTACGAGAATAATTACTCCCATCGGGGACTGAAGCTCCACGACGTTGCAGTGACGAGTTGTAAATTGTGAAAGCGTGGTTACCCTCAAAAGTTTGTTTGTAACTACTATTGCCGCTCTAGGGTCCTCACCTTTGCTGACAATCTGCCAAGTTGTGGCAGAAAAAGCTATTTTCCCAGCTCTCCTGTAGGCAGAGCGCGTCCAGTCTCCTCTCCTCCACCTCTTTGCGAAGCTCCTGCATAACAAGTCGGCTGTTGTGCGTATTTAATTGTCCAATTGTTATCTCAGTCGTCATGGGAAGTATGTGTGTAAGCAGTCCTCCGGCCAGGTCTTACTCCAGTCAAAAGCAATTCGTCCGTTTGCCAGTACGGCCTGTTCATAAATGTCTTGAAGGTCAAACTTCTCACCACGTCTCTCAAAAACTTTTTTCAGTAGGTCTCGCAGGGCTCCGAAATCAGTGGGGAGATTTACTTACTTGAGCTGAATTCTGTCCACAGCCTCCATTACCGAGAAGGTTACCTTTCTACCCTCTTCGTGTCCTACACGGACCACATGTCATAAGGCAGTGGCCAGGGTAATCGGCTCTTCCAGCCTGGCCAGTTGCATCGTGTACTCGATGTTGGGGTACACCCTTACCGGGACCACAGGTGGCAATCTGACCACTGGAGTATTCCGCGTTGTGGACTTCAGACTTGTGCTTGTGATAGAATTGTCTGGGATGGGTTGGTTTTCTTTGAATTTTGTCGGGGTTTTTGCAGTCATAGGATGCTCTTCCCGCTTCAGATGGACTGTCGGCTTCGTTTCCCGGCGTTGAGGGGCGGGATCTGTGGTCAGTACGGGGAAATCTGTTTGTATACTTATATCAACCATGTAAGGCTCTGTTTGGATGGCCTTGTCTATTGTTACTGTCTTAGTGGCACCCGAAAGCGCCATCAAGAAGTTCTTAAACCTGGTTGCCCTCTTAGCGTCCCGCCTTCTCTTGCTCGGGGATTTACGCTTTGGCATCCTATATGGGGACGTTTGTTAGACAACAACCATCTGCACGAACAGTTCAACAGTTCGACGACGTTTGCAGCAGCATGGACTATCAGTTCGGAGACCATGGTTGCGGGTACCCCTGACGCTGCATGCGATGGTGTACTCAACAACGAACCTGGGTGCACGAATGGCAAAACGTCATTTTTTTCGGATGAATCCAGGTTCTGTTTAGAGCATCATGGTGGTCGCATCCGTGTTTGGCGACATCGCGGTGAACGCACATTGGAAGTGTTGTGGCTTGGCAAGCCACTATGAGGAAGCCGAAAGGCACTCGTTTAAGCTCACGCAGGCTGGCGTGAGGTCTGGAACAGGACACGGAAATGAGAATAGCCAGAAACGTACGTAGCTGCTGGAACACTTAACTTTAATCCATAATTGGTGAACATCGCTCTTGACGGTACATGTTTTACAGCATCAATAGTGACTGGTAATGGCGCCTTGCTAGGTCGTAGCAAATGACGTAGCTGAAGGCTATGCTAACTATCGTCTCGGCAAATGAGAGCGTAATTTGTCAGTGAACCATCGCTAGCAAAGTCGGCTGTACAACTGGGGCGAGTGCTAGGAAGTCTCTCTAGACCTGCCGTGTGGCGGCGCTCGGTCTGCAATCACTGACAGTGGCGACACGCGGGTCCGACGTATACTAACGGACCGCGGCCGATTTAAAGGCTACCACCTAGCAAGTGTGGTGTCTGGCGGTGACACCACAGGAAGCGTGTATTCATCATCGCCGTACTGGCGTATCACCCGGCGTGATGGTATGGGGTGCCATTGGTTACACGTCTCAGTCACCTCTTGTTCGCATTGACGGCACTTTGAACACTGGACGTTACATTTCAGATGTGTTACGCCCCGTGGCTCTACCCTTCACTCGATCCCTACGAACCCAAAATTTCAGCAGGATAATGCACGACCGCACGTTGCAGGTTCTGGACGGGCCTTTCTGGATACAGAAAATGTTCGACTGCTGTCCTGGCCAGCACATTCTCAAGATCTCTCACTAACTGAAAACATATGGTCAATGGTGGCCGAGCAACTGTCTCGTCACAATACACCAGTCACTACTCTTGATGAACTGTGGTATCGTGTTGAAGCTGCATGGGCAGCTGTACCTGGCACGCCATCCAAGCTCAGACTCAATGCCCAGGCGTATCGAGGCCGTTATTACGGCCAGAGGTGGTTGTTCTGTGTACTGATTTCTCAGGATCTGTGCACCCAAATTGCGTTCTAGTATAATATATTTGTCCGATTAATATCCGTTTATCACCTGCATTTCTTCTTTGTGTAGCAATTTTAATGCCCAGTAGTGTAACTTATCGAGTGTTACAAGAGCAACTGTTTCAACAGTCATGACAGCGTACACAAAACGTGGAAGGACATCATAATGTAAACGTGATAACTGGCGAAAATCAAAACTAAATGACAGAGATCGTCGTATGCTAACACTAATTGTCTCAAAACAACGCAAAATTACGGCGACTAAAGTAACTGCAGAGCTCAATAGTTATCTTCGAGATCCCGTATCTAACGACACTGTCAGCCGAGACCTCCATAAAGTGAATATTTATGGACGAGCTGCTACACCGAAACCATTAGTGACGGCAGTCAACGCAAAGAAGCGTAAAACTTGATGTCATGAGCATAAAACCTGGACGGCTGATTAGTGGAAATACGTCATATGCTCCGACTAGCCATCGTTTCCGTTATTTCCAACATCGGGCCAGGTTTACGAAAGAAGCCTACATTCATGATTGCTTGATTCCAACGGTTGAGCATGGAGGTGGAAGTGTGATGGTGTGGGCAGCCATATCATGGTATTCTGCTGATTCCATCAATACTCTCAAAGGCCGTGTTGCAGGCATCGGTAATGTGATCATTTTAGGTGATCAGGTGCACACTATGATTCAAATGTTGTTCGCCAACAATGATGACTTATTTCAGGACGATAATGCAACCATTCACACAGCCAGAAAAGTACAATCGTGACATGAGCAGCATGCAATTGAATGCAGCGTCTTCCCTGGCCAGCACAGTCCCGGAACTATCGAACCCTACCCTTGTGGGCAGTATTGGAGCGAAGACTCCGGAGCAGAGATCCGCCTCCCTTGTCACTACAAGAGCTAGAAGTGTGGCATAACATTCCACTGGAGACTATGCAATCATTATAGGCTAGTATTCCAAAAAGGATCGCAGTTGTATTACGGGCAAATGAGAGTCCAACCCCTTATTAATAAACTATTCCTAAGTAAGTACAAGAGTCCCCTTTAATTTGCGTATCACTTGTATCTCGCCTTTTCTACTGTTGAGGAAACCACCATAAATATCATGAGTTAAATGTAACTATTGCTCCTGAACAAAAGTGTGATTTATGTAGATAGAAGGTAGAGGAGGGAGAAAGGAAAGGAAAGGGACCATTGATCTGAGCTACATAGGGACATTACGCAGAATCAGCAGCCACGAGTGAAAATGTGTGCCGGACGGGGATTCGAAGTTGGGATCTCCTGCTTACTAAGCAGCTGCGTTAACCACTGCACCACTGTTTACCGCAACTGCTCAGACTACCTCGGCACGCCTCACGGCCGACCCACAGTCCCTAGTGCCACCTGTCTGCAGTCCCTGCTCGTACCCACCACTCTTGCTACTGCGAGGAAGTTTCATATCAGAGCACACTCTGCTGCAGAGTGAAAATATCATTCTGGAAACATCCCCCATGCTATGACTAAGCCATGTCTCCGCAATTCCAGAAGTGCTAGTTCTGCAAGGTTCGCAGGAGAGCATCTGTGAAGTTTGAAAGGTAGGAGACGAGGTACTCGCAGAATTGACGCTGTGAGGACGGGTCGGGACTCGTGCTTGGATAGCCCAGATGGTAGAGCACTTGCCCTCGAAGGCAAAGGTCCCGAGTTCGTGTCTCGGTGCGACACGCAGTTTTAATCTGTCAAGAATTTTCTTAATCTAAAGTACATTGCGCCTGATCCGTACATAGCTCGGTGCTGCTGTATGTAGGCTGTGTCCCGTATCTTCTGGAGAACACGGCAACAACCGCCGTCACATTCTGCTATCTCATTTCTCCCAATATGGCTAACGATTATTAACGTTGAGCAGCAATGTCTCCCCGCTCCCACTAACTTAAGGAATGTATGCTATCAAAGGGCAATGGGGACTAATGATGTTTGACGCAGGTTTCTCTTCTGTAAAGGAATCGTCCACCAGAGAAGCACAGTACAGAACTTTGTACAGCTTTTTTATTTTTTTTTCTGTTATATGACCGATCCATGGTAGTGTTTCCTGCTGTTTGGAGTAAGTCAACTTTAATTCTCCTCTATTAGCAACCATTGTAGGTATCCAGGATGACGTCAAGCCGGCCAGGTGGCCGAGCCGTTCTAGGCGCTACAGTCCGGAACCGCGCGACCGCCACGGTCGCAGGTTCGAATCCTGCCTCGGGCATGGCTGTGTGTGATGTCCTTAGGTCATTTAGGTTTAAGTAGTTCGAAGTTCTAGGGGACTGATGACCTCAGATATTAAGTCCCATAGTGCTCAGAGCCATTTGAACCAATTTGATTGATGACGTCAGTCGCCGAACAACTGGAGTTGAGAGTAAACAAATGAAGGCTCAAATGGCTCTGAGAACTATGGGACTTAACAGCTGTGGTCATCAGTCCCCTAGAACTTAGAACTACTTAAACCTAACTAACCTAAGGACATCACACACATCCATGCCCGAGGCAGGATTCGAACCTGCGACCGTAGCAGTCGCGCGGTTCCGGACTGCAAACAAATGAAGGCGCAAGGGAGATGCACACTGGTCATTCAGTCAACCCAAGGTTTATGTGAGTACAGTGCACAACAACGAAGGAAAGATGAATGTGCTACTTCATGTATGGACAATGTACTTAAGCAGAACAGTAGTTACAATAGGGTTTCCTTATTCTTCTTTCCATTTTTTCCACTTGCTATGATATTGTTGTCTTCTGCACATTTCACAACCCCCTACAATAATTTTTGTTTCTTTTCTATCCACAGCACCGATCTTGTATGTACTTAACAATATTCTTTTGCTCCCTTCGCTCCTTTTCTGTCCATTATTGTGATTCTGCAACATCTTCTCCAAAATGTATTTTCCGTTTTATATGGTGTATGGCTTTCATATCCACTGTCAGTGTCCACACAATGCTTTCCAAAAACCTTTGGTACAGCAGCTTTATTTGTAGCTTTGGAGATAATGTAAATATTTAATAGTGGATATAGTTACCAAGTCCCGACCTTTGCTTTTCTTATTTAACTATGCAAATCCGCAATAGCCCTTGCATACGATGTCAGTGTGACACTCAGGTATTTACATGCGGTTGTGTTTTCAATAAATACCTTCTCGGCTTGAAGTTACGGTCTTCCTGTCACCACAAACTGTCTTTTTTGCAGTAAGTACAACTATATGCTAACCCTCACAGGAGTTTCTTGCCTTATTTTTTTACAATCTCTCTCTCTCTCTCTCTCTCTCTCTCTCTCTTTCTATTCGTCTTCCTGTATTTCCCTACATACAGCTTTTTTGCCTCAACAGTACCTCACGTAAATATAAAAAAAACTGTTGGGACCAATTTTGTGCCACGCATTAGAAAGGTTACTTCAAGATTTATTGCTTAAATTTATGAAAGGGTGCGGAAGTATTAGCATTGTTATCTAGCGGAGTAATTAATGCCGTACATCCATTAGCGAAATCGCAGCCGCTATCTAAGTGCTTCGCAAATTAGTCATTACAGCGGCAAGAGGTCAAGGCCTCATTAGCAGAGCCTGGCGAGTGAACTAAGAGCAAACAGTGCCCGTCCGTTTCTTATTTTATAGCCTACACAAATTTCACAAAAAATATGAGAGTATATATTTTTACCTCGATGACTTTCATTAAAAATTATCAGTCACAAACCTGTTAACCGAAAAATACTCAAAAAGTATGTCGGGTATCCGTTTTGGTACTGCGTAGGTCGTGATGAACGACGCTGTATTAAGTTATTCATATTCTGAAAAGTATGAACAGAGAGGGCGTCGGCTGAACCAGGAGATACTGGACGTCGGATCTGAACCGCGACGTAACTGTGTTGCCATATCTGACGTCATACGTGTGCAATATTTATTTGTTTCTATATAAACTTTTTGAAATGTTGATTGTGGTGACAGGTTGAAGTGTAATGTTGCCTAAGAAATATGTCAGGTTGAAAGGTGACAGTAAAGAAGTGAGTTGGTGGGAGAATCCAATATTATTTCAATACAGTAGCTGTAATTCATGTTATGGCACCAGTTTTCGCACACTAGATTTCGATGAGTGATATATGGCTCCCATTTACATGTCATTGGCAAGTGGTACCAACAGTTCACTATATCCAATAGATGAAATGGATTCAGTTTACACAAGCTGCAGCTTATCATGCACAGTAGCCCTATTAGAAATTTCCTTAAATATTATGGTACAAACGTGGAAGACTAAGTGTTTACTCCGCCAGTACTCACTCGCAATTAAGACGGCAACATCTCTCATTGTCCGGCTGAGGAAACTGAAACTGGCCCGACAAATACTTCATGCGCCTTAAAATAGGCAACCCAACATACATCATCTACCTCAGGGGCGAAATATGTAATCCGGATTGCCTACCTTAAAGCGCATGAAGAATGTGCTGCGTCAGTTTCATTCTGCCTGCGGGTTTGGCTAGCGTCTACCTTTATGTTCAAATGCATTTCTCGCGGTATCTCCATAGTTTTTGTCCAACCCCCGTACGTTCCAGTGTTAGTGAGAGGAAAAAGCCGTAAAGCTGATAGACACATAAGTAGGACTGTTCCATGTAGGACATGGAACTGCGAAAATCCACGACAAACATTGAAGCATAATCGCGTCAGTGTTTTGTGCTTCCAGTATCAAAGGATCAACAGAATAGTGCACTTCCTCAATACCAGCTTTGCAGGTAACATTTCTAGTCGATGAGCTCCGATTGCATGACGAAACGTCCGACGGAGCTGACTCCTGTAGATTTCTTCGTGTGAGGATTCATCAAGAATAGTTTGGTGTACTACCCTCACCAGCTTCTCTAGCGAAGCTTAGACTAAGAATCTACACTGCATTTGAAAATGTTACACTTGACACGCTTTAGCGAGTTTGGAAAGAAATTGACGCGGAGTGGAATGTGCGCCCATAACGAATGGAAGTCATATGTAACGTGTTCACCTACAGAGTAAAAAATTAGACGCACTTTTCTGAAAAAATAACGCCAAAATCAGGTCTGTAAGCCATATGAATTTTCAAATTAAGTGGTTGAAACACCTTGTGACAGATAAAGGAAATACATCAAATTACGAAATCAGTACGTTGGTAGGTAAGTGTTGGGGCTATGGAAACTTGAAGCTACTGTTGACATCCTGCAAGTGATAAAATTTTATTAACATTGAACAGGAAGCAACACAGGTATACATACATCCACACTCTGAAAACGACCCTATCGTGTGTAGCGGAGATCCACCAGTTGCCGTACGCGACGCTTCACTTTGTTCATCAGTTGCTCGTTGCTCTGTTGGTGCCCCCACCCTCTCGACCTCCACTTCCGTGCCGCGAGCTACTTGTAAAGCTGCGTTATATTCCTCCCTGATTCGTCGTGAGGGGAGGGAGGGGGGAGGCATGAAGGGGCAACTTCCCCCCCCCCACCCGCCATGCTCCCGTAACTCTGTCCCCTCTTCTCCTGTATCTACATGTTCGTGTGACGCCCTGAACTCGGAAACATCTCTCGTCTCGTCACGTACGTCACCGTCAGAGGCGTGGGAACTTCTCACTGTGACGCTTCTCCACATCTCAGTTGAATGATGTGGCGTTGTACGGGCTCCGAGAGGATATGTCTTTCTCCACCACATCCACAACATGTCTGCGGCTGCCCATCGTAAACCACGCAACAGCTAGACATTTTCAGATACATAAGTATGAAGAAAAATGTTTGTGTAGGACGATCCGCATTTGTCGGACGCCGTTTAGGACGGGATATCTGCTAAAACTCCCAGTGTTCAGCCGTATCACTGAGTAGCGTCATATACTGTCGCACCGATTCAATAACTATTTATTGTGACACATCAAACGGCAGTTGAAGGATCCTAACGACTTTCACTCTAAATCCTTAAGGAGCCACTGTTGCGTCGCTTATACAGGGCGTTACAAAAAGGTACGGCCAAACTTTCAGGATCCATTCCTCACACACAAAGAAAAAAACTATGTTATGTGGACATGTGTCCGGAAACGCTTACTTTCCATGTTAGAGCTCATTTTATTACGTCTCTTCAAATCACATTAATCATGGAATGGAAACACACAGCAACAGAACGTACCAGCGTGACTTCAAACACTTTGTTACAGGAAATGTTCAAAATGTCCTCCGTTAGCGAGGATACATGCATCCACCCTTCGTCGCATGGAATCCCTGATGCGTTGATGCAGCCTAGGAGAATGACGTATTGTATCACAGCCGTCCACAATACGAGCACGAAGAGTCTCTACATTTGGTACCGGGGTTGCGTAGTCAAGAGCTTTCAAATGGCCCCATAAATGAAAGTCAACAGGGTTGAGGTCAGGAGAGCGTGGAGGCCATGGAATTGGTCCGCCTCTACCAATCCATCGGTCACCGAATCTGTTGTTCAGAAGCGTACGAGCACTTCGACTGAAATGTGCAGGAGCTCCGTCGTGCATGAACCACATGTTGTGTCGTAAAGGCACATGTCCTAGCAGCACAGGTAGAGTATCCCGTATGAAATCATGATAACGTGCTCCATTGAGAGTAGGGGGAAGAACATGGGGCCCAATCAAGATATCACCTACAATGCCTGCCAAAACGTTCACAGAAAATCTGTGTTGATGACGTGATTGCACAATTGCGTGCGGATTCTCGTCAGCCCACACATGTTGATTGTGAAAATTTACAATTTGATCACGTTGGAATGAAGCCTCATCCGTAAAGAGAACATTTCCACTGAAATGTGGATTGACACATTGTTGGATGAACCATTCGCAGAAATGTACACGTGGAGTCCAATCAGCTGCTGATAGTGCCTGCACACGCTGTACATGGCACGGAAACGACTGGTTCTCCCGTAGCATTATCCATACAGTGACGTGGCCAACGTTACCTTGTACAGCAGCAACTTCTCTGACGCTGACATTAGGGTTATCGTCAACTGCACGAAGAAAAAATGGTTCAAATGGCTCTGAGCACTATGGGACTTAACATCTGAGGTTATCAGTCCCCAGAACTTAGAACTACTTAAACCTATCTAACCTAAGGAAATCACACACATCCATGCCCGAGGCAGGATTCGAACCTGCGACCGTAGCGGTCGCTCGGCTCCAGACTGTAGCGCCTAGAACCGCTCGGCCACTTCGGCCGGCATGCACGAAGAATTGCCTCGTCCATTGCAGGTGTCCTCGTCGTTCTAGGTCTTCCCCAGTCGCGAGTCATAGGCTGGAATGTTCCGTGCTCCCTAAGACGCCGATCAATTGCTTCGAACGTCTTCCTGTCGGGACACCTTCGTTGTGGAAATCTGTCTCGATACAAACGTACCGCGCCACGGCTATTGCCCCGTGCTAATCCATACATCAAATGGGCATCTGCCAACTCCGCATTTGTAAACATTGCACTGACTGCAAACCCACGTTCGTTATGATCACTAACCTGTTGATGCTACGTACTGATGTGCTTGATGCTAGTACTGTAGAGCAATGAGTCTCATGTCAACACAAGCACCGAAGTCAACATTACCTCCCTTCAATTGGGCCAACTGGCGGTGAATCGAGGAAGTACAGTACACATTGACGAAACTAAAAGGAGCTCTAACATGGAAATTAAGCGCTCCGGACAGATATCCACATAACATCTTTTCTTTATTTGTGTGTGAGGAACGTTTCCTGAAAGCTTGGCCGTGCCTTTTTGTAACACCCTGTAGAACCATCCGAGTGTCTAAATTTAAATCCCCTTTCAGCAGCGGCGATAGTTCTTTCACACGCAGCTTCATCGGTCATCTTGGCGTACATTGTACTGCTTACAATGAATGGGTACGTACCAGAAAAGTCCGTAGCAGCTAACGGACTACATTCCTCAACAACGCTCTATTTCAAACGCCTTTGATCTGGCAGGTTCCTTGTTAAACGTAAACTTCATCGTAGTCTTTCTGAAATTATATGCCATGGCGATCTATTTAGGCAACAACACGCGCTGGTATTGGTGGCGTAAACACTTCATCTTCCATGTGCGCTCGTGGCACAGCGGGTCCTAACCGCACCACTGCCTATGGCAGGTTGTATGACTCGGCTGCGGACAGCCTGAATATTTGTCACCATACGAAGTATACAACGACGCCAAAAAATTTTGAATTCGATCTTCTCCTAAACGGTTGAAGGTTGCGTCTTCCTGTTTACAAAGTCCTGCCCTACACACGACGACAATGTGAATTACATCAGTAAAAGGAAGTTCGTGCTGTCCCCTGTTAGCTGAATCTCCCTGCATATTCATTGATGGAAGAAACGTCATGTGGGCCAGACACGGAAAGCGAAGGAAGGGTCACGCACAGTGCGATGTTTTCTGTCATGTGGATTACGACCGATAAAATTTACTCCATAGCATGCTCGGTTGGCTGCCTTCCACATGGCGTGATGACTGATATACACATGTTGTTGGGACGATCTAATGTTACAGTTTATAGCATTGGAAGTCAATATCGGTTCATGTGAAATAGTTTATTTTGCGACCAGTTTCGACAATGAGTATCTGTGATCATGAGATCCTCAGAACTTCGAGAAATTGAATTACTAATGATAATTATTAATATCAATACAACTATTAATATAAACGTTTATGGAAGACCTGTTAGCTACTGTCGAAAAAAGTCACGAAATAAACTGTTCCACATCAAGCGATCTTGGCTTCTAATATTATAAATTTAAGCTCTGTCTTTTCAGAAAAAGTCGATGATATCTAAAAACCTCCGTTGCCTTATTACTTCCCGTTACTTTCTTGAAAGACTGAACAAAAATTTTATATTTTATCTCATTACATAAAACTAGTACGAAAAGCACTTCCTTCGCCTTAAGATACCCTGCACAACTTGTATCTTCCACACACAGGGCGTATGATGTAACTTGTTTCGCGTATCTTAAAATACGTGAAATATTTCCCATTTAGCCTTCATCTTGCCCACCATCTTTGGCTTTTTAGCCAAACCCACTGTATGTTTCAAAGCAATCGTCTTTAATACGGAGAAATGTATGAGGAAAATAACTGTTTACCATTGAACGGCCTTTTTCTCTCCTTGGTTCTGCCCATAAACTACTAGGATTAATGTCTCACACAGGTATAATCATCGGCGTTACCAGAGTCTGTGAAGCTGGAGAGTATGGGAACCAGGGAGATACATCGGCTTTACTGCGTCGGATCTTTGAATGTTATGTCTCTTTAAGTATGACGCTTTAC